>NC_087268.1:44414275-45014275 GCF_015220805.1 Pogoniulus pusillus
CTCAGTCTCAGCTAACGCGGCAGCTGCTACACAAACCTTTCATGTAGGCATGCTAATTTTTATAATTTACATTTTCAGATGGCTTAATTGAACTTTAAAAGAGATTATATCCATTTTGCAACAATCCTTTAACAATATTTTGGCTAAAAAGAAACTGTTTCCAAAAGGGTCATTTCACGCTACTTGGCTATAGCTACAAAAAAGTAATGACATTACAGCAACAGGCAAATAAATAACACAAATATTGTTGTTGTGTTTTACAAATAAATGTTGTCAGATATATTTGGTACATCCTAGGAGACTGTCCCATCTTCATAATTTTCAGCATTAAATGACTAAGTCATATAAAATGCAATGTAAAAAAAATATTAATAGTTAATGGTGGCAAATGATTGAAAATTCTCAAGATGGTGATAGTGAGACCTTTTTAAGTACTAATACACTTTAAATAGTTACAGCTATAATTCCTTATCTGGAATTACAGACTCAGCCAAGATTCAATTATGTAAATGAAAAAACCCTCTTCACAACAAACCCAACAAAAATAAAGGAAAAGAAAAGGCTCAAATGACTAATGTGTAAAACCTAGGTTAAATAACATATTTAAACCAGCATACAACTTGTAGAAACATCAGTAAAATAATTCAGAAGAATCCTTCCTAGGTTTCTTAGATGATTAAGACTTTGGTATTTCCTCCATTGCTTAAATCATATCACTGGAATTCGTATGAAAACAATTACCTATGTCAAGACACCTATTTGAGCATCTATATCTACCCTGAAGTAATTTCAGATATGGAAATTAGGTACTCACATTTTCTAATCTCCTGGAGGACATTGTGTATTAGGACTTTTCAATCCAAGCTTAACTGATTCTACCAGCACAGAATTCAATTAGGAACACAGCTGGAGCATGAATTGCCGACATTTACATAGCAGTCCCAGTCAAAGAAGGCTTCAAAACATGACTCCTGCAACTGACTGACTGAATCTTCAACCTTACAAGTTCATAAGCCAGGAAAGGAAACAGTACTGTGCATTGACATTGACTGGTTATCAGGATGCTCACAAAACTGTTCTCTCACTCTCCCTCCTGCTCAGGACAGAAGAGGGAAAACGCAATGAAAACCTTGTGGGTCAGTGTCACAACTTGGTTATTCTGCACCAACCTTGGTCATTCTTTTCCTATAAAGCTGTAGGTTTAAGAATCTAGAATATATGGGATCTAATGTGTAATTAACATTTTTCTAACTCTGAATGTTTTACAAATAGTTCCTGTATTTTTGTGACAGTTTGGGTGTTACCTGCCCCCCACCCCTCTTAAGAAATCACCCAGACTAGACTCAGCTGGGCTGAGATTAAGAATGAAGCTTTATATTTACATCTTAGCACAATATCCAAACAGGTATTTACAATATATATACAGCTGGAGACAGAAATGGAAGAATTAAAAAGGTAATACAGAAACACAACAGCCCTCCCAGAAACCAGAGTCCCCAGGAGGGGCTCCCAACCATCCTCCCACCTCCCTTCCACCCCTCTACCTTATCCCAGATTTTACCTTACATTCAAGTTGAGTTTGGAGAATTGGCATGGAGGGTTAGGAAGTGGAAAGATTAGTTACACAGACAGCAGGTTAAGGAAAGAAGGGCAGGCAGCCAGAGACAGAGCGAGCAACTGCATTATCTATGTTTGTGTTCTTGTTTTTATACATCTCAGCAAGCCTGTGAGTGAAGTAGACATCACCATTGTTTCCTTTTCACAGCCTGTCATCTAATTCTTCTCACCAAAATATTCCAGCTAGCTTCAGACTAGCACAATTTTCCATGCACAAAATAAACTATGCATGTTATGTTAACAGTGCTAGATGCGAACTGTCACATTATGCAAGCCTGAGAAGATAAGAGTTAATTATTTGATACAGATGCACAAATCATCTATTAATTCATTATGTAAATTAGATTAACATCTGGAATAGGCATTTTGGTAAACATGAGTCATCATACACAAACTCATAAGCAAGAAGTATTTTTGTTAGAATAGCTTTAAGAACTGATTTCCACTTTTGAGTTAGTAAAAACCCCTAAATATGATGATTTATATTGTAGAAGTAGAAATATCTGCTCCCAACTGAGGGAAATGAGACTCCAAAATCCTCAGCAATATATTTCTCTTGTATTTATTTCTTTTGCATGAAATCTCTTGCATCACTCATGTGACTTTCAGGGAAGCTTTTCTACACATAATTCAAATATAGAAGAAATTTCACTTGATGCCTAGAAAGCAATTCAGCAAGCAATTTAGTTTTTGAATGGAGGAGTAAGGCTGTCCCATAGCTTTTGTTCACAAGAACAGAAACAACCATAGTGGAAGACTGTCAAATTTAGTTTTGAAAGACCACTCTTCCAGACTAGGAAAGGTAAAAATGCCTATCAGTGATGTAAAGGAAAAAGGAGTTAAAATCCTTCCCCTCTCTCCAAACTCTGTCATTTTTGGAAACATAAACTTCATTGTTTTGTTGATCAGACACCATAGAATCATAGAATCACAGAATAGAATGGTCAGAAAAAAAGATAAATATATCTGATACCTAAACAAGGAGGAATTTCAAGTGGAAAATAATATAATGACAGTGTAAAAGATAATTGTCTAGACAGGAACACAGTGATTTTAAAGATAATTGGATTTGCTTTGGTTGTTTTGGTTTTATTTGTTTGTTTGTTTGCTTGCTTTTCCTTTTTCTGCAGCAAAGCAATCTGGTACCATTTAAAATCTCTTAAATATCAGGTGTGTTACAGATCCCAGAAACAAGTCTGATTGCACAATTTCCATCACTTCATATAACGTTTAGCTGAACAGATAATGTTTATGTTCGAGAACTTAGTTGTTGTTATCTAGCTTTTGATTCACTGAATAACAGCCTCAGGCAAAATCTAGATTATAGAATCAACCAGGTTGGAGGAGACCTCCAAGATCATCCACTCCAACCTAGCACCCAGCCCTAGCCAGTCAACCAGACCATGGCACTAAGTGCCTCAGCCAGGCTTTTCTTGAACACCTCCAGGGACAGTGACTCCACCACCTCCCTGGGCAGCCCATTCCAATGCCAATCACTCCCTCTGGGAAGAACTTCCTCCTAACATCCAGCCTATACTTCCCCTGGCCCAACTTCAGACTTTGTCCCCTTCTTCTGTTGCTGTTTGCCTGACAGAAGAGACCAACCCCCACCTGGCTACAATGTCCCTTCAGGTAGTTGTAGACAGCAATAATTTGTATGAATCATAAATAAAAAAAATCATCAGAATTAGCATTTTTAATTATGGGATTTTTACTGCTTCTAAAAGCAGATATAAATTCTCAAATAATGGCAGCTACACAAAACTATTTGCAAAGGTTGTGAGTATGTAAACACAGGTCTTGAGCTGGCATTAGTAAGCTTTTCTAATGGAATAGTTGTTGCTGCTAGGTATATTGCCAAATCTAGACATAGCATTAACTACTAACAACCATTTAACACCAGTAAGCAAATAAGCCAGGTGGGGGGTGGCCTCTTCTCCCAGGCAACCAGCAACAGAACAAGGGGACACAGTCTCAAGTTGTGCTGGGGAAAGTACAGGCTGGATGTTAGGAGGAAGTTTTTGCCAGAGAGAGTGATTTCCCATTGGTTGCCCAGGGTGGAGGTGGAGTCACCATCCCTGGAGGTCTTCAAGAAAAGCCTGGCTGAGGCATGGTGTAATTGACTGGATAGGTCTGGGTGCTAGGTTGGCCTGGATGATCATGGAGATCTCTTCCAACTTGGTTGATTCTATGATTCTATGATTCTAAGCAGGAGAAGACCATAAGTATAGTATTGGAACCTGATAGTACAGTCCAGTTGTGTGAGGGATACTCTGTTTTACTGCATAATGACAAGCTTTTCTCATCCTTTAAAGAGCTGCCAAATGTATCTCAATATTGAAGAACAGCATCACTTAATTCTGGCGGAAATCAATACATATAGGAAAATTGAAAAGCAAAACAAGGAAATAGGTTAAATAGTGAAGTGTGCCAGCCCTTTGTCTGAGGCAAACTGAAAAACAACATTGTGGTTAACCTGGACATAGATATTGCAAGGCAGAGAAAGATTAAATCTGCCTTACAGGCAACACAGGACAGTCATAAACCGAACTGAGGAACACTGGAGCTTGTCTCACTTTTTTAACCTGAATGGTCTCTTCTCCAGACCTTATGTAGTTAGTTGGTGGGGGGGAGGAAGAACTGAACTGTGCACTTTTCAAACATTATTGTGGAACAAAGAGAAAGGAGAAAGGCTCTCATGAAAACCATAAGGATAGCCCAAGAAAATGTTTATCATTCCATATACAACCTCAGGACTTCTTGAAAACCTAACTTTTTCCTGTAGGTCCTTATAGGTCTAGTGGAAGGATGAGCACAGGACTGAGAAATAGGATAAATACTTGAAGATCATAGAATCATAGAATCACAGAATCAGTCAGAGTTGGAAGGGACCACAAGGATCATCTAATTCCAACTCCCTGACATGCCCAGGGACACCCTACCCTAGAGCAGGCTGCCCACAGCCTCATCCAGCCAGGCCTTAAACACCTCCAGCCATGGGGCCTCAACCACCTCCCTGGGTAACCCATTCCAGGCTCTCATCACTCTCATGCTCAACAACTTCCTCCTCACAGCCACTCTGAATCTCCCCACATCAGCTTTGCTCCATTCCCCCTAGTCCTGTCACTCCCTGACAGCCTAAAAAGTCCTTCCCCAGCTTTTTTGTAGGCCCCTTTCAGGTCCTGGAAGGCCACAAGAAGGTCACCTGGGAGCCTCCTCTTCCCCAGACTGAACAGCTTCAACTCTTTCAGTCTGTCCTCATAGCAGAGGTGCTCCAGCCCTCTGATCATCTCTGTGGCCCATCTCTGAACACACTCCAGCATGTCCACATCCTTCTTTTACTGGGAGGTCCATACCTGGATGCAGTACTCCAGGTGGGGTCTCATCAGAGCGAAGTAGAGGGTGAGAATCACCTCCTAAGATAATGTGTGACAATAATAATTGTCCTATTAATGAGGCATTTCAGTGTTTAATATATTGTATGGATTATTAAATCATAAACCAGTAAGATTTGCAGCTCTATGTATAGAGTGTGTTTTCCCTGGAGCAATAACCTGAATGCAGCATAACTGAAAAGATGAAATGGTTGAGTGGAAAATTCATCCACAGTTGTGCAATTCCTTCCACTAGGATAGGGTGAAAATAAAGTAACATAAATTAGCTAAGTGACCATTCATGTTGTACAGAAATCTCCCTGGATGGCATCCCATATTTCCAATGAATGACATAATAATTGTATTTTGGATAGTTCTGAATTTGTATTTGTTCTGTTTATGTGGGGGGGATGTATCAAAAAGACTTGTTCTTATTTTAAACAACAGGATTTTTTCCCCCTTATTATTATTTTTAGTTTCCAGATGTATCAAAGTAAGGAAAAGTACTCTTTTCCTTGATGCCAGCTCTGATTATCATACATAAGCAACAAAAGTTCAGCAAACTAATTATCCAATAATCTATATATTTTAAAACTGGAAACAGTACTGATTTCTGAGAAAATTGGGTGAGATTATCTTAACATGGGGAGGTGGTGAAGTCACCATCCCTCGAGGTGTTCCAGAAAAGCCTGGATGAGGCATTTAGTGCCATGGTCTAGTTGACTGGATAGGGCTAGGGGATAGGTTGGACTGGATGAGCTTGAAGGTCTCTTCCAACCTCATTGATTCTATGTTTCTATGATTTTTGGTTCACATCATGAGTATTCTTTTAAAGGGAATCTCCAAACTGTCACATTTACCGAGCACTTGGTTTGATGCAGGCAGCAGTTTTCAACTTAAGTGGATTAACTTGATGATGAGCTCCAAAAATTCATCTGATGCTTCCACTTTTTGATGAATATTCAGCTAGGACCAGCTTTAATTTTATTCTCAATTAAAAATCAACATCTTATCTGTATGAATATTTCCTACTTAACCATAATTCATGCTTTTCATATATTTAAGTTTCACTGACTCATGCTTCTCTATTCCTTGAAAGGATTCATGTGTTTTAAAAGCAGTAGATGGTTGACAGAAACTGGCAGTCAGTTGCAATGTGCTACAATTCTAATCAAACAAAGAAGGAGGAAGTTCTTCACAGAGACAATGATTTCCCATTGGAATGGGCTGCCCAGGGAGGTGTTGGAGTCACCATCCCTGGGGGTGTTCACGAAAAGCCTGGCTGAGGCACTTAGTGCCATGGTCTAGTTGACTTGATAGGTCTGGATGCTAGGTTGGACTGGGTGATCTTGGAGGTCTCTTCCAACCTGCGTGGTTCTATGATTCTATGAAAAAGAACAACCTATTCCTGGTATTAATACACACAATAATAACTATAAAGCAACAGTCTTGAATTGGTGCAGGTTGTAATTTCTTGAGGGCATTACAACAGAAAAAGGGGACACAGTCTCAGGTTGTGCCAGGGGAGATATAGGCTGGATATTAGGAGGAAGTTCTTCCCAGAGAGAGTGATTGGCATTGGAATGGGCTGCCCAGGGAGGTGGTGGAGTCACTGTCCCTGGAGATCTTCAAGAAAAGCCTGGATGAGGCACTTAGTGCCATGGTCTGGTTGACTGGCTAGGGCTGGGTGCTAGGTTGGACTGGATGATCTTGGAGGTCTCTTCCAACCTGGTTGATTAGATGATTCTATGATCCTTTGTTATAAGAAAACGGAACAAAATTATTGTATTAATTTAATTTTGAGTGTTTCATTTCCAGTACTTATTGCCATGAGTTTGTTTTATATATATATAAATATAATAGTATATTTTTATATATAATATATGAAATATATATTTATATATAAAAATAGTTTATTATATTTAACAGTGTAATAACCTGAGGTATAAAACGTAACAAATCTCACTGAATTCCTCTTCCTCAGATTCTAAAGAATGGATTTCATGAAAGAATGTAGCTCAAGCTTAGTATTTTTGAACTCTCAGCTTTTTAAGTGTAGTAATTAGCACTTTTTTTTCCCTTTTTGTTTTCATATCTAAATCAAGACTGTAAATAGATCACATTAATAAGAAAAGGCAAGAGCTTTTAAATGTATCCTGCATGAACACACTTCAGTTTTAAATCATGTGCTCAGAGTTTTCTATGGAAATTATAACCAGACCTGGCATGAAGGAAGGATAATCTAAAAGTTTGAAATAAAATCTCAGTAGATAACTAATAAGAAAAAAAATAAACACAAAGGTGTTTCTAATCAACCAATGGTTTTGTGGAATATCTATACATATATATATATACACATTGTAGAACTGCTCTGGATCTGTTGCTCAACACAGAGAATGAATGTAAGAAGATAGAGAATTTTTTGTCTTCTCTTTTCTTATTCTTTTCAAATATAGACCTATTTTCTTTTAAATCCAATATTCCAGTTCACAGAATCACAGAATGTCAGGGGCTGGAAGTGACCTCAAAAGAGCATCTCGTCCAACCCCCTTACCAGAGCAGGTTCGCCTATACCACATCATACAGGAACTCATCTAGGTGGATTTTTGAATACTTCCAGAGAAGGAGACTCCACAACCCCCCTGGGCAGCCTGTTCCAGTGTTCTGTCATCCTCACAGTGCAAAAATTCCTTCTGATGTTTTCATGGAACTTCCTATGCCTTAACTTCTGCCCCTTGTGTCTTGTTCTGTCGTTGGGCATCATCGAGTAGAGCCTGACTCCATCATCTTGGCACTCACTCTTTACATATTTATAAACATTAATGAGGCCACTCCTCCGTTTCCTCCTCTCCAAACTGAATTAACTCAGCTCCCTCAGTCTTTCCTCATAAGGAAGATGATATCATTCAATTCAGTGTTACATGTTAAAAGATCAATTGCCTTAGGAGTATGCAAATGATCAGATTCCATTTTTACCTTTTGACTTTCAAATACATGATCCAAATATTTTTATTTCTCTATGGATTTCTTGATCATCAACACAGAGTCCATCAGGAGAACATGCATCACAGCAATGCCATGCAGTGCAGCAGGCTTGGGAAAGTACGCCTGGAAAGCTGCCTGGCCAAAATGGCCCTGGGAGTGCTAGGCAACAACTGTCTGATTATAAGCCAACAGTGTGCCCAGGTGGCTGGTAAGGACAACAGCATCTTGGTTTATATCAGAAATAGTGTGGCCAGCAGGACTAACAAAGTGACTCTTCCCCTGGACTTGGCATTGGTGAGGGCATGCCTCAAATATTGTGTTCAGTTTTGGGCCACTCCGTACATGAAAGATGTTGATGTGATGGAGAGTGTCCAAAGAAGGACAAAGAAGCTGGCAAAGCATCTAGAGCACAAGCAGTCAAAGGAACTAGGATTATTTAGAGAAGACTGAGGGGAGACCTTACCACTTTCAAGCACTATTTGAAAGGAGTTTGTAGTGAAGTGGGTGTTACTCTCTTCTCAAAAAGAACGGGAGATAGGACAGGAAGAAATGGTCTCAGATTTCA
The DNA here is from genome assembly GCF_015220805.1 of Pogoniulus pusillus. Classification (NCBI taxonomy): domain Eukaryota; kingdom Metazoa; phylum Chordata; class Aves; order Piciformes; family Lybiidae; genus Pogoniulus; species Pogoniulus pusillus. Next base: position 44,422,817 of record NC_087268.1, read on the forward strand.
CCAGAGAAGGCTTCAACTGTATATTAATAAAAAATTATTCTCCTAGTGGGTTGTCAAGCACTGGAACAAGTTGGTAAGTCAAAGAACAGAAATAATAGAGCATAGCCCATTGTAGCTGGCTGAGGCTCTGATGCCTGCTATTGAGCTATTCATGCTTGTTTAATTGTGTTGGATCATAGAACAGAGCCAGAAAGAATTAACAGTGAAAAAGTTTTAGTGGGTGGTGGTTTTGGTTTTTTTTAGCCAGCCTTGAAGGTTAGTACATTTCAGAACTTCAGACTGATGCAGAAGAAGCATTTTTCTGGAAAACTGGGAACAAGGTTAACATTTCTGTACGTAATTATTTATCTTAAATATTGATCCAGTCTTGCTCATGCAGAATTCTAGGGTCTCAGTTGTTTTATCCCACTACAATCTAGAAAGTCTTTTAGCACCAAGACCTTGTGCATTAGGACACCAGGCCTACACTTGTCATGTTCCAGATTATTATCATGCAGATAGCCCAAGGATAAATTGTGGTAAGAGTATTCTATTATATGCAGTTGAGCATGTTGGCTGTATTTCTGTGGATTTGGCAAATGGAGGGCAAAGCATAAGGGAAAGATAAATATTGTCAGAAAAACTGAAAACCAAGACCTGACAAAGCTACACTGGTTGAAACACAGGAAAATTTAGGGGAGTACCTCACTATTAAACTGTGTTTAGGCACATAAGTCAGGAAGAAGTCATGTCACATCCAGAGTCACTGTCAATCAACCTCTTACTGTAATGGAAACATGCTGAAGCATTTTGGATTTGATTGAGCATTCATTTCATTACAGATTTCTAATTAAATTAGTAAATATCTTTAAAATCTTTCCTAAAGTTACTTTTTCTTGCAGTAAGCTGCAGCCATCAACATAGAATCATAGAGTCATAGAGTCATAGAATCAACCACGTTGGAAGAGACCTCCGAGTTCATCCAGTCCAACCTTGCACCCAGCCCTATCCAGTCAACTAGACCGTAGAAAGAGGTGTTCTGTATGATTTTCAGGAGAGGGAGGTGAGACACATTATGAAAACAGTTAAGATCTGCTGGAAAATACATAGAATCATAGAATCAACCAGATTGGAAGAGACCTCCAAGATCATCACAGAATCATAGAATCAACCAGGTTGGAAGAGACCGCCAAGATCATCCATTCCAACCTAGCACCCAGCCCTAGCCAGTCAACTAGACCATGGCACTAAGTGCCTCAGACAGGCTTTGCTTGAACACCTCCAGGGACGGTGACTCCACCACCTCCCTGCGCAGCCCATTCCAATGACAGATCACTCTCTCTGGCAAGAACTTCCTCCTAAGATCCAGCCTATACCAGAGCCCAAGAGCAACTCTGTTATTGATGTATGTATTCTTGTTTTTATCCATCTCAGCAAGCCTATGAGTGCAGCAGACATCACCATTGTTTCCTTTTCACAGCCTATAATCTAATTATTCTCACCAAAATATCCCAGCTAGGCTCAAACTAGCACACACTGTTCAGTAGTCAGAAACAGATTTTAATTTCTGAAAAGTAATAGCTACTCCTGAACTGCATTATTGATCCACAGTACTCATTACTGTTACAGCTGAAAACTATATTTCATGAGAAATTCCATCTCAACAAGGGAATGTGAGGGTGACAGAGCAGCAGAACAGGCTGCCAGAGAGATTTTGGAATCTCTTTATCTCTAAATCTTCATAACTCTCCTGGAAACATTCCTGTGTCCTGCCCTAAGTGGTCCTGCTTTGGCAGGGCAGTTGGACTTGACCCCTGGTGGTTCCTTCCAACCCCAGGCATTCTATAGGTTTATGATTCTATGAAATATAGCAGCCTATGGATCAAAGTGAAAAGAAACAGGTTGTCTAAAAGTCTTCAGCTGGCAAAGGAGTTTTAAGGGACTGGTAAGAAAGTAAATCAATGAAATGCAAGTTGTGAGGGGTGGTTGGAAAAAAAACAATGGATGTTGTGAAGAACGTAGAGATAAGTCTTTGTCAGTTCTGTGTGTTGTTATTAAGAGAAAAAGAAACACATATCATTTGATAATCATAGAATCATAGAATCAACCAAGTTGGAAGAGACCTCCAAGATCATCCAGTCCAACCTAGCACCCAGCCCTAGCCAGTCAACCAGACCATGGCACTAAGTGCCTCAGCCAGGCTTTGCTTGAAGACCTTCAGGGACGGTGACTCCACCACCTCCCTGGGCAGACCATTCCAATGTCAATCACTCTCTCTGACAAGAACTTCCTCCTAATATCCAGCCTATACTTCCCCTGGCACAACTTTTGACTGTGTCCCCTTGTTCTGTTGCTGGTTGCCTGAGAGAAGAGACCAACCCCCACCTGGCTACAACCTCCCTTCAGGTAGCTGTAGACAGCAATGAGGTCACCCCTGAGCCTCCTCTTCTCCAGGCTAAACGACCCCAGCTCCCTCAGCCTCTCCTCATAGGGTTTGTGCTCCAGGTCTCTCACCAGCATATTACTATTCTATTTGTTAGCTTAGTTTTCCAGGCAAAACTAAGATACTTTTCTTTGGATGGCCCTTCTGCAGCTCCACTTTATCATACTACAGCCACAACTCTTCCCTCAAATGATGAAGGAACAGAGAGTAATCTGCAGCTCTGCTTCACATCTAAGTGAAGACCTGCTAGACAGGCTGAAAAAGTCTTTTAATTTCATACACATCAAATGCTGCAGAGAAAGACATGAAAACTATGCAGTATTTCTGTAATGTAAGTTCCCTAGTATTAGTTTTCTTCTTCCTATTCACAAGATGGAAATTGTTTGGATAGCCTTCTGAAGCCCTGTAAACCCTTAAGATGCATCTGGTTTGAGCTGCAGCTATTTATTAATCTGATCATTTTTTGGCTTTGGCTCCGGAGTATCATCTAAAGCTTACTCAGCCAGCTGGCCTAAGAAAGAGAGCAAAACTCATTAGAACATACAAAGAATATGCCTGGCATCACCTATTCAAGTTCTGCACCATGAGCTTCCAATCTTCAAAGAAATTTCAGAAGGACTTTGTTGCCAAGACACCTCGAGGAGACTGGAAAAAAGCTACAACAGATCAAAGACAATTGTCATGGATTAAGCTGAATATTTGCTGCTCTTACTTGGAACCATCCTGCCTCATGCCAGCTTCGAAATTATAATGCTGGCTGGAGCAAAGTATTATGGGGCGTGAAGTCCAGATTGTAATATGGGAGGCTTCCTGTTCTGGTTGCTGCTTTTCAGTTCAGGGTTTTGGGTGCTGGCTTTCTTCCACTGAGCTGGTGGGGGGACAGAAATTGATGAGGGAGTAGCTGTCTGGCTTGGCTTTTTAGCTTGCTGGCTTCTGCTTGCTGCTGCTTTTTGCTGTGCTTTTTCTGCAGATAGGTTCAGGTGATTGTGCATTTATGTTGTCTCGTTTATATTTAACTCTTATCTCACTCTCTTTGTCTCAACACAGAGGGGTTTTGTGTGGTGCTTTCCCTTCACTTCTGCATTGGGTGAAACAGACAGGTTAACCAGTTTGCTTGCTTTAACCTGTTACATCAATCTAGCGAAGGCTTAGTTAGAATAATTAATTATTCTCACTAAATATCTACTCAATGATCTGGCAAATCCTTAAACATCAAACTTTTGGTTTGAATTACTGCTTTTAGCAGACCTCTATGCTCATTTTCACAGCTGTAGATGGGAACAATGTAAAGATGCTTCTGAGCATTAAGCAAACCACTGAAGATGATCAAGAGATAGGTAGTCATTCTATTCCTGGTAGCCGAGTGGAAATAGACCCCAGTTGTGACAGAGGAGGTTTAGATTGGATATTAGGAAATACATCTTTACTGAAAGAGTGGTGAGGCATTGGAACAGGATGCTCCAGAAGGTGATGGAATCCATGATCCCTGGAGGTGTTCAAGAAGTGTGTAGATGTTGTGTTCAGGATATAATTTAGTGATCATAGTAGTTGGGTTATGACTGGACTCCAGCCTTGATAATTGTGTGATTCTACATTAGGGGCTTTGGCTCCTCTGCCAGGCAACCAGCAACAGAACAAGGGGACACAGTCTCAACTTGTGCCAGGGGAGGTATAGAATCACAGAATCATAGGATCAACCAGGTTGGAAGAGACCTCCCGTCCAACGTAGCACCTAGCCCTGTCCAATCAACTGTTGGGTATAGTAATATAAAATGTAGTGATTCTATAGAAATGTTGGAATGGTACAGCTATTGGAAATTGAAACACTGGGACATATGCCATGGACAGGTGAGAGCGCATGAGCTCAGTAAGTGCTGAGCTGAGTTAAAGTGGAAGGTTGGAATGACCTTAGAGAATGGTGTAACAAACACAAACAAATGTAAGGCTGGAGCCTGTGGTTTTCATCTATCTCTGCACAAAAATCTCAGACAGACTTGTGGAAGCATACATAGACCACTCATTCTTTTTCTTTCATCCCCACATTTCCACACCACAGGCTAGACTAAAGAGTTATCTTCAGAAGGCAAACTTTGAGGAATGTGAATCCTGGTGTTATGGCCTTCCACAAAGGACAGCTCATTTATGAATGTTTCTGTTTCTCTTTGGTGTCATTAGAATAATTCTGTACCAGTTTAAGGCTATGCCTATTTTTTTTTTTTTTGAGAGAATTTGAGCTTAGAATAGATAGCTATAAGGATTACAGTAATAATAATTGTTATTATCATCATCATTATTATTATTTCTCTAGTTCTATTGGTCTGCTGAAAATCTTATATTTGGAGTACAAACTCTCTGTATCTGCTGCTTCTTGCTTGCTGCTTGCCTCTCTTGACCTTGTTTTCTCGTTGACTACTGGTAAGGGTACAAGGTGGGGGAGATGCAAAGAGAGCAGGCACTCTGGATCTCCTTGTGCCCAGGAGAGAGAGTTGAAGAGCAGGCAGTCTGGATCTCTTTGTGTCCAGGAGAGAGAGTTGAAGAGCAGGCAGTCTGGATCTCTTTGTGTCTAGGAGAGAGAGTTGAAGAGCAGGCAGTCTGGATCTCTTTGTGTCTAGGAGAGAGAGTTGAAGAGCAGGCAGTCTGGATCTCTTTGTGTCTAGGAGAGATGAAGAGCAGGCAGTCTGGATCTCTTTGTGTCTAGGAGAGATGAAGAGCAGGCAGTCTGGATCTCTTTGTGTCTAGGAGAGTTGAAGAACAGTCAGTCTGGGTCTCTTTGTGTCTAGGAGAGATGAAGAGCAGGCAGTCTGGATCTCTTTGTGTCCAGGAGAGAGAGTTGAAGAGCAGGCAGTCTGGATCTCTTTGTGTCTAGGAGAGATGAAGAGCAGGCAGTCTGGATCTCTTTGTGTCTAGGAGAGTTGAAGAACAGTCAGTCTGGGTCTCTTTGTGTCTAGGAGAGTTGAAGAGCAGTCAGTCTGGGTCTCTTTGTGTCTAGGAGAGTTGAAGAGCAGTCAGTCTGGGTCTCTTTGTGTCTAGGAGAGAGAGCTGACATATTATACAAGGGGATCTTGTGTTGTTTTTGAACTGTAAATATACCCTGTATATATTTATTGCCTTTTATACTTTCTATATTTAGTCCACCTTTGTAAATATAACCTTTATTTTGCTTCCAAGTTCTGAGTTTGATAACTGACTGGGGGGGGCGGAAATTCCAATTTGTTGGAATTTACCCATAACAACCCACAACAAATGCTAAAAAGAAAAAGGGGGGGGGGGGGGAGCAAGTTTATACAATTGAGTTCAGAAACTTTGTCTTTGCTCTTACTCCAGACTGAACAGCCCCAGCATTCTCTGTCTCCCTTTGTAGGGGAGATGCTCAAGTCCCCAGTTCATACTTGTGGCTCTCTGCTGGACTCTTTCCAGCAGGTCTCTGGCTCTCATAGCACTAGAGAGATCTGTTTAAAAACATGCTGCAGGCATTCTCTAGTTATGTACTCTTTTGGTAACCGAATTTGGTGGCAATATTTAAGTAATTACTATACCTTCCTAGCTAGATACATCATCAAGCCAATGAGCTTAACTGTCCAACAAATAAGTATGTAGAAATTCAGAAATTCACAGGAACTCAGCATGACTATGAAATTTCTGACTGGAAGCAGGATGAAGATGCTAATGGCAGCAAGCTGTGAGAACTGGCATTTAGATTTATGAAGAAGAATTCCTTACTGAAACTGCAAGAGGCAAGCAGCCAGTTCCACTAGAGGTTTACAGCCAGGCACTAGTCGTGAGGTAATCCTGAACTGGCACAGAATCCTAGAATCATAGAATGTCAGAGGCTGGAAGGGACCACGAAAGATCATCTAGTCCAAACCCTCTGCCAGAGCAGGATCACCTAGAGCAGATCACACAGGAACACATCCAGGTGGGTTTTGAATATCTCCAGAGAGGGAGATTCCACAGCTCCCCTGGGTAGCCTCTTCCAGTGCTCTGACACCCTCACAGGGAAAAAATTCCTCCTCATGTTTAAATGAAACTTCCTATGCCTCAGCTTCCACCCATTGCCCCTTGTCCTGGCATGGAAATCTGGATCCAGTTCGTGCCCCTCTGATAGGCTTTTGCAGTGAGAAGGCTGTCACCTAAAATTATTAGTCATAGCTGAATGATAGCTGAATGTCAGGGAAAACTTCAGGGCAGATCTTTCCCAAACTTGAATGAGACCCTGTGAAGAAGGTTGTTAGATGTTAGTTTCCTATTCACAGCTGGCACCTCTACAGGAACCAGAAGGAAAGTGGCAGAATATATTCTCTAAACACTTCTTCTCACTTATGTCTGTGCTTGGCCAGGATATAGATTTTGACAAGTTCTCTCTTCTGTTTTTCAGGCAAAACACCAGCATAAGCACAACTATTCCTGCCTTTCCCTAATCGAAGTTGTAGCAAATTTATTTTGGATTTACTGAGACTGGTGACACATACCACACTGTCATTAATGGAAATCATTAGAAACCACAGAATCATAGAGTCAGTCAGGGCTGGAAGGGACCACTAGGATCATCTAGTTCCAACCCCCATGACATGGCCAGGGACACCCTACCCTAGAGCAGGCTGCCCAGAGCCTCATCCAGCCTGGCCTTAAACACCTCCAGGCACGGGGCCTCAACCACCTTCCTGAGCAACCCAGTCCAGGCTCTCACCACTCATGCTGCACAACCTCCTCATGTCTAGTCTGAATTTCCCCACCTCCAGCTTTGCTCCATTGCCCCTAGTCCTGTCACTGCCTGAGAGCCTAAAAAAGTCCCTCCCCAGCTTTTTTGTAGGCTCCCTTCAGATACTGAAAGGCCACAATTAGATCACCTCTCAGCCTCCTCTTCTCCAGAGTGAACAGCCCCAACTCTTTCAGCCTGTCCTCATAGGTGAGGTGCTCCAGACTTCTTATCATGCCCCTGGCCCTTCTCTGGACATACTCCAGCGTCTCCACATCCTTCTTGTAATAGGAGCTCCAGAGCTGGATGCAGTACTCCAGCGGGGGTTCTCACCAGAGCAGAGCAGAGGGGCAGAATCGCCTCACTTGACCTGCTGCCCACACTTCTCCTGATGCAGCCCAGGCTCTGGATGGCTTTCTGGGCTGCAAGTGCACACTGCTGGCTCATGTTGAGCTTCTCGTCCAGCAGCACCCCCAAGTGCCTCTCCTCAGGGCTGCTCTCCAGCCATTCACTGCCCTGCCTGGATTTGTGCTTGGCATTGCCTCGACCCAGATGCAGGACCTTGCACTTGGTTTTGTTGAACCTCCTGAGATTGGCTTGTGCTCACCTCTCCAGCTTGTCCAGGTCCCTCTGGATGGCATCTCCTCCCTCCAGGATGTCTGCTGTACCACACAGCTTCTAGTAAACCTCTTATACTGCAGTGAGAAAACATTGCAGTAGGGAAGACAAATAATTATTTATCAAATGTCAGTTTTGGAATCTAAATTATTCTGAATTGATACAAAACAAATCTCTGTCAAGAAAACAAATAAATCTTGGGAGACCTAGGAGAGAATTATTGACTACTGAGAAACTGAAGGGGATGGAGAGGCAACATTAGTCACATTAATTGGTTGCACCTCTAACAACCAACATTTTGCTGCAGGTGTTTGATCCACATGCAGTCTTGTTTTCTGATACCTGCCAGTGAACTCACACAGCTCTTAATTTGCTCTACAGAGTCTATGAGGTGGAAATGACAAGGCCTTTCGAGTGTATAAAAAGTTATAATCTTAAATATAACAGCTTTAAAGAAAGCATTTTTTAGTAGAGCAGTTTTAAATAAAACATTATTAGTTACAAGCAGAAGCTGAGTGGGATGGCAAGGAGGCTGAGCTAGACACTTCTTAAAGTCCCTTTCAACCCAATGATTTTATGATTGAAGAACTGGAAAAGGAGGTATAGAAGCATACTTCAGTTCATGTATGTTTTCCCCTTCAGTCATATCTCTTTTTTTCCCTTCCTCTCCCTCCCCCTCCTCCTCCTCCATTATTTCCTCCACCATTTTCTTTCTTTCTTTCTTTCTTTCTTTCTTTCTTTCTTTCTTTCTTTCTTTCTTTCTTTCTTTCTTTCTTTCTTTCTTTCTTTCTTTCTTTCTTTCTTTCTTTCTTTCTTTCTTTCTTTCTTTCTTTCTTTCTTTCTTTCTTTCTTTCTTTCTTTCTTTCTTTCTTTCTTTCTTTCTTTCTTTCTTTCTTTCTTTCTTTCTTTCTTTCTTTCTTTCTTTCTTTCTTTCTTTCTTTCTTTCTTTCTTTCTTTCTTTCTTTCTTTCTTTCTTTCTTTCTTTCTTTCCTTCCTTCCTTCCTTCCTTCCTTCCTTCCTTCCTTCCTTCCTTCCTTCCTTCCTTCCTTCCTTCCTTCCTTCCTTCCTTCCTTCCTTCCTTCCTTCCTTCCTTCCTTCCTTCCTTCCTTCCTTCCTTCCTTCCTTCCTTCCTTCCTTCCTTCCTTCTTTCTTGGAATGGAGAACTTATGTGATTTTTTTTTTTCTGCTTGTAAACTTTTGGGCATGTTTGAAATGCAAAAAGCTTTTCAGAACAGGCATTCATAGAATCATATAATCAACCAGGTTGGAAGAGACCTCCAAGATCATCCAGGCCAACCTAGCACCCAGCCCTAGCCAGTCAACTAGACCATGGCACTAAGTGCCTCAGCCAGGCTTTTCTTCAACACCTCCAGGGATGGTGACTCCACCACCTCCCTGGGCAGCCCATTCCAACTGACCATAACAAAGACAGATCAGCACACCTCATGATTAACAAATTGGTATAATAATTCCATTTTTGTGATGAAGTGTGTATATATATATATGTATCTATATATCTAAGTATCAGAGAATCAGCACTGTGATTGGATTGATTATGAAAATGGGAAATCAGAACAGTTTCAAACTTGCAAACAAAATCTTAATGAACTCCTGTGTTAATGGTTAATTCTCATGTGTCATGAGGCACTTAGTACCATGGTCTAGATGACTGGATAGGGCTGGGTACTAGGTTGGACTGGATGATCTTGGAGGTCTCTTCCAACCTGGTTGATTCTGTGATTAACCATCACTGAGACATAAAAAAAACTGTTAGCCATTAACAATCACATTCTGAACTGTGGAGATACTATTCTGCAGAGGTGACTCCAGTCCCTGGTGGCTCTTCTTTCATTGTTTCTCCTCACCTCTCTATTGTTGCTGTTGTTGTTACTAAATATTATTTTATTGCCTCCCCTCCAAGAACAGGCAGCTCTCATCTACTGCTGAAACTGGTATTACCAGTTATCTTCCTGTGAAGTTAGCAGCAGGTCCTGCCTGTTTTGCATTGCCTTATACTTATTCATCTATGTCTGCTACATGTAACTACAGGCATATTTCATTGCCTTTTTGGTGGTCATATTGCTTATGTACTCACATAAAATGGTTATACACTATGCATGGTTTTACCAACTACCTGAGGGGAGGTTGTAGCCAGGAGGAGGTTGCTGTCTTCTCTCAGGTGGCCAGCACCAGAACAAGAGGACACAGCCTCAAGCTATTCCAGTGGAAATTTAGGCTGGAGGTGAGGAGAAAGTTCTTCACTGAGAGAGTCATTGGACACTGGAATGGGCTGCCCGGGGAGGTGGTGGAGTCGCCGTCCCTGGAGCTGTTCAAGGCAGGGTTGGACGTGGCACTTGGTGCCATGGTGTAGCCTTGAGCTCTGTGGTAAAGGGTTGGACTTGATGATCTATGAGGTCTCTTCCAACCTTGGTGATACTGTGATACTATCATAGTGTTAAGAAGCATCTACATACTCTCTTTAGATATATTATGCTTCAAGGCAAGCCTGTAATGATTATATCTGATTTATACATTCACAATATATAGGTGGTACAGGTCTCTTTTGGCCTCATCACTGGCCATCATTCACTAAACTTGTCCACCAGAGTAAGTTGCAGTGCGAATCTACTCTGTGGAGAGAGCAGATTTCTGGTTTTGTCTTTGGCACATTATTTCTTCAACAAGGACCAGCCTCCTGCTCAGCTCTTCTCTGGGGTAAGTATGTGCATAAGGGAAGGGAACAATTCCTTTGTGCTGGATCAGCAGCTGAAGTGTCCTGAGGAGAAAATGTTTGTGCTTGGACCTGATACAGCAACCATTTGGCTCACAGTAAGAATCTGAGCACAAAGCACAGAATAACACTGAAGCTGGTATGGGATGAGCCAAATGGTTCAGCTTCCCCACAGTCTGATTGTTTGAAACAATCCAATTTCTATATACAATAGCATTCACTAAAGAGGTTTCAGTTTTCCTACAGAAAATGCATCCATTGCTTTTGTTGTCAGGAGCTGTATGTCAGCATGCCAAATTTAGTAGAAATGCAGCAATTTAACATTTGATTCTAATTAAATTGAAGTACTCTTGTATTACAGAGAAATTCCAACCTCTTTGAAGTTAACCATCGAGCTTGGTATTAGTAACACTAAAAATTGACTTTGTAGAGTTGGGTTTAGAGTTTTTTATTTGATTTTTTTTTTTTCCTTTCAGAGACTATTTCATTAAATAAAGTTTTCATGGGAATTTCCATGGAAAAATATATTGTAATACATTTAATATTCTACTGAGTTGCTCAAAGGTCATGTGGGAGACTGGAAAGACATGAGCTTACACCAATATGATACATAGAAGGTTGATCTGTTTAGTGAAGCTAAGTGTGACACATATATAGTGCATTGGGTACAGGGGCATGTACTTTTGATAGGCTCCATCATAAGCTGTTCCCAGGACTGGACAGCCTGCCCCCCTTCAAGGCCCCCTCGCACAGCTAGCTACAGACAACAGCTAACTTTCTCAGCTAGCTCTGTAGCCTCCCCAAGGCCACTTCAGCTGTGCCTCCTTATCAGAACGACCTAATGTTATCCTGCCTACTCTCCTTATTTCAGACTACTTGATTCTGCTCAAATTCCTGCAATATTCATTAAATGTTAATAGTTTTTCAACAACTCTATTTGCAACACTTTGTAAGATTATACAACTTTGAGGATTTTAGGCCCAACAAATTTTCAGAACTCATTGCATCTTTTCTTCAGTCTGAAAAAAGGAGAATAGATTGACTAGAGGTAATAAATTAGGTTCTCAAGTTTACAGCCAACTTGCTTACAGTTAACTCAAACATAAAGTTCAGTATTCTGCTGGTCAGTTAGTAGCTAAATACTTTCAACTTCTGTTTTGATCTAACAAGACCTTTACATGTCTTTTCTTGGATCAGAAAATCACTTTTATCTACCTTAAGTACTGCTAGTTGTTGAAGGTGCTGTTAGCATTCTGAGCTTTAGCAATGGTCATCCAGGCAGGCATGTCTAGCCTGGACTTTAAATTTCACAGTTAGCAGAAATAGCTATGCTTGCATCCAAACAAATGATCTATAATTACACATCTAATATCTTAATAACTACTGATTTAAGATTTAATAGCAAATGAATCAGCAGTTTAATCCTAAGGGAAGAGTTGCAGGGTAGGTTATGCAAGTGGTGGACTTCTGAATGTCAAAATCTAAATATAAATGCCAAACACTAGAGAAAGAAAGGGAGAAAGAAAGGGAGAAAGAAAGGGAGAAAGAAAGGGAGAAAGAAAGGGAGAAAGAAAGGGAGAAAGAAAGGGAGAAAGAAAGGGAGAAAGGGAGAAAGAAAGGGAGAAAGGGAGAAAGAAAGAAAGAAAGGGAGAAAGAAAGAAAGAAAGAAAGAAAGAAAGAAAGAAAGAAAGAAAGAAAGAAAGAAAGAAAGAAAGAAAGAAAGAAAGAAAGAAAGAAAGAAAGAAAGAAAGAAAGAAAGAGAAAGACAGACAAGGAGAGAGGGAAAGAGAGAATGAAAGAGGGAGGAAGAGAGAGAAACAAAGAGAAAGAGAGAGAGAAATAGAAAAAGGGAGAAAGAGAGAGAGAATGAAAGGGAGGGAGAAAGAGAAAAAGAGAGAAAGAAAGAGAGAAGGAAGGAAAGAGAGAAAGGAGAGAGGAAGAAAGAGAAACAAAGCAAGAGAGAAAGAAGAGAAAGAAAGAGAGAGAAAAAGAGAGAAAGAGAGAAGGAAGGAAAGAGAGACAGAAACACAACGGCCCTCCCAGAAATCAGAGTCCCCTGGAGGGGCTCCCAACCACATTTTTATCACCCCTATACCTTATCTGAATTTGCCTTGCAGTCAAGGTGAGCTGCAAGGATCGAGAAGGAGAGGGGCAGTTAGAAGGAGAATGATGAATTTGGTTACACAGATCCAAGCAGAAGGGCAATGCATACTTCCCAAATGGTGCCTAAAACTTCATCTGGTTTTGATGTCGCAACACAAACAGGTTGCAGACACTAAATAACACACAAAATTAACCCACCTTGCAGCTCAAATTCTGTTGTACTGCCATCTAGGTTGCACATTGGTTAAGTTTTCCTAGTTTAAATACATAGCACATTTTGTGAGCACATGTTTTTTAACTTTCTTTTTTTTTTGAACTCCACTTACACTGTTAGCTTGATGGTTTTTTGTCCCTGTGAGATTTAAAGTCTGATGCACTGACAGTGGAGCTTTTAGTGCCATTATTACCATTACTATACTATCAGAAGGAAACTCTCAAGCACTTCTGCTTGGTGTCTCCCACATACACTGAAAAAAAATCCCTTTAGAAATTAAATTAACATCTTTTATGTCTTTGAAGGATAATAGTATCTTCCCTCTGCTCTTCTAGAGAAAAAATGAAACCCTTTATCTTATGCTTTATACTCCTTCAGACCCTCAGTAGCAATTTTCCCATGTTCTCTATCCTCTCAATATATTGCTTCCATTCTTTTATTTAGTCATTAACAGTTGTTCACCAAGGAAATTCAATTGGTATCTGTTATATTTAAACATATACATAAAGACACCCACACATATACAAACACACATACTCCCAGGCATTAACATAGTTACAAATACTTGTATATAAAATGAAGATTGAATTATTTGATCTCTTCTCAGTTAAAGAATATTTAGCCTTATTATTAACTAGTTTGTCTTGAATTTTAGGGGGGATTTGTTTTGTTTTGGTTTTGATGTTTTGGAGGTTTTTTTTCTTTCATTTAATATTCATCATGTCTCAAAATATGGAGTAACACCATAGGCTGAAATAATAGCACTTTCTATATCTCATATATCATCCTGGACTGTATCAGGAATAGTGCAACCATCAGCACTGCTTCTCTGCTCAGTGCTGGTCAGGCCACACCTTGAGTCCAGTTCTGTGCCCCTTAATTTAAGAAGGTTGTTGAGGTGCTTGAAGTTGTCGAGAGAAAGGCAACAAGGATGGTGAGAGGGTTGGGGTGCACGCCCTTTGAGAGTGCCTGAGGGAGGTGGGGATGTTTAGCCTGGAGAAGAGGAGGCTCAGGGGAGACCTCATTGCTCTGTGCAACTACCTGAAAGGAAGTTGTAGCCAGGCGGGGGTTGATGTCTTCTCCCAAGCATCCAGTGACAGAACAGGAAGACACAGTCTCAAACTCTGCCAGGGCAGGTTTAAGCTGCACTTTAGGAAGAAGTTCTTCACACAAAGAGTGATCTGCCATTGAAATAGGCTGCCCAGGGAGGTGGTGGAATCCCCATCTCTGGAGGTGTTTAAAAGGAGGCTGGATGAGACAGTGCAAGGGTTTAATTAGAAGGGTTAGATGGACTGGAAGATCTCAGAAGTGTTTTCCAATCTGGTTAACTCTGTGATTCTGTGTATTTCTACTTTCCCTCCCCCTTATTTCCTTTCTTTCCTCTTTAAAAAGGAGTTCTGAGTCACTATGAAAGAAGTTACAGTTGCAAGAGTATGTGAAAGTAGATGTTTGTGAAAATCACAAGAGGACTGTGATGCTGAAGAAGTAAGGGAGACTACCAGTTAATATATAGGCTAGATTAAGATTTAAGGTGCAAATAAGAAGAGATGCAATGCATTAATGTAACCTGAGATTGGTAGAGTTTAACAATATAAAAGTCTGAAGAAGTCTGAACTTTAAGTATTATGAAAAGTAAAAATGTATTAAGACAAATTCAGTCCACTAAAATTTGATCATAATTAAGGACCAGGAAAGAAAATTTCACCAACACCTTGTCTGAAAAAACCCTTTTATGTTATTATTACTGAATAGCCACTATGGATTCTTGGATCTGTTGAGAACATCACTTCTAAAGCTTAGGTTCTATGGTGTATAAACTGAAGCTCACAAATGTTCAGAAGCACTTGTTCTGATATGATAATAATCATCTATCTGCTGCCTACCGTATCAGTGGTAGAAGAGTTACCAGAGCTAGGATGGACTTAAGTTATTCCAAAAATACCATGAAGTACAAATGGTATTTCAAACATTCATAAACAGTCACATAACTGACAGCATCCATACACACTCAATTGCATAAAGATCTAGAAATGACAGCATTTCCCCAAGAAACAGGTCACACAGGTGCCAGGCTCCTTGACAGAAAACACTTATTAACCCATATTATGCTATTATGCATTGGAGGTCTCTTCCAGCCTGCTTGATTCTATGATTCTATGGCATGTGGCCACCTTTCACTGTGATATTTTTTTGCCAACAACTCATTCTATTTCATTTTATCCAGAAATTTCCTTTCTCTGCTGAACATTATCAAACATAGATTTGTTGTTTCTGCATTTAGCTCTTGCTTAAGTCAATAGTGAGAATTTGAATGGCATTAGTAGTTGGATTAAACCCCAGTGATTATCAGAAAAGAACACAGAGAGATATAAAATAATTCAAGTTATATTCACTAGTGCCAGAGTTTGACAGAATGCTGGCTTCTGGTTTGTGGGAGGGGCAAAATTTGGGGATTTTGGGGTGGGGAGGTGTTTGTTGTGTTTGTTTTTTTTTTCCTCCTCAAGAAGTGCTTCAGCTGTATGTCCTGGCTGCAAAAATATTAGCTGTATCACTGGGTAGCATTAAAGTAGCATAGTCACAGGTTGAGGGATATGATGCTTTCCTTCTGCTCAGAACTCATCTGTATGCTGGGTTAAGCCCATCCTGAGGTGGGAGAGTGGACTAAAAACATGACCCCAGGTGGGCAGGGAAACCTGGCCCCTCCTAGGGGGAGGACATATTGAAAATAGTTTAGTGGGACATCACCAAGCTGGTCTGGGACATGGAGAACATAAGACAAACAGGAGAGACTTGAGAGAACTGGAATTGTTCAGCTTGGGAATGAGGATGTCATAGGGAGACTTCACTGCTGTCTGCCCCTACCTAATGTAAAGACATAAAGAAAATGGAAGTCAGACCCTTCTTGAAGGTGCAGAATCAAGCATTAGAGATAACAAATACAAGTAATACAGGAAATTGAGTTTCATAATAATAATAATAATAATAACAATAATAATAATAATAATAATATATGTAAGAGTGATCAAACACAGTCAACTCAAGCACAGTTCTCCAGAGATGATTTGGAATTGCCTTCCTTGGAGACATTTGGAGCTGACTGAATCATAGAATCAGCCAGGTTGGAAGAGACCTCCAAGATCATCCAGTCCAACCTAGCACCCACCTCAGTTCATGAATTTCAGGCAATTGCAGACAGTCTTTCTTTAAACAGCATTGTGTCATAATCTAGGTTATCACTCTGATTCAGATCCAGAGACATTCCTTATGTCTAACTTCTCTGATTAGATAGGTATCAGTCTTGGAATGTTAGTAGTGAGGATTCCTCCTTTGTCAACAGTCTCACTTGTAACACTTCTACTGATATCATCTGTCTAGCTGCAGAATCATGGAACTGCCTGTACCCAAGTCTGACTGTATCTAAGTCAGAGAATCTGTTTCATTGTGTTTGGAAAACTTACACAGCAGTTGGATTATACTTCATTTTTAGGTTTTTAATGCACTGTGGCCTTGACAAACAGGTTAGAAAATAAAAAGATGCTTTAAAACAAGACAATAGGTTTTAGAATAACAACAGCAACAAAAAAAGAACAGGAGAAAAAAAAGTGGACAATATAAATAACTCTCAAATGAAGGTAACCTTAATTATGTCCAAAGTCCTGGCTGTGCAGGAAATGTAAATGGAATTTGCCCTGCTATTATAGTGACATTTTGCATTAAGCTTTAATATATAGTGTAAATTACTGATTATTAAGCTGCCATCCAACTGAAATCATGCTGAATCACACTGAAGTAATTATATTTTCTTTAGATTCCATCTGAAATAGGTAGCATAATTAAAAGCAAACAAACTTGTGCAAACACTCTAAAACCTCAAGTACTTAATTAATTTGGAATAAATGGCGTGCAGATTAAAGCAGTGGGGAAAAAAAAACCCTACACCAGTGAATTGTGCATTCTCTTTGCTTTTAAATTTTCACATCTGCATTTTACCTGGGTTATTTTGTCCCTTACCTGTTCAGATAGTATTCTCACTTACATTGTGCTCCTTTGAGAACCGACAGTTATGATCATACTACGCAGATATGTTCTAAAGCCAAGAAAGCTGGGAGTTTTGGCTTCCCCACCAATCAAGAGGACAAGGATATAATTACCAACTGGTTTTACACTAGTAGGTATTGCAAGTGCTATTCTCAAAACACTTCCTCCATGTTACTGAGGTAGACTGCTTGCTGTTGAGGTGCTGGAATATGTCCAGAGAAGGGCAACAAAGCTGGTGAGAGGCCTGGAACACAAACCCTATGAGGAGAGGCTGAGGGAGCTGGGGGTGTGCAGCCTGGAGAAGAGGAGGCTCAGGGGGGACCTCATTGCTGTCTACAACTACCTGAAGGGAGGCTGTAGCCAGGTGGGGGTTGGTCTCTCTGCCAGGCAACCAGCAACAGAAGAAGGGGACACAGTCTCACGTTGTGCTGGGGAAAGTATAGGCTGGATGTTAGGAGGAAGTTGTTGTCAGAGAGAGTGATTGGCATTGGAATGGGCTGCCCAGGGAGGTGGTGGAGGAACTGTCCCTGGAGGTGTTCAAGAAAAGCCTGGCCATCCAAAAGCAGGGACGGGATAAAAATCAAGAGCTGTACAAAAGGTAGGAGCTGTCCAAAGGCAAGGACAGTCCAGTCATGGCAGGAGCTTATCATTTGCAGTGGCAGGGGGCTCTCAAGATGGGATCTCTGAAGATGGGAACTCTCAAGGTGGGAACTCTTGCTCTATTTGTCCTTTTTCTAGACAAAATGCCCATTTACCATTTATACTCGGTGCCAAAACACAGCCAACCACCAGCCCGATTTCAGTGTGGGCTTCTGCACGGGTCACCCCAAGTGCAGTAAGGACCTTTTGCTGCCCCCTTCAAGCCTGCAAGGCAGGGGGGTGGAAACAGGTTTTTGAGTGAGAGGGAGAAGAGAGGAATTTGAGGTATCCAGGACAGTATGTATGCTTGTAAATTTAACTTTGCTGTTGTAACAGTGGAGAGGAAGTTCCTTAACCCACCACAGAAGTGTATCAAAGTAATTCAACGTATCCAAGAATTAAAACTGAACAACAGAAATATCAGGAAGAAAATTTGTTATGCAGTCCTGTCTTACAGACATGTATTTTAATGGATCCTAGAGTAGGTCTAAAGTTTGGACTTAGACTGAAGTGCATGATAAATACATTTACCCTTGGTGGAGATGTCTGAAACAAAGAATGGTCAAATCATATTGGAATTCAAATTGCCCTCCCAGTGTTTATTTTAGAACTGATGTGCATTACTGTAATCTATAATGTCCTTGCCCACCAGTACAACTGGCTGGATCTTGGTACAACTGGTTGGATGATACAACAGGCTATGGCCAACCTGATCTAGGGTAAGGTATCCCTGCCCATGGCAGGGGGGTTGAACTAGATGATGCTTGTGGTCCCTTCCAACTCTGACTGATTCTATGATTCTATGATAAATTACCAAGAGGGATGGTAAACTAACATTAGTAAGATAAGAAGAAAATTAAACCAAAAACCTCCTGGACTTTTTCACTGCTTGCTAAGAAGGTTAGTTCCTCTCTGGTATCTATACCTGTATCTAGATGGAACAAATTGTATGACTGTGGGCTCCAATAGATCATAAAAATTATTTACTTCTAGGATCCCCTTTGGCACAAATCTGTACTGCACAGCTTTTTTTTTTCAGATATCTTTGGTAACTCACACTTGCTAGCAGCATAGCCAGAAAATTGTCAGATCTGTAGAGTCAAGTTCATATGGTCCTGAAGGAAAAAAAAAAAGTAGATATGTTGGAGTCTTTCCTATGCTGCTATAGTACTTCAAAGCAAGCAGTTTAGTATTTTAGGGAACAGCAGCTGGTTTTAAGACAACAAAGTAGTTACTTATGTTTTATGCAAGGTGTCAAAATAATGCAATAATATTTATCCAGAAAAGACCTTGTAGATGTCTTAAAGCAAAGTAACATCTGTTCAAGAACTAAAACCCCAGCCATGTATGTGCAGTTAGGGGTGCCTAAAAAAAAGGAAATAACAATTTAAAAGCATTCATTTAAATGATTTTAAACGACTGTACTCTGTCAATTTAATAATTTGTCTGAAATCAAAGGTTAATTAAGTCTCCAAAGTCATTCTTCCAGTTCATTTTGGAAGAATTCTTCAGTGTACAATTATAGAATCGTAGAATCATGAATCATAGAATCAACCAGGTTAGAAGAGACCTCCAAGATCATCCAGTCCAACCTAGCACCCAGTCCTAGCCAGTCAACTAGACCATGGCACTGAGTGCCTCATCCAGTCTTTTCTTGAAGACCTCCAGGGATGGTGACTCCACCACCTCCCTGGGCTGCCCATTCCAATGCCAATCACTCTCTCTGCCAACAACTTCCTCCTAACATCCAGCCTAGACCTACCCCGGCCCAACTTGAGACTGTGTCCCCTTGTTCTATTGCTGGTTGCCTGGCAGAAGAGACCAACCCCCACCTGGCTACAGCCTCCCTTCAGGTAGTTGTAGACAGCAATGAGGTCCCCCCTGAGCCTCCTCTTCTCCAGGCTGCACACCCCCAGCTCCCTCAGCCTCTCCTCATAGGCTTTGTGTTCCAGGCCCCTCACCAGCTTTGTTGTCCTTCTCTGGACACCTTCCAGCACCTCAATATCTCTCTTGAATTGAGGGTACCAGAACTGGACACAGTACTCAAGGTGTGGCCTGACCAGTGCTGAGTACAGGGGAAGAATAACCTCCCTTGTCCTACTGGCCACACTGTTCCTGATCCAGGCCAGGATGTCATTGGCTCTCTTGGCCACCTGGGCACACTGCTGGCTCATCTTCAGCTACTCTCTACCAGTACCCCCATGAGTTAGTCTAGGGAAAGTGCAGGCTTAATTTAAATTTCAGCAGAGAAATGACACAGTTAGAAGCTCAGGTTGATTTTTAGTATAAGAATAAAGTTTTGGGCATTAGAATAGGAGGATATGCATCAGACTGAGTGTTAATATGGAACTGAGGAATGGGTTACAGGTTAGAATTAAGTCAGGATGCTTTGCTTGAAGGCATCTAAAAAAAAAATAAAAGCATGTTCTAGATATGTTTCAGAGCAGCAGTCAAATTTGGTATGACCTCATATGCTGTATGAATATGAAGCTCACTGTGGAGACTAAGGGTTTTGAAAATTTGCATGGCTATTAATTTTACATATATTGTATACTTGGGCAAAGTACACACAAGTACTACACATAAGCTCTAGATGTTCACATTGATCTTGGACCAGAAAAACACCCTCAAAATACTTATAGCAAGACCTTATTGTCACCTTTACTTAATCTGGATTCTTTGACTCGCCACAAGGTACCTGATATGATCCATGCAACATGAAACAAGGCCAAAGGAAGATGTTACTGAAACTCATAGAATCAGTCAGGCTTGGAAGGGACCACAAGGATCATCTAGTTCCAACCCCCCTGCCATGGGCAGGGACACCTAGATCAGGCTGGCCAGAGCCTCAACTCAGTAGTGTGGATCTAATTATTATCAGAGAAGTGAAGATGAAAAAGAATTCCATAGGAATTAATTAAATAAATGAAGTTTAGTGTATTTTGCTGTGCATCCACTCTGTTCACACAGTGTCACTTAATTATTTTGTAGTCATTGCTGTACAAAAAAAGGTGAATATCTCTCATCAAATGTAATAGCACTGCTTTTACATTTACAGCACCATAAAATGTAACAGCTACTTACTATTGATATATATTCTCAGACACCCCTGCAGACTTTTATATATTACAGAGATTGCAAGTCTAGTAAAACTAAGATTTAGGGAATATAAAAATGCCACCCAGTCCTATAAACCAAGTTTGCTATTTGCAGTACCTTTTGCAGGTATTTCTCATAATGTTACTTACAAAGAATTTTTAAGACATAATGAAAAAAATAGATAAATGTTCTTTCTGCACTTAAAAATCTGATTGCTAAAGATACAGGCAACTATCAAGTCTCTAAATCTTAGGAGATATGCAAAATGTGTAGTGTTTCCTCTGAACTTACTGAATGAGATACATTGCTACTGGCTGCTGGAGAGCAGCCAGGCAGAAAGGGACCTGGGAGCACTGGTAGATAATAGCTGAAGATGAGCCAGCAGTGTGCCCAGGTGGCCAAGGGAGCCAATGACATCCTGGTCTGGATCAGGAACAGTGTGGCCAGTAGGACAAGGGAGGTTATTCTGCCCCTGTACTCAGCACTGGTCAGACCACACATTGAGTCCTGTGTCCAGTTCTGGGCTCCTCAATTCAGGAGAGATGTTGAGGTATTGGAACATGTCCAGAGAAGGGCAACAAAGCTGGTGAGGGGCCTGGAACACAAACCCTGTGAGGAGAGGCTGAGGGAGCTAGGGGTGTTTAGTCTGGAGAAAAGAAGACTTAGAGGGGATTTGATAAATGTTTATAAGTGTCTGAGGGCTGGCCAGGAGTGGGGGACAGGCTCTTCTCCCTGTGATAGGACAAGGAGCAATGGGTGTAAGTTGCAGCAAAAGAGGTTCCACCTCAACACAAGGAGGAACTTCTTTTCTGTAAGGGTCACAGAGCACTGGAACAGGCTCCCCAGAGTGGTTGTGGGGTCTCCTTCTCTGGAGACATTCCAGGCCTGTCTGGATGTGTTCCTCTGTGATCTGTGTTAGATAGGATTGTCCTGCTCTGGCAGGGGGGTTGGTCCCTTCCAACCCCTGATATCCTGTGACCCTGTGAACTACCTGAAGGGAGGCTGTAGCCAGGTGGGATGTGGTCTCTTCTCTTAGGCAAGCAGCAACAGAACAAGGGGACACAGTCTCAAGTTGTGCCGGGGGAGACCTAGGCTGGATGTTAGGAGGAAGTTTTTGCCAGAGAGAGTGATTGGCATTGGAATGGGCTGCCCAGGGAGGTGGTGGAGTCACCATCCCTGGAGGTGTTCAAGCAAAACCTGGATGAGGCACTCAGTACCATGGTCTAGTTGATTGGGCAGGGCTGGGTGCTAGGTTGGACTGGATGATCTTCCAACCTGGATGTTTCAATTCTATTCTATTCTGTTCTGTTCTACTCTATTCTATTCTATTCTCATCAAAGTGGAAAACTGAGAAGTAGGTTAGGATTAATAGAAGAATTTGTGGCTGCTACAGAAGAACAAATAGGGCAAGAAGTAGAAATGTGTTAAGGTCAAAAGGATATCTAGAATGTCTGAGATGTTTGACATGTAGGAAAAGGAAAACTGAATTTACTGCTAAACATGAAGAAATATCAGAAGTAGGAAACAGTTGATCGAGATAAAGGGGATGGGTAGGGGGGAGGAAAATTGGCTATGAAATTTAGGCAGATTGCAGAAGTGGGAAGTAAGGTGTGAAGAGTAAAGAGAGATGGCATTTGCATTTACACCTATAGCTGAAGATGTTAAGTGATAACCTCACATGAAATACTCTTAGTAGTAATAGCAGAAACAAAGGAAATGATAATGATAAAAAGAAAAGAGATATGATTCCACTAATTCTATCTCTTCTTTTTTGTCAGAGAAGTTATGACTGTGAATATACAGTTAATTCTGGTGACTTTATTATTTAGCATGCTGTTTCAGAAAGTCTTTGGTTAATTAATAGCATTCATGTGATTGTCTCCAAGACAATAACCTTTAGAATTCTTACGTAAATATAGCTAAATCTAGAAGTCATTGCTCACAACAGATCAAGCCATAAATGGCTTTGGATATTGAAAGAAACTTAACAGTCGCAAGAGCTGTGGTCTATAAAAGAACAGAGACTTTAATTCAAGATCAAATTTTCCAACCTAAGAATTCTATAGGAAATCTAGTTACAAGTCATACAATGAGCTTGCATCTGAGTTTGCATCTTCATAAAGAATGTGATGCTAGGCCATCTTAGACACTACTAAGACATTATTTCTCTCGAGGGTATTTTAATATAAGCAGTAAAATTCCAGAAGATATCTGCTACTTTAGTAGCTATTCTGGCAATGTCCCAGTTAATGGTCAGAATGCATCAGGAATGGTGTGGTCACCAGGAGCAGGGAGGTCATTCTGCCCCTGTACTCTGCACTGCTTAGACCACACATTGAGTGCTGTGTTCAGTTCTGGGCCCCCCAGTTTAGGAGGGACATTGAGATGCTTGAGCGTGTCCAGAGAAGGGCGACGAGGCTGGGGAGAGGCCTTGAGCACAGCCCTACGAGGAGAGGCTGAGGGAGCTGGGATTGGTTAGCCTGGAGAAGAGGAGGCTCAGGGGTGACCTTATTGCTGTCTACAACTACCTGAGGGGAGGTTGTGGCCAGGAGGAGGTTGCTCTCTTCTCTCAGGTGGCCAGCACCAGAACAAGAGGACACAGCCTCAGGCTGCGCCAGGGGAGATTTAGGCTGGAGGTGAGGAGAAAGTTCTTCACTGAGAGTCATTGGACACTGGAATGGGCTGCCCGGGGAGGTGGTGGAGTCGCCGTCCCTGGGGCACTTCAAGGCAAGGTTGGACGTGGCACTTGGTGCCATGGTGTAGCCTTGAGCTCTGTGGTAAAGGGTTGGACTTGATGATCTGTGAGGTCTCTTCCAACCCTGATGATACTGTGATACTGTGAAGTTTGGCTTCCCTGTACCAGGATGGAAGTTCTACTATGTCCTACTTTGGCCTGAGGCACTTAGTGCCATTGGCTAGATGACTGGTAGGGCTGGGTGCTAGGTTGGACTGGATGATCTTGGAGGTCTCTTCCAACCTGGTTGATTCTATGATTCTGTGATTTACTGTGGTTTTAAATACTTCTGTAGACGATAATTTACTTCTGTAAATCTTGTTCCTTGGTTACTATAGTTTCCAGTTCTTCACATAGACTGTTTTTAGATACAACTCTCTATTATGAATTTGATGTATATTCAGTGTACATTCAATTAATGCTGTGATACTTCAGCTGAAAGATCAGATGGCAGAAGCACATTTGGGAGCTTCAGGAACTATGCATTTGATACTGGGTTTTGTACTTGAAAAGCTGCAGTTGGACTGTCTATGTGAGACATCTAGTTTATCTCATCTGTGTCAGAAACAGCAAGCATAAAATAAATGTTCAGTCTGCATATTTGCCTGAGAATTCAAAAAAATCACTGTATTAGCTTACCAGAAGGCTAAAGATTGTCTGTTTTAAAGCATCTAAAAAAGGCCTTCTAATGTATCAGTAATGACTACTAGCATTAGTAGTAGTAGTAGTAGAAGCTGCAACAGCAGCAGCTACTGTGTAGTAGCAGTAGTAGCATCATTTACATTTAGATTTTCACCAGCAGTCTAGCTCCACCTGCTGAAATGTTTTAATTGACTAAGGTCTCACCACTAGGTTTTGGATAGTTTTCCTTGTTACTCTGGGGCAGTTATCATTCTTGATGCAAGATCCTAGGATTTTGGTGTCATATATATAATGTATGGATTAAAATCATTTTTATTCTTTGTGATTTACAGTAATATCTCAAGCAAGAGCTCTGATGAAAATCCTTAGTAAACTCATTTAGCTCTTATATATTAATTCATTATTTTCATACATTTGTCTTACAGTCTTTAAAGAATATTTTAACTCAGAATAGAAACAAAAAATATGAAAGCAATAATATAAAAAAGATTTCTCTGTTTTGGAGGCTCAGAAGTGACCTCATTGCTGTCTACAACTACCTGAAGGGAGGCTGTAGCTAGGTGGAGGTTGGTCTCTTCTCCCAGACAACCAGCAACTGAACAAGGGGACACAGTCTCAAGTTGTGCTGGGGGAGGTCTAGGCTGGATGTTAGGAGGAAGTTGTTGTCAGAGAGAGTGATTGGCATTGGAATGGGCTGCCCAGGGAGGTGGTCGAGTCACCATCCCTAGAGGTGTTCAAGCAAAGCCTGGATGAGGCACTTGGTGCCATAGTCTAGTTGATTGTCTAGGGCTGGGTGCTAGGTTGGGCTGGCTGATCTTGGAGGTCTCTTCCAACCTGGTTGATTCTATGATTCTATGATTCTATGATTTGGGTCAGTGTTTGGCTGTTGACAGGGATCAATCCACCATGCCACTGCACACTGAACATTTCAGTAGGTTAGCCAGAGGCATATAGACTAACTCAATTCTACAACAGGCAAGGGTTCAACATTTTGAACAATGAATGTTGTACTTTCTCTCACATTCTTCTCCTATTTCTAATTTAATCTCTGTTTAATGCAAAGTGAAAGTTTTTTTCCCAAATGGGAATGTTAAATCCCTATACTCACTGTTTACTAGGGGGAGAGGGAGGGGTGTTGGCAGGGGAGTGGTGCGTGGGAAGCAGCAGTGTCAAAAACAATTCCCTGCATCTACAACAGAAAAGAAGACTGAAACCTGGGCAATTACATAACGAAAAAGGGACTTTACCTAGAGTTAGGTACAATTTAAGTAGAATTTATTTTAATTTATAACTGGAAAATGTTATTAAATCTTCTAAAGTTTCTCTTGGAGGATTATCTCCTGCAATCTGTGTCTTTTCCATATGTATTTTTCTCCAGTCCAACCCCTTAGAGTCTCAAGGGTTTATTCTTTATTTATTTATTTTGCATTTTTATAAAGAATAAAGGCTGTAATCAGACAATAAAAACAAAAGTATGTGAAAGGTGACCATTTAACCTCAACACCAAACCATTAGCATTAAATACATCAAGTGACTAGTCACAGACTTGACATTATTTTCCCCAACGAGTTCCTGAAGAGCTGCAAATAGATTTCAAATTCAAAGCAGTAGTGCATGCCCTTCAGTACTAACCCTTTTAACCTTAATCCAAACTCCTATATTTCAAGCCATCATTTACATTTGTAAACCACATGCCAAAAAAAAAAAGAAGGAAAAGAGATAAATGAACTAAGTCTTTTTTCAACTTCTTTTTATTCAGCTGCACTCCTTGATAGCTTTAAATTATACCATTCCAGGATCTGAATCGCTGCTGTCACAGTGCCTAGAAATAAAGAGGAAAACCATTTTCTTTTTGCACAATTTATACTTAATGCTTTTTTTTTACTAAACTGAGTTAAAAACCATCTGCCTGTGAGACTGAAACTTAGTGAAAGAGTAACTTGGTGATTAATATTCTGAAGTTGATCATTTTTCTCAAAGGTCTTTATTCTAGTCAAAAGCATACTTCAGGTAATATTTTTATGGCTGCTTTTGTTTGCTTTTAAAGTTCTTGTCTTAGGGATCAAAACATAGATTTTAAAAGAAATATTTATTTTCCTTGTCTGTTTCATTGTCTGTTCTGGATTTCTAGTCAGGAAAAAAGGAAGCACTAGAAAAAGAAACAGAAGACTCTGAACGTTATGAAGATGGCCTCTATCAGGAACAGTGTGGCTAGTAGGACAAGGGAGGTTATTCTGCCCCTGTACTCAGCACTGGTCAGGCCACACCTTGAGTCCTGTGTCCAGTTCTGGGCTCCTCAATTCAACAGAGATGTTGAGGTGCTGGAACGTGTCCAGAGAAGGATACATACTCTTCTTGCTGGAGAGAGAGATTGGCATTGGAATGGGCTGCCCAGG
This sequence comes from Pogoniulus pusillus, assembly GCF_015220805.1. Taxonomy (NCBI): domain Eukaryota; kingdom Metazoa; phylum Chordata; class Aves; order Piciformes; family Lybiidae; genus Pogoniulus; species Pogoniulus pusillus. The sequence goes on from NC_087268.1 coordinate 44,449,149, forward strand.
GAGGTGGTGGAGTCACCAGAAAGACAGGGAACTCCTTGAAAGCGTCCAGCACAGAGCCACATTGTGATGGTTTGGATGTTACCTGCCCCCCTCACACTTAGGAAAATTACCTAGACTAGACTCAGCCACTCTGGGAAATTGAATGAAGCTTTATATTTACAGCTTAGCACAATATACAAGCAGGTATTTATAATCTATGCAGCCATAGACAGAAATACACAAGTTAAAAAGTAATACAGAAACACAAGAGCCCTCCCAGATACCTGTGTCTCCAGGAGGGGCTCTCAACCACCCTTCTACCTTCTCCCCACCCCTCTACCTAGTATTTGCCTAGACTTTGCCTTACGCTCAAGGTGAGTTTGGAGGGTCAGCCAGGGAGTTATGAAACAGGAGGATAAGTCAGGCAGCAAGATAGAGAGAAAAATGCAGCCCAAAGCCCAGAGAGAGACTCCCTTATCTATGTTTGTGTTCTTGTTCTTATACATCTCAGCAAGCCTATGAGTGAAGTAGACATCACCACTGTTTCCTTTTCACAGCCTGTAGTCTAATTCCTCTCACCAAAATATCCCAGCTAGGTTCAAACTAGCACAAACATCTTCTTTATGAGGAGACACTGAAGGAGATGAGACTCTTTAGTTTGGAGAGGAAACTGAAAGGTGATCTCATTAATGTTCATAGATATGTAAAGGGCAAGTGCCAAGAGGATAGAATGTGACTCCTTTCATTTGCACCTTGTGTCAGGATAAGGAGCAACGGGTAGAAGTTGAGGCATTGGAAGTTGCTGAATGTTGCTGAAGTAAACACAGCAATATTTATGTATTCTTTTTTGGAAATACATTTCAATGGTAATCCTTTTAAATAGGAAAAATAAATTGCAACCAAAGACATGAAAATGAGTAACAGTGAAATTCACTCATACATATAAGATTCTAGTCAGTGCTCTGAAATGTCTTTCAAATAGTCAAAACAAAATGCAACTATCTTAAAAACTTCTTCCAATGAAGACTGCTGCAACATATTAAAACATTCCTTATATCCTAGAAATAGTTATAATTCAAAGTTTAGATTGAACTTACAAGTGCAGTGCATTCATTAAATATTCATTGCTTATATATAAAGGCAAATAGAGACTATCATTGTATTTGTAATGGATTGTGTTTTTACCCAAACAAGAATTCTTTACTGCTCTGTTTTGAGCAGTAATTCACTGCTATGAAGTTAAAACTAAAATGTTTTCAAAAGAACTTTCCACTCTCACCAACATTCAAGGCAGTGTATCACACTTATACCTCATGAATCTGGCTAAATTTTCTTTTGCTTTAATTTGATAGCTGTGGACCTCAGCTAAACTGAAGACAGGAACACATTAGCGTATCGAGGAGGTTTGGTCTGTCTTGCACTGCAAAAAAACAATGTGTATTGCATTCAAAGTTGGATAACAAGAGACCTCACGCTTTAGACTTTGGATGAGAAGTTCAACATGAGCCAGCAGTGTGCACTTGCAGCCCGGAGGGCAAACCAAATCATGAGTTGCATCAGGAGAAGTGTGGTCTGCAGGCTGAGGGAGGTGATTCCCCCCCCTCTACTCTGCTGTAGTGAGACCCCCACCTGGAGTACTGCATCCAGTTCTGGAGTCTCTATTACAAGAAGGATGTGGAGATGCTGGAGCATGTCCAGAGGAGGGCCACGAGGGCTGCAGCAGCTCTGCTGTGAGCACAGACTGAAAGAGTTGGGGCTGTGCAGTTTGGAGCAGAGGAGGCTCCCAGGTGACCTTCTTGTGGCCTTCCAGTATCTGAAGGGGGCCTATAAAAAAGCTGGGGAGGGACTTTTATAGGCTATCAGGGAGTGACAGGACTGGGGAGAATGGAGCAAAGCTGGAAGTGAGGAGATTCAGAGTGGATGTGAGGAGGAAGTTGTTGAGCATGAGAGTGGTGAGAGCCTGGATTGGGTTGCACAGGGAGAGGCCCCATGCCTGGAGGTATTTAAGGCCAGGCTGGATGAGACTGTGACCAGCCTGATCTAGGGTAGGGTGTCCATGGACATGGCAGGGGGGTTGGAACTCAGTGATCCTTGTGGTCCCTTCCAGTCCTGACTGAATCTATGATTCTATGACTTCATGACTGGTATGGGCATTTTGTACAGACACCATTTGGACACGATTCTGTAATTCTTCTCTTACAACAGCTGTATGGACATGCAAGAATGTTCATAAGTATTTCAATGCAAGCAGGATTAAAACTTATATACCTGTCATGTTTGGGGGATATTTCATTTGTTTGTTTGTTTGTTTTGAATTAATGTAAAATGTGGGCAAAATCTGTGAGATTAAAGTAAAGAAATTAATTACCTTTAACACAAAGTATGCAAGACTGAAGTGTGTGGCTGTGATCAATTTTTCAAAAGCCTTCACTTCTCAAACTGGGATTCACAAACACATTGTTTATGTCTTCATGAATAACTGAAGCAGTCTGAGTTAGAATCATAGAATCAACCAGGTTGGAAGAGACTTCCAAGGTCATCCAGTCCAACCTAGCATTCAGCCCTAGCCAATCAACCAGACCATGGCACTAAGTGCCTCATCCAGGCTTTGCTTCAACACCTCCAGGGATGGTGACTCCAACACCTCCAGGGATGGTGACTCCACCACCTCCCTGGGCAGCCCATCCCAATGACAAATCACTCTCTCTGGGACGAACTTCCTCCTCACATCCAGCTGGCATTTGCTTCAGTGCTGACACTTGTTTTCACCTTAATTTCTCTTTTCACTGAACCAGACTTTGCCTTTCAGATGTAACTTATGGTTGCATTCTTTGCAGGCAAAATGGAAAGAATTTCCTGCATATTTTGTAGTCATTGCTTTTAGATTTTAAGTCACGCAAGATAATGAGGAAAAACTGTCTTAATTAAGTAGCAGATTGACATATTTGATAACCTCAAGTATTACTGTGGTCTGAATACTAAGAAAAAGAAAGTAGGACAATTTAAAGCAGCTTTAATTAGATGTTTGCATACAAACTGCATGCAAGACAAGGGCAAAAAAATAGGGGTCATCTAGAGGTCTCTTGTGCTAATGAGGAGAAGATATATGGAAAGAGACATCAAAACTGTTAGATCCATCAATGGCATTCATGAGAAAGCATGTCACAGCTGGACTGGCTTTTTGTAATCTAATAAAAGAAAACAAACAAACAAGCAAAAATACCCAACTAAAATAAAGAGAAAAGCCCCAAGCAAACAAAAAACAAAGCCTCACACACACACAAAAGGAAAAAAAAACCCACCCCAACCAACACCCTCCTCCCAAAAAAACAAAACACCATACCCCAAAACCCCCATCAGAACATCTCACTCAGGCTTTATTATGTTGAGGTTAAATACTTGGTTTTATTTTTTTTTTTTTTAGGAGAGATGTTGAGGTACTGGAAGGTGTCCAGAGAAGGGCAACAAGGCCTGGAACACAAACCCTATGAGGAGAGGCTGAGGGAGCTGGGGGTGTTTAGCCTGGAGAAGAGGAGGCTCAGGGGGGACCTCAATGCTGCCTACAACTACCTGAAGGGAGGCTGTAGCCAGGTGGGGTTGGTCTCTTCTGCCAGGCAAGCAGCAACAGAACAAGGGGACACAGGCTCAGGTTGTACCAGAGGAGGTCTAGGCTGGATGTTAGTAGGAAGTTGTTGTCAGAGAGAGTGATTGGCATTGGAATGGGCTGCCCAGGGAGGTGGTGGAGTCACCATCCCTGGAGGTGTTCAAGCAAAGCCTGGCTGAGGCACTTAGTGCCATGGTCTGGTTGATTGGCTAGGGCTGGGTGCTAGGTTAGCCTGGATGATCTTGGAGGTCTCTTCCAACCTGGTTGATTCTATGATTCTAACATTGATGTTTACAATAATTTTTGGGTCAGAAGTCCTTTGCTTGGAGTCCTCTTTTCACCCAGTTCTCCAAGTACAACCTTTTCTTAAATCCTTCAGAGTTCAGCATCTTTTTACTTCAAGTTATCTAGTTTGCTGGGGATTGTGTCTTAACTCTTTATCTTATAAAACTGCCTTCATATATCCTTACTTCTTGTACTAGGATTGCCCACTAGAATATTCATCAAGTTAGTCCCAACATACTATTCTGAAATCCTCCAGATAGCTTATTATGCAAAATTGTGCAAACATGTTTAGAAAGCTTTGAATACCCTTGAAGTTCTGTAAAATTATAACTTCTGCAATTATGAAGAAATAAACTCATCTCTGGGAGAGAAATCCACAGTAGTGGTCTATAAATGCCTATACAACAGATGAGTTAATGTATATTAAATGTATATAAATTACAAAATGTTACCTTAATTAAGGTTCTACAATGGATCTGTAAAATTAGAATCCTGAACCTAAGACAGTTTTAGTATTGGACATCATTATCTCCTTTGTGAAAGTAGCTTTCTTTCCACAAAAACACTCAATAAGGTCTTCATTGAGAATTTTCAGGCAACTTATTGGTTTTTGCTGTTATAGCTGTACACAATGTGCTGGAAAGCAAAGGTTTAGAGGTTTTATTTTCATTTCCATTCTAAATGTGGAGAAAAAAAGTGTTTTAAATGCTCTAGCAACAATGAATTCCCTTAAATATGATGGATTTTTATATTGAAGCCAGTATTTTCAACTCCCTGGACTGTGCTTTGTCAAGATGACTTAAACTGCAGAAAATCTACTTAAGTTCTTAGAAACCATAGTGAAAACAACCCAAGATTTTCATAGAACAGGATGTACCAAACCCACCTAAGTCAATATCTTTAACTTGGTATCAAGGATTCCCCAAGTTCTCAAATTACAGAGAATTTCATCATTCAGGTGATCTACAATTAATTCTTATAGAAAAGAAATGCAACACGTAGAAGATCATAGAATCAACCTCCAAGATCATCCAGTCCAACCGGGATGGTTGGGATAAGGTAGAGGGGTGGAAAGGAGGTGGAAGGGTGGTTGGGAGCCCCTCCTGGGGACTCTGTTTTCTGAGAGGGTTGCTGTGTGTCTGTATGACTTTTTAACTTGTATATTTCTGTCTATAGCTGTGTAGATTGTAAATACCTGCTTGGGCATTGTGCCAAGCTCTAAATATAAAGCTTCATTCTAATTTTCAGCTCAGCTGAGTCTAGTCCGGGTGATTTTCTTAAGCCTGGGGGAGTGGGTAACACCCAAACCATCACAGAATACTGAAAAGTGCAGATAGGATTTATTCTAGATCACTAAAATAAGCAATGCAAATTAAATGCTGAATAACATTGTATAGGGTTTGTGGCAAGATTTGCTAGTTCAGTCTTCAGGGCTGGCTTCTGTGAGAAGGCACCAAGAGCTGCCCAGTGGCTGACAGAGCCAGTTTAAACTGTCTCCAAAAGAGATGCACTGCTTACCCAAACTGAACCTGTCAGCAATGCTGGTGACATCTCTATAATATATTTAAGAAAGGGTGACAAAAATGCTGTGCAATATCTGTGAGAGAGAGCTGAGAAAGATGTGAGAGGAATGGCTCTGCAGACTTGAGGGGAGAATGTACTCCATGCTGTGGAGCTGATATTCCCTTGCAGTCAGTGGAGAACCATAGAATCACAAAATGAACCAGGTTGGAAGAGACCTCCAAGATCAGCCAGTCCAACCTAGCACCCAGCCCTATCCAATCAACCAGACCATGGCACTAAGTGCCTCAGCCAGGCTTTGCTTGAACACCCCCAGGGACGGTGCCTCCACCACCTCCCTGGGCAGCCCATTCCAATGCCAATCACTCTCTCTGTGAAGAACTTCTTCCTAATATCCAGCCTATACCCTGGCACAACTTGAGACTGTGTCCCCTTGTTCTATTGCTGGTTGCCTGGGAGAAGAGACCAACCCCCACCTGGATACAATGCCCCTTCAGGTAGTTGTAGACAGTAATAACGTCACCCCTGAGCCTCCTCTTCTCCAGGCTAAACAACCCCAGCTCCCTCAACCTCTCCTCACAGGATTTATGTTCCAGGCCTCTCACCAGCTTTGTTGCCCTTCTCTGGACACATTCCAGCACCTCAACATCTTTCTTGAATTGAGGAGCCCAGAACTGGACACAGCACTCAAGGGGTGGCCTGACCAGTGCTGAGTACAGCAGAAGAATAACCTCCCTTGTCCTACTGGCCACACTGTTCCTGATGCAGGCCAGGATGCCCTTGGCTCTCTTGGCCACCTGGGCACACTGCTGGCTCATCTTCAGCTTACTATCTATCAGTACCCCCAGGTCCCTTTCCTTACTGAGAAAATAAAAACATTCCTACACCCTCCACTAGGACCAGAAACTAGAATATACATCAAGTCAGTCCCATTGCTAAGAAGTGTGACTTATTTTGTGCATATTCAAAGGATTTGCCTCTCTTCAAGGTTTTGAGTGAAGTGAGTTGTGGTTACCTGAAAGAATGTCTGCTCCTTTGACTGCTGTAGCAAGAGGTTGTGTTACATCTAGCAGTCCCTCTGTATTTAAATATTCAGAAGTAAATCAAGATTTGTGGAGTTCAGGGTCCTTCTATTTAAATATTCAGAAGTAGATTAAGATGAGTGGAGTTCAGTGTCCTTCTCTCTGCTCTTTTAGCCCAGATACACCAATCTACAGAAAAATAGTTGGGAAGTTACTTGTTTCATGAAGTAGGTGCTCTGAGGAATGCTTCTGGATGTTAAATATTACCAGTTTGCAATCCTCCAGTGTGGAGATTAATAGAAACCTTTTTTTTGTTGTTGTTGTTTTTGAAGGTGTTAATTGGTTAACTTAAATGCTTTTAAATATTGAAAGTTCATATGTCTTCTTTTCACATACACCTACAGAGACATCTGTGGTAGTCAAATATAAGAGGTTTTTATCCAGTATGTAGCAATGTATTTATTACATTCTCAAAGTGAGATTTCCAACAGAAAATAAAGACAGACTTGGGTGGAAAACTTGAAAGTATTTGGATCTCTGTTTTACTTCTTCCTCATTAAAAACACTGTAAGACTGCAGTTTGCTCTTTTGGTTATTTCTTGGTGTTCTTGCAAGGCAAGAAAATCTTTTTTCTAATTAAAGTACAAGGAGAACATTGCTGGTGTCAGTAACAACATTTCAAAAATAGTCTTACTGACATAGCATCAAATATCTGATTAAAATAGATTATTTCTATGGTCAAGAAACCAACTAGGAAAATGCAAATATATGCAGTCACTGTAGTAGTCACTCCAAGACCGATAAGCATGGATATAACTACTGTTCATAAAGTTTCATCAAACTTAGATGGAAGGCACTATAATGAGTAGAAAGTACATGTTTGTGCATGAAAAACACCTGTTTGGGCATATGGCAGCACCACCATTGCCATTACACAAATGAAAGGAAAGGAACATGAGCCAGCAGTGTGCCCAGGTGGCCAAGAGAGCCAGTGGCATCTTGGCCTGCATCAGGAATGGTGTGGTCAGCAGGAGCAGGGAGGTCATTCTGCCCCTGTACTCTGCACTGCTTAGACCACACCTTGAGTGCTGTGTTCAGTTCTGGGCCCCCCAGTTTAGGAGGGACATTGAGATGCTTGAGCGTGTCCAGAGAAGGGCAACGAGGCTGGGGAGAGGCCTTGAGCACAGCCCTACAAGGAGAGGCTGAGGGAGCTGGGATTGGTTAGCCTGGAGAAGAGGAGGCTCAGGGGAGACCTTATTGCTGTCTACAACTACCTGAGGGGTGGTTGTGGCCAGGAGGAGGTTGCTCTCTTCTCTTAGGTGGCCAGCACCAGAACAAGAGGACACAGCCTCAGGCTGCGCCAGGGGAGATTTAGGCTGGAGGTGAGGAGAAAGTTCTTCCCTGAGAGAGTCATTGGACACTGGAATGGGCTGCCCAGGGAGGTGGTGGAGTCGCTGTCCCTGGAGCTGTTCAAGGCAGGATTGGATGTGGCACTTGGTGCCATGGTCTAGCCTTGAGCTCTGTGGTAAAGGGTTGGACTTGATGAACTGTGAGGTCTCTTCCAACCCTGATGATACTGTGATACTGTGATATGAATCAGATAAGTATTTCTCCTCATCATAGAACAGAATGATATTCTCACTTCACAATAGTACTGAAGCTTTCCCTCCTAGCCATTCTTTTTGACTTCATAAGTCTTAAAAGTAGATGTCACCATTTCAACTCACTATCGGCACTTCCTTTATGTATAAAGGACACAGATGGCAACTTCTAGAATGACTTTAATTTCATATTTATATAAACAACTAAAATAGGTCTGGTGAATCATTCCTGACAAGTACTATTTTTTTTTGTGCCACTGAGTTTAAGTGCCACGTAAATTACAAGCCCAGATATAGACAGCTGCATTGCAGGACGTTAAGGACAAATGAAGTTAAAAACAGATATTAGGACCATGGTGTAAATAATAAGTAGAGCAGCAGAAAGGAAGTCACAGAAATGAGAATTTATTTAATATACTTACAACTTTAGTAAAAAAATATACAATCTAGTATTTTATTTTAGGTTTGTTTATTTTGTCTTGTTTGGGTTTTTTTTGCCCATGGGTGATACATCATTCTGTTTAGATGGCTGTTCTAGTCATTAGAAGACTGACTCATAAGCAGATTATGAAGTGCTGACCACAGATGCAGCAGGAAATAGCAGCTAGGAAGACTATCAGAAACCATTACTACTTCAAACAGTAAAATACATAATCTTCAATTTCAAATCTGTCATTTGAAAGTTGTGCTGGGAGAGGTCTAGGCTGGATGTTAGGAGGAAGTTCTTGCCAGAGAGAGTGATTGGCATTGGAATGGGTTGCCCAGGGAGGTGGTGGAGTTGCCATCTCTGGAAGTGCTCAAGAAAAGCCTGGTTGAGGCACTTAGTGCCATGGTCTGGTTGGTTGGACAGGGCTGGTTGCTAGGTTGGACTGGATGATCTTGGAGGTCTCTTCCCACCTGGTTGATTCTATGATTTAATTAAATATTCAAAATTTAATGTTAATAGTTCAAATACTAGAAGAACACAATTATTTTACTCACCATTAAACCTGAGAGTATACTTCTTACTTTTTCACCACCGTATTCCTTGTGCATAAGCAGATACTTAAACCCTTCTAAATAAAAAAAACATTTCTCTGTAACATCAATTTTCTGATCTCTCACACACAACCTTATTGCTGTCTACAACTACCTGAAGGGTGGTTGTGGCCAGGAGGAGGTTGCTCTCTTCTCTCAGGTGGCCAGCACCAGAACAAGAGGACACAGCCTCAGGCTGCGCCAGGGGAGATTTAGGCTGGAGGTGAGGAGAAAGTTCTTCACTGAGAGAGTCATTGGACACTGGAATGGGCTGCCCGGGGAGGTGGTGGAGTCGCCATCCCTGGAGCTGTTCAAGGCAGGATTGGACGTGGCACTTGGTGCCATGGTCTAGCCTTGAGCTCTGTGGTAAAGGGTTGGACTTGATGATCTGTGAGGTCTCTTCCAATCCTAATAATACTGTGATACTGTGATACTGTGATATGTGCACAGAATAGACATCTAGCAAATACATGCCAGTTTTATATTGTTTGTATCAATAGAGAGATCATTTCTATGTCCTCTTTTTTGATTACTTATTTCCCATTTAGATGTGTTGCTTTTACAGCATTTAGTTGTTTCTGGGCTTCCCTCCCAGCCTTTGTATTGTAGTGGTTTGGTATTAACTGGCTGAGGCAGGAATTACAAAAATAGAATGATTTTTATTTTCCTGAAAACCCTGCCTCCAAACCATACACAGAAGTAATTTAGGTTTATTTACAGGCTCTAATTCAGTCAGGAAAATCTTCCAAAGATGTTATGGGCAAATCTAGAGATTAAGGAAAGTCAGAAACTGCAAAAGGCTAAGCTACAAACACAGCTTTACTCCACTATAAATCAGGCTGAGCAGAGAATCTTAAGTGAAACAGATTTTTACTCATGGAGGTGAGATAGGACATTGGAGATGATCCCTTGCTGAATTTCTCTGTGTCTCAGCTGTCTTCTGACTCTGCAAGCAATATCCAGTCCTGCATCCAAACAGCAAAACTCCAAGGCGAGTGGAAAGACTTGTCAAAGTCAAAAGGGTCTTAGACACAGCTTCTGTGAGTGGGGTAATCATGGCAGCAGTGCTGCCTCAGCAGCACAGGGTAGGGAAGCCAAATTGCTGGCATCTTCCCAGCCTGGGGCAGCAGCAGGAATTTGAACTGCATGGTGTGGTCTCAGAGAAGCCAGGTCCAGCTACCTCCGGCAGCTCTCTCTCAAATGGGCCTAAGGACTTGCTGGGCTGGCAGATTTGCACAGAATGGTGCAGAAGTGGGAGACTGTCCAAAAGTCAGGACGGTCCAAAGACAGGAACACTGCAAAATGAGAGCTCTGTGAAGATGGGAACTCTGTAAGGCAGGAACTCTGTCAAGGCAGGAACACCATGCCTTTTCCCTCACTCTATTTATACTTTTCCTAGACAAAGTGTCAATTTGCCATATGTACTGGGCACAAAGAATCCAGCCAACCACCTGCCAAATGCAGTGTGGGCTTCCACACGAGTCAGGACATGTGTGGAAAAGGGCACATTTGCTCTTCCCCCCTTCAAGCCTGCAGGGAGGGGGGAAAGCAGGTTTTTGCACTTTCTTCTTGCCCCATTCAAACCTCCTAGAGATGGGGGGGCAAGAGGGAAAGGGGGAAGGAGGAATCTGGAATGCCCCACAACACTTTGCTTTAATAATTCATCCCCAACTGTAGCAATGGTTTGTGTGATGTCTGTCCTATGGGCAACACAAGTGAAATTCTGAATTGTATTATCTTGTACTTCATTCTTAATAAATGAAGACCACTAGGGCCATGCTATGGTATTTGATTCAGGTGGCTTAATTTAGTTGCCCAAATTAAGCACCCATGGCCTCTGAGCTGACACAGTGCCTAAGATAGCTGTATAGGGCTATGTAACATGCCTTAGGACATATCAAAGCTCCTCACCTTTTTATTTCAGGACCTGGAAACCAGATAGGATGCCTTAAAGACTTCTTCAAGGAACACTCAATACATCTATCTAGGCAAATGATGATATCTCAAATAAACATAATCACTGAAGTCTAGAAATGTACTTATCTGACAAGCTGTAGGTGTCTATGAGGAGATAAAAACCTCCATTTACTGCACACACCAAACAGATGTAAATGTAACTATACAGGTAGATACACATATCATAGAATCATAGAGTCAAACAGGTTGGAAGAGACCTTCAAGATCATCCAGTCTAACCTAGCACCCAGACAATGGCACTAGGTGCCTCATCCAGTCTTTCCTTGAACACCTCCAGGCATGGCAACTCCACCACCTCCCTGGGCAGCCCATTCCAATGCCAATCACTCTCTCTGGGAAGAACTCCCTCCTAACATATATAGACATATATAGGCACCTACACCTCCTTCTTCAAGCTCTTTTTGATGTCATGTTATTAAAGGAAACCTTAAATATATAATATAAAGGAAGAGCTCAATGTTTCTGAAGGGCTACAGGGGAAACTACTTTCTGCTTATATCTAAGTAACTGTGACAATTCCACTGCATGCTGTAAAACTCCCATAGAAGTGAACACAATGATAACACAAACAGAGAATATGTGTGTGCCTGTCCGCTCATGATCTTTGTCTGGGGTTTGGCTAGGATAGAGTTAAGGTTTTGATTTCCTTCACAAGAAGCTGGGAGGGAACCACACAACTTCCATACTGATCAGCTGAAGGCATTTGTTACACATAGCCTATAAAAGTGCTGTGTGCATACCATGTGTATAGCTAGATCTCTGGCATGCATGCTCTAAGTTGAAAGGATTCAGCTTCCCTTTATTTCTGCTTAATGATTTTATTGATATTGAGGGAATAATCCTCTGTACTCAGATATATTTTAAGCTGATATATTAGTATGGTTTAATTTCCCAGCCATTATTTTACCATAATTATGTGATCTTCTTAATGAGCACTAATGTAAGAATTCCAGTTTCTTCAAAGCATTTCCTTTATTAGTGACATTTAAATGCATTTTTCCAAGAAAGATTCTACTATTGAACCAGTGGAGACACCAGGAACTTCTAAGAACCTAGGGACATCTAGGAATGTCTATTGAAATATTGCCTTCAAACTACAAAACAATCTGTCCTGAATTATTTCTTTTACATTTTCACATGCTAGAACATGCTGTTTCTTCATTAATGTCTCACTGAAATGCCACACACTGTGGAACCTCAGAATGGTCAGAACTGGAAGGGATCTTAAAGGTCATCTAGTTCCAACACCCCTGCCATGGCCAGGGTTAGGGTCCACGACATCACTCTAGGGTTAGGGTCCACTAGATCATCCTTCACTAGATCAAGTTGCCCAGAGCCACATTGAATCTGGCCTTAAAAGCATACAGGGATGGGGAATCCACTACCTCCCTGGGCAACCTGTTCCTGTATCTCACCACCCTTAAGATGACAAACTTCTTCTTAGTGTCTAATCTAATTCTACCCTCCTCTAGCTTGTCTCCATTCTCCCTAGTCCTGTCATTGCCCAATACCCTGAACAGTCCCTCACCAGCTTTCTTGTAGGCCCCCTTCAGATATTGGAATGCAACAAGAAAATCTAATAAATATAGAATATCCTCATAGTTTTGGTTCTCACTTAGAATTTTTCATGCAATTATTGTTACTATGCAAAACATACAACAATTTCTGTGTAGGGATATTCTTACTGTCACAGAGAGGTGGTAGCAAACACTTAAGAGTCTATAACAAGTAGCTGCATGTCAGTCAGCTGTGACTGACTGTATGAGCACTGATAATGTGCTTCAGAAAACTGTTAGATGAAGCTGAACCTTCATTGGTGCTGCTTAAATTTACATTACTTGACTATTATGAATCAGGCTAGACAGGTTTAATTTGCTGTTTCTCCACTGACATTTGACACCTACTTCATGTTACAGATGTAACTGGGAACTCTGGAAAAAAAGTTCAGTATGATAATTTAAACTACTTATAGTAGTGATGCCAACAATTATTCTTTTTATAAAATCTTCCACTCTGTTTTCCTGTAATTTGCCTCCAGCCACACTCCTGGAGTCATGGAAGATGATGGCAGGGACAGGAAGGAAGAAGAGCTCACCATAAATGAAGATCAGGTTCATGATCACCTGAAGAACCTGAAACTATTCAAGTCCATGGGACCCGATGGGATACACCCATGGGTACTGAGAGAGCTGGTGGATGAGGTTGCTGAACCTCTCTCTATTGTATTCCAGAAGTCCTGGCAGTCTGGTGAAGTCCCCACTGACTGGAAAAGGGGGAAAATAACTGCCATTTTCAAAAAGGGTAGAAAGGAGGAGCCAGGGAACTCCAGGCCAGTCAGTCTCACCTCTGTGCCTAGTAAGATCATGGAGCAGATCCTCCTGGAGGCACTACTGAGACAGCAGAATAGCAAAGAGGTGATTGGGTGCAATCAGTATGGATTCATTAAGGGCAAATCCTGCCTGACAAACCTGGTGGCCTTCTATGAACTGGTCACAATATTAATAGATCAGGGGTGAGCAACTGATGTCATTTACCTGTCCCGCACCACATCCTCGTCTCCAAACTGGTGATACATGGTTTGATGGGTGGACCACTAAATGGATAAAGAACTGGCTGGATTGCTGCACCCAAAGAGTGGCTGTCAGTGGAAGAATAACCTCCCTTGTCTTACTGGCCACACTGTTCCTGATACAGGCCAGGATGCCATTGGCTCTGTTGGCCACCTGGGCACATTGCTGGCTCATATTGATGTCATTATCTAGAACCTTCAGTTGCTCACCTTTTGTAAGTAGTACAGATGAGGGATGGAGCAGCTCTGCTATGAGGACAGACTGAAGGAGTTGGGGCTGTTCAGTCTGGAGAAGAGGAGGCTCCCAGGTGACCTTATTGTGGCCTTTCAATAACTGAGGGAGGTCTACAAAAAAGCTGGGGAGGGACTTTTCAGGATATCAGGGAGTGACAGGACTAGGGGGAAAGGTAGTGAAGCTGGAGATGGGCAGGTTCAGACTGGATGTGAGAAGAAAGTTCTTCAGTATGAGAATGGTGAGAGCCTGGAATGGGTTGCCCAGGGAGGTGGTTGAGGTCCCATCCCTGGAGGTGTTTAAGGCCAGGCTGGATGGGGTCTGGCCAGCCTGATCTAGGCCAGGGTGTCTCTGGGCATGGCAGGGGAGTTGGAACTGAGTGATGTTGTGGTCTCTCCCAACCTTGACTGATTCTAAGATTCGGAGCTTTTTGAGCTAGCAAACCAGTTTGCTGAAACACAATTAGAACTATTTACAGCAAATAGTAAAATGGTGTAGCTCTGCATTGATTTGCATATAAATAACTCTGAAGATAAATATGACACAGACAGTGTACTGAGAACCAGTCAGCCTATAACACAAACATATTGAAAGAAAGAGCAAACACTAGTAGGAGGACAAATGTTAAGATAGAAAGAATTAACACTTGGCAAGCAGAGACAATTCTTCCTGGGTGTATCAGAGTTCACTTCTCTAGCTATTATGTCTTACTGTTTTTGTCTTTTGAAATTGAGAATTTCTTTGATGCCTTATCTCTAAAATACAACACAGTGTCTTGGATAAAGATGTAGCTTTTTTTTTTATTCTTGATTGTTACAGGATTTCAGGGTAGAAAAGATGAAATGGAAGTCAGTCAGTACTCACAAGGTAATTGGTTAAGACATTTGCAAAAAGAAACAGGACAGCAGATACAAAAATGCAGGAGTGGAATTTCCTTCTGTCCTTAGACATTTTCAGTTGAATTGAGATGTTTTAAAATAATTGTGCCTTCTGCTGTAGATAAAACAACTTTTAAAGACACTTTTGGAGAAGAGGAGGCTGAGAGGGGACCTTATTGCCCTCTACAACTACCTAAAAGGAGGATGCAGTGAGGCTGAAGCTGGTCTCTTCTTCTGATTTACTAAAGGTAAGACAAGAGGAAATGGCCTCAAGTTGTGTCAGGGGAGGTTTAGGTTGGCTGTTGGGAGGAAGCTCTTTACTGAGCAGGTGGTCAGGCACTGGAACAGGCTGCCCAGGGAGGTGGTGAAATCACCATCCCTGGAGGTGTTTAAAAGGAGAGTGGATGTGGCACCTGAGGCTATGGTCTAGTGGTTGAGGATGCTGAGATGAAGGTCAGACTGGATGATCCTGGTGGTCCTTTCCAGGCATATCAATTCATAGTGCTTAGATGTTGTGCTGAGGGATTTGGTTTGGTCAAGGACTTGTCAGTGTGAAACTAATGATTGGACTCAATGATCTTGAAGGTCTTCTCCAATTTAAGAAATTCTGTGAAACTTCATGTAGCAAAATATCTAAGACTTAGAACTCTTTACTAAAACACTATGGCAACATAATGTAATGCTGCTTCTTCTTGTCACCATGTTAAAGTATGAAGGTGAATTGGCCAAAAACCAGTTTAGTATTTTCTTGAGTTGAATTATCTGCATGTCTTTCACAGATTTGTTGGGCTCTCTGGGGAAGTCTCTTCACATTTTGTGCCTTGAAATTAATAAATTAGTGAGAAGTTCAATTAGTTGAATTTGAATTAAGGGGAAGGTGGTAAATTCATCTCTTTGGTGACCAGGTGGCCACAAATGGAATGAACTAACACTGAGGAAGTTCAGGTTGGATATTAAGAACAAGTATTCCACTGAGAAAGTGGTTAGCCACTGGAACAGACTTCATTCATAAGTGGGCACAGGACCAAGCCTGTTAGATTTGAAGAAGCATCTGCATAAAGCTTTTAGTCATTTAATTTACTTTCCTGTGAGGAGCAGGGAGCTGGATTAAATTATTCTTCTGAGTCTCACCTAACTTGAGATACTCTGTGATCCTATGAATGTTCAGTGAAGAAATTAAAGACCCTTCATTGTTCAGTAATTTTGTTGGCATGTTTGAAAACACAGGTTCCCAGAAACTGCAAACAAACCCCAAAGTGAGCTAAACCACATTCCAAGTCTGTTTGCTTAGGTGATCACCTAAGCATCAGTTGAAAATACTGATTAGGATCTTTGACATAGGGTAACACAGATGTAGTGAATACAATTCACTTGAACATGATTGATCAATTTCCACATGAGTACTGTGTTCAGTTCTGGGCCCCCCAGTTTAGGAGAGACATTGAGATGCTTCAGTGTGTCCAGAGAAGGGCAATGAGGCTGGTGAGAGGCCTTGAGCACAGCCCTACGAGGAGAGGCTGAGGGAGCTGGGATTGGTTAGCCTGGAGAAGAGGAGGCTCAGGGGTGACCTTATTGCTGTCTACAACTACCTGAGGGGTGGTTGTGGCCAGGAGGAGGTTGCTCTCTTCTTTCAGGTGGCCAGCATCAGAACAAGAGGACACAGCCTTAGGCTGCACCAGGGGAGATTTAGGCTGGAGGTGAGGAGAAAGTTCTTCCCTGAGAGAGTCATTGGACACTGGAATGGGCTGCCCGGGGAGGTGGTGGAGTCGCCGTCCCTGGAGCTGTTCAAGGCAGGACTGGACGTGGCACTTGGTGCCATGGTCTGGCCTTGAGCTCTGTGGTAAAGGGTTGGACTTGATGATCTGTGAGGTCTCTTCCAACCTTGTTGATACTGTGATACTGTGAAATGTGAGTTACTACAGCAAGGATCTTTGCAAAGACATCTTTGGCTGGATTGGGTGAGATTCATCAAACTGATACGTTGGTAACCTGTTATAACCCAGCTGTCCCCCAATCCTAAGTGTCCATTCCCACATATGTGACTACTTGCAGGAGTAGTATCTATTTGAATATTTAGGATTATTCTTCCAGGGTACAGTTTAGGCAATGCAATTTGTCTACATCCAAAACTCTGGAGGAAGCCTCTTGGATTGCTTAGTTTCTTTTCAGAAGGAGCCAACATATTTAAGTATGTAAATAAGATACACTAATTAGTGTATGCAGAGCTGGAACTGCCAGGAGGTATTTTGGGGACTTCAAAATTCAGACACTCCTGGTATTGTTTCACCATGAAGTTGTGCTAGTTTAACACAGTCTTTTCCCTGCAATTAAGAACTGAGGGAAAGACACACACACACACACAAAGAAAACAAACATAGCCCTCTGCATTGAAATAAAGAATTGAGATATGATAAGCATTTAATATACATAAGATAAAGTAATGCATTAGCCCATTTGAAGGACAAGCAAAACAGAAAGCAACAGCAAGCAGAAGCCAGAAAACAAATAACCCAAGCCAGGGAGCTACTGCCACATTCTTCCCCCTCTGGCTGCCATCTCAGGGTAAGAGAGGCAATATTCAAAACCCCAGAACCCAAAAGCAGCAACCAGAAAAGGAACAGTAGAAGAGAAATATACACTGTTCCTTACTGTAAAGTATAGAATCATAGACTCAAGCAGGTTGGAACAGACCTCCAAGATCATCCAGTCCAACCTAGCACCCAGCCCTAGCCAGTTAACTAGACCATGGCACTAAGTGCCTCATCCAGTCTTTTCTTTAATGCCTCCAGGGATGGTGACTCCACCACCTCCCTGGGCAGCCCATTCCAATATTACCAAATTTCCACTAAGGTCTGTGCCAGACAGTTGCTCCAATGAGTTACTAGAATCTGTTATTGGAATCTATCAGGACAACTGGTGAATAGATATTTCTTTTCTGACTCAAAGAGAAGAACCACTTGGAAATCAGGAGTTTGAGTTCATTGTAATGGGATTAATAACATTAAACACTGTCCTCAAGACTACCTACTGAAATATTTTCTGAAATCTGACTTTGAAATCTGCAGACAGATCTTTGGCTGAGATTTAGCTTTTGATTCATAAATTCAGAAGAATGAGAACAGGCAGACACTTACACAGTAAAGGCTCGCTACAGTTTAGGAAAATACAAGCAATATAGTCAATTGAGTGTTGAGAATTTGTCATGTTTCCTAGACTGAATAAATCCAGCCAGTCAGCTGAACAAGTCTCTAGACTCCTCTGACTGACTGGTGCTCCCAGGGATCTAGTTCCAAGTTAATTGCTAAGTATTACGCAGAGTTGGTAGTAAAGCATGCACTGGAAATTGAATCATCTTGACTAAAAGTATGCAATAAATAAAACCAAGCCAGGCTCTTTCTCTGTCCCTAAAGACAAGTACTAGGCCATGGTTTATAACTCTCTGATTGAACTTATCCCCTCAAAAGAAGCATGACCTTATTCATGCTGTTTGTCCAGAGTTAGTGCTAGCTCTTCAGTGGTTCCCAAGGCATGTCTAGAAAAGCACTGGCTAGAGCAGAAAAACACCAGATACTATGAGACAGCACCTGTCTATGTCTAAATAGAGTCCTTGCTCAGTTTTCTGCTGTGGAGTGCTTTACATAAGCATGCTAGCTGTGAAGTTGAATCTTTTGATGCAAATCACCTGAGCAGAGAATGGGCTGCCCAGGGAGGTGGTGGAGTCACCATCCCTGGAGATGTTCAAGAGAAGCCTGGATGAGGCACTTAGTGCCATGGTCTGGTTGACTGGATAGGGCTGGGTGCTAGGTTGGACTAGATGATCTTGGAGGTCTCTTCCAACCTGGTTGATTCTATGATTCTATGATTCTATTCTATGATTTATTATTCTGAGGCCTCAGCTGCAACACTTAAGTGTACTCATACTTAAATCAAACCATCAACAGGAAACAAGAAACAAAATATTTCTGGAGAGTCTATTTCTATTCTCTTGTATAGAATCATAGAATTAGTCAGGGTTGGAAGGGACCACAAGGATCACCTAGTTCTAACCCCCTGCAGGGTCACCCTACCCTAAATCAGGCCAGAGCCTCACGCAGCCTGGCCTTAAGCACCTCTAGGGATGGGGCCTCAACCACCTCCCTGGGCAACCCATTCCAGCCTCTCACCACTCTCATGCTCAACAACTTCCTCCTCACATCTAGTCCGAATCTACCCATGCCCACTGTGATACTGTGATATTGTGAATCAGGCCATAATGAAAGCTATGATTTATTCATTAAATTTCCATTGTAGGTATTTGGAATGGGAAGCAGAGAGGAAGAATGGAATGGGAAGAGTTTGCTAAATGGATATTTTTTGTGTATAGCTAACTGAATAGGCTAATTTCAGGCCTTTTAATTCCTCTGAGCTTCAAGAAGTCTTTTTATCTGAATGAGAACATCTGTTCCAGAGTAATTTCTGCCCCTTATATCTCATGTCATTCTATGACTATGGCTAACGGAAGAAGTAGTTGCTTTTACTTGTTCTCATAAAACATTTGTTTTTAAGGAAAAAAAAGTATATTTCACATATTGATTCTCCCATGTCCAAACCAAAGTCGAATTTTGTGTGATGCTACCTTGTGGCAATAAATGGATAAAGACTCCACTCTCACCAACTATTCATAATTTATAATTCATATATCATAATAGCTGAAATCTGAAGTGGAGGTCTGCCATGCTGAATTTTGAATCAAATGCTTACTCTCTATGGCTTTCATTAGCTCAAGTGTCTAAAGAAAAAACAAGTCTATGTTTAAGACTGTTTATTAAAGCCTCATCTTTATCACAGTATCACAGTATCACTAAGGTTGGAAGAGACTTCATCAAGTCCAACCCTTTACCACAGAGCTCAAGGCCAGACCATGGCACCAAGTGCCACGTCCAATCCTGCCTTGAACAGCTCCAGGGACGGCGACTCCACCACCTCCCCGGGCAGCCCATTCCAGTGTCCAATGACTCTCTCAGTGAAGAACTTTCTCCTCACCTCCAGCCTAAATTTCCCCTGGTGCAGCCTGAGGCTGTGTCCTCTTGTTCTGGTGCTGGCCACCTGAGAGAAGACAGCAACCTCCTCCTGGCCACAACCACCCCTCAGGTAGTTGTAGACAGCAATGAGGTCTCCCCTGAGCCTCCTCTTCTCCAGGCTGAACCAATCCCAGCTCCCTCAGCCTCTCCTCACAGGGTTTGTGTTCCAGGCCTTTCACCAGCTTTGTTGCCCTTCTCTGGACACCTTCCAACACCCCAACATCTCTCTTAACAGCTGCCAACTGGATGTGGCACCATTCACTACCACTCTCTGGGCCCAGCCTTCCAGCCAGTTCTTGATCCATATCCGAGTGAATCTGTCCAAGCCATGAGCTTCCAGCTGTGCCAGGAGCTTGTTGTGGCAGACAGTGTCAAAGGCTTTGCTGAAGTCCAAGTAGACTCCATCCACAGCCTGCCCCACATTCACCAGGCAGGGAACCTGATCATAAAAGGAGATCAGGTTGGTCAGGCAGGACCTGCCCTTCCTAAACCCCTGCTGGCTGGGCCTGATCCCTTGGCCATCCTGTAGGTGCTTTGTGATGGCACTCAAGTGACCTGTTCCATGCCCTTGCCTGGCACTGAGGTCAGGCTGACAGCTCTGGAGTTTTCTGGTTCCTCCTTTCAACCCTTGTTGTGGATGGGATCACATTGGCAGCTTCCAGTCTTTGAGGACCTCACCAGTGAGCCAGGACTGTTAATAAATGATGGAGAGTGGCTTGGCCAGCTCAGCTGCCATCTCTCTCAGCACCCTAGGGTTGATCCCATCCAGCCCCATGGACTTATGAGGGTCCAAGTGGCTCAGCAAGTCCTTTACTTCTTCCTCTTGGATTACAGGGGGACTATACTGGTCCCTGCTCCACCTGCCACTTCAGGAGTCCAGTTGTCCTGGAGACAACCTGTCCCGCTTTTGAAGATTCTAAGATTCTGAGTGTCTTATTATTTCAAAGGGAGATTGAAATGAAATGCTAAAATGAGGGAAGAAAAATGATTCAACTTTTGTTGTTTGTGGTTACACATATATAATGTACTTCTGATTCTGTGATATGAGCCTTCTGAGGTAAACCTAATATTAATAAAGTCACAGAGAAACAATTCCTGGCAACATGATAATCAGTTTAGTATGCAACACAGGCACAGTACAGTTGTAAAAGTTACATGCAGCAAGTCTGTGGATGCAATAGAAGAAAATGTTGATTCATAAGTTATAGAAGTATTCCAATATTTATGTATAAGACTTACCACAGACTTCCATTGAATTATTATCAGAAAATCAGAAAAGCCAGAAAAGGAAAAGGGTAAATTATGAGAAAGTGAATGAGATATGCATAAAAATGATAGATAAATATATTCCACTTATCTCTATAGGTACTGGTTTCACATAAAGCAAACAAAAGTCAGTCAGTTTACTAATGTTTGAGCATGCTCTTTTCTCTTATAAGCAAGGTACAATTAATTTTAACAAATATTAAATGATGATACAGTTTATAACAGAAGGAGTACCAGGCCCTACTTGGCTAGATCATCACTCTGGGAAGAACTTCCTCCTAACATCCAGCCTATACCTTCCCCTTCCTCCAAAGAAGGATACTCCACAGCCTCTCTGGGGAGTCTGTTCCAGTGTTCTGTGACTCTTACAGTAAAGAAACCCCACCTTGTGATCCCAGGAGCCAGACTTTTGCATGTTCTCCTTTAGATAGCCAAGTTCCTTAAAACTGAAATAGCCTGTGAAATTTTTTCCATTGCTTGTCTAACAGAATGTATTTGATTTTAATAACAGCAAACAATCCTGCCATAAATGAAAAGCAGCATTGACATTACATACAGCCTTTGCTGTTAAAATGCACCTTACATCTATAGCTTTCATAGTGATACATAACTGTGTTCAGTTCTGGGCCCCCCAGTTTAGAAGGGACTTTGAGATGCTTGAGCGTGTCCAGAGAAGGGCAACGAGGCTGGGGAGAGGCCTTGAGCACAGCCCTACGAGGAGAGGCTGAGGGAGCTGGGATTGGTTAGCCTGGGGAAGAGGAGGCTCAGGGAGACCTTATTGCTGTCTACAACTACCTGAGGGGTGGTTGTGGCCAGGAGGAGGTTGCTCTCTTCTCTCAGGTGGCCAGCACCAGAACGAGAGGACACAGCCTCAGGCTGCACCAGGGGAGATTTAGGCTGGAGGTGAGGAGAAAGTTCTTCCCTGAGAGAGTCATTGGACACTGGAATGGGCTGCCCGGGGAGGTGGTGGAGTTGCCGTCCCTGGAGCTGTTCAAGGCAGGATTGGACGTGGCACTTGGTGCCATGGTCTAGCCTTGAGCTCTGTGGTAAAGGGTTGGACTTGATGATCTGTGAGGTCTCTTCCAACCCTGATGATACTATGATACTGTGATAATTATTACTATCACTTTTAGGCTCATTCTTTCTGTTCATCGTATTCTTTCTAGTAAAAAAGATAGCCAGTTAGTTTGGGGCCAGCCTCATCTATTCTCAAGTTCATCTTCTGGTGTTCTTTCACATAAGAATTAGATGTTTTGGGGCACATTTAATAAAGGGCAGTTCAACACATTACTCAGTCATTAGAACACTCTTAAATCTTGCTTAAATACATTGTCAAACTGAATGAGTTTTATAACATGTTCCCTACCTTCTGACGTGACTCACATTCAATCTTTCCATTTGATGCTGTTCCACTTGACATTGAGTGACCTGAACGTAGAACAGCATTACACCATGGTGGTGAGGTCACTAAGACTTCAACTTACTTTAAATCTTCTGCACACTTGATTCAGAGCAGAGATTTAAAATCAACCCCTGTAAATTTCAAGAGAAAAAAATAACACCAAACTGAACAGATTTCATACAACATTCAAAATGCAAAAGGGAATTTAATGAAGTGTAAAGCACAGTATAAGACACCAGTTGCTCTGTTGTCTGAGGCAAGGTGTGGCATTGCCTGGCCTGAATAGACAGAGTGATGGTTTTGATTTGCCTGCAAGAGAGCTGGCTGCACAGATGCCTTGACAATGAAAAGAGATAATTTGTTTGGAGGCAAGAATTCCCTCTTTAAAACCACTGCAACAGCACTGATTGAAAGGCCAATGTGCACAACTCACTCTGCACACCTGTCTGTGATTTGGAGAGACTGCCCCTGACCCTGCAAAGGAGTTGTGTCAGTTTGAGGCTAATTGAAATATCTTAATGAGAGAAATTAGATCATTGGCTGTGAAAAGAAAATACAGTGATGTCTGTATTACCCATTCACTCTGCTGGGACATATAAAATCATCAGCACAATCAAAGAAGGTAGAGGAGTGGTTGGAAGCCCCTGTTGGGCAGTCTGGTTACTGGGAGGGGTTTTGTTTTTCTGTATTACTTTTAATTTGTATATTACTGTATATAGCTGTAAATATCTGTAATATATTGCATATATATGCTTTTAAATTGTGCTAAGGTGTAAATACAAAGCTTCATTCCTTAGCTTCCAGCTGGCTGAGTTAGTCTGGTTGATCTAGTGTGTGTGTGAAACTCTGAAACCACTACAGGGGTGTAAAAGGACTATAACTTCTACTGTCTGTGTTGTAGCTTCCATGGAGGGCCCCGGAGCAAATGCATGCCTGCCAACAAGAACCTAGACTGCTCCTGTAATTATTCTCAGTAGATCCAGGGAATGGTGATGTCTCTTCCTCTTGCTTCTTGACTCTCTCTTTCCTGCTTTCTCTCTCTACATTTCCCTTTCCTTTTTCTCCCCATTTTGCCTCTCCCTTAGTCCATTACCCAGAGTTTTTCACTAACTCTAATCAACCAAATTCACGAACCATTTAGCATTGGTTCCCTCTTATTTATGATAAGGGAAGTATTTGAATCTTAGCACCACCTCTCCTGTTTCCTATGGTTGACACAGGATGGTGGGTTGTGACACATAGAACCCATATGGAGCCTTGGGAGGCTGGCAGAGAAGTTGAGGGAGTTCTGAGCTGTGCCAGAAGGTCAGCTGCTCAGCCCTGGGAACAAGCAAAGTTATGGCTAAGTTCTTGCAAAGGGGGTACTTGGTCAGGTCTGCCTGTGGACAGCCCATCTCTGCTTTGTAAGTCTATCAAAAGTACACTCCCCTCTACTGAACTCCACTCTCTAGGTTCACACCGAGTTTCAATAAAATGGATTGACCATTATGCATCACACTGGAGTAAGCCCAGAGTCTCTTCCTCTCCCAAGCAGCCTAGAAGAGAGGCCAACTCAACAGCCTGTGATGTTTTTTAATGTGAGAACAGTTACTGTAGCTGTCTGTCCACAGATGGAGAATCTTCATCATTCCCAAAAATTAAAAGCTGCCAGGACATGGATAGGAAGTGCTGGACAAAATGACCTGCAAAAATTGCTTCCAACTTTTTTGCATTCTGTAATTCTGTGGTCTCTGCTGTGAGAAAAAGCTGAGACAGCTGAGAATGTTCAGATGGAGAAGAGAATGCTCATGGGGGATTTTACCAATGTATAAAAATAACTGATGGGAGGGAGTGAAGATGGGGAAGCTAGCCTATAATCAGTAGTGCCCACTGAGACAAAAAGAGGCAATGGGCACAAGCTGACATGCAAGAAATTGGATGAATTCTCAAAGGTGGTTTTAATGGTAAGAACTGACACAAAGGAACTGAGTACTTTGCTTTTCTCCATAATATTTTTCATTAGGTCTCCTTCCCCAGTCACCATAAAGTCCATATTTTCCATAGTGTTAATTTTGTTCTATGTGTACTTGTAGAACCTTTTGTTGCTGTCTTTCATGTTTCTTGCCAGATTCAACTGCAGGTTAGACTTGGCTCTACTGAAACCTATCCCAGCAATATCAGAGAGTAACTTAAAACTCCTCCTGCCCCACCTGTCCTTGCTTCCACCGATTATACACTTCTTTATTATGTCTGAGTTCAGTTAGGAGTTCCTGTCACTTTTGCTTGGTAGATATCTGTCAGGATGCATCTTTCTTAAACTCAGAGGATACAGAGAAATCCCATAAGACATGTTCCCAAGCAGATCTCTTATGAATTTGAAGTCTGTTTTGCTGTAATCTCAGGTTGCATTCTTGTTTTTTGCCCATTTCCCCCTTCTTAGTATCCCAAATTCCGCCATGGTTGGTCACTACAGTCAAGGCTACCTCTGACTCATATCCATGACCCTGGTCTAGGGTAGGGTGTCCCTGCCCAGGGCACGAGGTTAGAACTAGATGATCCTTGTAGTCCCTTCCAACTCTGACTGATTCTATGATTCTATGATTCTAATCATCGAATCATAGAATCAACCAGGTTGGAAGAGACCTCGAAGATCATCCAGTCCAACTTATCCCCCAGCCCCATCTAGTCAACTAGACCATGGCACTAAGTGCCTCATCGATTCTTTTCTTGAACACCTCCAGGGATGATGCCTCCACCACCTCCCTGGGCAGCCCATTCCAATGGCAGTTCTTCCTTTTCCATAAATATTATGTCCAACAAAGCACCCTTCTGTTTTGATTCTCCAAATACTGTGTTTGGTAATGTAGCTTGAGTTGTTTTGAGGTTATTTGGTGGTTTTGTTTGATACTGTGATCAAAACTGGCAATCAGATATGTTTTACTTGTATTTTTTGTTGCTGATATTGTTCTGGGGATTTTTGTTTGTGGGTTTGGTGGGGGAGGAAGTCGTCTTTGTTTTTTTTTTGGTGTTTGAGGTTTGGTTTGGTTTGGTTTTAGTATAGACTCACCCTTGAAATACAAAGAAATGAGGAGCAAAGTCTATGAACCTGCACGTTTCTTCATAGGAAAGCAAAAACAGTCAAATGAGAAAACAAGCAAGTCAAAGCCACAGGCACTATATTGAAATATGAAGTATACTCTTTATTGTGGCAGCCAAACACATGCTTTTGATGTCTTGAGGGGTGGTTGAAAACAGGGAGGTTAAACCTCCTCATTTTGCTGCTGGTGTAGCTGTTTTTCACATCAGTGGACATATGATAATCTGTTCTAGCAGTCCATTTATTTTTCATGTCTTCAGGGTTTTATTTAACATTTTCTTTAGCATGTCTACAAGATAAAACATAAGGTCCAACCACACCAGAGATCAGTGTGTTCCATTGCCCTGTCTTTAACAGTGAGCACTAATAGGTGCTATGTGAACAAAATGAACATATGTATATTATCTTAGAATACTCTTCCTATTGGCACACTTTTCAAGGTCAAGGATTTCCTGAACCACATATCCATGTTTAATACTATAAAATAATCTCATAGTTTTCTAATTTAGGGGACACTGTCTCAATTTGTGCCGGGGGGGGGCGGGGTCTAGACTGGATGTTAGGAGGAAGATCTTCACGGAGAGAGTGATTTGCCATTGGAATGGGCTGCCCAGGGAGGTCATGGAGTCACCATCCCTGGAAGTGCTCAAGAAAAGACTGGACAAGACAGTGCCTTGGTAGAGCTGGGTGATAGATTGGACTGGATGATCTTGAAGGACTTTTCCAACCTGGAAGAGTACCAGAACCCCCAGGTCCCTTTCTGCCTGGCTGCTCTTCAGCCACTCTGTACCCAGCCTGTAGCACTGTTTGGGGTTGCTGTGGCCAAAGTATTTCACAATACTATGAGTTAGGAGTAAATGGAAGATTCCAACCTTTCATTTTGTTTTCAATAACAAAATCCTTAGTTTCTGCATTTCTGTCCCTCAGGTTTCAATTACCCAAAGTTCAATTTCCCACTCAACACAGCTTGGCTATGAAATCAGACTAGGTTGTTAGGGACTTTATTCAGCTGAGTCTTTAAAATGTCCAAGACTGATTGATATTGTCTAGGCAGGGGAGCAGTTGATGTGTAATTGTTGAAAATTCTTGTCATGTATTCATGTCCTATGTTTGCCATGGCTATAATTCATTCTCTACCACTAGATATGGCACTCTACTGCTTTTTGATACAATCTTTTTACCAGGTTATCATCAGTGTGAGGAAATTGAATTGGTATTTTTAGCCATATGGACACAAGATTCCTAACTCTTATTAAAACCTACCAAAAAGTGAGGAAATAGCATCTCTTCTCTGCACTGCAAAGCCTATCAAATTGACCTCTATGTATTTCTAATCTTACTGTGTGATAAATGTCATTGAACCTGTGGCTACATTGTTGCTGTAGGGAATCTCATAAAATACCTGTTGTGATGGACTGACACATAAAGAATGTATTCATCTTGTCTTGGTAAAAGGTACCACAAATATAGAACATGAACTTAAATGGTTTGGAATCTGCAACCTTAAAGAAGGGATAGGTTGGACTGGATGATCTTGGAGGTCTCTTCTGACCTGCTTGATTCTATGAGTCTATGATTCTAAGGTGGGGTTTGGACTGTATTTTTTTTTCCCATGTAACTCAAGTGATGTTTAATAGAGGTACTTGACTGTAGGGTCTTAAATTCAGCAAGCATCTCAAGTATGCCTATTTGAATTTTTAAGTGTGAAGGTATTTAAATATCCATGTTAGGTACTTTTGAGCTCCCTGGGATTGCAGTAGCTGAAAATGTCTCAGTTTTGACCATATTAATCTTTCTTGTAGCATGTTTCATGTGGAAGCACTGTTTTGTGAATAGTCAGTTCAAGTACCCTTAAGCTGGGCAGTAGACTGTTAAAATATACAGTATGGTTAAGGCTCTGGAAAATAGTGCAGTGTGACAGGAGTAGACTGGGAGAGTATAAGACTTTCAAAAGGTTTACTGAGACTGCCTTGATTCAGATAATAGACTTACTGGAGCCCATTCAGCTTTGTCCTCATTTATTTTTAACTGAAAGAAATATGATTTGCAGGCTCCAGGATCAGTCTGCGGGTGCAAATTAAAGCATGGTAGCAGAGCAAATGGAAATATGTGGGGTGTTTGCTTCAGAAACTGTGTTCTGATTGAAACAAAAGTGAAACCCTGATGTAAAACTCTAAATAGTTATTATTCAATATAAATCTTATAAATATAAATCATAGAGTCATAGAATCAATAAGGTTGGAAGAGACCTCCAAGATTATCCAGTTCAACCTAGCACCCAGCTCTGGCCAATCAAATAGACCATGGAACTAAGTGCCTTTTCCAGTCTTTTCTTGAGTTATTCAGCCCAATGCAGATCTCCATCTCCTCCTGCTTGTTGCCCACACTCTATGCATCGGAATATAAGCATTTCAGGGAGACAGTTAATCTATTGGCTTTCACTCTTGCAGTCTGACCATTCTCAGCCTTTTCCATGACCATCAATCTAGCTGTAAGCTCTGCATGTGCTCATTCCTCATTACTTGATTCCCATGGTCCATCTCTGTTAGACTTAAAAAGTTCTTGTATGTCCCCAGCATGCTTCAAGGTAACAGACTGAAGGCTCGTTAGCCTCCCACCCTGATGTGCCATCTCTTGCATCTTCTCCATTACACAATTCATTGTTATCTACCTCCCCTGAGGTAGCAGTGGAGCTGGCACATTGCCTCACAATCGTCTCAGGCTTGCTTATACTAAGCCTGGATTTCACCTCCCCCCCTTCCAATCTAGTTTAAAGCATGATTAATGAGCCCAGGGAACCCCCATGATATAAATCTTCTTCCCCTTGGAGAGAGGTGCACCCCATCTGCTGCCAGCAGACCTTGCATCATGTGGGGAGAAACAGACCTGGTGTCATGCTATTATGTAAATATAATAATCATAGACTCATAGAATCAACCAGGTTGGAAGAGACCTCCAAGCACATCCAGTCCAACCTAGCACCCAGCCCTATCCAATCAACTAGACCATGGCACTAAGTGCCTCAGAACTTCCTCTTAATATCCAGCCTAGACCTTCCCCAGCACAACTTGAGACTGTGTCCCCTTGTTCTGTTGCTGGTTGCCTGGGAGAAGAGACCAACCCCCACCTGGCTACAGCCTCCCTTCAAGTAGTCGTAAAAAGCAATGAGGTCACCTCTGAGCCTCCTCTTCTCCAGGTTAAACTCCAACTCCCTCAGCCTCTCCTCACAGGGTTTGTGTTCCAGGCCTTTCACCAGCTTTGTTGCCCTTCTCTGGACACGTTCCAGTATCTCAACATCTCTCTTGAGTTGAGGGGCCCAGAACTGGACACAGGACTCAAGGTGTGGCCTGACCACTGTAGTGTACAAGGGAAGAATAACCTCCCTTGTCCTACTGGCCACACTGTTCCTTATGCAGGCCAGGAGCAGTTGGCTTTGTTAAATGTCATGCCATTGGCCTCTGCCCACTCATCCAGCCTGTCTGGGTCCCTCTGCAGGGCTCTCCTACCCTCCAACAGATCAACACCTGCTCCTAGCTTGGTGGCATCTGCAAACTTACTGATAATGGACTCAATCCCCTGGTCCACATCATCAATAAAGATATTGAGCAGGACTGGCCCCAGCACTGATCCTTGGGGAACACCACTAGTGACTGCTTATTCCTGGTAAACTAAAGTAATTCCAAGTATACAAGGCCAAAGCGTCAGGGCTTGTTATCATGCAGCAAAGCTGGCTTGGAACTTAGCAGATGTAACACTGCAAAGCAAATAAGGCAAAAGCATGGCAGGGCATGACAAGATACAACAGCAGAGAGGACATATGCAGTGGCAGAAAGTGCTGAGGCAGAGCTCATTGTATTCACCTGATCATCTCTTTTATCAATTCATCCCAAGACGAATGGCTCTTTGGCTACAGAGTTTACCCAGTTGGAATGGCAGTTTGCCAAACCTGACCATATTAGGTAAGCCAGGATTTGCTTTTACCCTTTCAGGGCAGAACACAGACAAGTGTATAAACATGTGTGGGTGCCCTGTTTACAAGAGAGAAGGAGACTTAATGGCACCAAACCTTTATTTTCCTTTCCCATGGCTGCTTCCCCCATCAGCAGGAGAGAGGAGAAACAGGGTAACATGTCTGGGCAAGCCAAGATGTGCTTAGGCCTGTTTTGGCCTTCTATGAGAGGAGGATCTCTTCCATGATCTTCCTAGGCACAGAGGTGGGGCTGACAGGATGGTAGTTCCCAGGGTCTTCCTTTATACCTTGTTTTAAAATGGGTGCAATGTTTCCATGGTACCTCTTGTGTCCCAGTTTGTGACCATTGCCCCTTGTCCTGTCACTAAATACCCCTGAGAAGAGACTGGCTATATGCTCCTGACACTTGCCCTTTTTATATGTATAAGCATTAATGAGATTCCTCTTTTCTCCAGGCTAACCAGACCCAGCTGTCTGAGTCATCTTGATTATTTTGAAGTAATATGCATAAACAACAATGCTGGACCAATATCCAAAAATATACATTGGAGAAAAACAGGATATCAGCTCTTCTGGATCACATCATATTATTTTCTAACTTATCATGGTGGTTTGATGTTACACAGTTTTATTTGCAGGTCAGAAGATGTCATAAACCTTTAGGGAGTCATTTCTTACGTAGATCACTTAGTCAGAAATCATATATATTGGGGTTGTTTAGCCTGGAGAAGAGGAGGCTCAGGGGTGACCTCATTGCTGTCTACAACTACCCGAAGGGAGGTTGTAGCCAGGTGGGGGTTGGTCTCTTCTGCCAGGCAACCAGCAACAGAACAAGGGGACACAGTCTCAAGTTGTGCTGGGGGAAATATAGGCTGGATGTTAGGAGGAAGTTCTTGCCAGAGAGAGTGATTGACATTGGAATGGGCTGCCCAGGGAGGTGGTGGAGTTGGCATCCCTGGAGGTGTTCAAGAAAAGCCTGGCTGAGGCACTTAGTGCTATGGTCTGGTTGACTGGCTAGGGCTGGGTGCTAGGTTGGACTGGATGATCTTGGAGGTCTCTTCCAACCTGGTTGATTCTATGATTCTGTTATTCTATGATATTCACAGTTCATAGGGGTGTTAGAAGTTATGTTTAATCAAAATAAATTTTCAAAAATGGGATACTAAAATGATTTTGAAAGACACTTTAAAAAGTGAAGTATATGGTCTCCCTTTAAAGAAGATAAACACCTAAGTACGGGTTCTTATTGGCATGAGTCTGTATTGGATATACAGATACACCCACTCCCTCACACTTCAGAAAATCACCCAGACTAGACTCAGCCACTCTGAAAATTGAATGAAAGCTTTATATTTACAGCTTAGCACAATATACAAGCAGATAGGCACAATATATACAGAAATATACAAGTTAAAAAGTAATACAGAAACACAGCAGCCCTCCCAGAAACCTGAGTCCCCAGAGGGGCTCTCAACCACCCTTAGACTTTCTCCCCACCCCTCTACCTTACCCCAGACCTTGCCTTATGTTCAAGGTAAGTTTGAAGGGTCAGCCAGGGGGGTTAGGAAACAGATGTCTTGGCAGGTGAGTTTCAGGTGTAGGCAGCATGTCTTGTGATGTGCAGTCTTAGCATGACATCACGCAGGCTATGCAGGCCGATCACGAGGAGGCATTTAGAGCCTGCTCCTGGTAAACTCAAAGCAGGCAGTTTTCAGGCTGTTCAGGATGCACCAAGGCAGAACACTGCCAGAAGCAGAGAGCAGTGGCAGTAGGCAGCAACAGACAAGCAAGCACGAATACAATGGCAGAGCACATCGTGTTATCTGCTCATCACTTTTTATCAATGCAGCCTGAGACTAATTAACCTTTGGACATAGAACAGCCAATCAGATTTGTCATTGTCCAAGCTTGACGATATTTGGTGGAACCATAGGCTTGCTTTACCCAAATTTGGGAAAAATATAGGCCTTGCATGAGGCAGGCACAAGTCAAATGTGTGTACCTTGCTCACCACACGATGCAAACAGGAGCAAAACAAGTCTGAGCAAGCCAGAGTCCTTAGACTCACTGGCTCCAGGTTCTTTGTCCTCTTTCCCATGGTTGCTTCTCCCCATAGCAGAAGGAGAGAGAGCAGAAATTATGTCTGGGCAAGCCAGGACATGTATAAGCCTATTTTGTCATTAAAAACTAGAGAGTAATTATTTGTAATTAAAGACATGAATCAATCTCACCTTCACCTCCTAGCAGATAGAACATTCAGCAATGAAGTGAAGCATAAACCTTATTTCATGCGCTTGCTATGTGATATTTTTCTGCAAGAGGAGGATGCAACACTTCAAATTAACTGTTTGAAAAAGGAAATAAATATGAAAGATGGTCATAGACAATAGACTAAAATAGGCAGAATAATTGTTCAACAAGGGGAGCAAGCACAGCTTTGACCTTACAGATTTATTTTTAAAAGTGACAAAAAATTGTTTGGGCATTTTCTTCCCTTCACCCTTTTCTGCTATTCAGAGAATGTTCTGCTCATGCATTCACAGTTTTTATGCCCGAGTTTTGTTCTTTTTTTTCCCCAACTCACTTTTTAAATTGAAGGAATTTGACATTTTTGTAATAACAGTGAATTTATTTTTGTAATATTGCATAAATCGAAACTGAGGTACAGTAAAGTCAGGCTTCCTCAAATGAATAGAGTTGCAGCAGCCTCAAGCTCATTACTCATTAGGAATCATAATTCTGTGTATACTTCTCCTACAAATGTTAATTCTCCTCAGGAAAGTTAGGATGATTCATCCTCAATGGTCACTATAATTCAAAATGAATAGACTTTTTTCCTAATACATCAAATTCTATTAGCATTAAGGATCCATCCCTTTTAAAGATGGCCTTCCTTATTTTTCTAGAACAACGTGATGCCTCTCTTCTCCTTTTTCTGTCTTTTATGCATCACTTGTATTCAGCAGTCATGCTCCAAATATTTCATACGCCCTCTCTGTCTTTGCACTACCTACAACATGTTCCTACACATCTGGATGCTGCCTTTTAAAGGAGGAAACTTTTTTATCTTTTTCATGGAGGAAAGCTCTGGAGACTGGAACTTTTTATCAGTTGATGATTTCTAGTTCAGAGGACTTCATTCCTACCTCTGTCTGTAGATACAAGGCAGAAGCTAAACAATCTGAATAGCTTTTTAAAGCACAGAATATTTGCTGAATGCAAGAAAATCTTAGAGGAGGCTCAGGGGTGACCTCATTGCTGTCTACAACTATCTGAAGGGAGGTTGTAAGCAGGAGGGGGTTGGTCTCTTCTCCCAGACAACTACCAATAGAACAAGGGGACACAGTCTCAAGTTGTGCCAGGGGAAAGTATAGTCTGGGTGTTAGGAGGAAGTTGTTGCCAGAGAGAGTGATTGGCATTGGAATGGGCTGCCCAGGGAGGTGGTGGAGTCACCATCCCTGGAGGTCTTCAAGAAAAGCCTGGATAAGGCACTTGATGCCATGGTCTAGTTGACTGGCTAGGGCTGGGTGCTAGGTTGGACTGGATGATCTTGGAGATCTCTTCCAACCTGCTTGATTCTATGATTCTATGAACTGTGAGTTTTATTCAGACGCTGTGTGATTCACCACATCTGACATCAGCTACACATCATTGCTACACATATTTGTAGCTGATCTAATAACTGTGCTGAAGGAGCTGGCTATGGTTATTGCTAAGCCAGTCGCCACAATTTTTGAAAGGTCATGGAGAATAGGCTTTGCTTGAACACCTCCATGGGTGGTGACTCCACCACCTCCCTGGGCAGCCCATTCCAATGCCAACCACTCTCTCTGGCAACAACTTCCTCCTAACATCCAGCCTAAACTTTCCCCAGCACAACTTGAGACTGTGTCCCCTTCTTCTATTGGTGGTTGCCTGGGAGAAGAGACCAACCCAAACCTGGCTACAGCCTCTCTTCATGTAATTCTAGACAGCAATGAGGTCTGCCCTGAGCTTCCTCTTCTCCAGGCTAAATGACCCCAGCTCCCTCAGCCTCTCCTCATAGGGTTTGTGTTCCAGGCCTTTCACCACCTTTGTCACCCTTCTCTGGACACGTTCCAACACCTCAACATCTCTCTTGAATTGAGGAGCCTAGAACTGGACACAGGACTCTAAGTGTGGCCTGACCAGTGTTGAGTACAGGGGAAGAATAACCTCCCTCATCCTCCTGGCCACTGAATAATTAAGAATACTGAATTAAAATTCCCCTGGCAATTTAACAGGTTTTCATCGCAAAATTATCTATTACTTTGTTTTTATTGCATTGCTGCCATGCTACTCTTCTGCTATACTGCAATTACAACATTTTTAGGTGGCTTGTGTGCAGTTCCTTCACAAGAAAATTGCAGCAACAATTTAAGAAGAGGAAGTGGTTTGGAGCTCTAAAACCCACCTTCACAGTGCTAGCTGTCTACACATTAATATGTTTTAAAGGACAAAGTATTCCCTCAGTAAATGTCATTGTACATACATCCTCATTAGATAATCACTCAATGTGCCTAGCATTGCTTCTGGCTCTGTAGGCTATAAATCAAGGACAATATTGATTTTACTATTTGGGAAGAAAATAGTAACCAGTGATGGGATTTATTTTGAGCACTTAGAGTTAGGTGCCTAAAGTATCAGCATGTAAATTAAGTGCATATATTCTTATTATAGTCCCTGTCGATTTAGTTGATACAGTTGTTGGATCAGAAAAGCCATTCTACTTGAAAAATTAATGCTTGATTCCATTGCTTCTATATAGGGTGGAGCTGGATGAGCTCATGAAAGCCTGGATGAGGCACTTAGTGCCATAGTCTAGTTGATTGGACAGGGCTGGGTGAGATCATAGGATCATAGGATGTTAGGGGTTGGAAGGGACCCAAAGAGATCATCAAGTCCAACCTCCCTACCAGAGCAGGACCACACATCTAACACAGATCACAGAGGAACACATCCAGGCAGGCCTTGAAACTCTCCAGAGAGGGAGACTCCACAACCTCTCTGGGGAGCCTGTTGCAGTGCTCTGTGACCCTTACAGTAAAGAAGTTCCCCCTTGTGTTGAGGTGGAACCTCTTGTGCTGCAACTTACTCCCATTGCTCCTTGTCCTATCCCAGGGAGCAGTGAGCAGAGCCTGTCCCCTGCTCCTGGCCACCCTTCAGATACTTATAAACATTTATCAAATCCCCTCTCAGTCTTCTCTTCTCCAGACTAAGCAGCCCCAGGTCCCTCAGCCTCTCCTCATAAGCCATGCCCTCCAGTCCCCTCATCATCCTCCTAGTCCTCTGCTGGACCCTCTCCAGCAGATCCCTGTCCCTCTTCAACTGCGGAGCCCAAAACTGAACACAGTATTCAAAATGAGCTCTGACCAGGGCAGAGCAGAGGGGGAGGAGAACCTCCCTTGATCTCCCAAGTGGGCAAATTGTGAATACTGACAGCCAGATGTTAGGTCCTAAGTGACACAGAAGAGGCTTTTCATGAACTGGATATTCTCTGTTGCATGGATTCCAGAAGTACTCAAGAGACCCTCTCAGAACCCCTAGCCAGGCTCAAGGATGGTTGTGAGAGTCTAAATCCTCTCTTTTGTTGACAGTGGTGCACTTCACAACTGGAACCACTTCATTGACCTCCTTGAATTTTCTTCTGAAACTCTCTTGTGCACACCAGGGAGACAGAGTAGTTCTTCAAAATTACATATAACTTTGACTAAAGTGCTTTGGTCTTAAGGTCCATTTAATCTTCATATTGTCAGTTTCATTTTAAACCACAATGGTCCTATACCCCTTGAGACAATAATGCTTTGAGTAGCATCCAAAATGCTTTGATCAGCAGAGTTAACTTGACAAGTTCCATATCAAGGACAAAGATCTAATTCTTCTTCCATCATCTGAGGCAGTAGCTAAATCAAGGTGCTGGATTTGTACTGATTGTATCACAAGGGTTCCTCTGTTGTCACTGTTCCCTAGTGTTTGTGTTCATTCTGATTAGCCTTAATCAGATGATTTAACAAAACCACATCCCTCATAGGAAAACTGAGCATAGACAAAAGAAATCTTCTTTGACTTTAAACGCTCTAAGTTTATTGTTAGTTGCAGAGACTGCTGCTCAGGATTTGAACAGATTCATGCTTTTCTCTATCAAGTTTATGTGCCTTTCATAAAAACCATGCCTTTATGTGCTTTTGCCAGTGGATGGTTCCTCTCTTCTCTCACATGTTGTTACATGTATTGCTCTCTGCTCTCTTTGCAGAACGATTCAGATCATAATGAACCCAACTCAATCCCATTCCACAGATATGGATTTTAATACTCATATTCAATGGATAGTCCTACACTCCAAACAGGAATTTTTTTGTACAGAGATGCAGTAGCTTTCAACATCTTTCTTTCACAGAACCATAAAGACTTTTTCTTGTGGTTTCTTCAGATTACCTGTACATGATTGCTGCTGGAAGTATTCCTTTGTAAGATTTGGTGTCATGGAATGTGCTATTTTGGTTCACTATGTTCACTTCTAATATGAATTTGATTTTATAAAGAGCAATTGTTTCTTGTCTGCTGTGAATTCCAGCTTGTGACTGAGGGTGTACCAACCACCAACTATTTTACATAGAGGCATCTCCATGGTGTCTCAGGATGAGGTATTGCTGTAACATGAAGTAAATTCCAGTGTTACCTCATTGCAATTTGGCTCCCTATACAAAATGTCAGGTTTTGTGACTAAAAGCAAATCCAGTTAAACAGAGATCCAGCTAGGATCAGACAAACAATGACAGACCATGAGCCCTAGGAACTGAATCAGCCACTCCTAAAACCATCAAAGGGCAATGATTAGGCCATTATCCCTGGTGCAAAGCTCACCCACCAAGGAGTCAGAAGAAATAATGTCTTTCCTCGAAATGCCATGCAAATTAAATGGGATTACTGCCTAAAGGGCTACAAGATGTGTTGTGGAACACAGTGGGGAAATGAATCTTGGTACTGTACAAAACTTAAAATGGAATGTCTTAGGTTAGAACCACAAAAAGGGAAAAGGTTTAAGGTGGAACAGGGAAGAACAACCATGGCAAAACAGAGACAAAGGGAATAAAAGGAATGAGTTGACTATAAGCAAAGTCTGATCAGTACATCAACACAATTGATCACTGGAATGGGCTGCCCGGGGAGGTGGTGGAGTCACTGTCTCTGGAGCTGTTCAAGGTAAGATTGGATGTGGCACTTGGTGCCATGGTCTAGCCTTGTGCTCTGTGGTAGAGGGTTGGACTTGATGATCTGTGAGGTCTCTTCCAACCTTGATAATACTGTGATACTGTGATACTGTCTTATTGACTCCAGTCTTTCAGTATTACTGAGCTCTTTACTCTGAGAGTATGTGTATAATAGCCCACAAATTTCAAGTCTTCAGGGAGGAGAATGTGAACCACAATTGCCAACATCTAGAGAAAGAGCAACTCTCCCAACAAAGGGCTCAGCTGCCTTAGAGGAAATTAGGGACTGAGGAAGCTGGAGGAGCCCACAGCCTGGAGACCAGCTACATGGCAGATGCAAACTTGTTTGTGTCACTCCTAGCAAACATGACATTGAGATTGGACAGACTTCAAGTTTGTTCTAGTGCCTGAGAGATGTATGAATATGAATGAATATATCCTGGCCTGTATCAGGAACAGTAGGACAAGGGAGGTTATTCTGCCCCTGTACTCAGCACTGCTCAGGCCACACCTTGAGTCCTGTGTCCAGTTCTGGGCTCCTCAATTCAGGAGAGATGTTGAGGTGCTGAAAGGTGTTCAGAGAAGGGCAACAAAGCTGGTGAGGGGCCTGGAACACAAACCCTATGAGGAGAGGCTGAGGGAGCTGGGGTTGTTTAGCCTGGAGAAGAGGAGGCTCAGGGCAGACCTCATTGCTGTCTACAACTACCTGAAGGGAGGTTGTAGCCAGTTGGGGGTTGGTCTCTTCTGCCAGGCAACCAGCAATAGAACAAGGGGACACAGTCTCAAGTTGTGCCGAGGTAGGTCTAGGCTGGATGTTAGGTGGAAGTTCTTGCCAGAGAGAGTGATTGGTATTGGAATGGGCTGCCCAGGGAGGTGGTGGAGTCATCATTCCTGGAGGTGTTCAAGAAAAGACTGGATGAGGCATTTAGTGTCATGGTCTAATTGACTGGCTAAGGCTGTGATGGAGTAATCTGCTGTGCCTTAAAGTTCACATAATTTCAGTCTATTTTCTCCTGGGGTCAGAAGGGTAGATACTCTGAGTTATGAAGTTCTCTAGATTAAATTGTTCTTAATAAAAATTGTTCCCTGTCAGCTGTGAATCCCAACTTGTGACTCAAGGAACCACAGACAAAGAGATCATTTTACAAGAAAAATCTTCACAGTGTCTTAGGATAAGGTGATCACATAACATGAAGCAAAAATCGGTGTCAATTCACTATTGACTTGGCTTCCTAACCTTCCCTGTTGTGTTACCACCTGCTCAGTATACTGAAGGATTACAGATGGCAAAGCTCATTCCAAATCAAGCCAAAAATTCCTTTTTAGCCTAAATAACATTTCTGTTAGTTAGGAGGAAGTTGTTGGCAGAAAGAGTGATTGGCATTGGAAAGGGCTGCCCAGGGAGGTGGTGGAGTCACCATCCCTGGAGGTGTTCAAGAAAAGCCTGGCTGAGGCACTTAGTGCCATGGTCTGGTTGACTGGCTAGGGCTGGGTGCTAGGTTGGACTGGATGATCTTGGGGGTCTCTTCCAACCTGGTTGATTCTATGATTCTACATTTTGTGAATGATGCTTATTCAATTAAAAGAAGCAGTTAAAAATAAGGCAAGAAACTATGAAAATATATTGTGAGAAAAAAGTAGAATTGTTGAAATATTCTTTCTTGTTGTTTACAAATCCTTCTAGTAAACTACTTGTAAGTAATGTCAATCCATTATTTTAAAACATGGTTATAAAGTAAGAAATAGTTTTGTGATTAGATACTGAAATAGCCTTATTGATATAAACTGCTTATTAATAATGTGGTTTGGAAAAATTAATAGATTGGTAAGTGAGAATAAAGGCAATTTTACACTACAATAATCCCCCAAACACAATAAAACCACTAACCAAACCAGACACTTCTGATACAGCAAAACTTTTAGTCTAGCCCAGTAATACTACTCTACTGCATATCCTTCTCATTTAAATAACTTCAGTGATGGAAGCAAAGCATAAATACATTTTAACCATGAGTATGCTTATGCAGCTGCTCTATTTTTGTTATTTTCATTTTCAGATAGTTTGGAATTTTTCTCCAATCAATTATTTTTAATGTGTTAAACAGTACTGTATTACTTTGCATTTTCTAGGAACTGACCAGTAATACTTATTACAGATGAGAATCAGAGAATCAACCAGGTTGGAAGAGACCTCCAAGATCATCCAAGCCAACCTAGCACCCAGCCCTAGACAATCAACTAGACCATGGCACTAAGTGCCTCATCCAGGCTTTTTGTGAACTCCTCCAGGGACAGTGACTCCACCACCTCCCTGGGCAGCCCATTCCAATGCCAATCACTCTCTCTGGCAAGAACTTCCTCCTAATATCCAGCCTAGACCTCCCCTGGCACAACTTGTACACTCAAATGACTGATTTGAAATGGAAGATCACGAGTGATAGCTTGCTCACTGTGAAGCCATGCTGACTGTCTCTAACCACTTTCCTGTCTTCCACATGCCTTGACATGTCTTCCTGGAGGATCTGTTCCATGATCTTTTCAGGCACAGAGGTGAGGTTGCCTAGACAGTAACTCCCAGAGTCCTTTTCAATCTTCAAATAAACTCGTGACAGTTCATTTCACAGGCAGATCAAGTGCTTAATCAATGCCTCTAACAATGCAGAATGAAATGGACCAGTTGTCTAAATATTTCTGTCACCAACTCTGGAGTCATCACTTCTTCCAGCTGTGGTTTCTTTTATTGAGCACATTCAAGGGATTGCAATTCATGTCCGTGAACTGGTTACTAATAATATGTCTAACAGTAAAAGGTCAGAGAGAAAAGGGAGCTTTAAGATAGTTATCTGTCTCAAATTTGTTATCTAATTTGACAGAGAAAGCAAATCAATGAAGAAATAGAAACCAAGCCAAGACTAATGTACAAATTACATTCTATTCCATGAAGGAATAAACACACAACCAAGCCAAGGTATTCATTACATTTTATTCAAGTGGATAGACAGAAATATAGTATTGCCTCATTGCTGTCTACAACTACCTGAAGGGAGGCTGTAGCCAGGTGGGGGTTGGTCTCTTCTGCCAGGCAACCAACAATAGAACAAGGGGACACAGTCTCAAGCTGTGCCGGGGAAAGTATAGGCTGGATGTTAGGAGGAAGTTGTTGTCAGAGAGAGTGATTGGCATTGGAATGGGCTGCCCAGGGAGGTGGTGGAGTCACCATCCCTGGAGGTGTTCAAGCAAAGCCTGGCTGAGGCACTTAGTGCCATGGTCTGGTTGATTGGCCAA
The DNA here is from genome assembly GCF_015220805.1 of Pogoniulus pusillus. Lineage (NCBI taxonomy): Eukaryota > Metazoa > Chordata > Aves > Piciformes > Lybiidae > Pogoniulus > Pogoniulus pusillus. Next base: position 44,489,122 of record NC_087268.1, read on the forward strand.
GGCTGGGTGCTAGGTTGGACTGGATGATCTTGGAGGTCTCTTCCAACCTGGTTGATTCTATGATTCTACGATAATGGTGAAGAGTTAGATTATTTCCTGGAACCAGAACTACATTTCCTAAGTACATTGAGCAACATAATGAAGCTCAAAATCAGGCTTCTTGTCACCAAGTTCAACGTGTAAAATGATTATCTCACATGTGTCTGTTCCTAAACTTTAGTGTAAGAGATTGGGAAGTACAATGTCATTGTGATGGTTTGGGTGTTATCCGCCCCCCTCCCCCCCCCACACTTCAGTAAAATCACCCAGACTAGACTCAGATGGCTCTGGAAATTGAATGAAGCTTTATATTTACAGTTTAGCACAATATACAATCAGATATTTACAGTATATACAGAAATAGAAAAGTTAAAATGCAATACAGAAACACAGCAGCCCTCCCAGAATCCTGAGTCCCCAGGAGTGGCTCTCAATCACCCTTCCACCTTCCTCCAACCCCTCAGCCTTACCCTAGATCTTGCCTTATGTTTAAGGTAGTTTGGAAGGTTGGCCAGGGGGGTTAGGAAGCAGATGGATTAGTCACACAGGTGGAAGGTTAGGTTAGAGAGAAGCACAGCTCGTAAAGCCCAGAGAGCGACTTTGTTACCTATATTTATGTTCCTGTCCTTATACATCTCAGCAAGCCTATGAGTGAAGTAGACATCACCATTGCTTCCTTTTCACATCCTATAATCTAATTCTTCTCACCAAAACATTCTAGCTAGTCTCAAACTAGCACAGTGCAGTATAGCACATACAGAAATAGCTTTTTGGCCTGCATATAAGCCCCAAAGAAATATCATGAACAGCTTTGCCTGTGGCATATGTCCATAAATATATGCAGAGGAATACATGATGTATATACTATTAAGAAAAACTACTTTCCCATACACTAGGAAAAATAGCCCATCTGGAATGATTTTATGGAGTTCTGCAACATGTTCATTTCTTTTCCTAAAAGTCATGCTAACCTGGCAATTAAATTAGAGTAGATTAGAGATGTAATTAAAGCTGAATTCACTAAAGAGTTGAAACGTTAAGCTTTTAACATCATGTCTTTGTCTCACATGGTAATGTGAGTAATTTGATTTATTATACCACAGAAGACACTGAAAATGCAAGGAAGGGATTTCTTTTTTTTTTTCCCCAGAAAAAAAGCTACTGAATTCTAAATTTTGGGTCAAAATCATAAAGCTAAAAGTAGCCAAAGAAGTTCAATTTACACAAAGATTGCTCACAATTACGCTAACCACAAGATACAAAATATGTAGACTCATGAATTGCATCTAACGAAACACTTCAAACGCTGTAGGTCTGCTTCCATATTAGCATTCTACTCTTTAGTAGTTAATTGAAAGGCACATGCAGAACAAATTACTTAGCTCCTAAGGAACTAAACTTGGCAGGAATATCTGTGGGTTTTGGGTTTTTTTCTAAGTCAGAGTTTAAAAAAGAAAGAAGGTGTTTCTGTGTTGTCTTCTTTGCTCTCAGAAAATAAAGAAGAATGTAGGGGTTCTGACCCCAAAGAGCAAATTGTCCTGCAGCAATAGTAACACTGGGGAGTTTCAGTCATTTGATCACATTTAGAACACAAAGTCAAAATATAGATAAGGCACTCAGCTCTCAGTTCTATTCCGTCTCTCTCCTGGTCTGGGTCTTTGTGGTTGACTCTGCCTTAGCTGTTTAATCCAACCTAACCCTTTTTCCTCTAACCTCTGTGTCCTCTTTTTTGTCATCTCACCTCAGATCTCTCCAGATTTATCAGGTCAGATGTAGGGGAATTGCTCTGGTTATTTCTGAAGGGAGGGAAAGAGAGAGTGAGGAGGAGTATTGGGTTAGGAGTCCTCCTGGCAATCTGATTGTTCTGGGAGGGGTACTGTGTTTCTGTATTACTTTTAACTTGTATATAACTGTAAATACTGTGTATATATACACTTGCAAATTGTGCTAAGCTGTAAATACAGCTTCATTCCTTAATTTGCAGCCAGCTGAGTCTAGTCTGGGTGATATTCTTAAGTGTAGGGGGGTGGGTAATTCCCAAACCTTCACATTTTCTGGTATTTTCCAGGTGACTAGCTACATTTCCTCTTTTTAGAATTCTTCTGCAATTTCAGGTGGTTAGAGTACCCTCCAGCTTTTACTTTTCATTCTGGATAGTATGGTCTAGAGTTAGATGTCTCTAATGCTTTCTTTCAATGTCTGATGACCTTAGCATGTAGAGCACTGCCCAGAACCTGAGTGGTGCAAGCAAGCACATTCAAAGAGTGAATGTGAATCCTGTGATGACTTGCCTGTCTCAGAAATGAGCACTACCATGCTCTCTCTAATACAAATACTGACAAGTTTCTTATACACCTCAGTTAAAGAGAATGTGAACTTATTTTGCTCTTGCAGTATATAAAGTGGGTTTTTTTAAAAGAAATACAGAGAGTATTTACCAGGGCCTGTAACAATAGGACAAGGGGCAATAGTTTTAACCTGAAAATTTTTGATTTGAGATAAGGCATACACTTTTCACAATTAGGGCAGCAAGAGACTGGAACAGGTTGATCAGAGAAGTTATGGATGACCTCCTTGTAATTTTCTTAAGTTATGTTAGACAGGGCTTTGGGAAGCCTCATCCTCTGAAAGATCAATCACAGAATCATAGAATCAACCAGGTTGGAAGAAACCTCCAAGATCCATGACCAGAGAAAATAAAACAGGAAAAGATTTTCTTTTGTCCTAAAGAGATATCAAGATATCGAGAAGGACCACGTTATAGATAACAAAATGGAGTTAGCACATCTACTGGGGAATTACTTTTGTGTTTCAATTCTTTATGTCACATTTCTACTTCAGGAATTATTTACTTTTGTGGTCATTGAAGTCAAAGCTCCTCATAACTGCTGAAATCCTTGATGACTTAGATTATATTTTTGCTAACAGCTGTGGAAAATGTTCACATATATTGTGAAAAAAATAGTGTTAGAATGCTTGCTTTTAGAAGTTACAAAAAGAACATGGATAAATAAAGCACTATTTTTTCAGTGGATGGCAATTTAGTTCTTACTACCTACTTAATGTTCCAGATCAATGAAGTTTATTTTCAATAAAATATTTGCTCCCAATCTGCAGATGAATCAGTCATAATGTTGTGATGTAGCTTGTGTGGCTCTGTGATGAAAGTGAAAGGAGACATCAATGCATACAGATGTTGTATGAAATATCTTTATTTAGGGTATCATACAATCATCACATATTTTAGGTTGGAATAGACCTTTAAATGTCATCCATTCCAACCACCTCACAGTGAGCAGGGGCATCATTAACTAGATCAAGTTGCTCAGAGCTCAGTGGTCTAGTTGACTGGCTAGGGCTGGGTGCTAGGTTGGACTGGATGATCTTGGAAATCTCTTCCAACCTGGTTGATTCTATGATTCTATTCAAGTTGATCTTTAATGTTTCCATGAATGAGGTCTCTACCACCTCTCTAGGCAACACATTCCAGTGTTTCTCCACCTTCATTGTAAAAAAATCCTCCATGTTTCTACTCAAAATCTACTCTCCTTTCATTTAAAACCATTATCCTTTGTTCTGTCACTAAAAAAATTGTCCTCATCTTTCTCAGAGTACTGAAAAGCCACTGTAAGATTCCACCTCAGCCTTTTCTTCAGGCTCAAGAGCCCAAACTCTCTCCTCATAGGAGAACAAAAGTTATTTTGACTCAATTCTGGACCTGTTTCAACAGGTTGATGTCGTATTTGTGCTGAGAATGTGTTGATATGATTAATAGTAGAAGTTCATCCATAGCTTCTGGTGTCTTGAAGAGATTTTAGCATTCTACACAGTACCAGTCAGTATTATGAGTCAATAATATGCCAATATTATGGAATAATTTGAATGTAAATCATGAAGGAAATACAAATATATAAATAACCCCAAATTCAGCATCCAGAGAGCTATGAGAGATAGGCTAATTAAAAATGAAGTATCTAAGCCTTGCTTTAAAAAAAAATAAAAGTGAACTACTTATAAAGCCTGAGGCTGAATGTTAAGAGGAGGAAAAAAAAAAAAACCAAAAAACAGAACAACACAGAAGGAGAAAATTAATTTTAAAAGGTCATTTACTAATAGATCTAAGCAGCTGTTGGATCTAATAGAAATCATACAATCATAGAATCAACCAGGTTGGAAGAGACCTCCAAGATCATCCAGTCCAACCTAGCACCCAGCCCTGGCCAGTCAACTAGACCATGGCATCAAGTGCCTCAGCCAGGCTTTGCTTCAACACCTCCAGGGATGGTGACTCCACCACCTCCCTGGGCAGCCCATTCCAATGCCAATCACTCTCTCTGGCAACAACTTCCTCCCAACATCCAGCCTATACTTCCTCTGGCACAACTTGAGACTGTGTCCCCTTGTTCTATTGCTGGTTGCCTGGCAGAAGAGTTCAACCCCCACCTGGCTACAGCCTCCCTTCAGGTAGTTGTAGACAGCAATGAGGTCACCCCTGAGCCTCCTCTTCTCCAGGCTAAACAACCCCAGCTCCCTCAGCCTCTCCTCATAGGGTTTGTGTTCCAGACCTTTCACCAGCCTTGTAAAAAGAAATGTAAGAAGGCATTTTCACTGTCAGGCAGAGTGGAAGCTTATGCATTGGAGAAACTAATTTCTTTGCAAATGTCTTTGGAAAGCTAAATGCACACATCTATATTTTGAAGCTCACGTAGCCCCAGGCTAATGTTATGTAACACTGTTTACTGGCATATCATAGTCCTCTTAACATGGTTGGCTGCTTTTTTTTCTCATTTGATCGAGTTTCTGTGAAAAAGATGGAGGATCATGTAAACTTCCCATAAATCCCTAAAATCTGTTGCTCAAGTTAACTACTTCAGAGACTGCATTTTCCTGGAGCTTTTATATGACAGTTTAGGAGATCATAAACCAGCATACTTTCTTTATGAAACTTTGTGAAACACTTCAAAATGTGCAAATATATAATGTAACATCAAGATAAATAATAAAGAATCATGACAGCAGCAACATTTCAATGTTCAGTGTCTTTAGAGACACCATTCTTATTTTTCAGCTGCTATTTCAGTTTATTTAAGTAAAACCACTCCCTAAGGCCAAATATTTATTGCAGAGAATTCCCCTGTGTCAGAGCTTTGCACATTTAACATATGGAGCAATAGTACCTCTTCATATTGCCTCATGTTTTAATGAATGCAGAGGCACAAAAGCAGCAATATGAATATATTGGATTATACAAATATTTCCATCTACAGTCTTTAGATACCTAGGCAAAATACAGACTCTCACAACATTCATAGAATCAAGCAGGATGGAAGAGACCTCCAAGATCATCCAGTCCAACCTAGCACCCAGCCCTCGACAATCAACTAGACCATGGCACTAAGTGCCTCAGCCAGGCTTTTCTTGAAGACCTCCAGGGATGGTGACTCCACCACTTCCCTGGGCAGCCCATTCCAATGCCAATCACTCTCTCTGCCAACAACTTCCTCCTAACATCCAGCCTAGACTTCCCCCAGCACAACTTGAGACTGTCCCCCCTTGTTCTATTGGTGGTTGCCTGGCAGAAGAGCCCAATTCCACCTGGCTACAGCCTCCCTTCAGGTAGTTGTAGGCAGTAATGCAGTCACCCCTGAGCCTCCTCTTCTCCAGGCTAAACCACCCCAGGTCCCTCAGCCTCTCCTCAGCTTCATCACCCTTCTCTTGACACATTCAAGTAACTCAACATCTCTCTTGAATTGAGGAGCCCAGAACTGGACACAGTACTCAAAGTGTGGCCTGACCAGTGCTGAGAACAGGGGAAGAATAACCTCCCTTGTCCCACTGGCCACACTGTTCCTGATACTTCTTAGGAAGAACTAATCTGATTTTCTTTACTTTTAAGTATTTTCTAGGCTAACAATGGAGGTTTTTTTTTTAGGAGTTAAAATCCTGACACATTGTTTTTTTACTCCTGATATTAAATTTACTGAAGCACTTGCAGTGATACACAGAATGCAAAGACTTTTGGTTTCATTTTATGAATCTGAGCAATGTCTTCCTGGTATACTTTAAATTTTAATTATATTGGCAACTAAGTATACAGAGAAACAATTTTCCATACAATAAAATTCACATTAAAAATTACTAGCTTGTTAAGGAAATTGTCAAGACAATGTTAGTGTTAATATGGAATTCTGGCATTTTGGAAGCCTTATTGATCAGATTTCCCTGAAGACAGCTTTTGATCAATAAGAGTATATTGGGTAGTACATCTATCATTTTATTCACTGATTTCTCTGCAGAAGAGCTATAAAGTGTAATATAACTTTGGTGGTTTAGAACTAACACCTTAGCTTAGTGTCTTAATTATAATCAAGAATAGGAAAATTCTGGAGAGGTTGAGTGGAAAATAGTAAAAGGTAAATAAAATACCAGATTGGATTTCAGAGGAAAAAGTCTCTATTATTCCATTTGCTTGCTGATTAGGATAAAGTTTACTGCATAATCTATTCTTTTTCTTCTCCTTTTCACTTCTGTGATTCTGCTTTGCATTACTTATCTCTTTCCTTACTTTTCACTAATATGTTGTGTCTGTGAGGTAAAGGGAATGGGAGGGAAGGGAAGGGAGAAGTGGGATACTTCTCATAGCCCCCTTTTGGTTTGTCCAGAGGAGTGGGGAACAATTTTAGGGTGTGCTTGTGTTGTTTCTGAATTGTAAATATATGTTGTGACAACTTGGGTATTACTTCCCCCCCCCCCACTCTCATGAAATAACTCAGACTAAACTCAGCTGGAAGTTAAACAATGAAGCTTTATACTTACAGCTTAGCACAATATACAAGCAAATATTTACAATATCTACAGCTGTATACAAAAATGTGGAAGTTAAAAAGGTAATACAGAATCACAGCAGCCCTCCCAGAAACCAGAATCCCCAGGAGGGGCTCCCAACAACCCTTCCACCTTCTTCCCACCCCTCTACCTTATCCCAGATTTTTCACTACATGCAAGGTGAATTTGGAGGACCGACCTGGGGATTAGAAAATAGAAGGATTAGTTACTCAGAAAGCAGGTCAGGGAGAAAAGTACAGGCACCAGCTGCAGTGGAAAGCCACTGCAACTGTGTTATCTGTGTTTTATGTTCTTGTTTTTATACATCTCAGCAAGCCTATGAGTGAAGAAGACATCACCATTGTTTCCTTTTCACATCTTATAATCGAATTCTTCTCACCAAAATATTCCAGGTAGCCTCAAACTAGCACATATGTAAATATATATTTTCTACATATTCATTTTATTTTATACTTCTAAATTTTACCTTGCTGATGTAAATATAGTTACCTAGCTGCTGAGCTACTCTGGTAGTGTCCAATCCACCAAAACAATTAATATAGTTCTTTTGATAGATCTTTAGTCTTTACAAAAGCAGAATTAGCAGTCTACCTATCATTAGAGGCAGCATTTGTACGAATGAAAAAAGCAGCTCTTCATGTTTTTTTTCAACTGACAATTCTTTTCCCTAAAGGTGTTTTGGTAAACATTTTTTTCATTCCTATGTGCAGGTTCTAAAACAGGTAGATCAGCTTCTGAACTTCCAGGAAGGACAATATATCCTAAGGAGTACTATGGACAGAAACAGAAGAAGAATGGAAAAGAGGCTAACACAGCTGCTGAGAATTGGTGTGCTAATTTGAAGCTAGCTAGAATGTTTTGGTGAGAAGAACTAGATTACAGGCTGTGAAAGAGAAATCAATGGTGATGTCTACTTCACTCATAAGCTTGCTGAGAGATATAAGAGCAAGAACATAAATACATAGGACATTTGGTCACTGCCTGGGCTTTGAGATGCATTTCTCTCTAACCTAAGCTGCCATCTCTCTGATTAATCCACCTACATCCTAAGCCCCCCAGCCGACCCTCCATTCTTCCTTGGGCACAAGACAAGAACCTCAGCCCAGTTTTTCCTGGCCCCAGCCAAAGCCCGGGCTAATATGAAACATTTGGCAAAGAGTGATTCAAAAGAGGACTTAGGGGAGGGGACCTCTGGTGCACAAGAGGAGGAAGAGGAGATGTATAGTCTTTGAGATTAGGCCAACATACTCAGATCTCAGTACTCTGATGAGAGAAGTGTTGTGAGATTGGCTGCCAAGAAAGAAGATGGTTCCAAGGAGTTTAAGAGTGCTCTTAGGAAAGTTCTGTTTCTAGGCTGGGGACAACCAGAACAAGAGGAAGAGAAGGATGACATCCAGGAGTCCAATGATCTCCTCAAAGAGGTCAGGGAAGTTAGAAAGGAATATTCAAGGGAATCAGGAGACATTCCTAAGCTGGATAAGGAGATGCTGTACTATTGGTGCCAATGCCCTACAGGTAGGAGACAAGTCTGCCAAGCAGCTAGGACCACTCACAAAGAAGAGTGGAGTGGACAAATACCTGGCAAGTCCTCTCGGTAGGGTAAGCTTGTGGACACACCTCCCTTTGGCTGTGGTTATGAGATATCCTTCCTGAGATGATCTGCCATGGGCTGTCAAGAAATGGAACACCATTGAGCAGGGAATTAAGCTTCTGAAGAAGTTTGCTGTGAAGGAAGTGTTCCATGGAGATCATGGCACACATGAGCCTGATGACATTCCTCTTGGAACAGGTCTCATGAAGAAGCTTATTAAGCTTGCTCCTTCATCCTGTGTTTATATTTGCAAAACTAGGGGTAAGAGTGATAAAAATGAGACTCAGAAGGGAATCAGCTTTATACTATTCCTAGATTTTTTTTTTTAACTCTTGTGCCTACGCATTACAGCAATTAGTGCCTGAGAAAGATCTTTATATACACTAATATTTTGACAGTATTTAGCACAGCTCATGATACTTACATAATCTTACACCAATAATACTTGCACAAATAATGTGAGAAATAATCTTATCAGACATTGCATTTTATTTGTCTTACTTCCTGTGTCATTCTTGCTTAGTGAAAACACTCCAAATCAGAGTTCAAATAGTATTAATGCTAAGCATCTTACTTCATAGAATCATAGAATCAACCAGGTTAGAAGAGACCTCCAAGATCATCCAGTCCAACCTAGCACCCAGCCCTAGCCAGGCTTTTCTTGAACAACTCCAGGGATGGTGACTCCACCACCTCCCTGGGTAGCCCATTCCAATGCCAATCACTCTCTCTGGAAGAACTTCCTTCTAACATCCAGCCTAGACCTCCCCTGGCGCAACTTGAGACTGTGTCCCCTTGTTCTGTTCCTGGTTGTCTGGGAGAAGAGACCAACCCCACCTGGCTACAGCCTCCCTTCAGGTAGTTGTAGACAGCAATGAAGTCACTCCTGAGCCTCCTCTTCTCCAGGCTGCACACCCCCAGCTCCCTCAGTCTATCCTCGTAGGGTTTGTGTTCCAGGCCCTTCTCCATCTCTGTTGCCCTTCTCTGGTAATTGATAACAAATTTCAGCACTGAAATTATAGGACTTTGCTGATTGTCCAGGTCCAAATGGTGAACTCATTATGGTTTATGTAACCAAAGTGTGCTAGTTTGAGCCTAGCTGGGATATTTTGGCGAGAAGAACTAGATTATAGGCTGTGAAAAGGAAACAATGGAGATGTCTGCTGCACTCATAGGCTTGCTGAGATGTATAAGAACAAGGACACAAATATAGATAAGGAAGTCTCTCTCTGGGCTTTTTGGGCTGCATGCACTTCTCTCTCTAACTTGCTGCCTGACTAATCCTTCTGCTTCCTAACCCCCCTGGCTAACTCTCCAAACTCACCTTGAACATAAGGCAAGGTCTTGTGTAAGGTTGAGGGTTGGAAAGGAGGTGGAAGGGCGGTTGAGAGCCCCTCCTGGGGACTCAGGTTTCTGGGAGGGCTGTTGTGTTTCCATTTTAACTTGTGTATTTCTGTCTATAGCTGCATATACTGTAAATACCTGCTTGTATATGGTGCTAAGCTATAAGTATGAAGCTTCATTCAATTCCCAGAGGCTAAGTCTAGTCTGGGTGATTTTACTTAAGTGTAGAGGGGGGCGGGTAACACCCAAACCATCACACAAAGTGATGATATATTCATTTAACTCCAAGGAATGTTTTTTTGGGGGGGTTGGGGTTTTTTTTGTTGTTTTTTTTTGGGTGTTGAGTTTTGGTTGTTTTTGTTTGGTTTGTGGTCTGTTTTGTTGGTTTTTTTTTTTTTGGGGGGGGGAGGTTTTTGTTTGTTTTTTGTTTTTCCCATTGCACCTGCAATCTACTTTTCTTCAGAATCCTGATGGAAATGTTACGGTTGTGCAACCTTTGCTATACTGTCTCGTGAAACAATAATTCAGGACTATCTGTACATCTGAAAAAAAACCTGTAAAATTCCTAAACAGAGTGGTAGGATGCTGCTGACTGCCTTTACTGCTCCTCCACAACTCAAAAAAATAATATGAACAAGAGTAAAATATAAAATTTGCTGAAAATTAAGGACCTGTAAATGCCCTGGGGAACCAAGCCTTTGTTACTTACATTAAATGATTCAAACAGCAATATGACAGAGTCTTTGCCAGGAAAGATCTGTATTTTTAGTTAATAGAGTTTTAGGAGCCTAGTACAGTTTCCTTTCTTCCCCATTTGTAGGCCATCTATTACCTGTACAAGTCAGAGTAGTTAAGTGGTAAGGAGAGGACAGAGTTGCAAAGGCAAGGCATGACTTTGAAAAGGAATGTCTGATCAGTCGTGATAAAACCAGCAGAGTTCAAGCATGGAGCAAAGGCCCTGAGACAGAGGTCATTGTAGGCCTTGATGTTAGAATATCCTTGGTGCGCAACAAAAGTCAGACTGAAGAGAATCTGTGGCAGATTGAGAGGAAAGGAACTTGAGGCAATTGCTGTAATCCATGAGTTCAAGGAGTTCACCGATGAAGGGAACAAGTGATGCAGAAAAGAAAGGGGGAAGGAAGGGCTGACTTTCAGAAGCCGCTGGATATTACAGTATGCTTATGTAGTTACGAGAAGAAACAGAAGAAAGGACAGCAGGGCTCAAGAAGTTGTGGTGTTGAAACGGGAAGAAATGAAGTAATGAAGTCGCTGGCAGGAGTGAATGACAAAAGATGGAAGGAGGATGTAAGCGGAGAGGTCACTTTGGAGCTTGTGGAACTTTACTAGAAACGACAGAGATAATACAGCTCACAGAGAACAAATTCTTTTCTATGCCATAACAATAACTGTCCCACCTCCTCGTTTGGGCCTCATGCTAGCAGAGTTTAAACGTTAAAAAAATGACATTTTGATTCTCATCCTGTAAGTAGTCAAACTATGTAAATTATATAGCTAAAAAAAAAAAAAGTAAATAATGTAGAAAAAAAATGTTTGAAGGAATTTCCTTCATTTTACACTAGACTACAATTAAATAAATCAAACCTGTCCTTTGCATTTTGGTGTATACATTTATGTTGGAAGATGGCAGTTGAGAGAAAAAAAAAAATAAGGAAGGAAAAAGACATCAAATATTAAATTTAACAGCAGAAAATATTTCATGGCGTTACAAATGTTTTCATCTACCTTTTGGGTTTTAAAACAGATGACTTTTCAAGTGTTCCTACAGTTATATACAAGCTCATTTATCCCAGATAAGTTCTGGTAAATAATATATTTGACTGATTCCTGTCAGAAGGTAGGTATCAATGGGGAAACCTAATCATAGAATCATAGAATCAACCAGGTTGGAAGAGACCTCCAAGATCATCCAGTCCAACCTAGCACCCTGCCCTATCCAATCACTCAACCCATATGCTACTTCAAGTGTAGGGTAAATACTGATTCTGGAAAGTGTTAGCTGTGTGACTAGTTCCAGAGAATTCTAGATAGTGTAGTACTGGGTCTTTTTCAATCAAAACAGTACAGCTCTTCTCATGCTAAATAGGATGATCAAACCCTTAGAATCTGAAGTACCTGAAATCCCATGGAATATCCCACTGGGACGCCTCATATTATGTGAATTTTGCAAGGTGTTTTTTTTAGCACAGTGCGTAGATTTATAATGCTAAAGAGGTTTATGATACAAAACAGAAAGCATTTTTGGAAGTTTTTATTGCTTTCTATTCCCCTCTAGACTGCAGCTTATTGTGAATGTCGATATTTCTGTAAATTATCTGGCAGATAGAAATCCCCCAGCAGATACTAAATGGTTGCATATAAATCTGAAAGTTTTGCATTAAGTAGAAAAGAGGGAGAAGTTAAATTTGAATTGGTGGAATTATGTTAATTTATAGTTTATTAGATGCTAGCATAGATCTTCACATGCACAGTGATTAAATGTAGCATTAGAGCATGTGTGCTACCTATTTGATTTCTCTACTGGGTTTTAGTCTATGGAGGTTTTGCTGCAGCTGTTTTGATATATAATGCTCTCGATTTTCACAACTGGATGATCTTGGAGGTCTCTTCCAACCTGGTTGATTCTATGATTCTATGACAAATAACTACTTTCACTATCTCTCACTTCAACAGCAACACCATGCCTCATATTAGCTCCCCATTTATTATGCCTGTAGGACAGAAAGATTAAATGCTGCATTTGAAAATCCTGAAAATGACAAGTCATTGCCCTGAAGAAAGTACTTTTTAGCTAGCATGTTCTTTACAGAGTGGTAGTAGTATATAATCACATGCATATATGAACATAAGTACAGCAAATACATTTTATTTGGTAATAATTGTAAAGCTCTATAGACATTGTCTCAATTTTTTAAGTAAACATGATTTAATTGTTGCTGTCAGACTCATCCTCTCTAACTCTCTTTACATTTTGTCTGGAAGGCAGGGTGAGATAGACTTGAGAGCAGAGCTAGAATCCAAACCTAAAGCTGCTAGAACTCTTTGATGAACTGTTTGCCTTGGCACTTAAAAAAAGATCAAATTCTTCAAACAGGGAGAATATAAATTAGTTCATGTGAGATCCTCAGAGAAGAATGAAGAAACAAAAACATTCTATCCTCCATACTTGCTTTGAGTGGCACATGAAATTGTTACTACCTGATTTACAAGCTCATTGCTCAACTTTACACATTCAAAAGCAGTTTCAAACATAATCAAAATTCAAACTGATTAAACTCTTGTCAACTTTGAAAACATGGCTGTTAAAACACCCTCAAACTGAGCTTCCCTAGGTATACTCCTAGTTGTGAATAGAAGTCAGGGTGTTTTGTTAAGAAATAGCATGCTTGATTATTTGCTGTACAGTTCAAATGAGAAATATGCCCATGCAAAACTACAGTTTTGGAAACTGATGAATGATGAATGTGAAGCAACCTATAAACCTCAATGCAGTTCTACAGGCTTAAGCAACTCATTCAGTATTCCTCCAGCTGCAGGATTCCTCCAACTGCAGTAGAGAGATTTTTGGCTACCTGCTAAGTCTCCTTGCAGTGGCAGACTAACAGAAGAACATTAATGAAAGAGCCAATGTTAAAGTATACAAAACATCATTTTGAGAAATTTGGTTTTGTTGTTTGTTTGGTTTTTTTTTTTTTATCTGAAGCATTCAAAGTTTCACTAAAACCCAGGAGTGAGATCCAAGAGTTGTTTAAAGGCATCATAGAACCATAGAATCAACCAGGTTGGAAGAGACCTCCAAGATCATCCAGTCCAACCTAGCACCCAGCCCTATCCAATCAACTACACCATGGCACTAAGTGCCTCAGCCAGGCTTTGCTTGAACACCTCCAGGGATGGTGACTCCACCACCTCCCTGGGCAGCCCATTCCAATGTCAATCACTCTCTCTGGGAACAACTTCCTCCTAACATCCAGCCCATACCTCCCTGGGCACAACTTGAGACTGTGTCTTCATGTTTTCTTGATGGTTGCCTTCTCTGGACATGTTTCAGTATCACTACATCTCTCTCTCTTCCAGACCCTGGATGAAGGAGAGGAAGCCTGGAGGAGGGAACGCTCCCCACTAGTCAGTGCTGACTGAGTTAGGGATCAGTTATACAAATTAAACATTAACAAGTCCATGGGCCCTGATGAGATGCACCCAAGGGTGCTAAGAGAACTGGCTGATATTATTGCTCTGCCACTCTCCATCATCTTTGCCAAATCGTGGCGGACAGGAGAGGTGCCTGAGGACTGGAGGAGAGCCAATGGCACTCCAGTCTTCAAAAAGGGCAAGAAAGAGGTTCCAGGAAATTACAGACCAGGCAGCCTCACCTCCATCTCTGAATAAATGATGGAGCAGCTCCTGCTGGAGGGCATCTCAAGACATTTGGAAGAGAAGAAGGTTATCAGGAGTAGTCAGCATGGACTTACTGAGGGGAAATCGTGCTTAACTAACCTGATAGCATTTTATTTTCTTTAAACAAAGAAACCCAAAATCTGAAGGACACTTAACAGTGAAAAAGTCAACATAGGACTTCTTGACGCTGTTGAGAGCAATGAAATCTGTTCTTCATGATTTTATTTTTTTGTCAGTGGGCTTTTGTTCTGTTTTTGTGATGGTTTAGCTTGTATCATACCTACCAAGAGTTTATTTCATCTCTTGCTGAGGGAAGTTTTGCAGGAGGAGCTGTGGGAAATGATCAAACTTTTTCTCAGTCCTTGGGTCAAATAAATTCTTGTTTAGCTTATGTAATATGCTTCTAGCACACCTCCAGACAATTAATTAATATTCCCTCAAACCACAAGTGAAATAATTGCACTTCAACTTTTTTCCTAGCTTCTGGAGAAAAGAAATCCTCTGAGGTTTTTCAGAGAACTCCAAATACACAAAATGATTGCTATCTACCAAATGCTCAGAAATAAGTCTGTTAGAAGCAGGGGCATTCATCTGAAGGAAAATAAAAATTCTGCATCTAAGAAACAACAAATTTAAGCTCCCTTCTACCCATAATAACAATATACCTAAAAAATCAGAGGGGAAAATCCCCAACACCTCTCCCTGGTTTTCTTGTCAGAAGAGTTCATTGATATGTGTCCATCAGAGCTTGATAATTTAAAAAAAAAAAATAATGTACTTTCTAATTTCTATTTGTTGTGAGAATTTCACATGCTGCCTTCTGGGTTTTCTCAACACTGCTTCTCTTCAGGTGATTGGAGTCGTAATTTGAGGTCACACCACTTGTGAGAGCCTTTGTTCTGCAGAGGGAATTTACTTTAAGTTTGCAATCTGATTGTCCAGAGAAGGGTGACAAAGATGATGAGGGGACTGGAACACAAACCCTATGAGGAGAGGCTGAGGGAGCTGGGGTTGTTTAGCCTGGAGAAGAGGAGGCTCAGGGGTGACCTCATTGCTGTCTACAACTACCTGAAGGAAGGCTGTAGCCAGGTTGGGGTTGGTCTCTTCTCCCAGGCAACCAGCAACAGAACAAGGGGATACAGTCTCAAGTTGTGCTGGGGAAAGTATAGGCTGGATGTTAGGAGGAAGTTGTTGTCAGAGAGAGTGATTGGCATTGGAATGGGCTGCCCAGGGAGGTGGTGGAGTCACCATCCCTGGAGGTGTTCAAGCAAAGCCTGGCTGAGGCACTTAGTGCCATGGTCTAGTTGACTGGCTAGGGCTGGGTGCTAGGTTGGACTGGATGATCTTGGAGATCTCTTCCAACCTGGTTGATTCTATTCTATTCTATTCTATTCTAAAACTTCACATGAGCTTTTATCCACTCTCATTCGAAGCAGTTTCACTAAATTAAATAGTTTTGCAGCTTCTTACAACATTCTTAGTCTTGCTTTCTGACAGTATTTGTGTACAAAACATAAAGATAACACAGCATAGTTAAAGGAGTGCCAATTTCTATTTCTTATGAGTGGTGCTGATTGTAGAGATATCTAAAATTCCTATCCTTATTTTTGCTTTTCATTGAGCATTAAAGTACATCCATTTTGCATCCACATCATATTGCTTATCAACAATGTTTGTCAACATAGAGTGTGATTTTTCTACTTTTCATATGCCTTATTTGATGTAGTTGACAGGCAGAGTAATATTCTAAGGCAAACAACCAGTTATTGTTATGACCACTATGCAGCAGAAAATGGATCCATTGGACCCTTTCAGCTCATTTCATTTCTTTCCATGTGATTTTTGAACTATCTTTTATTTTCAGTATATAAATATCTTTTTTTTTAATCTTCTGTGACTTGATGCATTATTTGAATCCTTATTAATGTAGTACTCCTATTCAAATTTTAACCTTTTCCTGAAATGTCTTTCTACTTGTATTTATGCCTCATTCTTGTGTAAATCTGTCTTAAGTATTCTGGTTCCTTGTAGGCACTGAAGAAATTATTCTCTTTTGCATGCTTTTGTAGCATACATTAATAACTGTTCTTCTGTGCTCACTTAGGAAACTGTATCCCTTGGAGGAAACCCTCCTTTGAAACCTGTTGCTTGAATTGCTAGGGTATAGTTCATACCTTCAATGGGATAAAATTGCAATGTGCCTCCAAGTCAGTAAGAAAGTTGAGAGATAAAGTTTTGTAAAACTTCCAAACATAAGTCTAAAAATCTGAACATACAAATCTGATTGAGAGAAATATTTTTTTTTTTAAATTTCTCTCCATTTGTGCACCACTGCTGACCTTTATTGACACACAATGTGGCCATGCCTTCTTAGTTCTCCATACAACACAACAAGTTAGACTGGACAGCCTCTCAGCAACCTGATCTAGCTGAAGATGCCCTTCCTTAGAATCATAATCATAGAAACAACCAGGTTGGAAGAGACCTCCAAGCTCATCCAGTCCAACCTAGCACCCAGCCCTAGCCAGTCATCTAGACCATGGCACTAAGTGCCTCAGCCAGGCTTTTCTTGAATACCTCCTGGGATGGTGACTCCACCACCTCCCTGGGCAGCTCATTCCAATGCCAATCACTCTCTCTGCCAACAACTTCCTCCTAAATTAGTTTAGTGTTGTCTGAAAACTTGCTGAGAGTGCACTCTATCTTATTGTCTGTGTTGCTGATGACCTCATTGCTGCCTACAACTACCTGAAGGGATGCTGTAGCCAGGTGGGGTTGGTCTCTTCTGCCAGGCAACCAGTAACAGAACAAGGGGACACAGTCTCAAGTTGTGCTGGGGAAAGTATAGGCTGGATGTAAGGAGTAAGTTGTTGCCAGAGAGAGTGATTGGCATTGGAATGGGCTGCCCAGGGAGGTGGTGGAGTCACCATCCCTGGAGGTGTTCAAGAATAGACTGTATGAGGCATTTGGTGCCATGGTGTAGTTGACTGGCTAGGGCTGGGTGCTAGGTTGGACTGGATGATGTTGGAGGTCTCTTCCAAGTTGGTTGATTCTATGATTCTATGAATATCCCTTTGTCAGGCAGCAGATCATGATACAGTTCCTAAGTTCATAAATGTTTTGTCTTTCCACAGATACATCTTCTCATCTAAAGAAAATGAGAGCAGGCTTTCAGCTGTTCTCCAGAAGTTTTACAAAGCTATCATTACACAAATTACAAACAATTTATTACAAAAAAATCTTGAAGGACATTGGATCATTTATATTCTATTGATTGCATTAACTAGTGGTGGCATTCATAAAGATTTGGAGCAACCCAGGAGGGAATTAATTTTCCTCAGTTTGCAGTGAACAATATTTAGTGACTCATACCAAGCAGCTATTTCCTGATTAGAAATGACAGTTTGGTTACTGTCGCTCTTAATTAACCTATTGGATAGAATATATCCCTTAGGGAATAAAAAACAATATAGTCTTTCTAGATTAAAATTTATCTAGGACAGGGAAGTCTACTTTTTTGTACTTGAAAGTAAGAATACTCAACACTTTTCCTCTTATCGATTCCAACTGTTGCACAAGGTCAGTCAGACATGATGCCTAATAGCAAGAAGAATTTAGTGTTTATTCTTGTGAGGAGAGAAACATCTTACCCCAACAGATGAGAGATACTTTCTCACTAGAACGATTTGACATGTTCTTACTGAATTCTAAGTAATAAATCAAGAGTGCAACTATTAACCCTCTTGCTGCACTAGCAACTGTTACTTCTGCAGAATGATAGAAAAACATAGGTTGGAAGGGACCTCAGAGATCATCTACTCCAACTCCTCAACTAGGGATGCTTCTCATCCAAGCTCAGCTGCTCAATGCCTCATCCAACCCACCCTTAAACACCCCCAGGAGGAGGCATCCAAAACCTTCTCAGGAAACTTATTCTAGACTCTCACCACCCTTGCACTAGAGAACTTCTTTCTTAGAGTATTAGTGGGTCCCTTAAAAGTAGTTCTTGTTCTTGTAGAAAAAACAGGATAAAACTGGGTAGATCATGCTGAAATGTAACTTTTGTATTATGACTACTTACAGATCAAAGGGGAAATTCAAACTGCAACTTCTCAGGTCTGGTAATTTGTGGCCAAGGAATGATTTGGCGTGAAGGGCAGGATTGCCTAATGAGAAGACATCACAGTATTTTCTTGCAACAATTTTTGGAATACGGGTGCCCAGGGTCCACTTTTGCTAAACAGACATGGCACTAGGAGATAGACTCAATGCAGGCTGAGGTTTCCAATGTTGAATGTCGGAGAACACGTTCGGTGGAGTGCTATGGGAAGATGACTCTTTGGTCACCAATATGGTTAGATGGTCAAATCCCCTTTATTTCCGTGATGCAGTGACTTATATGCACTTCTAGCAATAGGAGTGCTCCACCAAGATTGATTACAGTCAGAGAGTCCAGAGTTACTTGTAAGGCATCAATAGGTCAGCATACCATAACAATCTGAGGGTCAGCCTCTGGGGCTGACTAAACTCTGCCCACCTGCAGCTGCACTCCACCCCCTGCAGCTGCATGTGGGGGGAAGCTACCCTGTGCCTGCTATCTAAACTCCCAAGATGGATTCAAAGACATTCCCAGCACGAGTTGCTCATTGTTTATCAATTCTTGCATGCTCTGCTAACAAGAATTTCTCCAACAGCTGACCTTTGTAATTGGTTCTGGTGCAAGTATATGTAACAAGTTAGCTTGTGCAGACTCCTTGTAGAGCTGCTGGGTGGTAGGACTCTACCCAATGTACTGCTTGCTAAATCTCTTTTACGTTCATAGAATCAATCAGGTTGGAAGAGACCTCCAAGATCATCCAGTCCAACCTAGCACCCAGCCCTAGCCAGTCAACTAGACAATAGCACTAAGTGCCTCATCCAGTCTTTTCTTGAACACCCCCAGCAATGGTGACTCCACCACCTCCCTGGGCTTAGTACGTTGCTAAATGAATTTTAAGGTCTTTTGTACATTGCTAAATGAATTTAATAATTTGACTGATATAAATTTTGTCTCCTAAAGCACTGGTTTTTAATTTTAAATGCATGAAAGTTCTCTTTAAGTTCCTATAAACAACTCTCCCATGTGTAGTAACACCACAGTGATCAGTTTCAATTCTTCATATCCAGTTCTTGAGCAAGGCACATGCACAAGTACTTATTTTTGTTGCACCCACAGATCAACATCAGTGGCTCTACTGATGTTAACAATTACAGGAACCTTATACAGATTGTTCTGCTATTGTGTGTATGACAGAGTTATATATTCCTCATATGATGCCTGGAAAAATACTATAACAAAAGGTTTCTAGTTTTCAAGAGATGTAGCTTACTCCAACAGAAATTTTCTGTGTCTCTTCAGGATAAAAATTTTTGATAGCATAATTAATGGCACCATTGCACAATTAAGCCATTCATACTTCTCTGAGATGTGGTCATTACTTTTGTTATGCCCTAAAACTAGAGCCTTTCAAGGAATGTGCTCCTTTAGTAATCAATAATCAGCCATCTGTGTTCATAGCCCCAGAACTTCTGCTGTCATCTTGTGCTTGCATTTTCAGGCCCCCCCACAATGAACAGTCACTCTGCATAAATCCTTTTTCTGAGGTCATTGTTAGTTCAGCAACAGTTTCTTAGAATAGTACATAGAAATACTTTTTCTTTTTTACCAGGTTGGAAGAGACCTCCCCTGTCTAAGAAACAACTTAGTTGTTTCTGTCTGAACTCATTTCAAGCGGTACAGTTTTGATCAACAAGTCATCAGTGTCACACAAAAGAGTATCAAAGAAGTAATTACCTTTTTTTCAGCAGACTGCAAAATATGCCATTTATACTATCTGCTTGTTGTAGTTTAACAAATTGAGTTAGAACTGCCAGCTCTGCAAAATGGAAACAGAAATTACATTGCAGAGGGTAACTTCTTTATGCTTAGATGCCATCAGCTGCTTAAAATAGGCAGATGGGTTTACTGTTCTTCAGCAAAAAAGTCTTCACAGAAGGAAATCTGGTTTGCTATCTATCTGCTTGGCTTTGCAAAGACAGGTCTCAGAAGGAGCTCAGGTGCAAAATGGCACTGTAATCAAGAAGACAAGAAGTAGTCTTATGAGGAGAGTCTAAGGCAGCTGGGGTTGTTTTGCCTGGAGAAGAGGCGGTTCATTGTTGTCTACAACTACCTGAAGGGAGGCTATAGCCAGGTGGGAGTTGGTCTCTTCTCCCAGGCAACCAGCAACAGAACAAGGGGACACAGACTCAAGTTGTGCCAAGGGAGGTCTAGGCTGGATGTTAGGAGGAAGTTGTTGCCAGAGAGAGTGATTTGCATTGGAATGGGCTGTGGGCTGCCCAGGGAGGTGGTGGAGTCACCGTCCCTGGAGGTGTTGAAGAACAGCCTGGATGTGGCACTTAATGCCATGGTCTAGTTGACTGGCTAGGGCTGGGTGCTAGGTTGGACTGGATGATTTTGGAAGTCTCTTGTAACCTGGTTGATTCTGTGATTCTATCCACAGAAAGAGTTCAGTAAAACCCCAGGGATGAGGAAGCACATACTGTAAATCTCTGTGAAATGTAAATAACGTTCAGTCATCAAATACATTTGATCCCAATTCATATGGATAGAATTTGATTTAAAAAACCCCAAAACAAACAACCAAACAAAAAACTCAAACCAGACAAAAAAAAAAACCCTCCACACAAAATGAAAACAACAAAGAAAAAAAGCAACAGATGATGGAATGGCCTTGATATATTTGAACATCACAACAACTTTCAGGTATACAAAGGGTTTTATGACTACATTCTGAAGTCCCAGTGATAACTGAAAAAAAATAATTGAAGTCAAATATCTTTTGGAACCTACTTTTAGCATTTTAGTCAGCATTATAAGATGTAAAGAAATCCCTGAAGATTCATCAGAGTGTATTTTAACTACTCTAATGAATGCTAAAATGCAGGTGATGCAGCAGTTTGAAAATAGCAGAAAATACTCAGATGTTTTCCAACTCATTTTGCGAAGCATGGGTGTTTTTTTATATACTTGAGACTCACATGCAGTAGAGAATTATTATAGTATCACACAGTATCACAGTATCACAGTATTATTAGGATTGGAAGAGACCTCACAGATCATCAAGTCCAACCCTTTACCACAGAGCTCAAGGCTAGACCATGGCACCAAGTGCCACGTCCAGTCCTGCCTTGAACAGCTCCAGGGACGGCGACTCCACCACCTCCCCGGGCAGCCCATTCCAGTGTCCAATGACTCTCTCAGGGAAGAACTTTCTCCTCACCTCCAGCCTAAATTTCCCTTGGCGTAGCTTGAGGTTGTGTCCTCTTGTTCTGGTGCTGGCCACCTGAGAGAAGAGAGCAACCTCCCCCTGGCCACAACCACCCCTCAGGTAGTTGTAGACAGCAATAAGGTCTCCCCTGAGCCTCCTCTTCTCCAGGCGAAACAATTCCAGCTATTAATTTGCATTCCCTTTCTAATGACAAAACAAACAACAGAATTTGCCTTATACATATACTTTAAAATGTATTTTTTGTACTGATGTCCAGACTGCTTTAATTAGCCTATATTATACACTTCTTTTGAAAGCAAGACTATAGTTCTCTACTATGACAAAGAATTTTATCACCTAGAGGACCTGGATCTTGCAATTCTGAAGGTGGTACATGCTAGACTGTGAAATGATTCAATCTCCTTATTGAGCTCTCAGCTGAGTGGAAGTTAATTGATTTAAGTGACTAAGTACTCAACAGTAGGAATGAAACTGCGCAATATATCTCTGTTATTTCTGGCTCAGCGGTGTCTGTAACCTCTTGAACTGTTTGCACGACTTTGAATACCTTTCTTGAAAGCTGATCTTTCAACACACCTGCACACACTGCTTTTTTCTTCTCTCTGTTTTTTTTTAGCTGAAGCGCTGAACTCAGAGGGTGCAGCTGGAGATAAGTTCTGCAAGGGACTGTGGGAAATACTGGGATCAGACAAAGGCACTGATACAGTAAGTGTTACAAAGTCTGCAACAAAGGGCACTTCTTCAAACCAATCTCTGAACAGTTAGTTCAAAGCAAGAACACTCTACTGTTGATCTGCTGCTAGTGAAAATAAATAAATAAATGGAATAACCTAAATCTAATTCGAGCAGGTACAAAATAAGAATTAAAGCTCAGAACCTGACATGCAAGCTGCATAAGACACATCTGTTTAACTCTAACTACAAAAGTAAAACGAAATTATTTCCTCTAAGAGAAGATTGAACATCCCTCACTTCAGGGACCTCTCCAGTGAGCCATAACTACTGATAAACGATGGAGAGCAGCTTGGCCAGGTCATCTGCCAGCTCTCTCATCACTCTAGGATGGATCCCATCTGGTCCTATAGACTCATGAGGTTCCAAGAGGCTCAACAAGTCCCCAACAGCTTCCTCCTGGATTACAGGGGGTTGTTCTGCTCCATGACCCCACCTGCCAGGTCAGGAGTCAAGCTGTCCTGAGGACAACCTGACTTAGTACTGAAAATTGAGATGGAGGCTGGCTTGCAGGCTTGTGGGTTTGTGTTTTCAGAACTTTTCCACTAGCTAGGAACAGCCTTGTCATTGGTCAGTAGGTGGTGAGTAATTGCGTTGTGCATCACTCCTTTGCATATTTTACTATTGCAAAAGTTATTTTAATTTTATTTCACTTGTTAAATTGGTTTTATCTCAACCTATGAGTCTCCTGACCTTTACCCATCCCAAATTCTCTCCCCCATCCCCTGGGGCAGAAGTAGGGTAAATGAGCAACTACCTGGTGTTTGCCAACCAGTTTCAAAGTAAAGTGCATGGGTTACCTCCTTGCTCAGATTGTCTTGTTATCCACTCTTATCTATAATAGTTACTCAGCTCCTCATTGAGACACCTGGGTCTTGTGAAGAGAGCAGAAAAACACCCACCAAACAGAAAGCAGCTTTACCCTTCATGGAAAAAGCCCTGTTTCAAGCTTTTCCAGTGATTCCTTTCTTTTTATGGCAATAGTGACAGGCTGAAAATTAGATGATTAGAATGAAAGTCAGTGTAGTATATTTGGTTAAAAATGAAGTTACATTTTGAAGTACTCTTACCAAAGCTTTTTGAAATGTCATTCAAAACCCAACAGGCTCTTAACTTGATTACTGTTCTTTCTATCCTTGAAGCATGAAAAATGGCTTGATATTTCCTTTAAAAGGGATGAATCAGAATGTTGCCCAAAAGAGAAAAAACATTCATTTCTAGAACAACTTTAATCCACAGATTTTTGGTAGATTAGATTATTTTCTGTATCATTCTGTGATTCTGTATCATTCATTTCTGTATCATTCTATGATTCTGTGATTTACCCTAATTAACGGTTACATTAAGCTAACTAGAGAATGTACTTGGAAAACAAGCAAACAAACAAAAAAGCCCATGAGGCATGAAAAAAATGAAACAAAAAATATTTCTAGCACCTATGGGCTGCCCAGGGAGGTGGTGGAGGCACCGTCCCTGGAGGTGTTGAAGAAAAGCCTGGATGAGGCACTTAGTGCCATGGTCTGGTTGACTGGCTAGGGCTGGGTGCTAGGTTGGACTGGATGATCCTGGAGGTCTCTTCCAACCTGGTTGATTCTATGATTCTATGACTCCATGAATGATGAGGAGAATGTAGTGAAGACAATGAATGGAATTATACACTGATTAACATGGACTAGGCTGGATGTTAGGAGGAAGTTCTTCACAGAAAGAGTGATTTCCTATTGGAATGGGCTGCCCAGGGAGGTGGTGGAGTCACCATCCCTGGAGGTGTTCAAGAAAAGACTGGATGGGGCACTCAGTGCCATGGTCTATTTGACTGGCTAGGGCTGGGTGCTAGGTTGGACTGGATGATCTTGGAGGTCTCTTCCAACCTGGTTGATTCTATGATTCTATGACTTCCCATTTTTTTATTTGCTCCTTTTGACTCTAACTTGTTGAGTTCCTTCATGATAGAAGTGTGTCAGCCAAGGCAACACACATGTTTCAAATAGTTCCATCATGGTACAAGTGTGTCAACACATATATTTCAAAGTATGATCTTACCAGTTGTAAATGAAAGGTATGTCTGTAGCTAGAAATGTTACTAACTGGAAATGAAAGGTGTCACCTATACTCCTATATATATATGTGTGTGTGTGTGTGTTTGTGTATGTGTCACTTTTACTCCTATACTTGTGGTCATTCAAACATACTTAGTTTAGTGCCATGGACTAGTTGATTGAATAGGGCTGGATGCTAGGTTGGACTGGGTGATCTTGGAGGTCATTCCAACCTGGTTGATTCTATGATTCTATACTATCATTTCCATCAAATAGTCCATGCATGGTTTCTGTGAGCTAATGTCACAAACAGTTAAGCAACTATGTAGTTCCATTCACTCTAAAAAATGAACTCTTTCTCTCTTCCTTCTTGTCAAAAAATGAACTTCTTTTTTTTTCACCTTTGCAGTAAAAGTGCATTTTTAATAATGGTTTTGCAAGCATGAACTAAGATTTTTTTTATACTACTGGAAGATTTGAAGGATCTGAGTTTATGTGAGTCCCTTCAAAACTGCTGTCTAACTTCAAAGCAGAGATCACTTGGAAGTACATTACAATAATAAGTGCAGATTCATTAAGCCAGGCCACAAGTCCCACATTTATTGACTCTCATGAATACAACTAAAACTGAAACAAAAATATTTCTTTCTATTTTACATAAATTAATGCATCTGATGAAATAAGTTACTAATTATTAAATTTTGGGGTCATCAGGAAATTATTTCTTGTGGTTTTTTAATTCTGTCAAAAGAATGTTAAATAATGCCTCAGAATGTTTGCACATAAGGTCTTATATGTCTTAGTTGTGCTGGGGGAAGTATAGGCTGGATATTAGGAGGAAGTTGTTGCCAGGGAGAGTGATTGGCATTGGAATGGGCTGCCCAGGGAGGTGGTGGAGTCACCATCCCTGGAGGTCTTCAAGAGAAGACTGGATGAGGCACTTAGTGCCATGGTCTGGTTGCTTGGACAGGGCTGAGTGCTAGGTTGGACTGGATGACCTTGGAGGTCTCTTCCAACCTGCTTGATTCTATGATTCTATGATTCTTATTAATCAGGGTAATTTTGTCTAAACAATTAAAAGTAAAATTGCTTTTGTAAGTTCTCTGAAGTAAAATGGCTCCTGTCTGGAAAATAAACCAAAACCTCCCACAACTCTAAACAATTCAACCAGAGAAAAAATAGTTATAAAACTCAATTTTGTACATTTTGTGGATCTATATTCATTTGTGGATTGATATTCTGTCAGAATCTAAAGATCTGAGAAGCTTCCTAGTTAAAATTTTCTCATTAAATTGAATAAATCTGCCACAAGTATAAATACTACTTAAAATAAGGCATAAATGTGAATTCAGACCCTTGTCTGTCTCCTGTAATAATATAAATACTAAGAATGTATAATGAAAGGATCTTTTGGAGCCCCTATTACAAGAGGGATGTGGAGATGCTGGAACCTGTCCAGAGAAGGGCCACAAGGGTGATCAGAGGGCTGGAGCAGCTGTCCTATAAGGATAGACTGAAAGAGTTGGGGCTGTTCAGTCTGGAGAAGAGGAGGCTCCCAGGTGACTTTCTTGTGGCCTTCCAGGATCTGAAGGGGGCCTCCAAAAAAAGCTGGAAAGGGACTTTTTAGGCTATCAGGGAGTGACAGGACTAGGGGGAATGGAGCAAGCTGGAGATGGGGAGATTCAGAGTGGATGTGAGGAGGAAGTTGTTGAGCATGAGAGTGGTGAGAGCCTGGAATGGGCTGCCCAGGGAGGTGGTTGAGGCTCCATGGCTGGAGGTGTTTAAGACCAGGCTGGATGAGGCTCTGGCCAGCCTGCACTAGGGTTGGGTGTCTGTGGCCATGGCAGGGGTGTTGGAACTAGATGATCCTTGTAGTCCCTTCCAATCCTGACTGATTCTGTGCTTCTATGATCATGGATTTGTAGACTGAAGTTATCAAAGCTAGCATTTAAAAAAGGGTAAGAGAAATAAAAGCTTATAAAAACATATCCAACAACAATAATCATTTAATATAAAGGCATAAGAAATAAGCATTGGCAAACAGTTCTGAAATATTTCAAGTATGTTTACATTGCTTCAAGATTTTCCATTGCCTTTGCAGTGTTAATCCTGTATTGTGTAACCTATTCAGTGTTCGTGAGGCTGCATCTGGAGTCCTGGGTTCTCTTCTGGGCTCCTCAGTATGGACTTATTGGAGTGATTCTAACCTAAGGTCACAAAGATGTTTAAGGAACTGAAGGATTTATCATATGAGGAAAGGCTGTGAGAGCTGGGACTCTGCAGCATAGAGAAGAGAGGTTCAGGGGAGGTATTAATGATGGGTATAAGCACTTTATGAGATGTAAGAGAAGAGAGGCAGGTTATTTTCAGTGATGCATACCAACAGGACAAGAGACAATGTGCAAAAACCAAACCACACAAAACTCAACCTGAACACAGAAAACCACTTCTTTACTGTGAAGTGCTCAAACACTGGAACTAGTTGTCCAGAGAGGTTGAGGATTTTGGAAATATTAATAATGAAAGTGGCCATAGTTCTGTGCAACATTTTATAGCTAACCCTTCTGGAGCAGGGAATTGGAGTAGATGATCTCAAGAGATCCCTTTCGCTTTGAATGTTTCTATGATTCTGTGATCTGTCCCTTGGAATTAAATTATAATGAAGGTTTTGATAAAATATCTAGCACAAGAGAAGACAGAGAAACATCTGAGACAAGTGATATAGGCTGGGTGTTAAGTTCTTCACAGAGAGAGTGATATGGCATTGGAATGGGCTGCCCAGGGAGGTGGTGGAGTCAACATCGCTGGGGGTGTTCAAGCAAAGCCTGGCTGAGGCACTATGTGCCATGGTCTGGTTGACTGGCTAGGGCTGGGTGCTAGGTTGGACTGGATGATCTTGGAGATCTCTTCCAACCTGGTTGATTCTATGATATTAAAATCATACATGTCTCTAGTTTCTGGGGTGGGGAGGGGAGCCACAAATAACTTTGTCTAATTCCGTGTATTGGACTACAATGAAAGTGATACAATGAAAACAAAAGAATAAATCCTTTGACTCTCTGACAGTGACAAATTGATGACTGCTGTTTGAAAAAGAAACCCACATCATACTGTTCATAGGTCATTAGTATTAGAGACACGAAACAATTCTTATGAGAAGTCTACTGTACAAAAAAAAGACCTAGAAATTGAAAGAAAAAAGCAGCTTATGAATTCCTGATACTGTATAAAATATGGAGACAGCCTGTACATTCACTTAGGGTGCAATTCCCTCTGTGAAAAGCCATCAGAACCCTATAAAGCATTTAACTCCCACTTACAGTCTATTTGAAGTGTTTAAATGGGACTTCAAGACTGTCTATGCATCACTCTGATGCTCTGTGCTAGAACACAGGGCTTGATCAACAGGCTGATTCATATGTATGTACTTTGCCATCCAGCAAAATGATTTAATGGGGCTCAGCACAGATCCAGGGACATCCATTACAGATGCATCAGCCTGAGACAATCAGGCACAAAATTTTCTGCTTAAAAAGTGAAATTCTCACAGACATACTTCTGAATGTCTATATGGACCTCTAACACAGATTATATGTTCCTGTGTGCATTAAAAAAGGTAAGCAGCATGATCACCACCACCCATCATTTATTGATTGATAGGTAACAATCTATATTTGTGCAGTGTGAGTTTACTTAATTCTTTTGCTAGAAAGAGCTAATTAGGTGAATTTGTTAAAACTATTATATAACACCAATAATTTTTCCAGTCCTCATTCTTTCATTAAAAAAAACCCCAACAAACAAACAAACAAAATCTCACTCCAAAACAACAAAATAACCAACCTCCACTCCTCCCCCCCAAAAAAATCAAAACATCAAAATGTACCTGATCCTGTCTCTGTTGAGCTTATCAACATCTGGCTCAGCAAAATACCTCTTCAGACTTCAGTGTCTACATTATGTAGGAGGTCTGTCTTGTTGTCTGAGAACAGACATCTAATCTACATGAGATGTCACAGCTGAGTTTTGGTTTGCTTCACAATGTCAAGGCCATTTAAACTTAGTAACACATTGCTAAACTTAGTAACACATTGCTAAAGGTAGTTCAATGTCTCAGATATGTAGATTCATCTGTTCTGAGCCAGCCAAGCAAATCATTTGAATCTAGTGCTCACACACATGTGCAAATGTACCTGTGTATAACCTGGAGCTGAATGTCAAAAGCCCTAAGTTTAGATGGATGATTCTAGAGCTGAGTTATATAATCATAGAATCATAGAATCAGCCAGGTTGGAAGAGATGTCCAAGATCATCCAGTCCAACCTAGCACCCAACCCTAGTCAGTCAATTAGACCATGGCACCAAGTGCCTCGTCCAGTCTTTTCTTGAACACCTCCAAGAATGACGACTCCACCACCTCCCTGGGCAGCCCATTCCAATGCCAATCACTCTCTCTGCCAACAACTTCCACCTAACATCAAGCCTAGACCTCCTCTGGCACAACTTGAGACTGTGTCTCCTTGTTCCATTGCTGGTTGTCTGGCAGAAGCGACCAACCCCACCTGGCTACAACCTCCCTTCAGGGAGTTGTAGACAGCAATGAGGTCTGCCCTGAGCCTCCTCTTCTCCAGGCTAAACACCCCCAGCTCCCTCAGCCTCTCCTCATTGGGTTTGTGTTCCAGGTCCCTCAGCAGCTTTGTTGCCCTTCTTTGGACACCTTCCAGCACCTCAACATCTCTCTTGAATTAAGGAGCCCAGAACTGGACACAGGACTCAAGGTGTGGCCTGACCAGTGTTGACTACATCAGAAGAATAACCTCCCTTGTCCTACTGGCCACACTGTTCCTGATGCAGGCCAGGATGCCATTGGCTCTCTTGGCCACCTGGGCACACTGCAGCCTCATCTTCAGCCTACTACCTACCAGTACCCCCAGGTCCCTTGCTTCCTTGCTGCTCTCCAGCCACTCAGTCCCCAGCCTGTAGTGCTGCTTGGGGTTGTTGTGGCCAAATTTTAGAACACTGCACTTGGCCTTGTTAAATATCATCCCATTGGCCTCTGCCCACCCATCCAGTCTGTCCAGGTCCTTTGCAGGGCTCTCCTACCTTCCAACAGATCAATAGCTGCTCCTAGCTTGGTGTCAGCTGCAAATTTACTGATGCTGGACTCAATCACATATAAAATTTTCTTATCTGGGATGACTAAGGTCTGACTTTATCTATGAAATGTATGTCAATCATGTGTAAAACCATCTTAAATCATGTCAGGTCAGGATCAATCTAGATGTAGGTCAAAGTTGCTAGGAAGAGGTGTGAAAATGATGTCTGGGGAAAAGCTAATGTGTTTTGTAACACTGATGTTCTCTCATTCTAAAAGAATCTGAAAATCCAATTTTATTCTTTGGTGGGAATAAACCAAGTTCTGGTTTGGTCTCAGTTCATTAGACTCTGCAAATCATTAAAAGTGTATTTGCTTGATGTTGGAGTCAGCCACTCTAAGCTCCTTTCTTGGTCACTGGAGAGAAATAGATATTTGTTCAAACACAAGTGTCTAAAATAGGTCAACTGAATCAGACCCTCTAAGTGCCTCTTTCTGCTCATTAATTATATGAGAGTATAGCATGATTAGTTCAGATAGTGATTATGTACTGTGCACATCCATCAGGTGAGATTAATCCATCCTGTTTGTTTGTTTGTTGACATGAGTCCTTTACCAAGAATCTCTGTTCCTTTTAGTAGCTCAAAGGAAGCAGGAATCAAATGATGCTATTCTCTGCTTGAAAATTTTGCATGTAGCATTGCACATAAGTGAAAATAATTTGGTTTCAGTAAAATTGAAGGGAAATATTTTTATGTAGGAATGAAACTATTTCTCAGTGTCAGAAGGGTGTTAAATATGGTTAAATATTTTGGGAAATAGTCAAAGTTTGCTTCCAGCAGTCCATCACTCTATAGAAATATGCTTAAAAATGTTAATGCAATTCATAGAATCATAGAATCAAGCAGGTTGGAAGAGACCTCCAAGATCAGCCAGTCCAACCTAGCACCCAGCCCTGTCCAATCAACTAGACCATGGCACTAAGTTACTCATCCAGGCTTTCTGAATTCTGAAGATGTGTGATAAAAATTTGTTCTCAGTGTAGCTGATGTGAATTGAGTTACAATAAATAGCTCCTGTTTTGGCACAATCACCAGTGGAGTGTTCCAGTGCAGTGCACAGGGGTGTTTTCCAAACCAAACTAACCTCAGTGGAAGCTGAGAGACCTGCTGGAAGCCTACAGCTTATGTAACAGCAGCTGCTGAGGCTTCGGTGCAAATAGAAGCAACATGGACAAGCTCTGCTGCATCTATAACAAAAACGACACCCAAACAAGCAAACAAACAAACCCCCAAACCCACCAACCAACCAGCTAAAAACCCTAGGGAGTGCTAATGACTACAAACACCAGAAAGCTGGAAGGCAAACAGAGCATGGTCTTTCAGCAGCAAGAGCATGGCCATTTGTGTGGTGGTTTGCGTGGAATGGCATGGAGAAATAGTGCTGAACCTCTACTGACTTCACCAGGCAGCAACAGTACCCACTCAGCAGGTTACATCCACTCTGCACTCTGCCTACACTGTGATTGATGAAGATGCCCATCCAGAGCTCCGATGGGATTATACAACCACCCAGGTATTAGGCTGCAGGGTAAAGGATAGCAGAAGTGAGTAAATGTGTGGGAAGTGTACTCAGGTAGAGAAACAACTTCACTTAGTAGCAGAGCTCTGTGAGGACATGAGAAGGTTGAGGAATATCAGGCTGTGCAAAAGAGGGTCTACTGGAATCATACCCTGCCTTCTGTGGAGCAAGCCTGGCAGGCAGACAGGATGCATGATATGGAAGATTCCCTAACCCCTCTGTTTCTGGGTGAAATGACAATTTCCTGCTTAAAACTTCAGGTGCATCTCCTTTGAGACTCCCTCACTTTCCCAGATACCCTGGCATAATCAGTACAAGGTTCTGTAAGTGGAACTCGACAACAGTGAGAATAATGGATCATCTAGCTTGGAGATATTGCCAAAGTTACATCAGTCAAAATGTCTCAAAACTGGTCCCAGAAAAAGAACAAAGATCATTGTCATAGTAGACTCCATTCTGAAGGGAACAGAAGGTGTAATATGCAGATCAGGTCCACTTCTCAGGAAAGCTTCCTGTCTTCTTGGGGCTGGGGTTAAGATGTGATGAGGAAACTTCCTATGCTGCTGCAGCCCTCAGTTTATTATGCATTATTGATTTTTCAGGCAGACAGCAGTGAAGCTGAAACTAGATGTCCAAGGACAATGAAGAGAATTCAGAGCATTGGGGCAGCTGGTTAAGAGATAGGGAGCAAAAGTAGTGTTCCCCTCTGTCCTTTCAGTTACAGGGAATGACAAGGGAAGAAATAGAAATGTCTACCACACCAGCACCTGACTCTGAACTCAGATTCATGAGCAGCATTTTGATTCTGGGACAGTTTACACAGCAGTAAGCCTGTTTGTAACAGATGGGGCACAGCTGTCTAAAAGAGAGAAAAGCATTTTTGCACAAAAGTTAGCAGGCCCTCATTGAAAGAGCTTTAAAATGGATTTGAGGAGATAAAGGGGTAAAAGCAGGGCTGCTATAGATAAGCCTGGGGACAGCATGCTGATGTTTGAGAGACAGTGTGCTAGTGAGGTCCTTTGGTCTGCTGACTCAGAGAAGGTAGGTAATCAGGCCTATGTAGCAGCAAAAATGCAAGGGTTATTAAAGCATTAGAAACCACAGAGGACCTGGATAGTGATCACACAAGGCTTCTCACCCTGATAAGTTGAAAGAGTCAATAGTCCAAGTCAAGTGCACCTACACCAATGTATAAAACACAGGCCACAAACAGGGATAGCTGAAAGCTGTTGTGCATCTAGAAAACTATGGTATAGTTTTGGTCACAGAAACATGGTGGGATTATTCATGCAACTTGTATGCTGGCTACAGTACTAAGTGAGCATTCTCTTTGTACTCACTGTCCCAAAGATCCCCTCTTGCATGAGCTCAGACCCTCAGGAGCTCCCCAGTATGAAACAATTGGACCAGAAACCAGCCAAGGAATGCAGAGTGAGCTTGTGCATGCTACCATGGGACCACCTGCCTGACTGCTCAGCTTGCATGCACTGAAAGACCACCATTCTGGACCACCACACCTGGAACTGAGGTCCTGTCACCTAACACATATGGGAGATGAAGGCTTCTTGTTGTGACAGGTGATGCTGATTCTGACCCAACTGCAGTCTAGCAGCTCTTGGTTTATCATCAGCAGCAATCATTTCAGAGTGTGGCTGTTTGAGCTGATTTTCTAGCTCAGACATAGGGGAGAGATGAGCACTCCAGGGATAGGCCATATAATGGCAACAATAGATAAATTCATATCATTTCATTGGAGCATGAAGAGCTTAATATCTAGAAGCACATCTTGTTCTGCCCCTTCTTCTGCTGGCTTTTGCTGCTTGAGCTGCACCTATCTTCCCTGGCTGCTGTTTTGGCTGTTGCTCCTTCTGCTGCTTCGCCACCGCTTGACCCCTCCACCATCTCCCTTAAGGTTATTGTATTGTTTTTTTTCTTCCTTCTCTAGTTGTTATCTCTCTTTACACTGCTATACTTGCACTATAAGAAATACAATTTCATCTTTTTCTGACTTTCAAAATAATCTGTGTGGTGGTGAGTTTCTTTCTCCCTGGCAGAGGGATCTGCCCTAACCCGGGACACTGAGAAACCAGCTGGACAAGGGGAGCTCAACTCTGGAAACTCACTACCACATGGAGCATGCCCAACACAACTGGACAAAGGGCCTGGCTAAGCAAATCGCTCCTGGAAAATGCTAAGTGATTCTCAGCAAAACATGCATATTCAATGAAGCAGCCAGGGAAAAGAAGAGAAGCTCCAACCTGCAGAGCTGCAGACAGAGCGCTCCCTACCCACTCTCTTCAAACAGACTTTCAGGACACTGACTCTGGGATAACCTTGCTTCTCTGTGGGGGGGTATTTCTTTCTTTTCTTTCTCTTTCCTCCCCATCTTTCTTTCTCTTTCCCTCTCCTCATCCTTCATGTGTGTGCAATGAAACTAGCCTATGCATTTGACACCTTTTGTGCCTTAATTCTGTGCCTGAGAATCCAAACCTCTCATACCTGGGACTCCTCTGGACTGGGACAAGAGTTAACTCTGTTCTGGTTTAATTCAATAATAAGGGCTCGTTTCCAAAATTGAAACAGGATTGGGACATACAGAAAGTAATATTCTATGAACAGTAGAA
The DNA here is from genome assembly GCF_015220805.1 of Pogoniulus pusillus. Taxonomy (NCBI): domain Eukaryota; kingdom Metazoa; phylum Chordata; class Aves; order Piciformes; family Lybiidae; genus Pogoniulus; species Pogoniulus pusillus. The sequence continues at coordinate 44,522,757 of NC_087268.1, forward strand.
CACTTTAGCACACAGTCTTTTGAAAGCAGGTACATGCTTTTCTCTGAACCGTGCTGTTTAGTCACAGTGAAAGAAAAACATTCCTGAGTTTAAATGTTATACAAGATGTGGAAAACAAATCTGCCTCCGTGTGACATTTGAGTATAGCTTATGATGGAACTTAAGTTGTTATTTTCATTAGAAGAAATTCCAGTGACTAAGAAACCCTCAGTAGTTCTTTTCAGCTAAATAGAAAGCATGAACACATGCCTTTCAGTGTCTGACATAACTCATAGGTTTCTAGCAGATTTTTCTGCTCAGAGTAGAAAACAGCAACAACAGCAGCGCTACCACTAAATTGTTTCCTCAAGTATCTTGCCTATAAGCATTGCTAGTGGTGCAAATGCTCTACTTGGCAAATATATTTTCTGTAATTTTCCTCCAGGTGACTAATAAAGCGTTAAACAGAGATCCTGTGCACTAGAAATGAAAGAAAAGACAGTCCCAAGATGCAGGGCATTTTTGTTTGAGTCTTCTCTTTCCTAGGCATTATCAACTCAGCAAGGCTGTCCCCTTCCTGTCTTATTCTTACTACTAGATGATATGATTAAAGGCCTATCATCATCAATGCAAAGACCCAGTGAAGATTAAAGAAATGAGGCTGGCCAGAGGAACCTCAGTAACTTGGGTTTCTCAGAACAGAAAGGATCATGATCTGATTTCTCCCAATGCCACCAGGGAGAACAATGAACCATTCCTACTGCTATCGGGTAGACCACACATGAATCCTGAGAGAAGTCAGCCAAAGAATCACCAAGCAGGCTGGAAGAAGATAATAGGACTCAGGGGAAAGGACATATTGGGGTTGTGCAAAACTTATTATGGGATATTTTAAAGCAGATTTTTGGAATGTGAAAAATGTTTTAAAGTATTTAGAGAAAAGGAGGGAAGGATCAAGCTGGATAGAGGACAAAAAAGCATGAGTGAGTAGAGAACAAAGGGAAAACACAATGGTTCATACATAAATAGGTTGCTGGCCATTACTTTTGTGTGACCGTGCCCTGCACCTGATCACAATACCATGGCTGGTCTTATAAACTGTATTTAATTGTAGTTACCAGATATCACAGTATCATCAGGGTTGGAAGAGACCTCACAGATCATCAAGTCCAACCCTTTACCACAGAGCTCAAGGCCAGACCATGGCACCAAGTGCCACGTCCAGTCCTGCCTTGAACAGCTCCAGGGACGGCGACTCCACCACCTCCCCGGGCAGCCCATTCCAGTGTCCAATGACTCTCTCAGGGAAGAACTTTCTCCTCACCTCCAGCCTAAATTTCCCCTGGCACAGCCTGAGGCTGTGTCCTCTCGTTCTGGTGCTGGCCACCTGAGAGAAGAGAGCAACCTCCTCCTGGCCACAACCACCCCTCAGGTAGTTGTAGACAGCAATAAGGTCTCCCCTGAGCCTCCTCTTCTCCAGGCTAACCAATCCCAGCTCCCTCAGCCTCTCCTCGTAGGGCTGTGCTCAAGGCCTCTCCCCAGCCTCGTTGCCCTTCTCTGGACATGCTCAAGCATCTCAATGTCCCTCCTAAACTGGGGGGCCCAGAACTTCTTCCTCTTTTTCTTTTTTTCCTCCTCCCTGGTGATGAGATGCTCTATGTTTTTGAGTGTGTGATGGTTTAAGCCAGCAGACAACTGAGTGTTCCCTCATTGTCACCTTGATGGGATGGGGATGAGAACAGGTGTAAAAGTGAGACACGCTGTTCACTGACATTGTACTGGTTTAAGACAGTCCACTTTTCATGACATGATGTGTAATTACCTTAGCCTAGTCTTCAGAAAACCACAGCAAAGACAAAAGCAGCAGGAGAAGACAGATAAAATGACCCTCTACTTCCCAAGCCCACAGCCAGCCCAGCAAAAAAGATCAGTGCCCCAAAACCAGAAGCAGCAACCATAAACAGGAAGGCTCTCATTAAAATCTGATACCTTGCTTCAGCCAATGCTTTTATTTTTAAAGCTGACATGACATCAGCTTGGTATTGAATATTCATTAACAGATTCAATTGACTAAACTCATGACAGGCATAAATACAGTTTAATAGGTAAAGCTAAAGCTGCATTTACAAGAAAAGGAAAATAAAGAATTTATTTGCTTCTTCACACTGGCAGGCAGGTGCTCAGCCAACACATGATGGCTTACCCTGATGAAATGATGACTTGGTAATTCCTTGTGCTGGTTTGAAGCTAATTGGCATATGTTAATGAGAGAAATTAGATTATTGTTTGTGAAAAGAAAACTTTTTGATGCCTTTTTCACTCAGGTTTTCTGAGACATATAAAAACAAGGACACAAATATAGATAAGGCAGTCTGTGTCTCTCCCTGGCTTCTGCTGTATTAACTACTTCTGGATGGATCTGTATTACCCAACTAATCATTCTGCTTCTAACTCCTTTTGCCAGTCCTTCCAACTCACCTTGCACATAAGGCAGAGTCTGGGATAGGGAGGTTGAAGGGTGTTTGGGAGCCCCTCCTGGGCACTCTGACTTCTGGGAGGGCTGTTGTGCTTCTGTATTACTTTTAATTTGCACATTAGTGTGTATAGCTGTCAATATTTGTGATATATTGTAAATATCTGCTTGTATATTGTGCTAAGCTGTGAATATAAAGCTTCATTCCTTCACTTCCAGCTGGCTGAGTCTAGTCAGGGTAAATTTCATTGTGTGAGGGGGCGAGTAACTACTAGAACTACTACACTCTGGATATCCTCCTCTTGTCCTGCTTTTATTGAGAAGAGGAGGCTCAGGGGTGATCTTATTACTGTCTACAACTACCTGAAGGGGCATTGTAGCAAGGTGGAGGGTGGCCTCTTCTCCCAGGCAGCCAGCAACAGAACAAGGGGACACAGTCTCAAGTTGTGCCAGGGTAGGTATAGGCTGGATATTAGGAAGAAGTTCTTCACAGAGAGAGTGATTTCCCATTGGAATGGGCTGCCCAGGGAGGTGGTGGAGTCACCGTCCCTGGGGGTCTTCAAGAAAAGCCTGACTGAGGCACTTAGTGCCATGGTCTAGTTGATTGGATAGGGCTGGGTGCTAGGTTGGACTGGGTGATCTTGGAGGTCTCTTCCAACCTGGTTGATTCTATGATTCTATGTCCTATATTATGGAACATTGCCATGGTGAGTTGAAGTCAGCTGTCCTAGTTCTATCCCTTCCTAGCCTCTTGTCCACCCCCAGTATACCCAGTATGCTTATGCAGGGCAGCATAAGCAACAGAAGACCTTAATGCTGTGCAGGCACTGTTCAGCAATAATGAAAACTTGAGGGTGTTATCAACAGTGTTTTGGTCACAAATCCAAAACACAGCATCATAAAAAATACTTTAAAGAGCATTAATTTTGTTCTAGATAAAACCAGTACAATAGGCATGAGTGGAAGTCTCAGTGCCTCAGCAGCTGGTGATTCCGTGGGTCACAGGGGCCCATAGGTCTGTGTGTGAGCAAGCAGAGATGAGCTCTAGGAACTTGGAGTGGGACCATGAATCCTGAGACCTAGTACATTTTAACATAAGCAGCTTTAACAGTGTAGGGATCTGAGGTCAGCTACTATGTAGACTATAATTTTTATTCTGTATGTGTATACTTGAACATCTCTACGGATAGGTACCCTGTTTGCAGGCTTCAGCCTTGAGCAGTGAAGAGAAAGCTATCAGCCTATTTATGCTTCTTTGAGTGCTCAATTATCTATCTGTGTTGATCCATGTGGCTAGTCATGTGCATGTGTATTTTGTATGTGTATTCATGCATGTGTTTCTATCATGAATTTATGCTCACCCTTGCCACTGGCTGCACTTGAGGACGTGGAGCCACAGCAGCATCATACTCATAGGGCTACTGTATTTAGAAACACTTACATTGTTGATAAGTGTGCTGGTTTGAGGCTAATTTTTACTGAGAGAAATTAAATCCTTAACTGTGAGAAGAAAAAAAGCAACAGTAATCTATATCCCACCACCTCCCTGGGCAGCCCATTCCAATGGGAAATCACTCTCTCTGTGAAGAACTTCTTCCTAACATCCAGCCTATACCTACCCTGGCACAACTTGAGACTGTGTCCCCTTGTTCTATTGCTGGTTACCTGGGAGAAGAGGCCAACCCCCACCTGGCTACAATGCCCCTTCAGGTAGTTGTAGACAGTAATCAGATCACCCCTGAGCCTCCTCTTCTCCAGGCTAAACAGGCCCAGCTCCCTCAACCTCTCCTCATAGGATTTGTGTTCCAGGCCCCTCACCAGCTTTGCTGCCCTTCTCTGGACATGTTCCAGCACCTCAACATCTTTCTTGAATTGAGGGGCCCAGAACTGGACACAGCACTCAAGGTGTGGCCTGACCAGTGCTGAGTACAGGGGCAGAATAACCTCCCTTGTCCTACTGGCCACACTGTTCCTGATGCAGGCCAGGATGCCATTGGCATTTTCTGCTGAGAAATGCAACTAGTCAAAATATAGATAAGATGGTCACTTCTCACACACTGCTCAGCACTCACTTCTGGCTGTGCCTTTCTTTTCTGGCAGTCTGCTCTCTGTGGCTGACTCTGTCTTTGACTCTCTAATCCACCTAAACCCTTTTGCCTCTCACCTCCTTGTTGTCTTTTTTTTGACATCTCACCTCAGCTCTCCAGATTTATCACATGAGATATATGTGGGTTGATCTGGTTATTTCTGAAGGGAGGGAAAGAGGGAGGGGGAAGGGGGTTTGGGTCAGGAGCCTTCCTGGGGGCTTTGATTGTTTCTGGGAGGGGTGTTGTGTTTCTGTGTTACTTCTAATTTGTACATCACTGTATATATTTGTGTATAACTGCTGTATATTGTGCTAAGCTGTAAATGTAACTTCATTCTTAATTTCCAGCTCGGCTGAGTCTAGTCTGGGTGATTTCACAAGAGTGAGGGGGTGAATAACACCCAAACCATCACAATATAAACAAAAATTTACAAACTTCTCCCCCTCACTACCTCTTTTTTCTTTCTTTTTTAATTTTTTAATGAAGTGGTCTGGAAAACTCCAAGCTTTACTAAGAATCCTAACCCTAAACTTAACCTAACCCTAACCCTAAGTGCTTAATTTATGTGGTGCCTGCTACTAGGAAGACCCAGAATTCCTGGGTCATGGAGATGCTATTTGTAGAGTAAAATCCTATGAAATGATCATAAATTTCAGATGAGTAGGTTATGAGGTGCAGGCTGAACCTGTCTTGTCTTTTTTAGTGGTTCATGACATAATTTTTGCGCCATCAGTCATGCAGCAAGCTCAAGAGGAGGAAGGAAAGGGCAAAGAAATGGGTTCTTTCTGCAGAGGGAAACATGGAATGTGATAAACCATGTTTGATACCAGGATTATTCTGTACATCAAGATTTCTAGATTAAACATACAAAAGCAGGTCAGAAGCAGAATGGTATTTAGTTCTTTCATCTCTAGGGTATAAGATCTGGCTAAAGAATATTATTTTATGCCTAAGTGGACAATTTCCTTTCCACCCAAGATAAAGTGACATTGTACAAAACCTCACAGAGGGCTGCTCCCCACCCCCAACTCTGCCTCAGGTTCATAGAATGCCTTCTCCCTCCAGAAATTCCACAAACAGTGGGGCTGTACTGCCTGTGGCATTCCCACGTTGCCTGTTCGAGTGAAGCAAACTGGAAAAGGATGAATGAGTTGAGCACAGCAATGATGTACTCCTGGTGGGTCCATTCATAGACAGAAAACAGTAGTCAAATCATTCTTTTCCAGGCACAGTATGAAAGAATAAATCTGTTAGGAGTTGGAGGAATGTTTTCTTTGCATTTTCCCTTAGGATAAACACAGTGCCATTTCTATAACAGATAGAAATGGGGAAAGACATTTTTCATGACAATGCTTTGCTGCAGAAACTTATCAGATCATTATGATTACAGATAGCAAATGGTGACTAGTCACATCTCTTCAAAAATGACAAACATTTCCAGTGGAGAGCTATATGTCACCCTCTACTTCTAAATTAATGTTTTAATTATTTTCAGAATCACTGAATAAGTTGGTAAAATTAATCTACTGGTCTTCAGTATAAATAGAAAATCCTTTCCAATCTATTAATGTCCCTTTGGGAATGAGAGAAAGGCTATGTGCATCTCTGTATTTAAACTGCATTTATTTATGCTTGATAGCATGAAAAAGGCCTTTGACATGAGGGGTATTGCTTAGAAGTAAATTATTATTTAGTAATACTCATTAAAAAGATGCTAAATTTTGGGGTAGGATGCTACATTTTGGGGTAGGATGCTACATTTTGGGGTAAGATGCTAAATTGGGGTAAGATATAAAAAGGAGATAAGATGCTAAATTTTGGGGTAAGATGCTAAATTGGGGTAAGATATAAAATGGAGATAAGATGCTGAATTTTGGGGTAAGATGCTAAATTGGAGTAAAATAAAATGGAGGTAAGATGCTAAATTTGGGGGTAATATACAAAGTGGAGATAAGATGTAAATTGAAGTAGGATGCTACATTTTGGGGTAAGATATAAAATGGAGATAAGATGCTAAATTTTGGGGTAGGATGCTAAATTGAGGTAAGATATAAAAAGGAGATAAGATGCTAAATTTTGGGGTAAGATGCTAAATTGGGGTAAGATATAAAATGGAGATAAGATGCTAAATTTTGGGGTAAGATACAAAATGGAGATAAGAGGTAAATTGAAGTAGGATTCTAAATTTTGGGGTAAGATAACAAATGAAGGTAAGATGCTAAATTATGGGGTGGGATGCTAAATTTTGGGGTAAGATACAAAATGGAGATAAGATGTAAATTGAAGTAGGATGCTAAATTTTGGGGTAAGATGCTAATTTGGGGTAAGATATAAAATGGAGATAAGATGCTAAATTTTGGGGTAAGATGCTAAATTGGGGTAAGATAAAATGGAGGTAAGATGCTAAATTTTGGGGTAAGATGCTAAATTGGGGTAAGATATAAAATGGAGGTAAGATGCTAAATTTTGGGGTAAGATACAAAATGGAGATAAGATGTAAATTGAAGTAGGATGCTAAATTTTGAGGTAAGATGCTAAATGAAGGTAAGATGCTAAATTTTGGGGTGGGATGATAAATTATGGGATAAGATACAAAATGGAGATAAGATGCTAAATTTTGGGGTAGGATGCTAAATTTTGGGGTAAGATGCTAAATTTGGGGGTAATACACAAAATGGAGATAAGATGTAAATTGAAGTAGGATGCTAAATTTTGGGGTAAGATATCAAATGGAGGTAAGATGCTAAATTTTGGGGTGGGATGCTAAATTTTGGGGTAAGATAAAAAATGGAGGCAAGATGTAAATTGAGATGAGATGCTAAATTTTGGGGTGAGATGCTAAATTTTGGGGCGAGATGCTAAATTGATGTAAGATGTGTCCCTGCCCATGGCAGGGGGGGTGGAACTAGATGATCCTTGTGGTCCCTTCCATCCCTGACTGATTCTATGCTAAATTGGTTCTATGCTAAACCTTCAAAGACACAAAGAATTCACCTCAAAGGCAAGTATGTATAAACACTCAGGGAATTGGTCTGATATATGATGATCTCAAAAGGAGATCCAAAAGCTTTCATATGAAGATGTTACTGGTGTCACTTATGCTTGAACTTAGTGGTTTTGAAACAAAAATTAGCATATATTTAGAATAATGTTGATTAATGGCAACAGTGGTAGGATTAGTTATAATATTCCAGATAATATACAACATTTAATAGTATAACAAAGGAAAAACTCTCCTGGACCAATGATGACAACTATTTTTGTCTGTTCCAAATTCTAGATCACTTCTTGAATCAGTTCTTCCAAGCAATGTTTTCTTCAGAGTATTGGGAAAGAGACTTTAAAACAAGGGTGGAGCTACTCTGGTGTCAGAATCAGGCACTGGAAGTTTCATTAGCAAGTTCAGTGATGAAGAATAACTCTGCATTCTCTCCTCTGTACAAATGCCTCCCTAGGGTCAAAGCAGAGAGTGTCTAACTGAATTGTTTCTTCAAATAGCTCAAATATAGCAAATATGTAGTTCAGATCTAGAATTTTGTTGCCCACTGTCTGTTGTGATTAATCTTCATAATCTAATTATTAAATCTAATGAAATTCAAGAATTTACACTGAAAATATTAACCTGAAAGTTACCTTTCAAGTTCTTTTGAAAGCATTACATAAACACATCAAAGCAGACTATTCCTAAAGATCTACATGAAATATTTTGACAGTTTGAAGACTTTTTCTCCTTCTCTCTTTCATTTCTATATTGCTTTTCCTCTACTTATTATGTCTTTATTGATAAAAAGGAATGGTCCTGAAAGCTTTATTTGCCCTGTAGTTTCAAGAAATATTTCTGATCCTTCTAACCACATTAGAAGTAAGAAGGTAAAGAAAGAAAAGATGAGTCTGGATTTCAGGAAAGTACTTATTCTTCCTATCCTAATCCAACTCCTTCCTCTGCCTCAGTTGTCTAACCCAATGTCTAGCAATGCTGCTGCATAGGTGCATAATCTTGACTCAAATTCTGTGATAAAAAAATGAGTTTTGAGAAGGATCTGTGCCAAAGCATGTAGGCTGTATATTTGCAAGATGAGAAAGATTAAATTGCAGACAAAGGCAACATTGTTGAGATAAGGACAACTGAAGGTCAATGACTCAAGACAAAACACATTTAAAGGGAAAAATGAAAAAGATTCAAAGAGTGGCAACTAAGCAACATCAAGAACCAAACTGTTTCAAGGACCTTGTTGTGACAACTGCCTAGCCAGCAAAGAAACACCATAGAGCTCAGTGGGTTGGTTAGAACAGCCATGCTGAAACTTCTATCTCATTTGTGCTAACTATATATGTAGCCAATAACCAATTTAGTTTTCATTTTTAATTTGTAGGTAACCTTTTAGTAGACTTTGCCTAAAAAGGACCAGAGTTCAGGGTTAGTAGAAGTCAGAGAATTTATTTGCATCAAGAAGGAACTTAGATCTAGAGGTAACAAGCTTGTAAGAAATTAGGAGGCATATAAAAATCAATGCATTTCTGAAATGCCTGTGTTAATGAAGTGCTTTATTAAATCAGTATTTAACAAATAAATTAGAAAGGTACATATCATTCTCAAGTAGTAAAGACTTGTTTGATAACAAGCTCTTGAGCGAGTACCATACTCTTAAATGAAGCATAGTACCTACCACTCAGCTTGCTTTATGTTCCTTCAACACAAAAACTATTGAGCAGCTACCAGTTGGTACTTAAAATCAGAGAAGTAAAGAAAAACCTCTTGGTTTCTGGAGAAAAATTGCAGGTAGGAGCCTACCTGGTGCTAAACTATAACAGTTACTCTGACACCAAATGAACCCTCTCCAGCAGAGATGGGGAATGAAGACTCAGAGATTGAAATGAAAACAGATCATAGAATCATAGAATCAACCAGGTTGGAAGAGACCTCCAAGATCATCCAGGCCAACCTAGCACCCAGTCCTATCCAGTCAACTAGACCATGGCACTAAGTGCCTCAGCCAGTCTTCTGTTGACCACCTCCAGGGATGGTGACTCCACCACCTCCCTGGACAGCCCATTCCAATGGCAAATCACTCTGTCTGTGATCTAATGAAATAATCAAGCTGAAATCAATGTCAATGTATATAAAACCATATTCAACCTATCAAAAGTGTAGCAGTCACAGTATTCATGAAGGCAGCCCTCTGCAAGAGGTAAGAGAGAAAGAGAAGGCAAAACAGGGGGCTCTAGCAAACCTCCTACTTTATACTTAGTGTGATGCTCATTGTATGGGAGCAAGCTCAAGTCCTAATATACTAACTATAAATATACTGATAAATGCACTTCTGTGTAAGTAGTAAAACAGAGTAATCCAAATTAGTATTATTTATGTGTTAACATATTTGCTTTTAATACAATCAGTTTGGTGCTGTTATGTTTTTGAAAGAGGCATAAGAGAACAAAGCTCTCAAATGAATTGGAGAGAAAACAGAATTGCACTTGAAGTGAGAGATACAGACAGAAACTACAAAGCAGATACAACATCCATTGCGATTCTTGCCCCAACCCAAAACTAAATCTGTAATCCCCAGTGCTCCTATCCTCCCCTCCCCAGTGCCTCTGCCATCCATAGGCCTAAACACAAGCCTCTGGAGGCCCTAAAACAGGCTTACTCCTTACATGTTTGTCCTGATAAAAGCAACTCCTGCCCAACACAGGGCTGGAGGAGAAGGAAAGGAGAACGAGCTGGCCTCACCATGAGTTTATAAAGAGATAGGTGCACTTCAAAAGGTTATTGGTTATTTCTTTATTTTTAACTTTAGATATCCTTGTGGTCACTGGTTGTTGTTTCTGCTAACACACAAAATATACTACATCACCCTATAAATGGAATAGAGAGACTCAACTGTCCCTTAAATCCATGCTTGCAACAGCACCGACAGCCTCCCAGAGTTGAAGCCTAAGCATATTAACTAAATAAGAGCAAATCCCAGTGATCTCTCTAGGCTATCATAGACAGTAAATGCTATCTGCACAGCTGTGTCAACCCAGTGCATGCTACCTGCCTTGACATTTTTAAGTCCTTTGGCTTTATTCCATTATTTATTAAGTAAGAATTACTGAGAGAGTAATGTTGACCTAAGAGAATTAAAGAGATTTCTTTCACGGTTTAATAGAGGAAATCTTCCAATATATAAACTGGGCCATCTTTTGTTTAAATGCTACAATCAGTTCCACATTCTTAATATAAAACTAAATATTACAAATTTGACTGTAGATGAAACTTCTAAGTGGCAACTTTCTATGGAATTTCTGATATAAAGTACCATAAAATATCAAAATGAAGCTCTTGTAATGCACAGTGACCTACTGCACCATTTGGAAGCACATAAGTTTATGGGGTCAGATGAGATCCACTCATGGGTACAGAGAGAGGTGTCAAAAGCTCTCACGAGGCCATTTTCCATCATCATTTATCAGCAGTTCTGGTGAAACAGTGGTTAGAAAATTTGATGTCAACACACTGCTCTGAGGCTATTAAACCCTTACGTCTTAATGTCCATAATATCAAACTAATCCAGATTGCATACTGGGAAATAAGAAGCTATGTCAAGATGCCTTAAGTTTTTAAACTCCTTCAGCATCCATATAAGATTTAAGCTGTTTTATAATTCTAGGGCTTTTTTTTTCCCCCCACAGCAGTACCTGTGAGAATTAATAGGTACTCCAGGAAAGCACATGGAATGGATTCTTCAGGTTCTTTATAGCATTCTGGACATAGAAAAGGATTGTAACATTCCTGCACTGGACAAAAAGATTACCAAGATGCTTTCTTGTGATTGTAACCAGCAACAGAGCAAGGGGACACAGTCTCAAGTTGTGCCAGGGGAGGTCTAGGCTGGATGTTAGGAGGAAGTTCTTCACAGAGAGAGTGATTGGCATTGGAGTGGTCTGCCCAGGGAGGTGGTGGAGGCACCGTCCCTGGAGGTGTTCAAGAGAAGCTTGGACGAGGCACTTAGTGCTATGGTCTAGTTGATTGGTGAGGGCTGGGTGCTAGGTTGGCCTGGATGATCTTGGAGGTCTCTTCCAACCTGGTTGATTCTGTGATTCTATTCTATGATTCTCTCTGGATATAATGTTTCTTTCCTCTGCATGTATATCCTGTAGTATTGCTGCATTTGTGGCAATAGCCTACATATTAGTGACATACCTCTTAGCACTCTCACTATCACACAGAAGTCATTCTCCATTTGGCAAAGTGAGGAGTTAGTTTTGTTGCCTAGGTATGTTTATGTTTTTTTGGTGATAGAAAAAACCAACAAACAAGCAGTTACTAGAAGATGGCCCTGTTGCTGAATTCAGGAATAAAACACTGTGTTTCCTGGTGCTGACAAGAACATAGCAATAGTAATTAGAGATGAATTGATTTGCTTTGGTTCAGTATCCCAAAGAATACATGGTGCAATCTATTATCTGTCTTCCATGATGTGTTCCTTAGGTGTCATTATGTGGAAGTCAGCAGAGAGAGGTGCTGCACAGCTAAGGCCTTTTAAAATTATTTGTTACATTAATGATCAAGGAGGAGTGTTAAAAAAAATGGGAGAAAGCATAAGTTTGTGTTGTTGTAGCTGTTCAGTGGGAGGAGACATATGACACCTGATTATCCCAAGACTTCTCATCATAATATGTCCTCCAGTAATAACAAGAAAAGTGAGGGTTTCATTATTCACCTTGCTGAATTGAGGCCACAGTTACCATGTAATTATTACAACTGTATTTATAAAATACACACTACAAAACATTTTCCTGTGGCATTTAACTTAGAAGCAATATAATGACTCAGGTATTTTAAGATGTGATTGAAAACAAGAGGCTTAAATATAGTAGTGCAGTAACTTCTTATTGTTACCATAACCTCCAAAGACTCTTGGAAAATACAGCCTTTGATATTGAATTGGAAATGTATGTGTATTAAGAAGAGAGAGCTTGTAATTTTATATCCTTTTAGTGCATGGGTAATCACTATCACCCAACTTGGCACTATCTAATTTTATCTCCATCAGATTGTAGTTCTGTCACTGTTGTCCCATTAAAGAGTGCTAGTCACTGTCATTACAGTGAATCAGAGTTTCCTAGGAGATAACCCAATAAAACTGTCTGTCTGATGCAGCTTCTTCAGTGAAGAAAAGTACACTGTAATAATACCTTGCATTTATATGGAGCTTTTCACCCCAAAACACTTCACAAATGACGTACAGAGAACATCACAATACTGCAGAACATTCTGAGTACTGAAGAGGAAAGGGCAACAAGCATGCAGGGTGCTACCTGAGAGGTACATGGTGGAGGAAATTTAAATTACACTTCTGTCATTATGAAATTACTCCAGCATTTTCAGAACCTATACAGGCAGTAAACAATGCCATGTAACATCCTGTCTATGCACTGAGACAAAAATAGAACGAGATACAAATTGAGGGTACATAGCACCATAAATGTGCCAGTCTTGCTTGGTATTGAACCTGGGGTTTACAGCAGATGTCAACCTCATGTTCAGAGTAACAGCTCATTCCCACCTAAGATGAAAGCATGATGTGGTAAAGCAGCCTGTAGTTGTTTCAACACATTCCTCAGAATCATAGATTTAAGTAACTGTTACTTAATACCCTGAATTTCTTAAAACCCTGCCAACTGAATCAGATAATCTCGCTTATTTCTCTGATTAGGTTTGCACACGGCTGAGATACTTAGAGAGGGGAGGTAAGACAAGATGAGAACATTGTTGAGTTTACTATCTAGCCTCTCATCCTATTTCACCCATTCATCATGTTAAACAATCATGCAAAATTCAGCTTCACAAACCCCCCAAATCTAGCATCTTTCCGTATTGTTATAAAGCATTTAAGTTTGACTCCATTCATCACAAGTATTACAAATAAATTATCTTCAACTTTTCCTGTGCAACAAGCACTGATATAACTCCAGGTGTGAATGCCTGCTTTCTTTTATTTGGGGGGTGAATCATAGAATCAAACAGATTGGAAGAGACCTCCAAGATCACCCAGGCCAACCTAGCACCCAGCCCTGTCCAGGCAACCAGACCATGGCACTAAGTGCCTCAGCCAGGCTTTGCTTGAACACCTCCAGGGATGGTGACTCCACCACCTCCCTGGGCAGCCCATTCCAATGCCAATCACTCTCTCTGCCAACAACTTCCTCCTAGCATCCAGCCTAGACTTCCCCCAGCACTACTTGAGACTGTGTCCCCTTGTTCTGTTGGTGGTTGCGTGGCAGAAGAGACCAACGCTCACATGGCTACAATGTCCCTTCAGGTAGTTGTAGACAGCAATGAGGTCACCCCTGAGCCTACTCTTCTCTATGCTAAACAACCCCAGCTCCCTCAGCCTCTCCTCATAGGGTTTGTGAAGTGATATTTGTTCTCTATTTCTTGTGTTATTTACATGACTTGATATTTACTAGTAATATGGAATTTAATATCACTAAGAGTTTTTCAAATTCTGTATTCACCACAAGAAATTCTTACCCTGAATAAGAATATCAAGAAGAGTTTTAGATGTATAATAGTAATTCTTGGATTTTATCTTCTGAATCATTAACTTTATGTCTTTCTAAGTTTTTCTTTTTATTTACTGATACTCTTATTATTTTAGAATTGTAGTATCATAGAATCAACCAGGTTGGAAGAGACCTCCAAGATCATCCAGTCCAACCTAGCACCCAGCCCTAACCAATCAACTAGACCATGGCACTAAGTGCCTCGTCCAATCTTCTCTTGAACACCTCCAGGGACGGTGACTCCACCACCTCCCTGGGCAGCCCACTCCAATGCCAATCACTCTCTCTGTGAAGAACTTCCTCCCAACATCCAGCCTATACTTCCCCTGGCACAACTTGAGACTGTGTCCCCTTGTTCCACACAATAAGGTATGCTTACCTTGAGTAACATTTGTAGAGAAGCATAGTAAATTTAGAACAAAGAACTGCAAGTAGTCTGTGCCAAGATAGCCAACACCTCACTGTTATCCAATAAGAATGTTAAGATCAGTATTCCATAACTTGTAGAGATACCACAATCTGTAGAGTGGCATATAGAAAGACTGATGCTACAGCAATAAATGGCTTTGGCTTCAGCTACTTTGATATCCACATATCCTTGTGCTGCTGTTGTGTTGTCTGTCACTAACTAATATAACAGCGACAGATAGATGCTCAGAAGGGGAGTAGAGTGGATGCTTTTCTTGTGCCACTGTGGTGGTTTGGCCTTGGCTGGGGGCCAAATGTCCACCAAAGCTGCTCTATCACTCCCTTTCTTAGATGGACAGTGGAGAGGGGAAAATATAACAAAAGGCAGTAATAAGATAGAAACAATTTAGTAATGATAAGCACAAACAAAAGGGCATGGAAAGCAAAAGCAAAGAGAGATGTTGTTCTCTACTTCCCATCATCAGACGGTGGCCAGTCTCAGGAAGCAGGGCTTCCATGTGTAACAGTTGCTCTGAAGGACAGATACCACAGACACCCCCACACTTCCTTCTTTCATTTTGTTGTTGTATCTGAGCTTACATCGTATGTCATGTGTGCTAGTTTGAAGCAGGGTAGAGTGTTTTGGTGAGAAGAACTAGATCACAGGCTGTGAAAGGAAGACAATGGTGATGTCTACTGCACCCATAGGCTTGCTGAGATGTACAGGAACAAGAAAAAAAAAACCATCTGATAACACACTCAGCACCACTCTCGCTTGGGCTGCTGCCTGAGCTGTATCTCTCTAACCTCACCCTCCGTTTGGACTAATCCACTTTGCTTCCTAACCCCCTGGCTGAATCTTCATTCTTCCTTGGGACTGGGGTAAGGTTGAGAGAGGTAGGGGGAAGGTGAAGGGGAGGTTGAGAGCCCCTCCTGGGCACTCAGGTTTCTGGGAGGGCTGTTGTGTTTCTGTATTACCTTATACCTTGTCTATTTCTGTCTATAACTGTAGATACTGTAAATATCTGCTTGTATATTGTGCTAGCTGTAAATAGAAGCTTCATTCATATTTCCAGAGCCACCTGAGTCTAGTCTGGGTGATTTCTAAAGTGTGGGGGGGCAGGGAACACCCAAACCATCACAGTCATGGAATACCCCTTTGGCCAGTCTGGGTCAGCTGGCCTGGCTGTGCCCCTTTCCAAGATCTTCCCCACCCTCAGCATACTCTTGGGGCAGGTAAATGTTGGAAAAGCATAGCCTGGATACTTGTTCAGCAGTAGCCAAAACACTGCTGTGTGCTATCAACATTCAGCTACACTATTGCAAAACACAGCACTAGAAAGATGCTTTGAGGAGAATTAAATCCCACTCAGCCAAACTCAGTATTGTCACCTTGACTATCTCCTTTAAAGGGCCACAAAGCTATTTCCTCACT
Organism: Pogoniulus pusillus; assembly: GCF_015220805.1. NCBI lineage: Eukaryota > Metazoa > Chordata > Aves > Piciformes > Lybiidae > Pogoniulus > Pogoniulus pusillus. Next base: position 44,538,691 of record NC_087268.1, read on the forward strand.
CTTTTTCTTTTTATCTGATTTGAGAGACTACTCTTCACCACTAGCATTTATCAGTACAATAGCTTGAAAGGAACATGTTTCATCCTTCTACTTCAAGAACCTGTTGTGTACACACACCTCCTGCAAATTGCTGTTGAGGCTACATTTTGAGCATATCCTGCAATGTAATGAAAGAGTTTACAGTTGAGATGTGCACATTTCATATAGCTGTATAAACAGATAGACATTTAGATGTTTTGACATAATTGATTTTAAAAAGGATTAACATTTAATTAAGAAAAAAACCCACAACATTTTCTGCTGTGACATCTGATGTATTTGTGTAACATTTTAACTCACTGGAAGGTTCAGTATAGAAAATAGGAAAAATCAGGACTGTTAATGATATTTCAAAAATTAAGCAATTTATTTTAAGAATAATAGAAAAAAAAAAACCTTATTCACTGAATCTTTATCTATGTGGTGCATTGAAATGACCCCAAAATAAAGTCACCACATGAGCTCAGAAGGTTTGGAAACAAAATGAAAGTATGTTTAAAATGTAAAAGCATAAAACTTAAGGTATATGTACAAAATATATTTACAAATATTTATTATTATTTGCAATTCAGAAATAACACAAAATCCTCCTGAAATTGTTCCCCCACCCCTCTGCACAAGGGAATAAAGAGAATAGCTCTCCTCTAAGAGAGAAATGTGGCCCCACTGATGCTACCCACTTAGCCATAAAGAAGTCTCAGCCAAGGTCAGGGGAGCCATGTGTAGGGAATGGGCAGCAGCCAGAGCAAAGAACAGAAATGAATATGCAGAATAGTTTGTGCAGTAAATCACAGTATCACAGTATCACACAGTATCATCAGGGTTGGAAGAGACCTCACAGATCATCAAGTCCAACTCTTTACCACAGAGCTCAAGGCCAGACCATGGCACCAAGTGCCACGTCCAATCCTGCCTTGAACAGCTCCAGGGACGGCGACTCCACCACCTCCCCAGGCAGCCCATTCCAGTGTCCAATGACTCTCTCAGGGAAGAACTTTCTCCTCACCTCAAGCCTAAATTTCCCCTGGTATAGCTTGAGGCTGTGTCCTCTTGTTCTGGTGCTGGCCACCTGAGAGAAGAGAGCAACCTCCTCCTGGCCACAACCACCCCTAAGCCTCTTCTTCTCCAGGCTAACCAATCCCATCTCCCTCAAACCAGAAATTGAATGGAATTACATAGATTTATAATTTTTCTTTTGCATGCAATGCCCTATTTTATTTACTTTTTACTATTTTTCTATTGGACAGCTCTGGAATTTTCCCATTTCTTGTTTGTAATTTAGACACTAAAGCTAAAGTATTAGTTTTAAACCATTGCAAGCTGGTATAAATTCTTTTTTTTTTTATAAACCACACAAGATGAATCACCTCTGCTTGTGGCACCTTGACAACAGAGGAAGCAAATATAGACAACTGGGACCAAATACAGTTGGTAGACAAGAAGCTCAACATGAGCCAGCAGTGTGCACTTGCAGCTGGGAGGGTCAACCAGATGCTGGGCTGCATCAGAAGTGTGGCCAGCAGGTGGAGGGAGGTGATTCTCCCCTTCTACTCCGCTCTGCTGAGACCACACCTGGAGTACTGCATCCAGTTCTGGAGCCCCTATTCCAAGAGGGATGTGAAGATGCTGGAGCTTGTCCAGAGAAGGGCCAGGAGGATGCTCTGAGGGCTGGAGCATCTCTGCTGTGAGGATACACTGAAAGAGTTGGGGCTGTTCAGTCTGGAGAAGAGGAGGCTCCCAGGTGACCTTCTTGTGGCCTTCCAGGATGTAAAGAGGACCTACACAAGAGCTGGGGAGGGACTTTTTAGGCTCTCAGGGGGTGACAGGACTAGGGCCAATGGAGCAAAGCTGGAGGTGGGGAGATTCAGACTGGACATGAGGAGGAAGTTGTTCAGCATGAGAGTGGTGAGAGGCTGGAATGGGTTACCCAGGGAGGTGGTTGAGGCCCCATGGCTGGAGGCATTTAAGGCCAGGCTGGATGAGGCTCTGGGCAGCCTGCTCTAGGCTAGGGTGTCCCTGGGCATGGCAGGGGGGTTGGAACTGGATGATCCTCATAGTCCCTTCCAACCCTGACTGATTCTATGGTTCTATGAAATGATTTCTAGTGAAGCTTTCATTAAATAGAACACATTTTTAATTCAGCAACAACAGAGACCTTTTCTGTTTCATGTTTCACTTATTTACACATAATAAAGAAAACATTTATCTGAAAGAGCTGTTCTGTTTGATTGAGACACTTCAGAGTTTAATTTGTCTTTCTCGACACACAAGTAGCTTTTGTTACCAACTCTCTATTTTTCTCTAGCTTCATATATATAAATCATTTATATAAATCCTTTAAACACTGGCAAAACCACAAGCTTAGAAGGTCATTCTCAAGTTGCATAATTAGAATACAAATTGGTTCACAAGTACTGTTCAACATTCTGACACACAGATAAGAAAATAATGCTAGAGGGGTCTCTTTGTTAGTACAGTGTTTTGAGAGCAATAAAATTAGTAACACTTCCAAATAAAGCAGTGTTAGCACTGCCTGAAGCAAAAGGGGATGGGTGAAATCTAGTTTCATGATAACTACCCTTAAAGCAAACAGACTCTTGATCACTTCAAGAGTGATGTTGAGGTGCTGGAATGTGTCCAGAGAAAGGCAATAAAGCTTGTGAAGGGCCTGGAACACAAACTCCATGAGGAGAGGCTAAGTGAGCTGGGGTTGTTTAACCCTATAGAAGAGGAGTCTCAGGGGTGACCTCATTGCTCTCTACAACTACCTGAAGGGAAGTTGTAGCCAGGTGGGGGTTGGTCTCTTCTGCCAGGCAACCACCAATAGAACAAGGGGATACAGTCTCAAGTTGTGCTGGGGGAAGTGTAGGCTGGATGTTAGGAGGAAGTTGTTGGCAGAGAGAGTGATTGGCATTGGAATGGGCTGCCCAGGGAGGTGGTGGAGTCACCATCCCTGGAGGTGTTCAATAAAAGCCTGAATGAGGCACTTAGTGCCATGGTCTAGTGGCTGGGTGCTAGGTTGTCCTGGATGATCTTGGAGGTCTCTTCCAACCGGGTTGATTCTATGATTCTATGAAGTAATGGTAGACCAAACAAACCGTTGAAATGTAGAAAAAGACCTCACTTATGATAAACTAACTGAAAGGTTTTATACAGTCTCACAGCGAGTTCCAGTACAGTTCTGAAATCACACTCTTTGCAGGCAGAAGTTTGTCCAGAAAGCTGCATTTGTTTGCACGGATGTAATTCTGCATTTGTGTGTGTGTGTGTGTGTGTGTTCATTGTCTGTGTGATTATGTTGGCAGAACTGCAGTTCCACAGCTCTGACACAAAAATGTGTGATTTGGCTGTAATCTGAAATTCTCTGTAGGCTATCAGGTGGCATCATTTGCCAGTGAACCTGCCAAGGAACAGAATTGAATTATTTTGGCCATGAATATGTGAGTCTGTGGTTGTGTGATCAAAACCCATCTTTGCCAGTCCTCTTTGTGGAGTTGGGATGGGGAAAAAAGAAGAGCATGGGAAAGGGGCAGAGAAAGGCACTTTACCCACCCAGGGCCACAACTATGGACACATGGACCCTTTCCAAGCCAAATGTCAGAGCCCTGTGCTTTGACAAAGCCAGGATGCTATAGGCTGAGCTTTCTGCTTCTTTTGGTGACACTGGGAAAGCCCTAAGTCTCAGAGATAATAAATGGGAATGAGATTAAAAGCACACATTTACCCTTCTCTAGCTGCAAAGCTTCTTCCTCCCTTTTGCAAAGGGCTCCCTCTCTGAAAAGTGCTCTCTTATTGCAATGCACTCTCACTCACTCTGGATTTTGCATCATGCATGCTGATTATAAACTGCAGTTCTGCAAGGCTTTTGCCAGAAGAGGGGACCATAAGAGGAATTCTCCCAGCTACCAATGCTGCCTTGTGAGTACAATTGGAATATTCCCTAGAATTTCCAGGGAAAGCCTATCTCTTGCTAGTGGGGAATAGTCTCTTCTTGTGGTCTGATATTCTTCTCCAAATATTGCTTTTTTAAACTGTTCTGTTATTGTTTAATTTATATATATATATATATATAAGATATTTCCAAACAAACACTGACTCTGTACATTTTCATAACTTTGTCTTTAGTTATGTAGGGGTGGCATTTGGATTAATAAATGAAATACATTTTTATTACTATCCCCACCTTGCCCCCTCTTTATTTCATAATAGAATCTCAAACAAGTGAAGAGGGGAACTTCCCAAATGCAAAGGCGTTTTGGGTTGACAAAGTTCATCAAGAATCTCATGAGATTAAATGCATTATAAATAACTGCACATCATAGAATCATAGAATCATCGAATCAAGCAAGTTGGAAGAGACCTCCAAGATCATTCAGTCCAACCTAGCACCCAGCCCTAGCCAGTCAACTAGGTCATGGAACCAAGTGTCTCATCCAGGCTCTTTTTGAATGCCTCCAAGGACAGCAGCTCCACCACCTCCCTGGGCAGCCCATTCCAATGGCATTTGTTTTCTTCAAGGAGTTATAAGAAAGATAAGCACTGAAGGTTCTTCAAATTTGTTCATCCACCAAAAAATATTCCAATAAATAAAGGCAATTTCTGATTTTTTTTCTTTTACATTCCAAAGCCAAACCCATTTAATCTAAAATGATTTTGTGACCAGAATATAAAAGCATATTGAATGCCATCTCCTATCTTTGTCATGTAATGAAAGTATTTTGTATTCTTGATAAGCTTTCTATGATGAATCATAACATTGTGTGTTCCATGACACTTAGCTTCATGAAGTTTCACTAATTCCCTTGGCTGTGCTACAGCAAGGCCCTAGCATCCAGGAAATTCAGACAAGGAAGTTTAAAAATAGTTTGAAGCAGGAGCTGTGCTTTACCAGCATCCATTGCCTGTGCTTGAAGTCAGTCTTTCCCTCTGACACTTTCCCTCCACCTCCCTTTTCTTTTGACAAGAACTGAAGAGAGAGGCCATCTCTTTGATATAGTGCTGCTGTGAAAACATGGCTAAAGGAAGAGCTTGTGTGGGGCTTTTGTGGCACTCCCTTGGGTTTTGATAAGCAACCTGATACACAACAGTATAGCCTGAAACTGGTGTGAAGAGTTGTTGGAAATAGACCTGGAAAAAGCCTTTATAGGAGCAATCCCTCTTTACCTAGCACCTCCATCTCATCCAGAGCTCTAATCCTGCCTTTACTTGTCCATGCTGTGACTTATCTGAACCCAAAGCCTCACCTGTGGGCTGGTATCACAGCCTGGCTTTGGCCCATCCCTGCATCTATCTCCCTGGTCCTGATAGATCATCCTGGGGAGAGATGACACTAATTCCCCTCACCAGGCCTTAGCCTGAGCCCCACCTGTATGCCCATGTCCTGACCTACACCTCAGAACCCCCCTGTCCCCAGTGAGGAGAGGTTGAGGGAGCTGGGCCTGTTTAGCCTGGAGAAGAGGAGGCTCAGGGGTGATCTTATTACTGTCTACAACTACCTGAAGGGGCATTGTAGGCAGGTGGGGGGTGGCCTCTTCTCCCAGGCAACCAGCAATAGAACAAGGGGACACAGTCTCAAGTTGTGCCAGGGTAGGTATAGGCTGGATGTTAGGAAGAAGTTCTTCACAGAGAGAGTGATTGGCATTGGAATGGGCTGCCCAGGGAGGTGGTGGAGGCATCGTCCCTGGAGGTCTTCAAGAAAAGCCTGGCTGAGGCACTTAGTGCCATGGTCTGGTTGATTGGCTAGGGCTGGGTGCTAGGTTGGCCTGGATGATCTTGGAGGTCTCTTCCAACCTGGTTGATTCTATGATTCTGTGATTCTATGGTCAATTTGGAATTAGAACTAATGTGGCTGCATTCCTGGAGTGAATGAAGTGTGCTGCAGGATATTTTGACTTTGTGCTGAGATTGTTTAAAGAAATGTATAAACAGTGTCAGTTGAATCTCTTTTCCCCAGTGTCCACTTCTGTTGTTACCATTAACATCCTGATGCACAAGACTACTAACTACTCTCTCTTTAAACTAGTATTTTTCCAAGTGGTCCATCCTTATCTGATTCCTTGTCTTATGCAATCAGTGTACACCTATGTGATGGTTTGGGTGTTCCTCACCCCCCCACACTTTGGAAATCACCCCGACTAGACTCAGCTGGCTCTGGAAATTGAATGAAGCTTATATTTACAGCTTAGCAGAATATACAACCAGGTATTTATAGTATAGACAGTTATAGACAGAAATATACAAAGCAAAAGGGAATACAGAACCACAACAGCCCTCCCAGAAACCTGAGTCCCCAGGAGGGGCTCCCAACCACACTTCACCCTTCAAATAAAATAGTACTTACAAGATTCTGCTTGGAGACCTGAAACATATGCTCTGTCTCTACTCCTGTCAACAAAAAATGAATGTGCTTTATTAATTTTCAAACAATCTTGAATCAGTGGCTGTTCTTAACATCACATAGGCTCAAAGGGAAGAAAAGAGCAGTAACACATAATTTTCTTCTGGATCTCACACATTTCACTAATAGGTCATATGAAGGTGCTGCACTTGTTCTGCTACTATCTCACTACATGCTGCATTGAAATGATGATGTTTCAGATATTTAAAGGCCTTGCTCCTACACTCTCTGCCAAAATATGCAATGAATGTCAAAATACTTTAAATCAAATCTGAAAACTGACTTGGTTTTGCCTTTATTTTCTGTCATTAGCTTGCACTGCAAGCTGTGTTATTAATTATTGTATGTCTCTTGTAAAGCACCTTGAGATGTCTTGCTGAGATAAGGTACTATGTCCTATAAATGGAATTTGCTGCTGTTATTCGGTCAGAAATTAGTCTGAAGTACAGTAGAACAGTCCTTCAGAAGTTACATCAATCACAGAAAGTTTCTGGAGCCCCTATTACAAGAGGGATGTGGAGATGCTGGAGTGTGTCCAGAGAAGGGCCACAAGAGTGATCAGAGGGCTGCAACACCTGTCCTATGAGGACAGACTGAAAGAGTTGGGGCTGTTCAGTCTGGAGAAGAGGAGTGACCTTCTTGTGGCCTTCCAGGATCTGAAGGGGGCCTACAAAAAAGCTGAGGAGGGACTTTTTAGGCTATCAGGGAGTGACAGGACTAGGAGGAATGGAGCAAAGCTGGAGGTGGGGAGATTCAGACTGGACGTGAGGAGGAAGTTGTTGAACATGAGAGTGGTGAGAGCCTGGAATGGGTTGCCCAGGGAGGTGGTTGAGACCCCATGGCTGGAGGTGTTTAAGGCCAGGCTAGATGAGGCTGTTGCCAATCTGCTCTAGGGTAGGGTGTCCCTGGGCATGGCAGGGGTGTTGGAACTGGATGATCCTTGTGGTCCCTTCCAACCCTGACTGATTCTATCATAAGAAAGTGTGCCTTATTGTGAGTAGTTCGAGGTCTATGTATATCCATTTGTTCTGAGCAAGATTAAAGGGCTACATAAATCAGATTATAAGTATCTACATAAGCAATGAGATTTTAGAAGTATATGGCTATATAGTCTAGCAGAAAAACAAGTAGTCATAACAGAACCTATAAGAAAACCAAGCTTTCTAAGAATGGGACTAACAAGCCACTAAGGAAATTTGAGGTGATTTCAAATTATTTTATTAAAATGAAGTTGGTAATTTTTCTCAGCTGTGTGCATCTATGTAAGGGTCTATTACATATGCAGCAGGAAACTTCTGTCTTTTCAGAAAGTCAGATTGAATAATTAGAATTTGCTACTCATACAGCTGACAAGATCTCATTTTCCTTCAACCACTAATGAAGAACCAGAATTTATATGTCCTTTCAGGAGCACTGAAGCTGTACAAAAGTACATTTTTCAGCTGACTAATTGTCTGTCTTTTAATTCTCTTAACTACTGGAAAAATAAATTGTCTGGACAAAGATGTCTGGTGCCATTTTATGAGAGTAAGTATTACCATGACCTCCATCTGCCAGAGGAGCACACCTCTCCCAAAGGTCCCTTGTAATGTCTGTTGGTCTTATGTTGGTGCCATTGAAGCCCCAGAGTTCCAAAAACAGCCAACTGAATTAAGTTTATAGAGTAAAATCTGATCTCACACAAGATCAGTATATGAGAATACATAAACTCCTATATTAGGACTCCAGTTTTCTTCATGTGCTTATTTTCCTAATGATTATTCTCCTGTGGGCTTTAATTCAACTGTAGAGGTAATCAGAAGGTATGATGTGAATGTATGTATTAAGCTGGATAATATTTGTCAGACTAAATTTCAAGTTCCTATCACAAGCATTCTGGAAAGAAATTATGTTTGTGTAAATCACAGCACTAGAACCTATAAATCTTTCTACTTTCTCTCATTAGTAATGTACTTGCATGAGAGATCTTTTGAATAAAATAAAAATGGTTTTTTTTTTTTTACAAAGATAAATTATAAGTATTTGGATTTTTTTTTCCCTGCAGAACTGAGAGTGAAAAGGATATACTAATTTTCAACTTAAACCTGGATGCTTGTGGCTCATAACCCATAATTCTGAAAACCAGCAACCAATGGATGTTGATGTGTACATTGAAAGAAAAATACACAAATAAGATTTATGAAGTCTAATGTTGAATTCAGTACACTGAGTGTCATGGCCCAGTTATAACCATCATTCTTGTCTACAGCTACAGAATTTGAACAGTCTTTAGCCACCACATCAATTATCTTCATCAGTTTATGTTTTCCTCATGCCCTTGCTGCTGTAAAATGGTAGGATAAGCTTCCAAACACTAACAGTTTAGAGTGTTGTCAAATGCTGAGCATCAAAGCAATGATCCTGCAGCCTTGTCTATTCTTGTCCTGGCGTCTGGAAAGAGGTTGCCTGAAGCTGTTTTCTGACACTTGTTAAACTACAGTGAATGGCTGAGAGGTCAGCCAATGAAATGGTGCAGAGACAACCTCAAGGCAAATCTTCACTTGCGTGGTATTATTCACACAGAATAGAAGACTAGAATTAAACACCATTTGCTCAGGCAGAGCATATATATATTATCAAAATCTGGGAGCAAATATAGCTTCACACAATTGTACAGAATCCCATGAGTATCTTGCAAGTGGAGTGATGATGGATGAAACAGGATTCTCTTCTATATCCAAGAAACAGTCTATTTATTGGGTTTTTTGTAGTTGTTTTGGTGGGATTTTTTTTCACTTCAAAATCTTAGCCAACACTGTTCATTGCTGGGTCTTTTTTCCTTCTGAATCTAGCTTATTAAATTAAAAGCATAACAGACATCCATGCACAAAAAAGCACTTTTATATCAAATATAAAATAATTTTATTCTTGCATTCTCTTCTCACTGCCTTTAGGTTGTGTTTTTTGACAGCTGTGATATTCCTGGGGTTACATATATGTATACTGTGATACTGTGATATATGGGCATGCACATTTTAGATATGAAATCTTGTATTTGCTACTATTAGCACAGCATCCTTGAGTGATAGATCATTGTACTGTATTTGTTTTCAAAGTTTAGGAGAAATAGGTAATCTCTTGCCATATTTCTTAGAATCATAGAATCAACCAAGTTGGAAGGAATTTCCAAGATCACCAGTCCAAACTTTTCTGTTTATTTCTGTTCCTAAAGTAGTGCAAAAAAAAAAAAAAAAAATCCCAACCCTTAGATTTAAGATGGTATTAAAGATGTTTACTGAACATAGAATCATAGAATTATAGAATCAACCAGGTTGGAAGAGACCTCCAAGATCATCCAGTCCAACCTAGCACCCAGCCCTAGCCAGTCAACTAGACCATGGTACTAAGTGCCTCATCCAGGCTTTGCTTGAAGACCCCCAGGGACGGTGCCTCCACCACCTCCCTGGGCAGCCCATTCCAATGGGAAATCACTCTCTCTGTGAAGAACTTCTTCCTAACATCCAGCCTATACCTACCCCATCACAACTTGAGACTGTGTCCCCTTGTTCTGTTGCTGGTTGCCTGGCAGAAGAGACCAACCCCCACCTGGCTACAATGCCCCTTCAGGTAGTTGTAGACAGTAATAAGATCACCCCTGAGCCTCCTCTTCTCCAGGCTAAACACCCCCAGCTCCATCAGCCTCTCCTCATAGGATTTGTGCTCCAGGCCCCTCACCAGCTTCGTTGCCCTTCTCTGGACACGTTCTAGCACCTCAACATCTTTCTTGAATTGAGGAGCCCAGAACTGGACACAGTACTCAAGGTGTGGCCTGACCAGTGCTGAGTACAGGGGAAGAATAACCTCTCTTGTCCTACTGGCCACACTGTTCCTGATGCAGGCCTGGATGCCATTGGCTCTCTTGGCCACCTGGGCACACTGCTGGCTCATCTTCAGCTACTCTCTACCAGCGCCCCCAGGTCCCTTTCCTCCTGGCTGCTCTCCAGCCACTCAGTCCCCAGCCTGTAGTGCTGCTTGGGGTTGTTGTGGCCAAAGTGCAGAACCCTGCACTTGGCCTTGTTAAATCTCATCCCATTGGCCTCTGCCTGCCCATACAGCCTGTCCAGGTCCTCTGCAGGGCTCTCCTACCTTCCAACAGATCAACACCTGCTCCTAGCTTGGTGTCATCTGCAAACTTACTGATGCTGGACTCAATCCCCTCGTCCAGGCCATCAATAAAGATATTGAACAGGACTGAGTATCATCCTTCTTTCTCAAAGTAACTTTTTCCCTTGAATTTTATAGAAGGACCAAACCCAGAGAGTGGCAAAATACATCGATTGAGGCTATCTCCTTCAGGTGCTTGTAGCTGGATTTCTTTATGGACAACTGCTCAGGGAATGTTGACATTCAATAAAATTGTGTGGGCTAACCTGTTTGGCAAAATTCTCTCTCACCTTGAAGTGATCTCAAAAAGGGTGTATAGCATTAAAAATACTTAGATTAAACCTCTAGGGTGCAATTAGTAGTATCCAAGTTTAAGAGTTTAAAAGAGAAATCTATACTTTAAAGTATAAATGCTGCTTTGCTTTCTTTTTAAGGGAAATTATTCCTAAAGCCTGTTAATCCCATCCTGAGACATACTGTGCAAGCAGCATAAATCAGATACTTAACATCTGAAGGCTGTTTGTTAGGTTATGTAAAAGTTTTTTTACCAATTTTCACTCTAGTTTTGACTAATCCTTGTTCAATGAGGAATTAAAAAAAAAAAAGGTTTCATTTCAAAACACTTTGAAAGAGTTTTGTTTAGAAAAGTTCTTTGCTTCTTTCCTCCAAAGAAAAGAACTTTTATCATGAAGTTATCACAAGGCCAAGGCTTGCATTCTCCCCTGAATCCATAAGTCCTTCCCCCTGCAGATTTACAGTGTTAAAAATGTTGTACATCAAAAGCTGCATAAATGTTGAGTATTGCCCTTCTTAAGCTGTGGTCTAGCTTACTTGTCATAGAATCATAGAATCAACCAGGTTGGAAGAGACCTCCAAGATCATCCAGTCCAACCTAGCACCCAGCCCTAGCCAGTCAACTAGACCATGGCACTAAGTGCCTCAGACAGGCTTTGCTGGAACACCTCCAGGGATGGTGACTCCACCCCCTCCCTGGGCAGCCCATTCCAACGGGAAATCATTGTCTCTGTGAAAAGAGAGTGTCACATGCTTTTATACTTATTATTCAATTTAATACAAGTAAGTGCTGTCCTAGGATACCCCAAATTCCTCACTTCTCCCTCTCACTCTGTGGGTTTGAATGGGAGAAGAAGCAGGTGTGAAAACCTGCTTCCCTGCACCCTGCCCTTCGGGCCTGAATTGAGGCAGCAAAAGATGCCTTCCTGCTCATAGGCTGACCCATGGAGGAGCCCGCACTGGAATCAGGCTGCTATTGGCTGTGCTTTTGTGCCCTGTATAAATGGTAAATGGACACTTTGTCTAGAAGAAGGATAAATAGAGTGAGGGTTCCTGCCTTGAGGGTTCCTGCCTTGAGAGTTCCCATCTTGAGAGTTCCCTCCCACTGTGAGGGATAGGTTCCTGCCGTGACTGGACCGTTCTTGCTTTTGTGCGTCTCCTACCTTTTGTACAGCTCTTGGTTTTATCCCATCCCTGCTTTTAGATGGTTCTCCCCTCTTTCGAACCCTTTTGTGCAAACCCGCCGGCTTGGCAAGCCCTGGGGTCCTTTGAGAGACAGAGAGAGCCTGTAGCATCTGGACCATCCCTACACAAACCCTATGAGGAGAGGCTGAGGGAGCTGGGGGTGTGCAGCCTGGAGAAGAGGGGTCTCAGGGCAGACCACATTGCTGTCTACAACTACCTGAAGGGACATTATAGCCAGGTCGGGGGGTGGCCTCTTCTCCCAGGCAACCAGCAATAGAACAAGGGGACACAGTCTCAAGTTGTGCTGGGGAAGGTATAAGTTGGATGTTAGGAGGAAGTTCTTCCCAGAGAGAGTGATTGGCATTGGAATGGGCTGCCCAGGGAGGTGGTGGAGGCATCGTCCCTGGAGGTGTTCAAGCAAAGCCTGGCTGAGGCACTTAGTGCCATGGTCTAGTTGATTGGATAGGGCTGGGTGCTAGGTTGGACTGGATGATCTTGGAGGTTTCTTCCAAACTGTTTGATTCTGTGATTCTATGATTCTATAACCTCTCAAGAGGTGAATTAAGCCACCAGACTCTCTAGCAAAGACCTTTCTAAAACCTTTCTAAATCCCATTGTATAGAGACATTCTGTAAAACAGTTCTGCTAACTGCATCCAAGAACTCGTGTGGAGAGTTGTAAATAAGTTTGGGGGAATTAATTTGTGTATATTAATAAATTATTTAATAACTTTTGAACTGGCCTCATTGCATTTCACCCCAAACTCAGATTTCAGCTAGCCCCTTTATGACAGTGGGTCAGTTACTTAGGTGGAGGGAGTTTTACAGCTAAAGGAAAATTGTCAGCAACAAATATTTTCAGAAAAATCTGTTGAAAGTGCTACTCTTTCTTGCCAGCACATTGAGCAGAACTCCGCAGGAGCTGTGAAAGGAGCTGGTTTCCTGCTATTAGCCAAAATTCTTGAGCCACAGGAGCCAAAACGACAGTGTTTTGCTGAATCTTGATCAATGCATACAAGTTCTGCCCTACATGCTCTGCAGGGGACAGGATAGGTTATATGATATAACACCTTGTCTAACAGACCCTGTTTTAATGCTTCAACTATGAATAGTGTGACCTGTCACATTTCAATGACAACTAACAAATTAAAGGCAAGCTGACACAGTGTTTAAACCATCTGAAGTGGTTAAAGAATACCTTTGCTGGGAAGACCAGTATTGATTGCTAAAGAAACTGATCTATATATACATAGGAAACAAGTGGTCATGGTTTTAAGTTGAAGGCAGATGTTGCATGAAGTCTTTATCCACTTGTCTTTATATTTACGGCTTAGCACAAAATGTAAGCAGGTATTTACAATATATACAGCTAGAGACAGAAATATACAAGTTAAAAAAGTAATACAGAAACACAACAGCTCTCCCAGAAACCAGAGTCCCCAGGAAGGGCTCTCAACCACCCTTCCACCTCCTTTCCACCTCTCTACCTTATCCCAGATTTTGCCCCTGGAAGATTGGCCAGGAGGAATAGAAAGCAGAAGGATTAGTTAGACAGCAGGTTAGGAAGACAAGTTCAGGCAGCCAGAGAGCAACTCTGTTATCTATGTTTGTGTTCTTGGTTTTATACATCTCAGCAAGCCTCTGAGTGAAGTAGACATCACCATTGGTTTTTTTTTCACAGCCTATAATCTAATTCTTCTCACCAGAATATTCAAACTTTCAGAATGGGTAACAAATTAAGTTACCTAGAAAGAGTAGAAACAGAATGTATACTCACAGGTGAATTTATTTTAGCTTGTTTTACTGTTTGCTTGTTTTTACAGTGGTAGATAAGTTTGCACATCAAGATATGCTTACCTTTAAAATAATAACAATGAAAGATTTTGTCCTTAAACCTTGTTGTTCACTGCCATGTTTTGAGAAAGAAGTCAGTTTGAGTCAGCTTGTTAGCCAGGGGCCTGCTACAATCAGTAAGTAGAAAAGTGCCAACTAAGGAAAACATAAATAGTGCCTACTTGCCCTGAACGCAGAAATAAGCACACTAAAACAGCATGTCCAGGAGCAGTGCACTGACATTCTGTAGCGTAGTTAAACCTAAATATTTAAGTAACACATAACTGCAAATAATAAACCCAAATTTTGTCATGTAACTACTCAAAAAGAGAACTGGGAAACATGCAAGCAGAAATATCCGTGGTGTAAGAACAAAGTAGAAAATATGCCTGGCAAATTCTGAAACACTCAGTCCCTAAAATAAACTCAGCACTCCCTTTCTTTCAGGGAAGAAGGTGGGAGCATAGAGAAAATCAAACCCAAAAAACATACCAAACAAACCCAGCAGTGATAAGAAGAATAATGGGGAAGAGAATTTGATTACTTCTTTTTTTCTCATCAAAGAGCTCTCATATCTGGCCAATTTACATCTGCCACCTAAGAACATGCCAAAGCCCATAGGCATCGGCAGTAGCCACACATCATCTACTCTCTGTTACTGTGTGCTCTCAGATGGTATATGACTGTGCTAGTTTGAAGCAGGGTAGAATGTTTTGGTGAGAAGAACTAGGTCATAGGCTGTGAAAGGAAAACAATGGTGATGGCTACTCCCCTCAGAGTCTTGCTGAAGAAGAAATGAAAACATTAGATAACACTCTCGCCATTTTGTCTCACTCTGCCTTGGGCTTCTGACTGAGCTGCATCTCCCTAACCTCACCTTCCACTCACCTTTGCTTCTTAACCTCTTGGCTGAACCTCTATTCTTCTTTAAGACTGGGGTAAGGTTGAGAGGGGCAGGGGGAAGGTGCAGGGGTGGTTGAGAGCCCCTTCTGGGGACTCTGGCTTTTGGGAGGGCTGTTGTGTTTCTGTATTACCTTTTACCTTGTCTATTTCTGTCTATAACTGTATATACTGTAAATATCTGCTTCTATATTCTGCTAAGCTGTAAATATAAGCTTCATTTATATTCCCAGAACTGGCTGAGTCTAGTCTGGGTGATTTCTAAAGTGTGGGGGGCGCGGTACACCCAAACCACCACAATGACCATCAAAGAATGACTGTTTCAAATAGTGATAACAATTGGCAATAAATGATGCTCATCAAGTTCACTCCAGCAGTTTTGTTTTGAAGTTGGAAACTGGTCTAAACCTTCAGTCATGTTAATATTCCCATCAAGTATCCATATTCAATTGCAATATGTATCTTAATGTCTAAGAGTTGAACATCAGTGTCACAAATGTATACCCTTAGCTTTTTTCTACTTAAGGGAGAAAAATAGGCATCCTTAGAGGGAATTTCAGAGAACCATGGAATCAACCAGGCTAGAAGAGACCTCCAAGGTCATCCAGTCCAACCTAGCACCCAGCCTTGTCCAATCAACTAGACCATGGCACTAAGTGCCTCAGCCAGGCTTTGCTTGAACACCTCTAGGGACGGTGACTCCACCACCTCCCTGGCCAGCCCATTCCAATGTCAGTCACTCTCTCTGGCAACAACTTCCTCCTAACATCCAGCCTATACCTCCCCTGGCCCGTTCTATCTCAGTTACCTACCAAGCTCACAGATAAATTGTCCTGTAAAGTACATATCTCACCTTACTGAATGTAAAACTCAGATTAGGATAATTACTTATCAAATTTCTTTACATTCACTGCTCTGCTTTTCAACACAAGTAGCAAATACAGTACATAAAGCCAAATCTTTTGAGTTTCTTCTCGCTTCTGACTGCTGTGGGGAAAGACCACCTTCCCTAGTAGTAATTGCTGATGTTTTGCTTTTTATAAAGTCTCTTAGTTGTAGAGTCAAGATAGACCAACTGGTGTCCCACGACTGGCAGAAAAAGTATGACAGAATTTTTGCCTGAAATGGATCCAGCTTCATTTGACTCATGCCTGCTGGAAGCTTACTATGCTTGGCATGTCCTCTGTAAATGAACTGCCTTCCTGCTGCCACTCTGTTTGACTCAACAGTTGGGCTTGAGGCATGGGATGAAAGTGATGAACTAATGACTAAGATGTACTGTCAAAACTGCAAAGTGAAAACAGGCTGGGTATATAACAGGGCTTCCAAGAAGTTGCATGAAAGTGCTGCTCCAGGAATTTCAGAAAGTAGCTTTTGAGATATTAAACTGAATGGAGAAAAACGATGCCAATCACAAAAGACACTTGCACAATCATAGAATCATAGGATCAACCAGGTTGGAAGAGACCTCCAAGATCATCCAGTCCAACCTAGCACCCAGCCCTATCCAGTCAACCAGACCATGGCACCAAGTGCCTCATCCAGTCTTTTCTTGAACATCTCCAGGGATGGTGACTCCACCACTTCCTTGGGCAGCCCATTCCAATGCCAATCACTCTCTCTGCCAACAACTTCCTCCTAACATCCAGCCTAGACCTACCCCGGCACAACTTGAGACTGTGTCCCCTTGTTCTATTGCTGGTTGCCTGGCAGAAGAGACCAACCTCCACCTGGCTATAATGTCCCTTCAGGTAGTGGCAATGAGGTCACCCCTGAGCCTCCTCTTCTCCAGGCTGCACACCCCCTGCTCCCTCAGCCTCTCCTCACAGGGTTTGTGTTCCAGGCCCCTCACCAGCTTTGTTGCCCTTCTCTGGACACGTTCCAGCACCTCAACATCCTCCTTGATTTGAGGGGCCCTGAACTGGACACAGGGGCCGAGAACTGGACACATTTATAATGTGTGGCAAGATTTTAGTTGTAGGGAGAGGTCTATAGGAGAAACTTTTGGAGGAATCTTGTCTAAGCTTCTCCTAAATCTGACAGAGCCAATGACAGCTGGCTTCGAGACGGATCTGCCACTGGTCAATGCCAAGCTCATCAGTGGTGGCAGTAGTGCCTCTGTGATAATTTATTTAAGAAAGAGGAAAAAAAACCTCACCCAAATCTGCTGTGCAACAGCAGCTGGAAGAGTGAGACTATGTGACAGAAATACCTCTAGAGAAATCAAGGTAAAAGAAGGAGGGGAAGGAAGTGTTAGAACAGAGCTTCCCCTTCAACTTGTGGTGAGACTGGTTGTCACCCTGCAACTCACGGAGGACCCCATGCCAGAGTAGGTGAATGCACTGCCAAAGGAGGCTATGACTATCTACAGAGAGGCCACACTGGAGTAGCCTTGTGGCAGGCCTTGTGACCCTGGTCAGAAAGAAGCCCATGCTGGAGCTGGTTTGCTGGTAGGCTTTGGGACCACTCTGGAGTTGTCTGTTGCTGAAGCACAGACAGTACCCTGTGGGAAGGATCCCTGTTGGAGAAATCTGTGGAGGACTGTCTTGCATTGGAAAGATGTCATGCTGGAGCAGGGGAAGGAATTGGACAAGGTGACAGATGATGTGCACTGAATTGACTGCAATTACCATTCCTCATCCCCCTGTGCCACTCAAGAGGAGGAGATACAGAAACTAGGGAATAAAGTTTAGCCCAGAAAGAAGAAAGGGTTGGGAGCAAAGGATCCGTAAGATTTCTCTATAGTTATTATTATTGTATTCTGATTAATTAATTTTTCCATGAGTGGAGATAGTTGCATCCACAAGAGCAGTTACTGAATGATCTCCCTGTCCTTCATCATATTTTTTGTCCTCTGTTCAGCTGAGGAGAGGGAATAATAGAGCAATCTGTTGGGCACTTGGCATCCACCCAAGGTCAACCCACCACAGACATATTTAATGGTTAACAGATTTATCATATACTACAATGTAATCACCACCACTGTCATTGAGAACAGCTCCCAGCATATGGGTAATGATTTACTCTTCAAGTGTCAGCTGCTACATGTAGCTTTCTTCTGCACTTCACATTTCACTAAAATATCATTGAAGTTATTCTAATTAGTTGAACCACAATTTGGAATGCTCTTAACTGAAAAGATCAGATGGAAAAGTGATTTTAGAATCATGGATTTCTCAGCTTTTACACTGTTTATTGTTAAGAAAAAGAAAGTATTTGGACTTTGCTCCTCCATTTTCAAATTATATTCAATTAGAATTTAGCAGGATTTCATAGGCTGAGTCACTGGGCAGTATCCAAATACAACAAATCAAATAAATAACAATAAATATAGAAATAAAATATACACATACAATAAATATACAAATATTATTATAATAATCTCAAAATGTTTAAATAATAAATAAATAATTCAAATAAGAATACATTTCATTAAAATAATTCAAATTGCATTTAAAATAAATTAAATGTTAATTTAAATTTTAAATTATTCAAATAATTAATTACTTTAAATAATAAATTATTTAAATAATCTAAATAATAAATAATAGCTATTTAATAATAATTTCAATACTATTTTTTAAAGCATACCTGTAATCATTACATCCAATACTTCTAGACAATACTAAGCCAAAATATTCTATACACATACATCCTACTCTTAGTTGGACTACCTAGATCTGGTCAAACACTAATCATTACATTAAATACTTCTAGACAATACTAAGCCAAAATATTCTATACACATACATCCTACTCTTAGTTGGACTACCTAGATCTGGTCAAACACTAATCATTACATCCAATACTTCTTAGGCAATACTAAGCCAAAATATTCTATACACATACATCCTACTCTTAGTTGACCTACCTAGATCTAGTCAAGCATTTTTTGGTACTTGGAACTACATTTAGGGTAGATTATGTAGATGTGTAGATAGGTAATGTACATATATATATGTAAATATTTTTGTTATCTCTAAGTGGAATTATGTGTTCACATCATTCATAAAGCACTTTAAATCTTGTGCATTTTTAACATAGAATCATAGAATCAACCAGGTTGGAAGAGACCTCCAAGATCAGCCAGTCCAACCTAGCACCCAGCCCTAGCCAGTCAACTAGACCATGGCACTAAGTGCCCCATGCAGTCTTTTCTTGAACACCTCCAGGGATGGTGACATGTAAATTGATGTAAAATTCTGTCTTCTCTTTTAATCTTAAACTAAAGTGTGCAGTAGAACACTGTGCTGAGAGTCTTGTGTGAGATCCAGATGGGATGATTTGTCCAAAGAATACCACATAACACAGAAATGATAGCCTGGGTCCTTAAAATAGAATAGCTGTGCTATTAGGATGACAGCACAGCTACTAAGCCTTGTTCTTGACACAGTGGGGCAGTGTCATGCTGACACAGATGATAGAGGCAGTGTACTTCATGTTCTGAAACTAATTCAGCCAGCAGTGATTGATGCAGACACACTACTTCAATTAGTCTTACCTGCTTTCTCTTACTTGTTGTCCCACTTAAACCCTCTTCTTCTACAGTCTCATAGTATTGGTAGCACTCTAATTTACACTGCATACATTAATATGTGATGACTTGCAAGCACCCTACTAATGATTCATATGGAAATACCATTATTTCTTGTTTCTGCTTGTGATGGTTTGGGGTTACCCCGCCCCCCCACACTTTTGTATTTGCCCCAGCTAACTCAGACGGACCCTGGGAATATAGATGAAGCAATTTATTTACAGCTAGCAAAATTTACAAGCAGCTATTTACAATATATACAGTTATATACAATTATATACAGAAATATACAAAGGACAAACAATACAAAAGCACAACTCCCCTCCCAGAAACCTGAGTCCCCAGGAGGGGCTCTCAAACCACCCCAACACCTCCCCCCGGCCCTCTCAACCTTACCCCAGTTCTCAGGAAGAAAAGAGGTGCAGCCAAGAGGTTAGGGAGCAAGGTTAGTAGGAGCAGGGTTAATGAGATGTGACCAGGTCTAAGGCAAAAGCAAGAGTGAGAAACAAAATGGAGAATGTTTTCTTCTTCTTCCCAGAGTTCTCAGCGTAACTGTGAGAGAAGTAGACACAATTGTTTTTCATTTCACTGCCCGTTATCTAGTTCTTCTACCAAAACATTCCAGCTTGCTTCAAACTAGCACAATCCACCCCTTGTCTACTTCGCTCAGAGTATCGCTGAGAATTATCCAATCTAATCTAAACCAATATTTACACTAAAACAATATATACAAGTTCAGTTCACACTTCAATCAGATGTAGGTGATTCAAAAGCTCAGAACAGGGACTCCCAGGTGATGTTGGGTTCGTGCTCACGTACTGTAGATTCTATCGTAGATTCTCTCAGTGTTGGGCGCTGATGTTACCTAGAACAGAAAACTCCTACCAACTTGGATTTAAACTCTCTCAGCTAAGGTTAAATTTCTTTGTGGAATACACTGGATTTCACCATTCTCCTGCATTACCCAGTAGGTATGACCAGGACCTTCAGCAGAAACCACCCCTCGGACAGGTTTCCCTTCGCCCGAAGGAGAAAATACCCAAACAGTTTTCCCTAACAGATTCTTTTCACGTACAACAGGAACTTTATCACCGTCTACTGTTTGGACTAAATCTGATTGTGCAGGTCCTGCTCTGTTTACTGAACCTCTACTATTTACCAACCAGGTAGCTTGTGCTAAATGTTTGTCCCAGTTTTTCAGAGTTCCACCCCCCATGGCTTTTAGGGTGGTTTTCAGCAAACCGTTGTAGCGTTCAATCTTCCCTGAAGCTGGTGCATAGTAGGGTATGTGATAGATCCATTCAATACCATGCTCTTTGGCCCAGTTTTTCACAAGATTATTCTTGAAATGAGTACCATTGTCTGACTCAATTCTCTCTGGAGTTCCATGTCTCCACATGATCTGTCTCTCCAAACCAACAATGGTGTTACGTGCAGTAGCATGTGGAACTGGATAGGTCTCCAACCATCCAGTGCTGGCTTCTACCATCGTTAGCACATACTGCTTGCCAGAACGAGATCGAGGTAAAGTGATGTAGTCAATCTGCCAGGCTTCACCATACTTGTACTTTGACCATCTCTCACCATACCATAAGGGCTTGATTCGCTTAGCCTGCTTAATAGCAGCACAAATGTCACAGTCATAGATGACTTGGGTGATAGCGTCCATGGACAAGTCAATTGACCTATCGCGAGCCCATCGGTACGTTCCATCTCTGCCTTGATGTCCAGATGAGTCATGGGCCCACCGGGCTAAGAACAGCTCACCTCGGTGTTTCCAATCAAGGTCAATGTCAAGATCAGAGTTGGTATCAACTTGAGCAATCTTAGCAGCTTGGTCTGCCTTCTGGTTATGTTGATGTTCCTCAGTGGCTCTGCTCTTAGGCATGTGTGCATCTACATGCCGCACCTTCACTGGAATTTTCTCCAGTCGTGCATCAATGTCCTGCCATAGATCAGCACACCAAATAGGCTTTCCTTTCCTCTGCCAACCATTCTTCTTCCAGTCCTTTAGCCAACCCCATAGAGCATTGGCTACCATCCACGAGTCGGTGTAGAGGTAAAGGATAGGCCAATTCTCACGTTCAGCCACATCAAGAGCAAGTTGAACAGCTTTTACCTCAGCAAACTGACTGGATTCTCCTTCGCCATCTTTCGTTTCGGTAACTCTCCTGGTTGGACTCCAAACCGCTGACTTCCATATTCGCTTGTTCCCACCAAGACGACAGGAACCGTCTGTGAACAAAGCATAGTTCTTTTCCTGATCAGAGAGATCACCATAGGGAGGAGCTTCCTCAGCACGAGTTATTTTCTCCTCTGGAGGTTTGGGACAGTCTGTGCCTTCCGGCCAGTTGGTGATCACCTCCACCAGACCAGGTCGGTCAAGATTACCCATTCGTGCTCGTTGGGTTATCAAAGCCATCCATTTAGACCAGGTTGCATCTGTGGCATGATGTAGTGATGAACCTTTGCCCTTGAACATCCAGTTAAGAACTGGCAGTCTAGGAGCTAAAAGCAATTGTGACTCAGTTCCAATCACTTCAGAAGCTGCTTTCACTCCCTCATAGGCTGCTAGAATCTCTTTCTCAGTTGCAGTGTAATTTGTCTCTGAACCTCTGTAACAACGTCCCCAGAATCCAAGAGGACGACCACGTGTCTCATTTGGAGCTCTCTGCCAAAGACTCCAAGTTGGACCATTGTCACTGGCAGCCGTGTACAGAATGTTTTTAATGTCTGGACCAGATCTCACAGGTCCTAAGCCCACTGCATGGACTACTTCTCGCTTAATTTGATCAAAGGCTGCTTGTTGTTCAGGTCCCCACTCGAAATTGTTTCTCTTACGAGTCACATCATGCAGAGGTTTGACAATCTGACTGAAACCAGGAATGTGTAGTCTCCAAAATCCCACCACACCAAGAAAAGAAAGTGTGTCCTTCTTACTGGTGGGAACTGCCATGGTAGAGACTTTGTTGATCACATCCTGAGGAATGTAACGGCGACCATCTTGCCACCGCACTCCCAGAAACTGAATTTCTCTGGCAGGTCCTTTGACCTTGTCTCTCTTAATGGCAAAACCTGCTTGCAACAGAATGTCAATGATTTTGTTACCTTTCTCGAAGACTTCCTCAGCAGTTTGGCCCCACACAATGATGTTGTCGATGTACTGGATGTGCTCTGGAGCTTTACCTTTCTCCAGTGCATTGTGGATGACTGAGTGACAGATGGTTGAGCTGTGTTTCCACCCCTGAGGCAAACGATTGAACTGGTACTGGATTCCTCTCCAGGTGAATGCAAACTGAGGCCTGCACTCCTTTGCTATGGGAATAGAGAAGAAAGCATTAGCAATGTCTATGGTTGCATACCACTTAGCCTCCTTCGATTCCAGCTCGTACTGGAGTTCCAGCATGTCTGGCACAGCTGCACTCATGGGTGGCGTCACCTCGTTGAGGGCACGAAAGTCAACTGTCAGTCTCCAGTCGCCCATAGGTTTGCGCACAGGCCAGATGGGACTGTTGAAAGGTGAATGAGCTTTCTCGATGACAGCCTGACTCTCCAATTGACGAATCAGCTGATGAATGGGCAACAAAGAGTCACGGTTAGTTCTGTACTGTCTATGATGAACAGTTTGAGTTGCAATTGGCACTTCCAGGTCCTCTATGTCATGATGTCCCACAACTGCAGATTCATCAGAAAGTTCAGGTCTAATGGACAATTTCAATTTATCATCCTCAATCTCTACAGATGCTATTCCAAAAGCCCATTTATGACCCTTAGGATCTTTGAAACAACCTTGTCTCAAAAAATCAATTCCCAGAATGCAAGGCGCATCAGGACCAGTTACAATAGTATGTGTCTTCCACTCTTTACCAGTTAAACTGATCTCAGCCTGCAACTTAGTTAACTCTTGAGATCCACCAGTGATTCCAAAGATAGAAATGGACTCTGTCCCTTTGCAATTGGATGGCAATAAAGTACACTGAGCACCTGTGTCAACTAAAGCCCTGTATTTCCGAACTCTTGAACTGCCAGGCCACCTAATGAATACATTCCAATAGATTCGGTTCTCTCCACTATCCCTTTCCTCCTCCTGGCTGGAGGCAGGGCACCCCTAATGCTGAACATGGCATGTAGGGTGTACACAATGATTGGTGGTGTTGTGAGAGGAACTGCAACTGTTGGAACAATTGCAGTTGCTCTCAGGAGCTGAAGAAGTGACAGCTACTTTTCTGGCATTGCTGCCTCTGTTTCTGCCACTCTGCAGTTCCTTGACCCTCTTTGAAAGAGCTGAAGTAGGTTTACCATCCCATTTGTTCATGTTCTCACCGTATGTGTCACGCAGAAGTATCCACAGTGACGCACGTGATTGCTGCTGTCTGGGTGAAATTTGTCTCCTCCTGGGCTGGAATTGCCTTGCAGGAGGTGGGCGTCTGTTCCTGACTGCAGAAACATGCACCCATTCAGATGATGCAGGAACGGTATCTTTTACCAGATTTTTGAGATCCTCCTTCAGTTCTTTCATGCCATTTCTAATGCCATTCTCAATACCTTCCTTAAGCTCTGTAGTCATAGTCTTTATGGCACAGATTATACCAGAATGTGACAAGCTGTCCTCAATCTGCCTGAGCTGATCAGTGAATTCACCAACAGTGAAAGATCTTCCATTATCACTCCTTGCTAGAAACTTACTGGCCAAGATGTTAGCATAGGATGAAGGAGCAAGCTTAATCAGCTTCTTCATGAGACCTGTTCCCAAAGGAATATCGTCAGGCTCATGAGTGCCATGATCTCCATAAAGCACTTCCTTCACAGCAAACTCCTTCAGAAGCTTAATTCCCTGCTCAACAGTGTTCCACTTCTTGGCAGCCCATGGCAAATCATCTCGGGAAGGATATCTCATAGCCACAGCCAACAAAAGGCGTGTCCACAAGCTAACCCTACCAAGAGGACTTGCTAGGTGTTTGTCCACTCCACTCTCCTTAGTGAGTGGTCCCAGCTGCTTGGCAGACTTGTCTCCTACCTGCAGGGCATTAGCACCAATGCCACGGCATCTCACTAGCCAGCTTAAGATTGGCTCACCTGATTCCCTTGTGTATTCCTTCCTAACTTCCCTGACCTCTCTGAGTGGATCCTTGGAACCTTGGATGTCATCTTCCTCCTCTTCCTCCTGTTGTTCTGGTGGTGCCGGGCCTAACACAATCTTCCTCATAGCATTCCTAAACTCATGGGAACCATCCTCTCTCCTGGCAGCTAACCTCACAGCACTCCTCTCACTTGAGTATTGTTGTCTCAGCACATCTACAAGGTCTCGCAGACTAACTGCCTCCTCTTCCTCCTCTTGCTGCTGATCACCAGAGGTCCCCTGTCTTACATCCTCCTGCGAACCACTCTTTGTCTTAGCTTTTGCCTTAGCAGGTGCCAGAAGGGCCTGAGCAGCAACAGACTTGGATGTGTCTGCTGGAGGATTTGAATCTTTAGGAGTCTGACTTGGAGGGTTTGAATTATTGGAGGTCTGACTTGGAGCATTTGTATCCTTAGGGGTCTGACCTGGAGCTTGTGAGTTCAAATCTGCCTTGCTTTTAACAGGAGGATTTTGGTTCTGGTCTGCTGGCTGGGGGTTTGAATTGGCTGAGCTGGTGTCATTAGGATTTGGACTGACTGGGCTAGCGTTACCAGCATTAGCATTAGCATTAGTGGGATTATTTGCCTGTCCTCCTGGGATGCCTGCCAACCCTGAGGTGTTTTGATTGTTGCTAGGAACATTCTGATTTTGGGTATTTGCCTGTGCTCCTGGGGCTCCTGCTAAACTCTGCGGCTTGTTTTGGTTATCCTTATCATTGTTTACGTTATTGGTGGGAACACTGGCTGTCTTCCCAGCACTCGGAGAAGGAGGGGCAGAGGCTGGCAAGGGGGAAGCTGATAACTGTGTTCCCTTGTTTTGCTGTGAAAGAGACTGCTTCTGAGACACAGAATTTTTCCTAGCTCTTACAGAAGCTGGTTTTGAATTCTTCACCAATAATGCCAAAATTAATATGAATATTAAAATCATGAGGCAAATATTAAAAATTGTGAGAAGAAAAACAGTTTTACACGAGCATGTGCCTATACAAACAGTTGGAATTCCTGTCTTAGGCTGAATAACTCTCATTAGAGCCATATTTAAAGCAGAATTTCCATTGATTGTCACATTATTGACCAGAGCTCCTGTAATGTCCTTGGTAATATTCTCAGAGATATTAAAACCAGCATAACCAAGAATAAAATCACCCCAGCTCCAGAACATATCTGAAACCTTAGCTTTAGCCTTATTATAAGCCAGATCAATGAAATAAGCAACAATTTGGCCTTTTAACCAACTAAATGCCAAGAAAACAAAACCAGACCAGAGCAATGCACCAACCAAATACAATAGCTGCTTGATTAGCTTCATCTTAATTCCCAGAGCTAATTTCCACTCACTGAAATATCTAGCCCCACGTTGGGCGCCAATTAAAAAATGTGATGGTTTGGGGTTACCCCGCCCCCCCACACTTTTGTATTTGCCCCAGCTAACTCAGACGGACCCTGGGAATATAGATGAAGCAATTTATTTACAGCTAGCAAAATTTACAAGCAGCTATTTACAATATATACAGTTATATACAATTATATACAGAAATATACAAAGGACAAACAATACAAAAGCACAACTCCCCTCCCAGAAACCTGAGTCCCCAGGAGGGGCTCTCAAACCACCCCAACACCTCCCCCCGGCCCTCTCAACCTTACCCCAGTTCTCAGGAAGAAAAGAGGTGCAGCCAAGAGGTTAGGGAGCAAGGTTAGTAGGAGCAGGGTTAATGAGATGTGACCAGGTCTAAGGCAAAAGCAAGAGTGAGAAACAAAATGGAGAATGTTTTCTTCTTCTTCCCAGAGTTCTCAGCGTAACTGTGAGAGAAGTAGACACAATTGTTTTTCATTTCACTGCCCGTTATCTAGTTCTTCTACCAAAACATTCCAGCTTGCTTCAAACTAGCACACTGCTGTTAGAATTTCTTTTCATACTGATGAGCATGAAAAGAAATGAGTATGAATCAGAATAGCTATTTCCCTGGAGAGGTGGGCACAAGCCAACCTCATGAGGTTCAACAAGACCAAGTGCAGGGTCTTTCACCTGGATGGAGGCAATCCAAAGCACAAATCCAGGCTGGGCAGTGAGTGGCTGGAGAGCAGCCCTGAGGAGAGGGACTTGGGGGTGCTGGTGGATGAGAAGCTCAAGATGAGCCAACAGTGTGCACTTGCAGCTGGATGAGGCTGTGGCCAGCCTGATCTAGGGTAGAGTGTCCCTTCCCATGACAGGGGTTTGGAACTAGATGATCTTTGCAGTCTTTTCCAACCTTGACTGATTTTATGATTCTATGGTTCTATGACTGTAAAAGGACTACCCTCAACCTGCTAGCTCTGACCTTGCAAATGCATCTAAATGCTTTGTACAAACCATCCTATGATTCTATATCTCAGCAGGCCTATGAGTGAGGTAGACACCAGCCTTGTTTTCCTTCCACAGCCTATAATCTGGTTCTTCTCACCAAAACATTCTAGCTAGGTTCAAACTAGCACACTCGTTGTGTTGGTTTGAGCCTAGCTGGGGGCCAAATGCCCACCAAAGTCACTCTGTCACTCCCTTTCTTAGATGGACAGGGGAGTTCTTTGTTTTTTGGTTGATTGTTTGTTTTTTGGTATAGTTTAATAGTAGATTACTTCTCACAGAAATGAGAAAATCTATTTCAGTAGCTGAACTTAAATCTATATAATTTATAGATGTTACTTATTTAATAGTGATTCGTACATACTCCAGCACATTTCTACTATCTAAATTTCATACTTCAAGGGCTACATCTGCAGCTGTTATGAGAAGATTGAACCTTTTTCATTAAAGTAGATTTCCACTGGATTAACCTTCCACTTTCAAAATGTACCATTTAATCAATGCTGCTATTTTCTTGTAATGGAAAAGAGCAAAGCTTATGACTGTTGGCTTTGGGTGAGTGTGCTGTACAAACAGTAAAGTTTTCTGCTTATGCAGCAAAATCATGGGGCCATGGAGAAAAATACACTAGTATGGAAGGGTGTGTAATTATGAAAGAATGGTACTAATTTCTCAGTTGACCATATTTGAAATGGAGCAAAGACAAAGGTTTTTTTTTTTTGTGTGTGTGTATTTCACTGATGAATTTTACAGAATGTAAATATAAGTTTTGCAAATTATTCTGTGGAGAGGATTTTTGCCTGGAAGCAGAAGTGAAAGAGATCCACAGAAAAAGCTGAAAAAATGAGTGTGTTGATTTATATGTGGCAAACATGCAGTGATTTTAGCAGAAAGATGGTTTCAGCAAGGCTGAATGGTGTATCATACAATATGAAGATCATAGAATCATAGAATCATTCAGGTTTGGGAGGGACCACAAGGACCATCTAGTTCCAACCCTCCTGCCATGGCCAGGGATACCCTATCTTAAACCAGCCTGGCCACAGCCTCATCCAGCCTGGCCTTAAACACCTCCAGTCATGGGGCCTCAACCACCTCCCTGGGCAACCCATTCCAGCCTCTAACCACTCTCATGCTCAACAACTTCCTCCTCACATCCAGTCTGAACCTACCCATCTCCAGCTTTGCTCCATTCCCCCTAGTCCTGTCACCTCCTGATAGCCTAAAAAGTCCCTCCTCAGCTTTTTTGTAGACCCCCTTCAGATACTGACAGGCCACAAAAAAGTCACCTGGGAGCCTCTTCTCCAGACTGAACAGCCACAACGTTTTTAGTCTGTCCTCATAAGAGAAGTGCTCCAGCCCTCTGAGCATCCTTGTGCCCATTCCAATGGCAAATCATTCTTTCTGTGAAGAACTTTCTCCTAACATCCAGCCTATACTTCCCCCAGCACAACTTGAGACTGTGTCCCCTTGTTCTGTTGCTCGTATTTGTCAACAGCAATGAGGTCACCCCTGAGCCTCCTCTTCTCCAGGCTGCACACCCCCAGCTCCCTCAGCCTCTCCTCATAGGGTTTGTGTTCCAGACCCCTCACCAGCTTTGTTGCCCTTCTCTGGACAAATTCCAGCACCTCAGCATCTCTCTTGAATTGAGGAGCCCAGAACTGGACACAGCACTCAAGGTGTGGCCTGACCAGTGCTGAGTACAGGGGAAGAATAACCTCCCTTGTCCTACTGGCCACACTGTTCCTGATCCAGGCCAGGATGCCATTGGCTCTCTTGGCCACCTGGGCACAATATGCCTCATGTTCAGCTACTATCTATCAGCACCCCCAGGTCCCTTTCTTCCTGACTGCTCTCAGCCACACTGTCCCCAGCCTGTAGTGCTGCTTGGGGTTGTTGTGGCCAAAGTGTAGAACCCTGCACTTGGCCTTGTTAAATCTCATCCCTTTGGCCTCTGCCTGCCCATACAGCCTGTCCAGATCCCTCTGCAGGGCTCTCCTAGGAGACAGTAAACCTCTCTATGAAGAGGGTTTGATCTGCATATCAGGCCCTCTGCTCCCTTCAGTAGGGAGCCTCCTATAACACTGACCCTTCAAGATTTCTTTCCAGGGTCAGTTTTTACAAGGAGGCCTTAATTAAGTGACCTCCTGATGAGAAACTTCACAACATTTTCAAAGCTGCTTATGGCATCTGAAATAGTTTTTAAAATGCAGCTTTTCTTTTGAAATGTATCTAAATTTGTAGCACATTAGGAACATTTTATAAAAATTAGTTATGCCTGAGTTCCTTCCGTTCTTATTTTTCATTGACAGCCTATCTTTAAAATGTCTACCTACACGAAACTTGGTAGAGATACAGATCATGAATGCTGATGCAACAAATAGTTTAAGAGGGGATTTTTGATCTTCTTTATTATAAAATATTTTTTTGTGTGTGTGAAAGGTGGTATAGAAGAAGAAAAATTATGCAGCTGGCAGCTGATTTTAAAGATTGAGAAATGCAAGTTTAAATCTGTCTTTTCTGGCTTCAGATGTTGTCTAAGATTTCATTAATTCTAAAACAAAAGCAGGCAGCTATGACAAAGCTGAGATGCTTAGTCAATTTTTCGTTTCTACAGTAGAAGTAACTAAAGGACAATGTTAGAGGTTTATCTTTTTTGAAGAAAAGATAATGCCCAAACTCACTACAGTTATTAATGAATCACCTAGTAATATATTGATATATGAATGTGCTCAGAAAAGCAACAATTAACTTTTATTGCTCAGACTGGGATTGAGCAACAGATTTTAGACAGAATCAGGCATTCAAATATGTAAGTACTGAAGAGTTGTCATATTTGATGGAGACATAGTCAAAACAGCCAACAGAGCTCAGTTCAGAGGGCTAAAAACATGCTTAGTATCATTTGAGACTTTGGAAGATACTCACAGTATTTGCATGAGGTTTAGAAGATGTGACACAGAATCCCCAGAATATCCTCATTCTTCAGATGAGAGTAGGTAGAGCTCCAGAGCACATCCAGTTCATCGACGACATCATTGTGTGGGGCCAAACTGCTGAGGAAGTCTTCGAGAAAGGTAACAAAATCATTGACATTCTGCTGCAAGCAGGTTTTGCCATTAAGAAAGACAAGGTCAAAGGACCTGCCAGAGAGATTCAGTTTCTGGGAGTGCGGTGGCAGGATGGTCGCCGTTACATTCCTCAGGATGTGATCAACAAAGTCTCCACCATGGCAGTTCCCACCAGTAAGAAGGACACTCTTTCTTTTCTGGGTGCAGTGGGATTTTGGAGACTACACATTCCTGGTTTCAGTCAGATTGTCAAACCTCTGCATGATGTGACTCGTAAGAGAAACAATTTCGAGTGGAGACCTGAGCAGCAAGCAGCCTTTGATCAGATCAAGCAAGAGTAGTCCATGCAGTGGGCTTGGGACCTGTTTGAATTGCTTCAGACATTCAAAACATTCTGTACACGGCTGCCAGTGACAATGGTCCAACTTGGAGCCTTTGGCAGAGAGCTCCAAATGAGACACGTGGTTGTCCACTTGGTTTCTGGGGTTGTAGCTAAGGAGGTTCAGACACAAATTACTCCCCAGCAGAGAAAGAAATACTAGCAGCCTACGAAGGAGTGAAAGCAGCTCCTGAAGTGATTGGAACTGAGTCATAATTGCTTTTAGCTCATTAAGTTCTAGCCTAATGAGATTTTTGTAATCCCAGATCACAGGTCTGGTCCAAGGCTGAATATGAATTTGTGTATTTTGCATGCTTTGCTATGCTCACCTCTATGTAGAACTGTGGCATTGTAGCTTATGAATTGCTTTTCCATTCAAACTTTCCAATTCTTCCATCCAGTGTTGGGAGCAGTTTTTCTTTCACTGTTTCTGCAAGAGGTAGAAGTCTGTCCTGATTTGTGCTAGTTAGGGCCTAGCTGGGATATTTTAGTGAGAGGAATTAGATGATAGGCTGTGAAAAGGGAACAATGGTAATGTCTGCTTCATTCATAGGCTTGCTGAGGTGTATAAAAACAAGAACACAAACATAGATGACACAGTTTCCCTCTGACTTTTGGCTGCCTCCCTTCTCTCTCTAACCTGCTGTCTGTGTAACTAATCCATCTGCTTCCTAACCCCCTTGCTCATTCTTCAAACTCACCCTGAACATAAGGCAAAGTCTGGTATAAGGTAGAGGGGTGGAAAGGAGGTGGAAGAGCCCCTCCTGGGGACTCTGGTTTCTGGGAGGTGTGTTCTGTTTCTGTATTACCTTTTTAACTTGTATATTTCTGTATATACCTGTACATATTGTAAATACCTGCTTGTATATTGTGCTAAGCTGTAAATATAGCTTCATTCTTTAATTCCCAGCCACTGAGTCTAGTCTGGGTGATTTTTCTTAAGTGCAGGGAGGTGGGTAACACCCAAACCATCACATGCTTAAGACCATGACAATTGAAAAAAAAAATCCAAACCATTAATTCTGTTTGTTATCTATAAGGGAGAGTGCATGACAAATTAAAATGTAACTATATGTAAGGCATCTATAGTTCAGTCTTACACTTGGGATTCGTTTTGGCAGACCAAGAACAGATGGCCAGAATGGATGGTTTGATTCTAGATCTTGCCACTGACCATAGTTGCAAAGCAGAAGTGTGGAGATAGTCTTAAATTCCTGTAAGACCCTTGTTACTCTACTACTTCTTCACAGGGACTTTTTGGACCTGTTTTGTTGCGGAAAGAGAGACTTGGGAATGAGTGTTAAGCTTTACACTGGTATAGAATACTGTAGAAACTATACCTAATACAGTAGAAACTACAGCTAAAATTCTAGACAAACATAGCTAAAAGTACTACTCCTTAAATAAGGAAATGGAGCATTTCTTTCAATGTAACCATGTCATGTGTTTATAGAAACAGTTCAGTTGTATAAATACAGGCAGAATCATAGAATCATAGAATCATAGAATCAGCCAGGTTGGAAGAGACCTCCAAGATCATCCAGTCCAACCTAGCACCCAGCCCTAACCAATCAACTAGACCATGGCACTAAGTGCCTCATCCAGCCTTTTCTTGAACACCCCAAGGGACAGTGCCTCCACCACCTCCCTGGGCAGCCCATTCCAATGCCAATCACTCTCTCTGTGAAGAACTTCTTCCTAACATCCAGCCTATACCTACCCTGGCACAACTTGAGACTGTGTCCCTTTGTTCTATTGCTGGTTGCCTGGGAGAAGAGGCCACCCCCCACCTGGCTACAATGCCCCTTCAGGTAGTTGTAGACAGTAATAAGATCACCCCTGAGCCTCCTCTTCTCCAGGCTAAACAGGCCCAGCTCCCTCAACCTCTCCTCATAGGATTTGTGCTCCAGGCCCCTCACCAGCTTTGTTGCCCTTCTCTGGACATGTTCCAGTATCTCAACATCTTGCTTGAATTGAGGGGCCCAGAACTGGACACAGTACTCAAGGTGTAGCCTGGCAGCTAGCATTACTTAACAATATATTGAGATCTCAAAACATGTTGCTTAGAGAATCATCCTCAATATAGTCTAGAAAAAGAGGAACCAAATAATATGTATTACTGTGAATTTTGATTAGTTTACATCCTGCTGTTCACCTCTGCAGTGGCTCAAATCATTAAAGCATTAGTTACCTATCCTGCTCTGCAAGGAACTACAATTAACAGGTAATTGAAGTGAGACTGAAAAAGGGATTTTTCTGTCATTTTTCTTTGAAGGGAGTATCAGCATTGTCTCGTGTTTCTTGACCTTATTGTCTTTCTTCAAACATTATAGCTTACCAGACAATTTATCCTCTGTGAGCAACATAATTTGACTGTAAATTTGGAGTCTAAGTAGTTTCATTTTTTTACACCGATCTCCCATTGTTATCAGAATACACACAGAATTATCATATCACTTTCACAGCTGGCAACAAAGATGTATGATAAATTTCAGAGGCACAGAGTATGTTAGAAATATTTGCAGGACATTTTACTCCTTGTACATTTAGAAATCGTATATGTTGAAACCCAGATTTTAGATCTTTACATAAATAAAATACACTTTTCACAACAGTGGAACATTTTCCTTTCCAGTGTGTCTGATAGCATTTCACAGAATCATAGAATCAACCAGGTTGGAAGAGACCTCCAAGATCATCCAGTCCAACCTAGCACCCAGCCCTAGCCAGTCAACTAGACCATGGCACTAAGTGCCCCATCCAGGCTTTTCTTGAACACCTCCAGGGATGGTGACTCCACCACCTCCCTGGGCAGCCCATTCCAATGCCAATCACTCTCTCTGGCAAGAACTTCCTCCTAACATCAAGCCTAGACCTCCCCTGGCACAACTTGAGACTGTGTCCCCTTGTTCTGTTGCTGGTTGCGTGGGAGACCAACCCCACCTGGCTACAGCCTCCCTTCAGGTAGTTGCAGACAGCAATGAGGTCTGCCCTGAGCCTCCTCTTCTCCAGGCCGCACACCCCCAGCTCCCTCAGCCTCTCCTCATAGGGTTTGTGTTCCAGACCTCTCACCAGCTTCATTGCTCTTCTCTGGACACCTTCCAGCACCTCAACATCTCTCTTGAATTGAGGATCCCAGAACTGGACACAGTACTCAAGGTGTGGCCTGACCAGTGCTGAGTACAGCAGAATAACCTCCCTTGTCCTACTGGCCACACTTCCTGACCCGCCCAGGATGCTATTGCCTCTCTTGGCCACCTGGGCACACTGCTGGCTCATCTTCAGCCTCCTATCTACCAGTACCCCCAGGTCCCCTTCTTCTTGGCTGCTCTCCAGCCACTCAGTCCCCAGCCTGTAGTGCTGCTTGGGGTTGTTGCGGCCAAAGTGTAGAACCCTGCACATGGCCTTGTTAAATCTCATCCCATTGGCCTCTACCTGCCCATACAGCCTGTCAAGTTCCCTCTGCAGGGCTCTCCTACCACCCACACCTGCTCCTAGCTTGGTGTCATCTGCAAACTTACTGGTGATGACTTGTTATGCTGCAAGGCAGGATCTTTGCTACGTACTTGAGGGAATATTTCTCGTCAGCTCAAAAATTAACTCTTAGACAAGGAAAACACCATAGAGTGCACAGCCACCTTAGCTCAGCATGATATTTAAAATTTCAAATAGTGACAATTTTTATGTCACCAGGCACTTCAATGAGTGACTTGATTGTCACCAAGTCCAGAATGCAGTAAGATAACAGTTTTTACTGGAAATAGCAAAGATGTGACATTTGATCCACTTAGATGTGTCACCAGTGGAGAATTCAGGTTCTTGAATTGTTTTTCAGGTGCTGAAATCTGTGTTATAAGGTCAATCTTTTCTCAGTTCCTTGCCTGACAGCTCTTCACTAGGTTGATTTAGCTTGTAATAGCTTTGAATAACAATGTCCCTTATTGATTATGTAAAGCTTATTTGTGACTTGTGATTTGCTGAAAAAGTTGTTTAGAAGTCTCTTTAAAATTCAGGAGACAAGAAAAGAGGGGAAGCAGGGAGGCAAAGAGGAGAAAAAGACAGAAAACATAAGAGGAGAGAAGGAAGGGTAGTTGATAGCTGAGACATCAGAATTTCAGTGACTGATATCAAAGCCCTTCTCATTTCAGAATAGAAACTCAATTTGCATTACAGGGGGCTACCATCGGCTGCACTTTATGGATCACCCTCTAGGTGTCCTAGGAGAAGATACATTTCTTTCTTTTTGCAACAATTCATAGGCAATAAGATACTGCTTATGAATTGAACCAGAGAGAGATAGATATTATGGAAAGCACTCAGCCCACTTACTTTTGTATCTTATTTTGATTTAAACAAAATATGTTGTTTAGTGTTTCTAGTATCCGTTGCTTCTTTATCTTTGATGCATATAGTGGTTTCCAGTCTTGATAGGCAACATTCCCTAGGCACCTAATCACACTTTCCTAGATATGCTCCTAAACATTCCTTTTTAAGTCAGTGGATGACTAAGATCAACTTTGAATGAAAGATAGGCCAGAAGAGACAAAATTCTACTTTAATTCCTGGAAAAAGCAATCCATTAGATATGCTCAAGCTATGCCTTAAATAAATGATAGTATTAAATTTGCTGCCTGAAACTGTCAGACACTTACAAAGAACTGCTGAAGATTTTAAGTACTCCCATATGAAACAGAACTGTCACAGTTTCTTTTCCATGCACACATTTCAATTCATGATTTCACTTGTTAAAAAGAGCATCCAGATCATAGAATCACAGAATGATGGGGGCTGGCAGGGTCCTGTGGAGATCACTGAGTCCAATCCTGCTGCCAAATCAGGATCACCTATAGCATGACAAAACAGAAGCACAGACAGATGGACCTTGAAAGTCTTCAAGGCCACACTCATAAGTTCTTCAAGGTCATAGTGAGTTGGCTTCTCAGTACTGGAAGGAAACAGATGTCTCTCCTAGCTTCAATAACAAGAAAAATAATAATACAAGGAACTTTATCCTTGATAGGATTAAGCAAATAATCAAAAAAAAAAAAAAAACAAAAAAAAAAAAAAAAAAAAAAAAAAAACCAACCTTATTTTAAAAAAAACGAAGGCCAGAAGATGATGGGGATTAATAAAGGTCTCTTTGCAAGAGGTGAATCACCCCTGACCAATGGAATGGCCATTCACCACGAAATGACTACTCAGTGCATATGAGGAGGTTAGTGAGTGTTCTTTCAAATCAAGTAAGACTGCTGAAACTCTCAGCTATAACATCTTCATGGACAAAGTGGAGAACTACCTGCTAGGAGGGTGAGGTGGACTAAAAACTGTCTGAACTTCTGTGTTCAAAGCATTGTGAACAACAGCATGAAGCCCATCTGGAATTTAGTCACTAAAGGAGTACATCAGTGGGATAATGTGCAGGCTAAAGAGACAGCCTTCCATAAAATTGTTCTTCTGTCAGCACCTGACTAAGGAGTGTTTGTCATAGATATGTGACTATATTAAATATATTTATTTATCTTTGTATCTCCTATGACAATGTTCATTTGATTCACTTGAAGTTGGATTTGCATCCAGCTTCATTTAATCAAATGTTTAAGTAACAAATTGATTTGAATATTTCTGTTCTTGGCATTTATGAGCCAATTTCTTTCGATCAAATGAGCCATTTTCAATCCATCATTTCCAGTTTGATGCAAATTTATTTATACAAATCAATTTTGAATACCAGTGTGCAGCTATGTAAAAAATTATAACCCTTTTTTAGATGGTGGAAGAATACTACTGAATGCTTAAAATTATATATATTACAGGTCATTTTGTGCTGCTTTCTATTACAGCTAGAGGCTAATAAAAATCTCACTGGGCAGTAATCTTATAGTCTAACTACTGTAGATATTCTGATTTTCCAGTCCACTGGTTTGATGTTTACCATCTTCTCTGCAAGTATATAGCATATTCTCTAAGTCCACAAACCCCACTCTGCATTCTAAATAAGTGAACTCTAAGAGAAGTTAGTTGTTTGTACTGCAGATAAGTTATAATTGCATATTTCAAACAGAGAAAATGGATTCTTTTTTTTTTCAATGTAAGCCACACATTTTGGATTCTTTAAACAGGCTTGCTGCTTTCAGAAAAATGCTAATTTGAATGATCTGTAAATAGATAAACCAAATTATTTCCTGAGTACTGTGTGCAGTCTGTTATATTTCAGAAAATCAAATAAAATCTGTCCTAAAATAAAAAGTGAATAAGTTCAGCAAAAACAATTCCATAACATGAAAACAGAATAGAGAACCAGCAATTAACTATTGCTGAGTTATAGCAACGTAGAGCTTCAGCTAGACTATGTATTCTAAGGCTGAAAGGGCTTATGCATGGAAGAATCAAAAGAATCTGTTTCTTTGACAAGCTTTGTTGTCACTTTATAAGGCTGATTATGGAATCTTTTCCACTACATTGGAAACAAAGTTAGCATTGGCTAAATTTGTCTAGCATGGCTGTCATCCAGTAACTACACTCTGGTCCATACAGATGATTGGAGATCAAAATGTAGATGGAGACAGTTGTGATTTTTGTCTGCTCAAGTATTCTGAAACAAACTGTGTCTCATAAAGCAAAATGTTATTTGATAAACCTCCAGGTTTAAGATCCTCTGCCTTGATTTGGCAAAATTCTTTGTGGCTTTTCACATACTTTTGCTTAAGACATGTTATGAATGCCTGCCTTCTCCATTTGCTCATGCCAGGGCTCATCCCTGCCCAGCCACTGGAGCTCAGCACAGTGCCCAGTGGATGAGGGATACAGCTGTCACTTTCCTGTTTGCAGGTTTAACCAGTAGTGAACTCTCCAAGTTCACAAGCACACATGCATTCATAGATCTTTCAGTGTCATGACAAATCCTCTGTTTGGAACTCCAACCCCTCTTACCTGCCCCATGCATCTTCTACTCTCTAACTGGTCCAGCTCAGTGCTTACTACAAATCACTGGTCCCACAGGCACAGAGGTTCATGGGTTTTCCCCAAATAACAACACAGACCTCACACCCAGTTTCCCTGCCCAACAGCAAGTACACTTTAATGTCTGCTTATGAATACATACGCCCCACAACTCATCAGTTTGTGGAAGGTACATTCATTGCTAGTATTATTTTCTCTGATTGTTGTTGTCTCCTTGTACTCTCCTATTAAACTGTTCTTAATCCACAGGGCTTTGCTTTCTCACAATCCTCCTTCTCATCCCACCAGGGCAGAGGAAGTTGTATGTGTGGCTATCTGGGGCTCACCTGTTAGATGAGTCTGAACCATGACAGTCCAGTTTTGACACCCAGTGTGAGGCACAAAGGCTTGAGACAACAAAAAAATTTGCCAAAGCATATAACTGTCAGGTACATTTTGTTTATTATATAAAGTGTGCATATTTATAATGTTGAGTTATGGTATGATTATACTACTAGTCACTAGATCAAGCTACTATTTGTGTGTGATGTTGTAGTTTATTAGTAACCTCACCCTACCTATGGATGGGACAGGGAAGGAAACTTGTTCAGCTTTTGAGAATGTTGTCCCTGAGACATATAAACCAGTTTGTCCTTGCTGCTGTGTCTCTAGAATGCATCCCAGACCTTGCCTACAGTTACACAGGTTTTTTTTTTTCCCCCAAGAATTCCACCTAGAGATCTGCCCTGAGGCTGAATAGTTATGAGTGGTGGGGTGAGTGGGAAAGTATGGGCAAGTGTCATATCTAATGCTTTGGAATTTCACTCCTGAGTAAGTGCAGAATCCTGACAAGTTAGTGAAATACTTGAGAATAGGATCAATATTCAGTAAGTGTAAGAAATTCTAAGAGCTAGAAATTATTGAGATTCTCTTTAAAGTTTTACAATTGTGATAGGATCTTTTAATGATCGACTGACAAAGACACCTGATAAAGAAAAGGGTAAAGAAAAGGTAAAATAAACTCCACTATGGTTTCTTTCTACCACAGTTCCACAATCATCTCCATTTACCTTATACTGCTTCTGTTGCTGCTGTAGTCTTGGAGTAAAGAAGCCCATTCAGTTCCATAAAGAGCTGTGTTTAAAACATCAGACATAGTTATTTATCTTGTGACCGGGAAAATACATGATACAGAATCTTCATATCACTCCATAAGTACTCTCTATACAGTGGAGTAGTAATTATTTACTGAGCATAATTAAGTCTAAAAAAAGCAGTAAGAACTGTCACAAATTTAAGACTATTTCTCACAAAGTAGCTACTCAGTAACTGACCTCAGATAATGTGTTTGAGGGTCATGACAAAAGAAAAGAAACGATATTCATAAACCACATTGGTACTGAGGTTTTATTTTATAGTATATCACATGTGTCACCATGGTCAGTGTCTGCTATTACCCAGATAATCTGTCTCTTCCCTCATAAGAATCATAGAATCCTCCAGGTTGGAAGAGAGCTCCAAGATCATCCAATCTAACCTAGCACCCAGCCCTATCCAATCAACCAGACCATGGCACTAAGTGCCTCAGCCAGGCTTTTCTTGAACACCTCTAGGGACGGAGACTCAACCACCTCCCTGAGCAGCCCATTCCAATGGTAAATCTCTCTTTCTGTCACAAACTTCTTCCTAACATCCAGCCTAGACCTCTCCTAGCACAACTTGAGACTGTGTCCCCTTGTTCTGTTGCTGCTTGCCTGGCAGAAGAGACCAAGAGTTACTAATATCTTCAGCTATTCTATTAGAAACCCTTTCTCTTGCATGACTATGG
Source organism: Pogoniulus pusillus (assembly GCF_015220805.1). Taxonomy (NCBI): domain Eukaryota; kingdom Metazoa; phylum Chordata; class Aves; order Piciformes; family Lybiidae; genus Pogoniulus; species Pogoniulus pusillus. The sequence goes on from NC_087268.1 coordinate 44,577,694, forward strand.
ATGAACTCTTCTGTCAAACCATCACAACAATTAATACACTTTTAAGTTAGACTCAGAACAAATTGTTGTCAGCTTGCATGGTATTTGGAGTTTGTTGCTTCAATTTCAACACTAAAAATGCCTTTGAATGCCTGAAAGCTTCTCAGTTTGTTGGTTTTTTTTGGTTGAGTTTTTATTGGCATTTTTCTTTGTTTGGGGTTTGGTTTTGTTTGTTTGCTTTTAATACATGTGTGGTATAGGAGAATATATTTTCCCACAAACATTGCCTCATGTTGTCTATTGTAATGCTGATATCCTCCCTGAAGGAAGGAGGATGGATCTTGAAATGATGCACATCATCAAAGGCAAATGTCTTTTACCACCAAGATTTTATAATGTGATTTAATGTCTCTATAGAAGGTGTTCAATACCTTTACTTACTGATATATTGATGCAGATGAGTGAAAATAGATTTTAGGGTTATATTTGTCAAAGATTAGGGCTGAGTCAGCTACTAAACAAGTTGCACTTGCTCTATATTAATCCTTCTCCAACCCCCCAGAGGGAAATAAAGGAAATGAGGGAGACTGGAAAAGAAAACTAAAAATACTTTCAGGAAAATAACACTAAAATCAAACATATGCAAAGTTACACAAAACCAGTATCAAACCCAATTCCCTTGATGGCACTTATGTCACCATGGATGTTGTGGCAGAAGTACCAGACTGGAGTCAGTGGCAGACCCGAAGCAGATTTTGGAACTAGATTCAGGAGCTCATGGACTAGAATTGAAAGCAGAACTGACAAAGTCCTCTTCAGATGCTGGCCACTTAACACTTGTAATCCCTAACCTTTTACAGGGTATGACATACATGGAATGGAATACCTTGCTGGTCAGTTTAAAGTCACCTCTCCTGTCTGCTCCTCGATGAATGCGCAGCCTTTTAATCTGCATCCCCAATGTAGTACACAAGATTCAGCAGCAACCTTGCTCTGCATACCAATCATTGGTGCTAGCTATAAGCATCAAGCATTATCATTACTGTTTGCAAAAACATGCTGTTAATTTCAGAAAGTGTAGTTACTTAGAAGAGACTGAGCTGAAAACTAACCTCAGTGAACAGAATTAGTTCTGTTTTAATTCAAAGCAGGACACTATCAAATCAGAAATTATGCCAGAGAGTTACAGTTAGAGTGCACAAATACATGACTACATCAAGTGCAAAGCAATTGAAAATTGGCTTTGTTGTATCCTGTTAATTATAGCCAGAGTGCATGAATTAGGAAGCCAAGTTTCTTCTCTTCCCTATCTATTTTTGAGTCACCACATGACCATAAGGAATTTAGACTTTATTGATCTTATTGTACTTAATACTCTCATACAAAATCAGAAAGGTTTGCATTGGAAGTGACTTTTAAAGTTCTAGTCCAGGTCCACTGCATGCAGCAGTGCTGAGTCATGCCCAACCTGACCTTGACTGTTACGAGGGATGGGGCTTCTAACACCTCTGTGGGCATCCTGTTGTAGTGTTTCACTATCCTTGTTGTAATTTTTCTCTTCCTCTATCTAGTTGTAGTGGTTTGGCCTTGGCTGAGGCCCAAATGCCCAGCAAAGCCACTCTATCATTTCCCTTATTAGATGGAAAGGGGTGAGAGAAAATAGTTAAAAAGCCAGTTTTAAGGTAGAAGCAAATTAATAATAATTATAACCACAAGCTGTAAACCACATGCAAAAGCAAAAGCAAAGAAAGATGTTATTCTCTACTTCCCATCAGCAGATGGTGGTCGATCTCACAAATCACAGAATCACAGAATTAAGTAGGTTGGAAAAGGCATTTGAGATCATTGAGTCTGACCTGTCAGCTAATGCCTTTTAATTAACTAAACAGTGGCACTAAGTGACTCATCCAATCTCCTTTTAAATGCCTCCAAGGACTATGACTCCACCACCTCCTTGGGCAGCCCATTCCAATGGTCAGTCACTCTTTCTGTGAAGAACTTCCTAACATCCAGTCTAAACCTGCCCTGGCACAGCTTGAGACTGTGTCCTCTTGTTCTATTGCTGGTTGCCTGGAAAAAGAGACCGACCTCCACCTGGCTACAACCACTCTTCAGGTAGTTCTGGAGGGCAATAACATCTCCCCTGAGCCTCCTCTTCTCCAGGCTGAACAACCCCAGCTCCCTCAGCCTCTCCTCATGGGGCTTCTGCTCTACCTGTTAACAGTTGCTCTGAAGAACAGATGCCACAGACAAATACACTTCTCACTCCCTTCTTTCACTTCATTTTTATATCTGAGCTGATGTCATATGGAATGGAATCATAGCATAGAATCATAGCATTATCCAGGCCAGAAGGGACATCTGAAATCATCAAGTCCAGCCATTTTGCCCTCTCCACCAAGTCTGTCACTGCACCACATCTCCACACACCAGATCTATATCTGCCCTTTAAACCCCTTTGGCCAGTTTGAGTCAGTTGGCTTGACTCCCAAGAACTTGCTCACCCCTCAGCATAGTCTCACAGTGGGGCAATGTTGGAAAAGCACAGCCTGGATGCTTGTTCAGCAGTAGCCAAAACACTGCTGTGTTATCAACTACATGACTGTAAAATGCAGCGCTAGAAGGATGCTTTGAGGAGATTTAACTCCAGCTCAGCCAAACCCTGTACACTAATCTGAATCTACCCTCCTTTAGTTTAAGACCATTACCCTTTCTGCTCTTGTAAGAGGCCCTGCAAAAAGATTGTTCCCTAACTTTCTTACAAGCCCCCTATATATTATATATGTGTGTGCATAAAAAAATAAAGGACAATACAGTATAAAGTAGTACTTAGTAATAAAATGGCATTCACTTGCATTCCAGTTTTCAAAGCAGCCTGGAGAAGAGGAGGCTCAGGGGTGATCTCATTGCTGTCTGCAACTACCTGAAGGGAGGTTGTAGCCAGGTGGGGGTTGGTCTCTTCTCCCAGACACACAGCAATAGAAGAAGGGGACACAGTCTCAAGTTGTGCTGGGGGAAGTATAGTCTGGATGTTAGGAGGAAGTTGTTGTCAGAGAGAGTGATTGGCATTGGAATGGGCTGCCCTGGAGGTGTTCAAGCAAAGCCTGGCTGAGGCACTTAGTGCCATGGTCTAGTTGACTGGCTAGGGCTGGGTGCTAGGTTGGACTGGATGATCTTGGAGGCCTCTTCCAACCTGGTTGATTCTATGATTCTATGATTTTTGTGAAATATTCAAGGAGACATCTTAATAAATTTTGTTTATATAGAGACATGTTTAGGTGCAGATATAAATTGTATTCAGTTGTTAGAAATGTTGTTAGAGGTTGCCTATAAGATCTTACCTTAATTTTAGAATATGCAGTTCTATCCTCTGAGACATTCATTTTCACCTACTTAAATGTCACCTACTGTAATGAATTCTCTTTAAATTAGAGTGTCATTGAAAGGTGCTGATTACATCTGAATAAAGCAGATGGGCAAGTTCAGAAGGATCCTATGGAGCAGGAATTAAAGAGAGAAGGCAGAGAAGCACTGTGAGGTATTAACCTTATTTCATTAAAACTCCCCCTGCAATTTGATTAATTTTGACCTTCAATTTTATTTCAGGTAAAATAAAACAATTTCTGTTTTGTCAATCAAGATTGACATTTTACTTAATGATTACTACCATGTAGTACCAAATTCTGTGTCCAAGCTTTCTATCAACATTTTAAGAGCTGTAATTAGATCAATTGCTGTAGAAAACATCTTATAGGTTATGAGGAAAGCTCATAGTTTATTTCTATATCAGAAAAAAACTATTTGATGATCTAATTTGTTTCTGTTCTGTGCTTTAATTAGAAGTACACTGACTTGATCCAGCATATCTTATGCATGTATTACTCCTTGTAGTAGCATAGGTGTACTTTTTTCCAACTGATAGCTGTTATTGTCTTAGATTGTTTCTGTTTGTCAATGTATTTTGTAACAAGTTGGAAGCCTAGAAACTCTTTTCACAGTGATGCAAAAACTTTAATCAGGTCACATGCAATTTGCATGAGGTTACTAATAACAAAGATGAAAGAATGCCTTTCTTTAAAGAAGTTTTACTGTGGAAACTGATCTAATAGTTCTGCCCTCAAAAATGTAGCCTACTGTAGTAGATGGGCCAGCAGTGTGCCCAAGTGGCCAAGAGAGCCAATGGCATCCTGGCCTGTATCAGGAACAGTGTGGCCAGCAGGACAAGGGAGGTTATATACATAGATAATCTCAAATTCAGTGGTACAAATAAGGCACTGAATGAAATTAATTATATATTTGAAAGAAAAAAAAAAAAAAGGAAAAAGTTCAAAATACAAGTTTATATCTCTGTGGTGGTTTGACTCTGACTGGGAGCCAAATCATAGAATCACAGAATCATAGAATCAACCAGGTTGGAAGAGACCTCCAAGATCAGCCAGGCCAACCTAGCACCCAGCCCTAGCCAGTCAACCAGACCATGGCACTAAGTGCCTCATCCAGTCTTTTCTTGAACACCTCCAGGGATGGTGACTCCACCACCTCCCTGGGCAGCCCATTCCAATGCCAATCACTCTCTCTGCCAACAACTTCCTCCTAACATCCAGCCTTTACTTCCCCCAGCACAACTTGAGACTGTGTCCCCTTGTTCTATTTCTGGTTGCCTGACAAAAGAGACTAACCCCCACCTGGCTACAGCCTCCCTTCAGGTAGTTGTCACCCCTGATCCTCCCCTTCTCCAGGCTAAATAACTCCAGCTCCCTCAGCCTCGCTTCATGGGGTTTGTGCTCCAGGCCCCTCATCAGCCTTGTTGCCCTTTGATACGCCATCAAAGCCACACTGGCACTCCCCTTCTTAGCTGGACAAGGAAGAGGGAAAGTATAAATAGAGGCCCATGAGTCAAGACATAAGGAATTTAATAGGGCAAAAGCAAAGGCCACACACACAGAAGCAAGTGCAAACAAAAATATTATGCTCTACTTCCTCAGCAGAGGATGTCTGGCTGCTTCCCAGGAAGCAGGGCTTCAACATGTGTAGCAGCTAATCCAGAGGACAAACATCATTCCCTAAGGCTCTCCCCTACACACTTCTTTCCCTCAACTTTTGTAGGTCAGCAGATGTCATATGGTAATTAATATCCCTTTGGTCAATTTGGGTCGGATGGCTTGGCTGTGCACCCTCCCAAGATCTTGCCCATCCCTCAGCCTAATATTGCAGGAGGGAAATACTGGATAAACACAGCTTTGGTGCAGAGTGAGCACTGCACAGTGGTAGCTAAAACACAGGTGCCTAATCAACACCATTCCAGCTGCCATGACAAAACACAGCATTATGAAAGAGGCACTGATGAGAATGAACTCTATCTCAGCCAGACCAAACACAATCCCATTATTTCTTGGTGTGTACATGCTAGGGTCCTTCTAATGTGTTCTCTGATCTGTTATCCAAAGAGTCATCATTTCATAGAATCATAGAATCAACCAGATTGGAAGAGACCTCCAAGATCAGCCAGTCCAATCTAGCACCCAGCCCTGTGCAATCATCTAGACCTTGGCACTAAGTGCCTCAGCCAGGGTTTTTTTTAACACCTCCAGGGACGGTGACTCCACCACCTCCCTGGGCAGCCCATTCCAATGCCAATCACTCTCTCTGCCAACAACTTCCTCTTAATATCCAGCCTAGATCTCCCTTGGGGTCACAACTTGAGACTGTGTCCCCTTGTTCTGTTGCTGCTTTCCTGAGAGAAGAGACCAATGCCCATCTGGCTACAACCTCCCTTCAGGCAGTTGTAGACAGCATTTCTAACTACTGAAAGCTTATTGTTGAATAATATTTCTGATAATTATTTTTCTAAATGCATATTCTAGTGCACCACTATAATGAATGTTACTGTTAATATTAATAACTGGAAGAAAGAGTTCACATCAGGAATTCTGCACAAGGAGAAATTATTGTGATTTTCCAATGGATTTCATCTATTAGGAGTTTTAGAAGGCCGCTGACACAGTCTCCCACAACATCCTTTCCTTTAAATTGGAGATGCATGGATTTGAAGAGTGAACTATTCAGTGGCTAAGGAATTGGTTGGATGGTCACAATCGGAGGGCAGTGATGAGCAGCTTGATGTCATCGGTGACACAGACAATAAGATAGAGTGCACTTTCAGCAAGTTTTCAGACAACACTAAATTAAGGGGGAAGTCCTTCACAGAGAGAGTGATTTGCCATTGGAATGGGCTGCCTGGGGAGGTGGTGGAGTTGCCATCCCTGGAGATGTTCAAGAAAAAGCCTGAATGAGAGACTTAGTGCCATGGTCTAGTTGATTGGAGTGGTCTGGGTGCTAGGTTGGACTGGATGATCTTGGAGGTCTCTTCCAACCTGCCTGATTCTATGATTCTATGATCTACACCAGCTATTCTTGAACTTTGCAACACTGAAATAAATTTGCTTACCTAACAGCAGTGATGGATCTTCACATTAAATAAAACAACAAAACCCAAACTAGCCCACAAACCACACCAACAAACAAAAAAGCAAACAAAATCAATATGACAATTTAAGAAAACAAAAATAGAACTTATCAGGAAGTGTGACCAGTAGGTCGCAGGCAATTCAGCCTCATTGATTTCATACAGCAGTGCTTGTTGTGCTGGCAACATTCTTGTTCTGTCACAAATGATGTAGCAAGAGTAGAAACTCCAGTGGCTTGAACCCTAAACACGGTGCTTTGCAATTCCAATGCAACATTGGCTCAATATGCAGCAGGAAAATGTAGTATAATCTATAATTAATTTCATGTACAACGTGTTATATTTCTAAATCAAACCCAAAATGGTGTAAAAAATAAACCTTATAAAAATTGCAAGATGCATAAATTAAAATTTTAATACCAAATGAAGGACATCTTCAGTAATTTAAGACAAACTCTCATTTTGCTTTCCAAATTTCAGTAATTTTATTGGCTTAAGTAGATGAGCATTTCCAGACTTAATGAATCGCACGACTGGTGTTAAATTAGCTCTTCTCCTGTGAGGACAGACTGGAAGAGTTGAGGCTGTTCAGGCTGGAGAAGAGGAGGCTCCCTGGTGACCTTCTTGTGGCCTTCCAGAATCTGAAGGGGGGCTACAAGAAAGATGAGGAGGGACTTTGTAGGTTAACAGGGAAGGACAGGACTAGGGGGAACGGAGCAAAGCTGGAGGTGGGGAGATTCAGAGTGGATGTGAGAAGGAAGTTGTTCAGCATGAGAGTGGTAAGAGCCTGGAATGGGCTGCCCAGGGAGGTGGTTGAGGCCCCATTGCTGGAGGTGTTTAATGCCAGGCTGGCTGAGGCTGTGGGCAGCCTGCTCTAGGGTAGGGTGTTCCTGGCAATGGCAGGGCGGTTGGAACTAGTGATCACTGTGGTCCCTTCCAAGCCTGCCTGATTCTGTGATTGTGTGATTCTGTGAAATTAATTTCATGTCAGTGACCATTTAAATGCACTTTAAACATCTGTCATTTACAGACTCTTTAAAGTGGTGTACTATCTTATATTCTGATTCTCTTCCCAAGGCCTTTCTTTCTTATAACAACCTTTCTTTGGGCTTAAACCATACCTCTAATTTCCAGAACCAATCTGACTTCACATACTCGAAACATAAAAGAATAATGAAAAAATAACCTGTCTGTGAAAAACAAAGAAACAAACAATCAGCAGGATTCATATAATTTTCACTTTGCTGGGATGCATTACAATAGTAAATGATGTCCTTAAACCAGATGATATCTCACAACAACACATACCATTTCTTCCAGAAATCTTTTATTAGGGATAAGTCTGGCCCATGGTTCACAATAGAAATCAACTCACTTTTACTATATAGAGGTGACACAAAAGCTGACATTTTATCATTTTTCTTTACTATTTCTTTCCTTTTTAATTGTATACTGCACCAAAATATTTTCAGCTATCAATTAATCACTTCTTACTATCTTCTTTTTCCCAAGAGCATCATCACTGGTTGGTTCTATGATTCTGTGATCACAGCAGCACATTGCAAGGAAGAGTACTTTGACTGCAGTGGGAGGTAAATAATATCAGGAACTTTTTAGGCTATCAGGTAGTGACAGGACTTGGGGGAATGGAGCAAAGCTGGAGGTGGGGAGATTCAGATTGGACGTGAGGAGGAAGTTGTTGAGCATGAGAGTGGTGAGAGCCTGGAATGGGTTGCACAGGGAGGTGTTTGAGGTCCCGTGCCTGGAGGTAAGTCCAGGCTGGATGAGGCTGTGGCCAGGCTGATCTAGGTTAGGGTGTCCATTGCCATGGCAGGGGAGTTAGAACTAGATAATCCTTGTAGTCCCTTCCAGCCCTGACTGGTTCTATGATTCAACTGACTGCAAAGGATAGCTTCAGCTAAGTTTTCTAAACATATTTTGCTGATTCACCCTGGGTTTCTTACATTTCCCCTGAAATATGACCTCTCCTTTTCATTTAAGGATATGTTTTAATTTGAATTTGAATACTATTGAAATAAAAAGCTTTAAAATATTCATAGTCAACCTTAACCAAAGGTGATAAATGTTTGCATTCTTAAACAAGCAGGCCTAGTTCTGAAGCCAGAGATTATTTCATTGCAGCTTGAGCGAAGTTTTTCCTTCTTTATCTTTTGTTACTTTCTTTGGTTACTTTTCTTTAGGAAAGAAATAGACAAAATTCAAAAGGACACAGTTGTAGGAAGTGAAAAAATGTTTCTGAGTACACACAGTGGAATCTGCCAAGACTTTTTTCATTTTTAGAAAGGTTGTTGTGGCTTTTTTTGTTCTTTTTTTTCTTCCCTGTTTTTCCCCCTCAGATCTACACATCCATTCTACTCAGTCTGGCTAGACCCAAGGGGTTTTTCTAGGTTAAGCAGCACAAAAACTGCTGGAAATGTCTAAGTGGAGCAAAATCTTTTCCAGAACCTGAAACTGAGGAACAAAATTAAAACATTACCAAAAGGAACCTTGATTTTAAGTACTGGTTTCTGTAATTCTGTGGGGTACCTCTGCCTGTGACTCTGTTATTTCCCTGTACAAGATCTGTACACATTTCCTTGCTGATCTGGATTTCTCAGAGCCTGTTTGCAGTTTCCATTGAAACTATGAATTCTTCCTAGCAAGGAGATGGTAAAGCTGTTAACTGCTGCAGTTACATATATTCTGCAATGTAACTGCATTGTCACATTGAGTCATGTACATGATGTTTTAGAAGGAAAGACAGAAATAGAGGAACAAGAAAACATAAACCCACCTCTAAGTACACAAATGTGTATAACCCTCTGGTCTGGAGATCAGAGGTAAGAGAGCTATTTGGTGCCATCTATTGATGAACTGGACAAAGAGGTGGGAAAGAGCAACCAGCCTTGTTCTAAGCATCCTCTCAGGATATCAGGGAGTGGATGATTTTGGAAAAATCCTCAAGATTTCTTCATGCAACTAATGAAATGTCACTGCAATTTTTCTGCCACTGAAAAATATCATGGCCATTCTCAGAGAGGTAAATTGTAGCTTAAAACTTCATGATGTTCTCAGGCAGAGATAATCTACTGTGAGAAAAGCAAGATGGAAAACTCATTCATACCTTCTAGGAAGAGGGCAGCCTTGGTAGTGTAAGAGCAATAAAATCATATAGTGGATCATACACATTGCTATACATTCCTCCTAGAAAAATCACACAATTAAAATGTGCCTGTAAAAATACTGAGGAGAAATCATAGGAGATCTGCAACACAAACAGCAGCAAAACTCAACAGGTCAGTTATTAAAAAAGAAAAAGTGGCTTCCAAATTTTATGAGGTCGTTTCCCTTGGTTTAGGCAGATAAGTTGCCTTTAAAGCTTTGATCCAAGCTTTGAGTTGCAATCAGACTTCTATATTTCTAAAACCTGCAAAGTCTCTTCTGCCACATCCCTATATTTTTTACTATTACATTACCCAGTGTGATGGGTTAGAAAGAAATACAGAAACACAACAACTCTCCCAGAAACCTGAGTCCTCAGGAGGGGCTCTCAATCACCCTTCCACCTTCTTCCCACCCTTCTACCTTACCCTAGATCTTTGCCTTATGCCCAAGATAGGTTGGAAGGTCAGCCAGGGGAGTTAGGAAGCAGATGGATTAGTCACACAGACAGCAGGTTAGGTTAGAGAGAGATGCAGCACACAAAGCCCAGAGAGCAACTCTGTTATCTTTATTTATGTTCTTGTTCTTATACATCTCAGCAAGCCTCTGAGTGAAGTTGACATCACCATTGTTTCCTTTTCACAGCCTGTAATCTAATTCTTCTCACCAAAACATTCTAGCTAGCTTCAAACTAGCACACCCAGAAATAACCTTTAAAAATTTACACTGCATGCCATGCAGAACTTAAGAAGAATAGGAATGACAGTTAAGAAACAGAGTCCTTAGACTTTATAATGCAAGATCAGAATTCTATCAGCATCACTACATTTTGATGAGTGAGCTCACAGAAATTCAGAGTAACTGCTCTTTTTTCCACTAACTTGACAATGACTGATTGCTGCTGATGTCTAAAATGTTCCAAACCAGGTGTATATATGCTTTCAAACATCAAACAGACTGAGTGAGAATAAACAACCTATGATTAGGAGTTCCATGTATGAGAGAAGTCCATGTTACAAATATAACAATTACTCTTTGGGACAAGAAAAACACAAAAGAAAGCAAAATATGCAAAACCAGGAGGCAAAGAAATACTAACATAGAACAAAAGATGAAATAAAGAAACTTGTGTAAGAAGGGGAAGGAATAAGTCTAATAACTGTTAATAAATCAATTACAGCCATATAGAATCAGAGACTTAATCAGGGTGGAAGAGACCTCCGAGATCATCAGTCCAACCTAGCACCCAGCCCTAGCCAGTCAACTAGACCATGGCACTAAGTGCCTCAGCCAGGCTTTTCTGGAACACCTCCGGGGATGGTGACTCCACCACCTCCCTGGGCAGCCCATTCCAATGCCAAATCACTCTCTCTGCCAACAACTTCCTCCTAACATCCAGCCTATACTTCCCCCAGCACAACTTGAGACTGTGTCCCCTTGTTGTGTTGCTGCTTGCCTGGCAGAAGAGACCAACCCCACCTGGCTACAGCCTCCCTTCAGGTAGTTGTAGACAGCAATGAGGTCACCCCTGAGCCTCCTCTTCTCCAGACTAAACACCCCCAGCTCCCTCAGCCTCTCCTCATAGGGTTTGTGCTCCAGGCCCCTCACCAGCTTTGTCACCCTTCTCTGGATACCTTCCAGCACCTCAACATCTCTCTTGAATTGAGGAGCCCAGAACTGGACACAGCACTCAAGGTGTGGCCTGAGGAGTTCTGATCACAGGGGCAGAATAACCTCTCTCATCCTGCTGGCCACACTGTTCCTGATGCAGGCCAGGATGCCATTGGCTCTCTTGGCCACCTGGGCACACTGCTGGCTCATGTTCAGCTACTATCCACCAGTACCCCTAGGTCCCTTTCTTCCTGGATGCTCTCCAGCCACTCAGCCTGTAGCACTGCTTGGGGTTGGTGTGGCCAAGTGGTATTAAGAAGTGGTATTAAGAAGTTGTTCATACCTGACAAACATTTATATTGTTTCATCTTTGCTTCAAGTATTTTACCTTAATACAAGTCATTTATTTTACCTCAATGCAACTAAGTGACATGAGACATGAATAAAGAGAGAGGGAAATGCTTGCAGAGTCTTGTAACTGTGTGGCTTAGCTCAGAAGGAAATCAAATCAGAATCTTTAACGTGTTTACAATTTTCTGCATGGAAGTTTTAGCCAGTTCTAGTCAAAAACAGAGCAAGGTGGATTTTCAGGTGCAAGATGGGCAGGAAACTCTCCAATGCCCAGCTTTTTTACCTTAGTCTTTCACTCTACTATGAGTTACACTCCAGTCTGTTTATTAGGAGCTTTTGTTGAATAACACATTCTAGTAGACAGACTTTTTTAAGGAGGAAGCTCTTAACTCTGGAAGCTAGGCAACAAAGATATTTTATTCTCAGCCTTCACTCATTTTCCTCAAAAGTGTAGCTATTGAAAGATATTTTGCTCTCAGTTAGTAAATACATAACAAAAAAAAAAAAAAAAAAAAAAAGGATTATTTAGGTAAAATGAATTTGGAAGGAGTGTGAACTAAGGCCAGATTTGAGATGAGCCCTTCCAAGGCTCATCTGACCCACAAGCTGTATTTTCAAATATTAAGCCCATTAAAAGATAAACCAAAACAAACAAAATGCCTTCCTTACTGTGTGTGACATGTTCTAGTTTCTGTCAGAAGGCCCTCAGCAATCTGACCTAATAATAGCTCTGCTCAACTCAGCAAGTGACCAGTACACTGCAGAGCAGGGCTGTCATTTAGGGAATTCTCAGCAGTCTACAGAAATGGTCTTCTGAGAAGTTCAGCAGAGTCAGATACGAAGTTTTGCTCCTGGTGTAGGATTATCATGTGAAAACTTAACCTGGAAGTTGATAGATGTCTAGAGAGGAGCTTTGCAGAGAGAACCAGAGAGTCAGTGTGAGTAATAGATTGACAGCTATGACATACTTTGGGTCATCAGGGAGATCTTGTCATGACAAAGACCAGTCAAGTATTCATAGAATCATGGGATGGTTTGTACAGAGCATTTAGATACATTTGTAAGGTCAGAGCTAGGAGGTTGAGGGTAGTCCTTTCACAGTCATAGAATAAGTCAGGATTGGAAGGGACCACAAGGATCATCTACTTCCAACCCTCCTGCCATTGCCAGGGACACCCTACCCTAGATCAGACTGGCAACAGCCTCATCCAGCCTGGCATTAAACACCTCCAGTCATGGGGCCTCAACCACCTCCCTGGGCAACCCAGTCCAGCCTCTCACCACTCTCATGCTCAACAACTTCCTCTTCATGTCCAGCCTGAACTTACCCATCTCCAGCTTTGTTCCATTCCTCCGAGTCCTGTCACTCCCTGACAGCCTAAAAAGTCCCTCCCCAGCTTTTTTGTAGCCCCCTTCAGATCCTGGAAGGCCACAAGAAGGTCACCTGGGAGCCTCCTCTTCTCTAGACTGAACAGCCCCAACTCTTTTAGTCTGTCCTTATAGGAGAGCTGCTGCAGCCCTCTGATCATCCTCCTGGCCCTTCTCTGGACATGCTCCAGCACATCTATATCCTTCTTGCAATGGGGACTCCATAACTGAATACAGTACTCTAGGTGGGGTCTCACCAGAGCAGAGTAGAGAGGGACAATCACCTCCCTCCACCTGCTGGCCACACTAAGTGTGGCATCAGTACAAAAAAACCCACACAGGCAAACTAGAATTAGTGCGGCAGAAAGACACTAAGACCATCAGAGCCTGGAACATGTCCTGTAAGGAGAGGCTGGGAGAATGTGTCTTCTCAGTGTGATGAGAAAAAGGCTAATGAGAAGTATGGATGGTGGTCTTCAGGTGATGGGAAGCTAACGTCTGAGGGACAGTGAACCAGCCCCTTGTTTTAAAAGTTTGAGGACCCCTGGTCTGTTTGATTGGACAGGGCTGGGTGCTAGGTTGGACTGGATGATCTTGGAGGTCTCTTCCAACCTGGTTGATTCTATGATTCTATGATCTGTAGGAACTTAGGAAGAGTTAAGAATCTCTGAACACTTAAGAACTGGATACCAAATCATTTAGCTAGCAATCATATATACTGACAAAACTTCTAGAAGGAAAAAGAAATTAACTGGGAAGAACAATAACAATTTGGAGATGAATTTCAGCTAAATTGGAACTAATGGAAGCAAATTAATGCAATTATTATGTAAGACAAAATTAGAATTCACTTGGTGAAAAATTCTTTTAGAGATACAGAGCTGAAGCAGTCTTTATAATTTAAAACCTCTTCCAAAAAGATTCAGAACTAAGATCCCCATATTCCATGTAAGAATATAATACCAATATTAAAAGACTGCCAGGAAAAAAAAAACATGTAAAAGATTATTTATTAAGACACTTCTATAGATGGAAATAGCAGTAGTGAAAAATAAATTATGGAAACTGAATACATACTAAATATAACATTTCATTATCATTATAAAAATTGTGGTTTAGACTATAAAACATGTAATTTTTTTCTCCTCAATTGTAATAGAACTGCTAGAATATGCTTACTCTTCATTCACTGCCAGCAACAATGAAATTTGATGAGAATTCACCAGCTAAATATATAGATTTCTCATTTTCTTATTGTGGTGATTTGGCCTTGGTTGGGAGCCAGATGCACAGCAAAGCCCCTCTACCGCTTCCTTTCTTAGATGGACAGAGGGAAAATATAACAAGAGGCCTGAATGTTGAAATAGAATGACTTTGAGGGGGGAAAGCAAAGGCCATGGGCAGAATCAAGAGTAAAATATTGTGCACTCCTTTCCATTAGCAGACAATGTCCATCCACTCCCCAGAAAGCAGGGCTTCAATGCATGTAGCAGTTGGTCTGGAGGACAAGCACAACTAACTGATGTCTGCACACTTCCTTCTTTCCCCCAGCTTTTATATGAGCTAACATCATATACCCCTTTGAATAGTTTGGGCCAGCTCACCCAGACATATCCCCTCCCAAGATCTTGCCAAGCCCTCATCATAATTGTTGCTGCAGTATAGGGAATGTTGGGAAAGCACAGCCTTGATGCTGTCTACAACTACCTGAAGGGAGGTTGTAGCCAGGTGGGGGTTGGTCTCTTCTGCCAGGCAACCAGCAACAGAACAAGGGGACACAGTCTCAAGTTGTGCTGGGGTAGGTCTAGGCTGGATGTTAGGAGGAAGTTCTTCCCAGAGAGAGTGATTTGCCATTGGAATGGGCTGCCCAGGGAGGTGGTGGAGTCACCATCCCTGGAGGTGTTCAAGAAAAGCCTGGATGAGGCACTTAGTGCCATGGTCTAGGTGACTGGCTAGGGCTGGGTGCTAGGTTGGCCTGGATGATCTTGGAGGTCTCTTCCAACCTGCTTGATTCTGTGATTCTATATGTGAGCACTGCTCAGCAGCAGCCAAAATACTGGTGTGTTGTCAACACTTCCAGGTACCCCTGCAGAACACAATACTATGAAAGGTACGATGGGGACAACTAGCTCCATCTCAGCCAAACCAAATACACTTATCTTTGGTTTATCTTAAACTATACCAGTTAAAATGGTCAGCAGCAGCATAAGAGTAGAAATAAAACTTTTCCCACTTTTAGCCATTAACCTTCCCTTGAAGGGGGACTACAAGAAGGATGGAGAGAGACTCTTTACAATGGTCCATAGTATTAGGATGAGGGATGACAGCTTCAAAGTAGAGAAGAGTAGATTTAGATTGGATGTTAGGAACAAATTGTTTAACAGGAGGATAATGGAATGCAAGAATACATTGCCAAGAGAGGTAGTAGGGGCCCCATCCTTGGATATATCCAACGTGAGTCTGGACAGGGCTCTGGACAACCTGATCTAGTTTAGGATGTCTCTGCTTACTGCAGAGGGGCTTGGACCTTTGGAGATCCCTTCCAACCCAGACCATTTTATGATTCTGATTCTATGGTTCAGAGATTAAGTGGCAATAAAAATAAATTAAATAGAACTGATATATTGAAAGCCACTGAATCTTTTATATCACAAGCTATAATTTATCCCTCTGAGTTATTCTCATAATACCTGGTAAAATTAATATTTTCCTTAAAAGAAAAGATTTTTCAATTTAATTCAGCATAACATCACTACTCTCTAGAACAACTACAATATATCACAAAGGTATTTAAATAGATGGCTCATTAAGATAATTGCAATTTTGTATAGACTTGAAATATGCTTCTGATCATCAAAGAAAGCAAGTGAAAATGACACAGCCTATCTGAGGTACTAATATGGCAGTATTATTTTAGCATGAATTCCTTGGGATTTCTGTCTCTGTGTGTCAGGGTCCAGAGAACAGAGATGAACAATATCTCTGTCCAGAGGAGCAAGATCTGTTCTTATGGATTTCTGTGTTGTGAAATTAAGGTGCAAGTGAGACCATAGATCACAAAACTATTTACTAAAGGATCACAGTATCACAGTATCACAGTATCACCAAGGTTGGAAGAGACCTCACAGATCATCAAGTCCAACCCTTTACCACAGAGCTCAAGGCTAGACCATGGCACCAAGTGTCACGTCCAATCCTGCCTTGAACAGCTCCAGGGACGGCGACTCCACCACCTCCCCGGGCAGCCCATTCCAGTGTCCAATGACTCTCTCAGTGAAGAACTTTCTCCTCACCTCCAGCCTAAATCTCCCCTGGCGCAGCCTGAGGCTGTGTCCTCTTGTTCTGGTGCTGGCCACCTGAGAGAAGAGAGCAACCTCCTCCTGGCCACAACCACCCCTCAGGTAGTTGTAGACAGCAATAAGGTCTCCCCTGAGCCTCCTCTTCTCCAGGCTAACCAATCCCAGCTCCCTCAGCCTCTCCTTGTAGGGCTGTGCTCAAGGCCTCTCCCCAGCCTCGTTGCCCTTCTCTGGACACGCTCAAGCATCTCAATGTCCCTCCTAAACTGGGGGGCCCAGAACTGGACCCAGTACTCAAGGTGTGGTCTAACCAGTGCAGAGTACAGGGGCAGAATGACCTCCCTGCTCCTGCTGACCACACCATTCCTGATAGAGTTGAACAAAGCAGAGGGAGAGAAAAGAGGACAGAAAGAGAGAGAGAACAACGGAGAAAAAGAGAAGCAAGAGGGAGGGAAAAGAGCAGGGATTATATTACCATCAGCTGCAGATGGGGGGGAGAGAGAGAGATGTGTGCATGGCCCAGGGATGTTCTCCTGTGGAGTTCATCAGGAGTTCTTCTGGTGGAGGTGCAGCTCTGGTGGTGGTGCACACCTGGAGGTCCACCTGTTGGCAGGCATTGCTCATGTCTTTTTATACAGCTTTTTAGATGGGTGTCTTGGTGCAGCTCCCCAGGAAATCTTCCTATGTATTCATGTGTTTGCAGGGGTCAGTGGCAGCACCGGGGAGGGCCTCCACCTCTTCCCTGCACTGCTTACCTGTCCATACCCCAAATGCACATAAGCCTTTTCTCTTTGGGGTAGCTGACCTAAGATGTACTCATCCTGGGCGTTGAAGCCAGGCTGAGGTCCAGGAATTTCCTCAAGGCACTGTCTGTTTATTTGCATCCTTGAGCTTTCCCTCGAGCACCTCATCTGAGCCTAGGAGGTTAACAAAGGCAATCTTTATCTTTGCTGGTGAACAAAGGAGAGAGGATTTAGACTCTCACACTGTGACATTCAAACATTACATTGGCAAAATACCTCAGCATTTTTAGAGATGCTTCAGTGACAGCTCACTTGAGCACTGTTGAGCTATTCTGCATCTCATGCTTATGACTAGGAACAAGTCTTCTTCATTATGCAGTCTGACCAGAGATACAGTGAGCTTCTGTTATTGACACAGAACTTATGCTACAAAGGTGTCACTTTTTGAGAAGAAAGAAAATTTTGTTGTAAATATAATTTTATGTCTAAATTACATGGAACATTTCTGTAACAAGTTTGTGGCTTGTTTTGTTGTTGTTGTTACTGTTGGGGTTTTGAAATGGTTTGGATCAGTGGGTTAATCTATTTCTATTCTTCCAACACAGAAGTGAGAGAAAAAATAACACATGAAAATTCAGGATTGACACACCAAAAAAAAAAAAGAAAAAAAAAAAAGAAAAAAAAAAGAAAAAAAAAAAGAAAAAAAAAAAAAGAAGTGAGATAAGAGTAGAGTTTACTGAGCAAAATCAAAAACATGGTACAAAATGTATAATTACTTTAGCAGGAAAAGCACAATGCAAAGCATCAGCAAGAGAGCCAAACACCCAAGCCAGAAAACTACTCCTCCATCTCTCTTTGTCTTGCTGCCATCCCAGTGGAAAAGATCAACACCCAAGAACCTGAAACCCAGAAGCAACACCAGGTAGCCTCCCATGTTATAATCAGAACATCAACCCCCAAAATAGTTTGCTTCAGACAGTACTTTCATACCTACTGTGTCCAGTTCTGGGCTCCTCAATTCAAGAGAGATGTTGAGGTGCAGAGAAGGGCGACAAAGATGGTGAGAGGCCTGGAACACAAACTCAATGAGAAGAGGCTGAGGGAGCTGGGGGTGTGCAGCCTGGAGAAGACGACTCTCAGGGGTGACCTCATTGCTGTCCACAACTACCTGAAGGGAGGCTGTAGCCAGGTGGGGGTTGGTCTCTTCTCCCAGGCAACCAGCAACAGAACAAGGGGACACAGTCTCAAGCTGTGGTGGGGGAGGTCTAGGCTGATGTTAGGAGGAAGTTCTTGCTGGAGAGCATGATTTCCCATTGGAATGGGCTGCCCAGGGAGGTGGTGGAGTCACCATCCCTGGAGGTGTTCAAGAAAAGCCTGGATGAGGCACTTAGTGCCATGGTCTAGTTGACTGAATAGGGCTGGGTGCTAGGTTGGACTGGATGATCTTGGATGTCTCTTCCAACCTGGTTGATTCAATGATTCTATGATTTTTGAAGCTGGCATGACTGCAGCATGGTATGAATAACATCAGCAGCTTCAACTCAAGCCATGACATTTTTTTTTTATATGAACATTATCTTTTTTCTGATATATCTCTCAGTAAACTTTCCTCTTGAGTTACAAACCCATCTTGGTGTACTGCACTATGAGGTACCCTACCAAGTGTGTGACAATTATAGTTTCAATTTCTGTGTATTACAAAAAGACAAATGAGTACTGATACAATTCTAAGAGCAGAGTAGCAATAATGATAGCTTTGCTTTCATTTAAAATTTAGCTTTAAAACATATGAAAGGTTAAATTGGAGCTATATCTCTAACCAGTAAATGGATAAGATGATAATAAAACTTCTACTGTTGGGCTAAATCAGTCATGCCATAAAGAGTTCCAATATTACATTCTATGGGTGAAGTATTTTATGAAAATGCTAATTAAGATTTAACAAAATCTGGTTTGCTCTGCATTTACTTTTAAAAATGTCTGTTCAGCATGGAAAAATAAGAGCATGGCAGATGTTGTGGAAAAATCAGCATCTATTGAGGTCTTTAAGTGTTCCTAAAAAAAGACTTTTGCTGCCTTTCTGAATAAGATCAAAAGAAAAAGGATTTTTATTAAGAAGGGGAAAAGAAAGTAGTTTTATTGAACATGAAATCAAATAGCACATGCATCTATTTTCTTTTTAAACAATCAGCATCTCTAAATGATGTGCATTTTGTTCTGGTAGCAATAGCTTGGAGATTAATTGTAGTGTTGTTTTTTTATGGGTTTGACTACAACAATTAAAACAAATGCAGGGGAAAAAAATTAGCCTGATTAGTTTTTACAAAGTCAAGAGATTGACCCTGATACTTAGCATTATGTGGGACTAATGGTGAATACAAGGGGGGAAATGCAGAGTGAATTTCTAGGCAGTAGCGCAAGGAATTGTAGTCTCTCTGTGTTTACAGAAAAGAAAGATTTACAGGTAATTGCATAGAAACACTTCCTGAGAGATGGCAATATCCTCCAGTTTGAGGCCAGGATCATGGATCAGAAAATATCCACTACCTTCAAAAGTACTCCATAAAGATAAGGCAGGGAAAAACAAACACCACATTCAAAAATGGAATCATAGAATAGAATCATAGAATCAACCAGGTTGGAAGAGGCCTCCAAGATCATCCAGTCCAAAATAGCACCCAGCCCTAGCCAGTCAACTAGACCATGGCACTAAGTGCCCCACCCAGTCCTTTCTTGAACATCTCTAGGGATGGGGAAGAGTGGTTGACAGCCCCTCCTGGGGACTCTGGTTTCTGAGGGCTGTTATGATTACTTCTTAACTTGTATATTTCTGTCTGTAGATACATATACTGTAAAAACCTGCCTGTATATTGCGGTAAGCTGTAAATATAAAGCTCCTTTTCTTTAATTTCCATTTGCTGAGCCTAGTCTGGGTGATTTTTCTTAAATGTGGGGGGGCAGGTAACACCTAAACCATCACAGATAGTTATCCACAAACTTCCAGTTCGCACAACACACAGTAAGACACAGAAACCCTTATATCTGTTGCTCAATTCACCTTTTTCTATGACAAATATCCAAACTGGAAAAAGCTCTGAGCTACAGATTCCTGGTTTTCCCCTGTGCCATAGTAATGGCTGAGATAGAAAAAAGAAGTTTTAGAAATCCAGAATGTTTGAGACAGTCAGGAAAGTATGGTGTCATAAATCATAGAATCATAGAATCAATCAGGTTGGAAGAGACCTCCAAGATCAACCAGTCCAATCTAGCACACATCCAGTCAACTAGACCATGGCACTAAGTGCTCCCATCCAGTCTTTTCTTCAGCACCTCCAAGGATGGCAACTCCACCACCTCCCTGGGCAGCCCATTCCAATGCCAATCACTCTCTGCCAACAACTTCCTCCTAACATCCAGCCTAGACCTCCCCCACCACAACTTGAGACTGTGTCCTCTTGTTGGTTGCCTGGCAGAAGAGATCAATCCCCATCCGGTTACAGCCTCCCTTCAGGTAGTTGTGGACAGCAATGAGGTCACCCCTGAGCCTCCTCCAGGCTGCACACCCCCAGCTCCCTCAGCCTCTCCTCACAGGGCTGTGCTCCAGACCTCTCTCCAGCTTTGTCACCATCTCTGCACATGTTCCAGTATCTCAAGGTGTGCCCTGACCAGCGTTGAGTACAGGGGAAGCATAACCTCCCTTGTCCTGCTGGCCAAGAAAAAAAAAGTTGGGTAGTTTTGTTGAAAAAAACTTTTTTAAATGAAAACTGAGGGCAGGGTGGATATGTCTAAGCTTGTTTACAAGTAGCAAACCTGCAATTTCAGAGTGAGGAAGTGTAAAGACTGAAAAAAATCTGATTTAGAAGGCTGTGCAGCAAACACTGTATGTAATTATGAAGACTGTGTTTGCTTGCTTCAACTCAGAACACAGAATACAAAAACTCAAGTGAAATTCTTTGGGGTGAATAGCAGGAAGTTAGTCCTTAGCAGCAGCAGACTGCATGAGGCTTTGCTACTCAGCATGACAGGTGACAAAGGTCTAATTTGGCAACCACAATAGCTTTACTGAAAAATGTAAAGGTTAAGGAATGGTTCTAACAAATGCCTTATTAAGTATTTAATCTTCTGATCATAATTTGACATTAGAAAGTATTCCTGTGGTTATCAAACAGTATTTTGCTTATTATCTTTCTTAGTGTCAAATTCTTCTTTCTCTCAGTAAAAGATTTTTTCCCCTGTTCTTTGTCTGTAAATTGAGAGTTATAAATTATTGAATTTCAAGACAATTTAGTTTTTGAGCTTTCTGTGCAGTATCTTGAACCAATATTTATCAGTGACCCTAGAAACTCAACTTCTCCTTTGTAGATACCAGTCATGGGTAGGCAGAAAAAAAAAATCACATCTAGAAAAGCAGTTCTAGTAGTAGATTTTTTTATTGTATAACTCTAAAATAGGGTGAAAATAAATCCAGGGAAACAGCTGAGACAGTCATAAGGCCATGCTCCAAGCAACTCTTTGGCAGTATGATCACAGATCAGAGCCCTGTGGAGCACTCTGATGTATATTAATAAATAAGTATAGACATGGTCTAAATGCCCAGAAGATGTTGATAAGATCTGGTTCAGATAGCAATCAAAGGATGCCTTTGGCAGTGTATGACAAAACATTGCATTGATAGTATATCAAAAGAAGACAGCGTTCTTTATCATTTCTTGATGCTTGTGAAGGAAAACAACACAAAAGTATCTGTAAAAAAAAATGGAAGAATACAAAACATTGCTCCCAAAACTAAGATGATTAAATATTTTGCCTTTGTCACCCAAGACCTTCACAGAAACTCATATAAACAAATCATCAAAAAAAGCCTCTATTTCTTCAAAATTATCTACCTACCTAATTATCTATTCAATAGACTCAGAAAAGTCCACAGCAGCTGTTTTGACAGGTTTGTTGTCAAGCAGTGTGGACACTGGGGATCAGATGTTCCAATAAAAAGCAGCTTCAACAGGAGCCAGCTGAATATCTTACTCCTCAGGAATCTAACTTAGACTAGGCGTCTGCTCCCTGGGATGCTCAATATGCCAGAAGTCAGAGCTTCCATGAAGCATATTGGTCTCTAACTGAATAGTCATGAAAAGGAACCTTTATTTGATTTTGGGTATGGTTTATTTGGTGTGTGTGTGGGGGGGGGTGACTGGGGGGTTTTTGATTGTTTGAGTTTTGTTTGCTTTGGTTTGGGTTAGTTTTTTTTCTTCGTTCTTTTTTTTTGTCTATGTTTTTGTGATGTCCTCTTCAGTTGTGTGAGACAAGGGTTTTTATCTCTGAAGAAGTTAGGTACTGTCAACCTTATATTTCCATTTATAGATAGCAATGGCTACCCAAAGTGTGGATTTATTGTAATCAAAATTACTCAGCAGTACTTCCAACAAAATCAAATTACAAGTTTGCGTGTCAGTTGGGAATACACTACTACAAAACTAATTCTTACACTTTAGAATCATAGAATCAACCAGGTTGGAAGAGACCTCCAAGATCAGCCAGTCCAACCTAGCACCCAGCCCTAGCCAGTCAACTAGACCATGGCACTAAGTGCCTCAGCCAGGCTTTGCTTCAACACCTGCAGGGATGGCAACTCCACCACCTCCCTGGGCAGCCCATTCCAATGCCAATCACTCTCTCTGCCAACAACTTCCTCCTAACATCCAGCTTAGACCTCCTATGGTACAACTTGAGACTGTGTCCCCTTGTTCTATTGCTGGTTGCCTGGCAGAAGAGGCCAACCCCCACCTGGCCACAATGTCCCTTCAGGTAGTTGTAGACAGCAATGAGGTCCCCCTTGAGCCTCCTCTTCTCTAGACTGCACAGCTCACTCAGCCTCTCCTCATAGGGCTGTCTTCCAGGTCCCTCACCAGCTTTGTCTCAACATCTCTCTCGAATTGAGGGGCCCAGAACTGCACATAGTACTCAAGGTGTGGCCTGACCAGTGTTGAGTACTGGGGAAGAATAACCTCCCTTGATCTAAGAACCAATTTTCCAATGATAACACATTGAATAAAATGATATGGCATGGATTGCTCTTTAATGAGGTGTAAGTTTATGTTTCTTTTTCTATCTCTATTATGTAACAAAACCTATTTTGAAGACAGCAGTTCTAAGATAAAGGGTTGTGACCTTTAAATTCTGGCTCAATAGTTGCTAAATTGTCAGTAATTGCTAATTTGTCTGCCATTTAGCTAGAGCAGCTCTGCAAGGAGTCCCATTTCATGTGGTGCTTTCTTTTCATATGCTGCTTGCAAAGTTTTCTTTACGTGAGATTTATTTATTGAAGCTAGGTCAGATACCCATTTTAAAACAAACAGAAAAAAAGACCTGTTCTATGAAGCTAATTTCAGATCACAGGTTCAAAAATCCAACTCGAAATACTTCAGGTTCAGTTTTGATTGCAGAAAGGAAACACATCAGTCACATAGTAGCTTATTAATAGAGTTGGCTAGTTATTGAAAAATAACATAATGTCTGCTGTTTGTGTGAATGAAGACAAATTCTCATTGGAAGTACTCAGATTATGACTGCAATTTTTCTAAGACTTGCATGCACAAAAAATTGCTTCCTTAAATGGTTGCAGGACAAAAGCAATTACAAGTGCTTGCAAAAATTAATGTTCGTTCCAAAAGTAGTGGTATCATAGAATCAGTCAGGGTTGGAAGGGACCACAAGGATCATCTACTTTCAACCCCCCTGCCATGCCCAGGGACACCCTACCCTAGAGCAGGCTGCCCACAGCCTCATCCAGCCTGGCCTGAAACACCTCCAGCTTTGGGCCCCAACCACCTCCATGGGCAACCCATTCCAGCCTCTCACCACTCTCATGCTCAACAACTTCCTCCTCACATCCAGTCTGAACCTACCCACCTCCAGCTTTGCTCCATTCCTCCCAGTCCTCTCACTCCCTCAAAGTCTAAAAAGTCCCTCCCCAGCTTTTTTGTAGCCCCCTTCAGATCCTGGAAGGCCACAAGAAGGTCACCTGGGAGCCTCCTCTTCTGCACACTGAACAGTCCCAACTCTTGCAGTCTGTCCTTATAGGAGAGGTGTTCCAGCCCTCTGAGCATCCTTGTATTGCCATGGATGCTGTTTTTTCTTGTCTGTGAGAATGCCTTTTTTGCTTGAGGCAAGGGAAACAAGCACATAATAGTGAACCAGTGTCACCTTGTAAATATCAAATGAGTTTGTTTGGGTTTTTTAAACAATAACTATGGTAATCAGCATAATAACCACTCCATAGGCTGGCAAATGTTTGATGAACAGTTCCTCAGTTATTTTTTTTTAAGTTTTAGAGTCTAACAAGAATAATTAGAAAAATGGTGAAAAACTAAATCTGCTTTAAGTAATTTTTCACAGAACATATTGCTGATGTTGGAAGTGGCCTTTGGATCTCCACATAGTTTAAAACCCCTGCTTAGAGCTGTGTCAACTAAAGCAGATTGCTTAAGGCCATTTCCAGTAAAATTTTGAGTGGCATCAAGGGTGGAGACCTACAGCTTCTTTTGACAGCCTGTTCCAGCATCTGATCACTCTTACAGCAAGTGTTCTCTTGCATTTAGGTAACATTTTCTGCATTTCAATGGGCTCATTTCTCTTGTCCAGTGAAGTTATGTCACTGAGAACAATCAAGGTCTGCCTTCTTTCCTCAGCTCATCCTGTATTTATTTAAACATGTCGATATTAAGTGTCCTCTCTAAGAAAGTTAGATTGGACAGGCTCTCAGCAACCTGATCTAGTTGAAGATGCCCCTCCTTAGAATCATAGAATCAATCAGGTTGGAAGAGACCTCCAAGATCAGCCAGTCCAACCTAGCACCCAGCCCTAGCCAATCAAATAAACCATGGCACTAAGTGCCTCAGCCAGGCTTTTCTTGAACACCTCCAGGGATGGTGACTCCACCACCTCCCTGGGCAGCCCATTCCAATGGCAAATCACTCTCTCTGGCAAGAACTTCCTCCTAACATCCAGCCTAGACCTCCCCCAGCGCAACTTGAGACTGTGTCCCCTTGTTCTGTTGCTGATTGCCTGGGAGAAGAGACCCTGCAGGTAGTTGTAGACAGCAATGAGCTCTGCCCTGAGCCTCCTCTTCTCCAGGATAAACACCCCCAGCTCCCTCAGCCGCTCCTCATAGAGTTTGTGTTCCAGGCCCCTCACCAGCTTTGTCACCCTTCTCTGGACACCTTCCAGCACCTCAACATCTCTCTTGAATTGAGGAGCCCAGAACTAGACACAGTACTCAAGGTGTGGACTGACCAGTGTTGAGGACAGCAGAAGAATAACCTCCCTTGTCCTGCTGGCCACACTGTTCCTGATGCAGGCCAGGATGCCATTGGCTCTCTTGGCCACTTGGGCACACTGCTGGCTCATCTTCAGCTACTATCTACCACCAGCACCCCCAGGTCCCTTTCTTCATGGCTGCTTTCCAGCCACTCTGTCCCCAGCCTGTAACACTGCTTGGCATTGTTGTGGCCAAAGTGCAGAACCCTGCACTTGGCATTGTTAAATCTCATCCCGTTGGCCTCTGCCCACCCATCCAGCCTGTCCAGGTCACTCTGCCAACTCTTTTTTTTTTTTTTTGCAGTGTGCTTCTAAGTAAGGGATTCAATTGATTTTCATATCTATATGAGGTAGAGTGGTTTGTTCCCCAGAAATATTTGTTTCCAAATCATGTAATGGTTCTCAAAACTATCACAGCAGCAGATGTCTGTCCTTAAGATTTCTAAAGTTATAAAGCTGCTCCTTGGTGTTTTGCTTTCAAAACCATTAAATTCTCAGCATGGGCCACTGTAAGAAGACTGCAAATTAGTCAGAGTAGATGCTATTCTCATTTAATCTTGCCCATATATATGTTAGGGATTGTTTCTAAGGCACCCAAAAAACCAGGCAAAGGAGCTATGCAAAACACATATTTGCTCCAAATAACAGGCCAAAATAAATCACAAGTTCATATGTCAGGCATGAGCATAATATTATGCAACTAATCTTAAATGCCACAAACATCCCTTTTTAGAATGATGTCCCCAAATGGGCAGATACTTATTCACAAGAGGAAAAAATAATCCACTGAAGAGTACCCAGAAAAGGGAACCTGTCACCCACAAGGAGTAGGGTTTTGTTCAAGTACGCATCTAGAAGAATTATCCACTCATCAGATCGTAGCTGATGGCTCACACAATTCTGGAAAGTTTCCTTGGGTGAGGTTGTTGTGATCCAAGGGGAAGGTCCCTGATGGCAGATCTGCTGCTCCAGAAAGGACAGATTCAGATTTGCTCTCCAGTGCAACTCCATTTATACCTCAGTGGATTATGAACTGCAGTCACTCTAATGAGCTGAGTTGGGCTCTTCTATTCAAGAGAGATGTTGAGATACTGGAACATGTCCAGAGAAGGGTGACAAAGCTGGTGAAAGGCCTGGAACACAAACCCTATGAGGAGAGGCTGAGGGAGCTGGGGGTGTGCAGCCTGGAGAAGAGGAGGCTCAGGGCAGACCTCATTGCTGTCTACAACTACCTGAAGGGAGGCTGTGGCTAGGTGGAGGTTGGTCTCTTCTGCCAGGCAACCAGCAAGAGAACAAAGGGACACAGTCTCAAATTGTGCCAAGAAAAATATAGGCTGGATGTTAGGAGAAAGCTTTTCCCAGAGAGAGTGATTGGCATTGGAATGGGCTGCCCAGGGAGGTGGTGGAGTCACTGTCCCTGGAGGTCTTCAAAAGAAGACTGGGTGAGACACTTAGTGCCATGGTCTAGTTGACTGGCTAGGGCTGGGTGCTAGGTTGGCCTGGATGATCTTGGAGGTCTCTTCCAACCTGGTTGATTCTGTGATTCTATGACAATGGCCTGAAACAAAACAGATAAATGGTTTGAAATTAGAGAAGAGCAGATTTAGCTTGGATGTTAGGAACAAGTTCTTTACTATAAGGATGATGAAATACCAGAACAGGTTGCCCATGGAGATAATAGAGGCCCCTTCCCTGGAGATATTCAAAGTGAGGCTCAACAAGGCTCGGAACAACCTGATGTAATAGAGGATGTCCCTGCCAACTGCATGGAGGTTGGACTAGATGACCTTTGGAGGTCCCTTCCAACCCAAACCATTCTATGATTCCATGAGGCCCCAGTCATATATAATCTTCTCTAGGGCAAATGCATCTAGTATTTTGCATTTAGCAAGATTCCTTCTATTGTCATAGAGATAAAATAGATATTTGCAAAGTGGGAAACAACTTTGACATCTACTTTACATTTTTTCCACAGCAAGAACTGAGACAAGTCCAAAATGAGTAAAGAACACTGTACATATGAATAGTGGTCATCAGTTTGCTGGGGTTTTTTTCTTCCCTTGTTTTTTCAATCAAAAGTCCACCTAGTAACAAGCATCTAGCAGATAGTCACATAGTAGGAATTGCTTTTTAGAGTCTCATTTTCAGAGTGAATTCATAATGAACAGGATTCTAAATAATATGTTTTGAATAAGTGGCTAGAATTAAGTAGGACATAAGAAGGTCAGAAATCAAAGTCTATGAAATGGAACTGATGCTTGCAAATATGTCACTCCAAAGGAGTAATTATGCTTCTCCAGGAAAAATATTTATCATGGAAGCTTATAACAAGCAGCAATCAAGATTGATCCAGCAATGCAATTCTCATGCATAGATAGATTTATGAGAGACTTTTCTGAGGAGAATTAATTCAATTTTCATCTCTGTAGCATCAGGGCTCTTGAGGAAAATGGCATATATTAGTATTTATATGTTTGTGTGTATGAATGTAATATATATAAAAGTGGATATATCTTTTTCTTATATGTGTGTGTTGTGTTGTTTTTCATATCCAAACAGAAAGAATATAAGCACATCCCACAGACAAAGGTAGGTAGTAGAATCATAGAATCAACCAGGTTGGAAGAGACCTCCGAGATCATCCAGTCCAACCTAGCACCCAGCCCTAGCCAATCAACTAGACCATGGCACTAAGTGCCTCAGCCAGTCATTTCTTGAAGACCCCCAGGGACGGTGCCTCCACCACCTCCCTGGGCAGCCCATTCCAATGCCAATCACACTCTCTCTGAAGAACTTCTTCCTAATATCCAGCCTATACCTACCCTGGCACGACTTGAGACTGTGTCCCTTGTTCTGTTGCTGCTTGCCTGGGAGAAGAGGCCACCCCCCACCTGGCTACAATGCCCCTTCAGGTAGTTGTAGACAGTAAAAGATAACTTGTGAGTAAAATGCAAATATAGACTGTATAGGAAATTAATAATTGTTATGAATTATGAATATTAATTTCTGTATGAATACTAATTCTTATTAATATTCAAAAATTGGGGAAATTCCCTGAGGTTCTTCGGATTTTTGGTTGACAGGAAGCAATTGCACAGAGTTAAACAGTTCAAACAATCAGAACTTGGGAAGTAGGAACATGGGACCAGGAAGAATTCTAACTATGCTTATGGAGTCTTGGCATTCACTCCAGCAGAGGTACTCATGACTCTTTTGGTTTCTGAGTAAATCTCCTGTATCAATGACACTTTCAAACTCACAAGGATGGTTCCAAGGTAAAATACAAATATTCCAGGCAGAGGGAAGAAGATGCTGCTGAGCCACTAGTGTTAGCTGCAACACGTGGCTGCCTTCCACAAGCCGCAAACGAGGAGAGGCAGGAAGGCTCCATGCAGACAAGCTGGTGTAAAAAGGCTGAATACAGGAAGGTGCAGCTTCTAAATCATCCCCCTTTATGTGCTTGGTCTTGAAAATCAAACTGGCCAATAGACAGTAGCATCATTGTTCTCGCCAATGAATTCAAAGCTTCATGCCACCTTTGACCATGCAGGCACGGTGAGGGCAGCACAAGACACCTCACAAGTGATGCTAAGCCCCCTTAGCCCTCAAGGCTTTGCTGGAGCCAAACCCTTATTGTTTGCTCATCTAAAACTCTCCCTGACCCACAGCAGGAGAAAGAGAGTCAGGGTTAAACCTTCCTGGCAGGATTTATGCCCTACTAGGACATGGACTACTTTCTCTCAATCCATTCTAAGTGTATTAATTGCTGCCAGTTTTTCACACAATCTGAAACATCTTTACCAGCAGGATAGTAGGTGAAAGATCCTGTATTCTGAATCTGCACAACAGTTGTACTCAATCAGCAAAAGGTATCTGTCTTACTCATTAAGAAAGATGCAAATATTCCTCAGCTATGACAAGCATGAAGACTCAGTAAATACAGTTCAAAGAAAATGTAGAAGTTGAAAAGGAAAGAGTGA
The DNA here is from genome assembly GCF_015220805.1 of Pogoniulus pusillus. Lineage (NCBI taxonomy): Eukaryota > Metazoa > Chordata > Aves > Piciformes > Lybiidae > Pogoniulus > Pogoniulus pusillus. The sequence continues at coordinate 44,606,966 of NC_087268.1, forward strand.
GCATAGATTATTTTACAAATGCCTTTGAAGGCAATGCAAAATGTCACAGAGTGCAAATGCAAGCAGTTTAAATAGGTTGGCATGAAATTTAGGACCCAAAGTAATTATTTGATGTTTTAAATATTTCAGGATGAGAGTAGCTGAGAATATATCCCGTTGAATAGATGAAAATGTTGTAACAGACTCCTGATTTGGGTTACTAGCTCATCTAGAAATTCAAACCCACAGTCTTCAGGCTCAGTGTGGTACAAACACCTTGTTGGAACTCTTGCACTTTACACAACTAAGTAAAAAATGGTTTTAAGTGGAGTGCTAGGCAGCCATTCCCCTTTTGCTGCCTGGGTTCTGCTCTCTAGAGGAAAGAAAAACAACCTCTAAATAGACTATTGGAGTATTTTTGAAGGAAAAATCTGATCAGCTGCAGAAGAAGTCGCTACTTCTTGCTCTATTAATCTAGAGTCTCCCAAAATAGAAGTAGTGGTTTAAATCTCTTTGTCAGAGAAGGGACTTGAGATTTTTCAATGTGCAAGTTTGAGCCTAGCTGGGATATTTTAGTGAGAGGAGTTAGATTATAGGCTGCGAAAAGGAAACAATGGTGTTGTCTACTGCACTCATAGGCTTGCTGAGATGGATAAAAGTGAGAACACAAACATAGAGTTGCTGTGTGTCTCTGGCTGCCTGCACATTCCTCCCTAACCTGCTCTCTGTGTAACTAATCCTTCTGTTTTCTAATCCCCCTGGCCAATCTTCCAAACTCACCTTGAATGTAAGGCAAAGTCTGGGATAAAGTAGAGGGGTAGAAAGGAGGTGAAAGGGCAGTTGGAATCCCCTCCTGGGGACTCAGGTTTCTGGAAGGGCTGTTGTGTTTCTGTATTGCTTTTTAACTTGTCTATTTCTGTCTCTACCTGTAGATATTGTAAATTTCTGCTTGTATATTGTACTGAGCTGTAAATATAAAGCTTCATTCCTTAATTTCCATCTCAGCTGAGTCTAGTCTGGCTGATTTCATAATAGGGGGTGGGGAGTGGGTAACACCCAAACTGTCACATTAAACTATCTGCTAAATCTTCCAACCACTGACCTAAGGGACTGGTGACAAGCCCTTCTGTCATTTATTTTTCTTCAGGTGCCTTAACATTATTACCTATTATTTATTTTATTCTTTCTCCAGGCAGATTAGTTGGTAAATTTATCTTACATTTCAACACACACATATGAAAACCAAAATGCTTTCATTCAGAAACAAATGCATATCATTGTATGTGTATAGATAAGATGCAATTTGGTAAAAAAAAAAAAAAAAAAAAAAAAGGAAAAAAATCAACTTCTGGGAAGGGACTAAAGAAATCCCAAATTCTAACTCCAGCATAAGTTGAACCCCATTGTTCATGGAGTCATAGAATAGAATCATAGAATCAACCAGATTGGAAGACACTTCTGAGATAATCCAGTCCAAGACTGGCTGAGGCACTTAGTGCCGTGGTCTAGTTGACTGGATAGGGCTGGGTGCTAGGTTGGACTGGATGACCTTGGAGGTCTCTTCCAATCTGGTTGATTCTTGATTCTATGATTTTATAAGTGCCTCAGCCAGGATTTTTTTTAACACTTCCAACAAAATAGATTCTTGAACACTTTCTTTTGTGTTATTGTTGCACATTTTCTCATTTAACTTTTTTAATGCCAAAATCAAAATAAAAGAACATTTTTTTTCCTCCATTTGAATACAAGAAAATGTCAAGATACTTATTTATTTAATTAATTATTTTATTTCATTTCTCAGATACACTATCAGTTGTAAGTATAATTCATCCAAAGCTGTTTATTCCTGCTCTAAATTAATTATTGGTCCTTGCAAAATGTATTTCATAGAATCATAGAATAAACCAGGTTGGAAGAGACTTCCAAGATCATCCAGTCCAACCTAGCACCCAGCCCTCTCCAATCAACCAGACCATGGCACTAAGTGCCTCAGCCAGGCTTTTCTCGAACACCTCCAGGGATGGTGACTCCACCACCTCCCTGGGCAGCCCATTCCAATGGCAAATCACTCTCTCTCACAACAACTTCCTCCTAACATCCAGACTTGGACTTTATTTTGGAAAAGTTTTAAATTAAGCTCAGCTTCTAAGTAGAATCAGACATGTTGGTCCTCATCCTGCAATCTGATCTCTTCAGGCAAAATTCGTGTTTGCCTGAATTCTCCTCTTGCTGAGGTTCTTGAGGCTGCTGGACTGGGGAAGAGAGTGGTACAGGAACAGAAGTGTAAACTGCAGTTTCTTTTTCTGGTGTACTAGGAGTTCAAACAATAGATTGAGCACAAATCACAGTTTACTACTGCAGAACACATGGACCATGGCTGCTTCTGCGAGTTTGGCAGGTTAATGCTTTCACTGTATTAATTTCCTTTACAGAAAAGGAAATAAAAAAGAATCACAGAATTAACCAGGTTGGAAAAGACCTCTAAGATCATCAAGTACAACCCATCACCTAACCCTGATACTACTAAGCTGGAACCAAACTATAGTCCAGCCCCCGACACTACTGGGCTGGAAACAAACTATAGTCCTGCCCCTGACACTGCTGGGCTGGAACCAAACTATAGTCCTGCCTCTGACACTGCTGGGCTGGAACCAAACTATAGTCCTGCCCCTGACACTGCTGGGCTGGAACCAAACTATAGTCCTGCCTCTGACACTGCTGGGCTGGAACCAAACTATAGTCCTGCCCCTGACACTGCTGGGCTGGAACCAAACTATAGTCCAGCCCCTGACACTGCTGGGCTGGAACCAAACTATAGTCCTGCCCCTGACACTGCTGGGCTGGAACCAAACTATAGTCCAGCCCCTGACACTGCTGGGCTGGAACCAAACTATAGTCCAGCCCCTGACACTGCTGGGCTGGAACCAAACTATAGTCCAGCCCCTGACACTGCTGGGCTGGAACCAAACTATAGTCTTGCCCCTGACACTGCTGGGCTGGAACCAAACTATAGTCCAGCCCCTGACACTGCTGGGCTGGAACCAAACTATAGTCCAGCCCCTGACACTACTGGGCTGGAACCAAACACTACTGGGCTGGAACCAAACTATAGTCCAGCCCCTGACACTACTGGGCTGGAACCAAACACTACTGGGCTGGAACCAAACACTACTGGGCTGGAACCAAACTATAGTCCAGCCCCTGACACTACTGGGCTGGAACCAAACTATAGTCCTGCCCCTGTCACTGCTGGGCTGGAACCAAACTATAGTCCTGCCCCTGACACTGCTGGGCTGGAACCAAACTATAGTCCAGCCCCTGACACTACTGGGCTGGAACCAAACACTACTGGGCTGGAACCAAACTATAGTCCAGCCCCTGACACTACTGGGCTGGAACCAAACTATAGTCCAGCCCCTGACACTGCTGGGCTGGAACCAAACTATAGTCCAGCCCCCAACACTGCTGGGCTGGAACCAAACTATAGTCCAGCCCCTGACACTGCTGGGCTGGAACCAAACTATAGTCCAGCCCCTGACACTGCTGGGCTGGAACTAAACTATAGTCCAGCCCCTGACAGTGTCTGAGGGACAGTGAACCAGCCCCCTGCTTAAAAAGTTTGAAGACCCCTGGTCTAGAGGGTTTAATAACATCATCCAAGATAGCTCACTACTGAAAAGCCTGGGTGACTTTTGAACAATAGCTCATAAAATTCTAAAGCCAATGCTTACTTTTGCAAATTATCTTTGAATTTAAAAGTCTTCCTTACTGTCTGTTTCCAAGGTTTAGAACATTTCATCACTCCATTAAATTGAGTATATAGAAACTATATAGCTATGTCATATGAAACATCTCCTTATTTTGGTTTCAGGTAGCCACAGAATCACAGGTGCATGAGTGTTCAGGCTTGAGAAAACAGTTGTAAACTTGTCTCCATTGTTACATAAAACAGGAATGCCCTTTGCTAGTCCACTATTAACAAAATCAGATCACAGGGGAAAGAAACCATCCCAAGATTGATTATTCTTTACTTTCAGGGTAACATTTCCTGTATCATAATGTGTCTAGCTTTATAGAATGATGTGCCTGTCAAGTGTCATTCATATGAACTTAGATTTCTTTACTGTCATTTAGACTTGTTGGACTATTGCTCAAAGACCAGTCTGCAGGGAGTCAGCAAATTCCCCCTAAAGCAATCCTTGTGCTTTTAAATGGAGTTAAATGACAGGTGATACTCTCTTCTACAGAAAAGGCAGCTGAGAGCTGTATCCACATTTTTCTTCCTCCTTATTGCTCCTCAGTTGGTTTCTTGCATCTACTATACTTGAATAATTGTGATAGCAGTGGAAGAACTGAAAACCTTATCTGCCACAAATCAGCTTCTGACTTACCTTTTCATTTAGATAACTGCTGTGCCATCTCTTATGTTGAAATTGAACCAGGGATACACCTGTGTCTCTCTTTCTAGATAAAAGGCTTGGTTGCCCCTGAAAATGTGCAAATTCGTGACTTGACCTCAGAAAAACTTCTTTTGCCTCTCTTTCCCTGCTTTCAGAATGAGCTGAAGTAAGAATAGGGTTGACATATGACTCAGAGGATTACCACATCAAGTTCTCTGGAAAGTTGTCTTTATGGAGGCTTTGCATCTTTCTTCTGGACAATGCTCCTAAATAACATACTGGAGGCAGGAACATTATTTTGTAATGCTTAAGTCACAGACATTATTTTTTTTTCTTTCCTTCTCTGTAGAAAAGAATGAATTCTGATTCTGTGGAAAAAAACTGCTCAGTCTTTCTTGTCTTTTCATTGTAGTCAGACCTTCACCAAAAACATAGGGAAAGAAATGCTAGTGAAATTTTGAAGGGGACTTAAGTGATTTTTTCATGTTGAATGGTTACACCTCACTGTAATATGTTGGATCTACTCAAGGAAACAGTAGCAGCTACAACCATCAGACCAGGATTCTGTTGGGAACCCCTATTTACTGATTGGATCTACTGAAGATGCTGTGATGCTGTGATACTGTGATACTGTATCATAGTATCATCAGGGTTGGAAGAGACCTCACAGATCATCAAGTCCAACCCTTTACCACAGAGCTCAAGGCCAGACCATGGCACCAAGTGCCACATCCAATCCTGCCTTGAACAGCTCCAGGGACGGCGACTCCACCACCTCCCCGGGCAGCCCATTCCAGTGTCCAATGACTCTCTCAGTGAAGAACTTTCTCCTCACCTCCAGCCTAAATCTCCCCTGGTGCAGCCTGAGGCTGTGTCCTCTCGTTCTGGTGCTGGCCATCTGAGAGAAGAGAGCAACCTCCTCCTGGCCACAACCACCCCTCAGGTAGTTGTAGACAGCAATAAGGTCTCCCCTGAGCCTCCTCTTCTCCAGGCTAACCAATCCCAGCTCCCTCAGCCTCTCCTCATAGGGCTGTGCTCAAGGCCTCTCCCCAGCCTCGTCGCCCTTCTCTGGACACGCTCAAGCATCTCAACATCCCTCCTAAACTGGGGGGCCCAGAACTGAATAAACAGTAATAGCTACAACCATCAGACCAGGATTCCTTTGGGAACCCCTATTTACTGATTGGATCTACTGAAGGAAACAGTAGCAGCTACAACCACCAGACCAGGATTCCTTTGGGAACCTCTATTTACTGATTGGATCTACTGAAGGAACTGGTAACAGTTACAACCACCAGACCAGGATTCCTTTGGGAACCCCTATTTACTGATTGGATCTACTGAAGGAAATGGTAGCAGCTACAACCACCAGACTGGGATTCCTTGGGGTGTGAAAGTGCACCAAATCAGAGTCCAGCATACTGGGAATGAAGAATCCCCAGCGTCCTGAGCACCATGAGATTCAGTTTAATGAAGAGTGAGGAGAATGAAGAAACTTAGTTTATGCACTTGGGTAATTCTATTCTGTATGCATTTTTTGGCTTGCTGAGCTTCACTAGAAAGTGCTGCTGCATATATATATATATACTGAGAACCAAGCAAAAACCTTTACTGAGCAACTGTGACACACTCTTATTTCCTGAGTTTCTCCTGCTGTGGGGTCTGGGCTGCCCTTTCTTTTGCCTCCACCTACATCATGTCTGTTTATAAGCCTGGCTTGTTATGGCATGTTTGATTTAGATCGTATAGGGCAGAGAGTCTCTTTGTGCTACATCTGGGTGATATATGCCATGCTTATGTGTGAAATAGATATATGGCAGTTATAAGAGTTTATCTCAGGAAGCAGAAGCACTGCTTCACATAAGTAAAACACTTTAGAACATCTTTGTAAAATCTGAGCTCAGCTGCTTCACCAAGATGAAGGACACTTGCCTTTTGAAGGCAGATATTTGTATGCAGCCCATACAGATTTCATGATAGCTACTTTTTGTGGTTCTGGCAACAGTATAAAATGCCCTTTTCTGCCTTATCACAGTGAATATAATATTAAATGTATAAAAGTTTAAATTTTATTTCTCATTTCCTTACACTTTTTTTTTTCAAATTCATAAGTACTAAAGTTTAAGTAGAATGGTACCAATATAAAGTAAAATAACATAGAATAAAATAGAACTAATGCCAGTTCTAGGGGAAAAAATATTGGATGCTGTGATTTACAAAATACACTCTACCCAGAGGAAAAAGAAAAAGAGACATTATGCTAGTTTGAAGCTAGCTAGAACGTTTTGGTGAGAAGGATTAGATAACAGTGCTGATGTCTACTTCACTCATAGGCTTGCTGAGAGGTATAAGAACAAGAATGCAAACATAGATAAGGCAGTTCTTCTTGAGGCATTGCCTGAGCTGCACTTCTCTCTAGCCTCTCTGCTGTCTCTCTGATGAGAGTGAAGAGTAAAAACCACCTTAGTGCTTTATAAACCTTCAAGGTAAAATGTGTGCTAGTTTGAGCCTAGCTGGAATGTTTTGGTGGGAAGAATTAGATTATAGGCTGTGAAAAAGGAAACAATGGTGATATCTACTGCACTCATAGGCTTACTGAGATGTAATTGATTTGGGCTGCATGAACTTCTCTCCAACCTAACCTGCTGTCTGACTAATCCTTCTGCTTCCTAACCCCCCCTGTCCAACCTTCAAAACTCACCTTGAACGTAAGGCAAAGTCTGGGGTAAGGGATAAGGCTGGGGAGAAGGTGGAAGGGTGGTTAGGAGCCCCTCCTGGGGACTCAGGTTTCTGGGAGGGCTGTTGTGTTTCTGTATCACATTTTAACTTGTATATTTATATATATATATAGTAAATACCTGCTTGTATATTGTGCTAAGCTGTAAATATAAAGCTTCATTCAATTTCCAGATTGACTAAGCCTAGTCTGGGTGATTTTCTGAATTGTGGGGGGGCAGATAACACCCAAACCATCGCAAAATGACTCTCTTGTTCCAATTTAATTTTGTCACCAATGGATGTATAGCTATGTCCTGTTGACATATATCTGGTAATATAATTCTCATAGTTCATGTTGCTCTGCTAATCAAGTTGAGTAGCTGACAATGAAAACAGTATTTCATCCCTGAAGTGTCTTATTTTATATAACAGGGCAAGAGAGTAAAACTATTCCACTCAGCACTTTGACTTTTTTATGTTTCAAATGCTTTCTTTTTGTTTTCTTACCCTTTTTGTTGCTGAATGTGTTCATCAATATACACCTTTCATATCTGTCCATGAAAGACACTAAGTCTTTCTGAGGAGAGGAGGAAGAAGAAAGTTTCAGATGGCTGTGTGGTTATTTCACTGATCCTCATTTAAAGAATTGTTTTAAAAATTCAAACAAGAGAGCCAGAAATGAGGCAGGAATGAAGGGAGGAATACAGCCTACATGTCATTGACTATATTGCATTAAAAACAAACATTGGAATGGGCTGCCCAGGGAGGTGGTGGAGTCACCATCCCTGGAGGTGTTCAAGAAAAGCCTGGCTGAGGCACTTAGTGCCATGGTCTAGTTGACTGGAGAGGGCTGGGTGCTAGGTTGGACTGGATGATCTCGGAGGTCTCTTCCAACCTGGCTGATTCTATGATTCTATGATTTGACAGCCATCAGTGTGCAGGCTTTTCCTCCACACCCAGCTCAAAGAGATCATTTTATGCCACTGCCACTGGGCTTTTAGGGTGAGGCCTTGGGATCAGAAGTTTCCCATCTCCATCACTATAACTATTTAGGAAACTACAAATTCATAGCTACAGAGAGACTTGATTCACTGCATACAACTCTAATCAGCCTTTCAGTTACAGCCTAACTACAGACCTCTTCTATGTGCACTAAAAAACAAACTTACCTGTGCAATGAAATGTTTGACAGAGCTTCATGTGTGGGGCTTTTTACAACATGATGATGTCAGATATTTTGTGCTTTACCTAACGTTTTTATTTGAATGGAAAGAGAAGCAAAAAAATGCAACGTGTGCAAGAGGTCCCTATGGAAGCTGTTCTGACTGGGTAGCTGGTAGGGGGAGTTATAGGGGAGGAAGAAGTTGTTAGCATCAAAATCTTGTCAAGTATTAATAGGCTATTTCGCCATTCTATTAATACTGTTGACGTTAACAAGAGGAAGCCTGTCAACAGTGTAGCTGAATCAGTGACATTTGTCATCACTTGTCAGCTCTCACATCTTCCAACTGGGGTTGTACTTTCCTTGAATGTCAGGTTTTTGAGATGAGTCCATTTGTGATACTTACAAGGCAAACACAAGGGTATGGTGAAGTGGATTTCCCTGAGTAATTACACCTGCCAGCAGCAGTATTTATGATCCTGGTTCATTAACAAGACAGAATTTACTGGAACTCTGCCTGTAACTTCTGAATGAGTGACTGCTACTCTTGACCATTGATGAAAAGTGGGAATGGTGGCTTTCAGGTGTTCCAGTAAGAGTGGCAACATGTTGTCAGGAAACAAGCATGGAAGTTGGTGTTTCCTTGATGTATACTCAGGCTGCACCAGGGGAAATTTAGGCTCGAGGTGAGGAGAAAGTTCTTCCCTGAGAGAGTCATTGGACACTGGAATGGGCTGCCCGGGGAGGTGGTGGAGTCGCCGTCCCTGGAGCTGTTCAAGGCAGGATTGGACGTGGCACTTGGTGCCATGGTCTAGCCTTGAGCTCTGTGGTAAAGGGTTGGACTTGATGATCTGTGAGGTCTCTTCCAACCTTGGTGATACTGTGATACTGTGATACATACCTGTAGAACTATTAGCTTCGAGCAACACAGCATGCTTGGCTTATGCATGATTGCATTTTGAGAGTTAGTTTTCCTTACACAGCCTTTCAAAGACAGAATAAAAACAGCTGTTTATAAGTATAGTCTCAGTTTCCCTCTGTTCTGCTATCTGGTTTAAATGAGAACAGAAAGGTCAGGAGATCTGGAGTTTCTGGAATGGAATTTCATAATACCTGATGTCAAGTAGTGACAGGACTAGGGGGAATAGTGCAAAACTGGAAGTGGGTAGGTTCGGGTTGGACGTGAGGAAGAAGTTCTTCAGCTAGAGAGTGATGAGAGCCTAGAATGGGTTGCCCAGAGAGATGGTTGAGGTCCCATCCCTGGAGGTGTTTAAGACCAGGCTGGCTGAGGCTGTGGCCAGGCTGATCTAGGGTAGGGTGTCCCTGGCCATGACAGGAGGATGTGAATTAGATGATCCTTGTGATCCCTTCCAACTCTGACTGATTCTACGATTCTATGAAAAGCAGCCTGTCTGGGTGACTATTTCAAAGATGCAGTGAGTCAAATATTTGTATAGACCATGGCTATCTGCTATAACAGTATTTCATGCAGCACTACTGACAAGAGCACTTTCACAGATATCACTCAATAAATTATATAGATTGATGTAGATAGCAACAAATATGAAAAAAAAAAGGCATAAAGTCATACTAAATAGGGGAGAATACTTGAGGGGATAAAAAGTCCTTTGTCAACACATTAATTAGACAAAGACTCCAAGAATGCAGGATACTTAATAAGAATGTTGTCCCTTTCTTTTCCACTTTTTCCACTTCAGAATTTCTTAGGTGTTTGAGGTACAAATATGGAGACCTAATCATAGTATGTCTTTCAAAAAATAAGAACCATGGAGAAAGACTTTATTCTTCAATACACATTCTGAAGGCAGACAATGCTCTTTTTCTGGATGTGATACAGAAACCTAAGGTTATGACAACACCAACAGTTGTCAGCGAGAGTACAAGAACAGTTATGGTCCTTAATGCCAGTTTATAGGGGGACTGTGGTTCTACATTTCATGTAGCATAACTAGCACTGACTGAATCAGCACAATAGTAATATGTTGTCATATGCCCTCAGTGTCAAGTTCTCAGATGTGCAGTGAAGGAGTTTCTATCAAAAGCTATAGTAGTACCAGTGCAAATTCTTTAGACTGTTGTGATTTAGCAATGCATGGCTTTGTGTTCAAGAAAAACATTCTGCTGGATACAGTTATATCTATTGGTTCAGAATCAGTTACAAAGGAAATGAGGACTTTAGGGTTATGAAGGAAGGGTAAATTTATTAAGGTAAAACCTAGTACACATCTTCTGAGATCAAAGTGATCTTCTAGGTTTTGGTTATTCAAAATCATATTGTAATAATAATTCCATTTGTAAATGTTAGTGCTTGAATAGGTCACGATCCCTCAAGGTACAGTTAAGAGTTTTACAACATTTTGATCCATTTTTGGTACCAATAATTTCATGAAAGGAAATCAGATTGAAGGGAAATATTTTTATGCGTAAACCAAGAAAGAATTAACAAAGATCTTGGTATATTTGCAGATCCTCAGTGAGATGGATCAAAATCAGAGTGAAATAGTCTGTGACCTTTGCTCCATCTGTTCAGAAAGGAGTCTTCTGATACTCATAATTCAGTCTTTATGCTACTCCAAAGAATTAACAAATACTTTTACATCCTCCATCATCAACATAATACTTCTTTGGGGCATGCAAAATGATGGCTTAAAGCTAAGCAGACAGTCTGTGACTGTTGCCAGTTTATTCACAGTGTTTGTAAATCTGTTGCTAGTTTCCTAAGATAAATAATAATTGCTAAGTCTCTGTTTCAGAAGCTATGTGGATTTTCTGACATCTGTACTTGAACACAGACTACTATCCAATTCTGAGGTCCACAGTACAAGAAAGATGTCAGCCTCTTAAAGCAGGCCATGAAAAGCAGAAAGGCAATGAAAGGCTGAACCACCTTTCCTAGGAAGAAAGGCTGAGATAGTTGGAGCTGTTCAGACTGGGGAAGAGGTGGCTCCAAGAAGATCTTATTGTAATCTTTCAGTACTCAAAAAGAGCTATAAGATAGGTGGAGAGAAGCTTTCTAAGTGAATATGTAGTGAACTAAGACACAAATTTAAACTGAGTGTAGATTTAGACTAAATATAAAGATAGATACAGATATAAAGAATAAATTCTCCATTATGAGTGTTATGAAACACTCAGGTTGCCCAGAGCAGTTATAGATGCCCAGCCACTGAGGATGTTTGAAGTCAGGTTGGATGGGATATTGAGCAACCTGATCCCATCAAAGGTGTCCCTGCCCATCTGAGGCAGTTTGAACTAGATAATATTTGAAGGTCCCTTCCATCTCAGTCCACTATATCACTCTGTTATAAATCCATACACAATAATTTGAAGAGTAAAAACTTTACATCTGACACAGAATAAAGAAATCTTTACAAGTGATGGTTAAGCATACGAGAGTTTTTGACCCAAGTATTGTTTTGTATGAACACATGAAACAATTTGTGACAAATAAGTCATTGTTAAATGCTGTATTGCCAAATTCTTATTTAAAAACTTTACTATTTTAATGTGTTTACCTCCCTATATGAAAATGTGAGATTGATTATTTTAATAATTATGATTGGTTTTGTTCTTTGAGTCCCAGTTTAGGGCCACCAGCTACTTCGGACTGGAGGACAGAAATGATACTTACTCCTTTCCATGGAATCATAGAATCAACCTGGTTAGAAGAGACCTTCAAGATCATCCAATCCAACCTAACACCCAGCCCTAGCCAGTCAACTAGACCATAGTACTAAATGCCTCAGCCAGGCTTTTCTTGAACACCTCCAGGGATGGTGACTCCACCACCTCCCTGGGCAGCCCATTCCAATGCCAATTACTCTCTCTGGCAACAACTTCCTCCTAACATCCAGCCTATACTTCCCCCATCACAACTTGAGACTGTGTCCCCTTGTTCTGTTGAGGGTTGCCTGGGAGAAGAGACCAACCCCCACATGAGTCTTCTAGAGAGCAATTCAAAGAGCCTAAATTAGTCTTTATTCTTTAGTCTGCAGAAGTCAGGAAAAATGAGAAAGTTAATAATATATCATTAAAGCATTAGTACTTATTTTCTCTACCAATGTTTACAGCCTTAGGTACTTTATTAGAACAATTACATTGGTGATAAGGCAGAGGGAGATTAAGTGATCAAAAGGTCAAAAACCTGTTGATGTTTCAAATTGCTTAAATGGAAGTTTTCTTGTCTTTTTAATACCTATGCTCTGTATTTGCAAGGCATAACAAATAAGAAAAAACAGAGCTAAGAAGAAAATGAGAATTTCAATAAATGAAGGCAGAAGAAAAACTTTCAACAATTACTTCTGCCAGACAACCAGCACAGTCTCAAGTTGTGCGGGGGGAAGTATAGGCTGGATGTTAGGAGGAAGTTGTTGGCAGAGAGAGTGATTGGCATTGGAATGGGCTGCCCAGGGAGGTGGTGGAGTCACTGTCCCTGGAGGTGTCCAAGAAAAGCCTGGCTGAGGCACTTAGTGCCATGGTCTAGTTGACTGGATAGGGCTGGGTGCTAGGTTGGACTGGATGATCTTGGAGGTCTCTTCCAACCTGGTTGATTCTATGATTCTTCTGCACTGGTGGTATTTCCTCTTCCAGCCTCCTTAGAAAAATAAGGATGTGATTGATAGTTCTATTGTTATGGAAGAAAATGTACTGGGCTGTTTAGGTTCTTTTTCCTTTTTTTTTTTTTTCTTTCTTCTGAGTGCTAGCAGGATAGAGCAGGATTTATTAGGATGCACATCAGATTTTAGAACACGATAAAATGAAAGAACCAGAAAAATGACTGTATAGAAGCAGCTTTGAGAATGCTGCAGGCAAACTCTTCTGGCTTTCTGTAGGAAAGAATAAAGGAGTTTAATAGGGAAGAAAATGCATATTGTTTTGCAGCTTTACAGGTTTTTGAACAGACTTTGATCTTACAAGCTAAACAAGGTAAGATGTTGGGACAAGCAAAAAAAAAAGATAAAATAATATAATTATATTAAGAAATTAGAGTTATTTATTTATTAAGGGAAAATACTGTAAAATACATGTGGAGCAACATGATTTAAAGGTTTAGCTATTTCATTTTGCTGGGAACAGTCTGTAATGTATTCTTAACCATGGGTGAAGAAGGCAGACAACATTGTGTTAAATAATCCAAACCTCAAATAGAATCATAGAATCAACCAGGTTGGAAGAGACCTCCAAGATTATGTTGTACAGGGTTAACCCTCCAGGAGGAGTGACCTTGAACCTGATTCTAGGTGGTCTTGAGCCCTCCCCAGGGTGGGTCTGAACACTACCAGGTGATGGTTAGCTCACTCCCCCTTCCTGGCTAAAGACCCATAAAAACAGGGGACTTCCTGTTCATTCTCTCTGTGCTCCCTGCCTCTCTGCTTACCAGCATCACCATCCTGCTCCTGCTTCTTACCATATGGCCATCACCCACGAGGCAGACAAACCCCTTACCATAAAAATCAGGTTGTATTTACTCATTTTGTATTTGTTTTCCCTTCCCTATACCTTTGTAACTTCCCTACCTCAGATACCCTTTTAATTTGCTGTTAAACTTTTTTCTGGTTTTAACATCCAAATCGAGTGAGATTTATTTATTTGGGTGTGCTTACCTCTTCCTCTGTCTGCATCTAATTCCTTGCTTTTGGGAAAGAAGGGGGAAGAGGGAAGGGCACTCTATAAAATTGTTATTGCTTCTATCAAATATATTTGAGTCTCTGAGAATTTAAATTAGAACCCAGACACGTTTACTGTAAATTTCTGTTCTCTATGCAGTTTCACAGATTGAAGATAAAAAAAGTTACATAGTGGAGGGAGAGGACCAAAAGAAATATTTTAAAAAGTGAGTTTTAAATATTTACATTTCATATTGTTTAACAAATTCAAGAAAAATGTATATAGATTCACTTCCAGTTAGAGCAACACACACACACACACACACTAAAAGGTTTTCTTGTGTTGACCTGAACAATGAAATATTTATTATGATATTTGGAAGTTTACCTCATAAGGAAAAGGTTATTTGTCTGCCAGAGACAAAAAATGCTACCCAAATTTACGAGCTCCTTTTCAAAATACAAAAGCATATTCAGGAAAATTAATCTCTAAACTGAAGGCTCTCTATGAGCAATGTTGAATTCATTACATTCATAGAATCATAGAATCAACCAGGTTGGAAGAGACCTCCAACATCATCCAGTCCAAGCCTCAGGCTGCCAGCTTTGGCAGGAGCTTGTTGTGGTGGATGATGTCAAAGGCTTTGGTGAAGTTGAGGTAGACTACTGAATTTGCCTGGAACACAAACCCTATGAGGAGAGGCTGAGGGAGCTGGGGTTGTTTAGCCTGGGGAAGAGGAGGCTCAGGGGTGACCTCATTGCTGTCTACAACTACCTGAAGGGAGACTGTAGCCAGGTGGGGGTTGCTATCTTCTGTCAGGCAACCAGTAAGAGAACAAGGGGACACAGCCTCAAGTTGTGCTGGGGAAGGTCTAGGCTGGATGTTAGGAGGAAGTTGTGGCCAGAGAGAGTGATTGGCATTGGAATGGGCTGCCCAGGGAGGTGGTGGAGGCAGTGTCCCTGGAGGTGTTCAAGAAAAAGACCGGATGAGGCACTTAGTGATGGCATTAATTTGACTGGCTAGGGCTGGGTGCTAGGTTGGCCTGGATGATCTTGGAGGTCTCTTCCAACCTGGTTGATTCTATGCTTAATAATATATATACAGGAGACATAGACTACATCCACAGCCTTCCCCACATTCAGCAGGAGGAGTTAGGTCATCCTGATTAACCTTGCTCCCTCTATTCCTAACAGCATCATAGAAACCAAAGCTAGGTTTTGTTTGTTTTGTTTTAAATATTATTTCCAAGGATTTTAGTATTAGCCTTTAGCTACTTTTGCTACCAATATTGCTCACAAACTTCAAAAGAAAATGTGGTTTTAGTCCATATTTCCTAGAAATTCTTACTAACCACTTCAATAGCATCACCTAAATTTGTTCAAGATACATTGGAGCTAGAAGAATTGGAAATTCACATTTCATAGCTAGAAACTCATACTATCAAGAGCACACTTAATATTTCTTCTTATTTTTGCATTTAATCATAGAATCAACCAGGTTGGAAGAGACCTTCAAGCTCATCAAGTCCAACCTAGCACCCAGCCCTGTCCAATCAACTAGACCATGGCACTAAGTGCCTCAGCCAGTCTTAGCTTGAACACCTCCAGGGATGGTGACTCCACCAGCTCCCTGAGCAGCCTTTTTATCACTATGGAGGGAAATTTTGGTGTAAAAGGGCAAAAGTTTCTAATTATTTTCTGAAATTGTTTATACTGGTTTCTTTCTTTTTAATAGGCTTCTTATTTTTTTTCTATGTGAGCATGATTAATGGCTTTGTAGGATTCATTGCCTTTAACATCTGTTTCTTTGCTTCTGGGCAACATCTATAGGTTAATTTCCCTTGTCCAGTCTGAACTGCTTCTTTTAAATTGAGTGTAAATCTGTTGTAACAACTAGTATTTGAATGTTAAATATGACACAGGAAATTGCTCATCCTTTACAGCTCATGGTATGTGTTGAATCATCATCTCTCATGAGAGGTCATGCATAAAACTCATACTATGAAGAGCACACTTAATATTTCTTCTTCCTTTTGCATTTAATCATAGAACAAACAGGTTGGAAGAGACCTCCAAGATAAGCCAGTCCAACCTAGCATCCAGCCCTATCCAGTCAACTAGATCATGGCACTAAGTGCCTCAGCCAGGCTTTGCTTGAACATGTTATATCCACTCATAGATTGCTTGCCTGCATGTACTTGCAAGAGCTTTTTTTTCCTCTTCTCTCCTCTCCATCAAAGTTTTATTGACATTTACATGACACTTACACATCAAACGTTTCCTATTTGAAAGTCTTTACCTCGTTGTAATACATATCTAGTGAGTTTAACAGATTAAATCCAAACCTAGACACTTGAATAGGAAATTATATGTTGCACTGCTCTTTACATAACATTTATCTTTGAATTTTCAGCTATTTTTTCTTAGCAGACTAGAAATCAGAGCTCTGATTTTTTAAGACTGTTGAAGAGACATTAAACCCCTAAATCTCCAAGGAGTCTCCTAGCACATGTATTAATGTGCTATCATTTTATTCTCACAGAAGTAATGCAACCAGTGTGATAAATGTGTTAGGAAATTGCAACAGTTCAGTGAGGCATCAACTCAAGTAATTTGGGGCTATCTATACATAATTCACATATAAATATGCCAGGAGACAACAAGATGATGAAGTAAGCACCAACAGAAATATCAAAGAGTTTTCAATTTTCTTTATAATGGCTGTGCAGCTGCTCAAAAGGATATTAATACATTTCCTAATAATTCCTGTTCAAAAATTAGCTACTTCTCCCAACACTTTTTTTTGTTTGTTTTGTTTATGTCAGTTTTTTTTAAAGGTTTATTTTCCCTAATTATTTCTTTACTGAAAGTAAAGGCTTTGTCTAAACTGCATTTTAAGAATAATCTTAAGACTGTTGAATGTACTAAACACATTTGTCTGCTGTACGTAAACTGAACCTTCACGAAGAGGCTTTGTCACAGTCAATGCACATCCTTCAAAACTCACAAGACCCTTTTATGTCTGAACATGTTCAATATGCAAACTTCCCATCAGGCACAGACACCACAGACTCACTGCAGTTCTCTTCTTATTTATTTGCCATTGGAATGGGCTGCCTGGGGAGGTGGTGGAGTCACCATCGCTGGAGGTGTTGAAGCAAAGCACCCAGCCCTAGCCAGTCAACCAGACCATGGCACTAAGTGCCTCAGCCAGGCTTTGCTTGAAGACCTCCAGGGACGGTGCCTCCACCACCTCCCTGGGCAGCCCATTCCAATGCCAATTACTCTCTCTGGCAACAACTTCCTCCTAACATCCAGCATATACCTACCCTGGCACAACTTGAGACTGTGTCCCTTTGTTCTATTGCTGGTTGCCTGGTGTATAGGGTTAACACTCCTGGGGGAGTGACCCTGAACCTGACCCTAGGGGTCTTGGCCCCTCCCCAGGGGTGGGCCACACTCCAGGTGATGGTTAGCCCACTCCCCCCACTTCCTGTGGTATAAAAGAGACAGGACCTCCCTGTCTCATCCTCTTTTTCCTGCGTTCACGCTGCACACACATACACTGATACTGCATACCAGCACACCACGTGGCAGCCACGAGGCAGAGACACCATCACACTACTCGGGTTGTATCCATCCCTGTTTGTATTTTGCTGTTTTCCCTTCCTTATCCTTTGTAAACTCCCCTACCTCCAATACCCTTTTTCTAAGTTATTGTTAAACTTTTCCTTTTTAACTTCCAAATCGAGTGAGATTGATTTATTTGGGTGTCCTTACCTTTATCTCTCTCCCTGTCTTTTGGGAAAAGGAGGGGGAAGAGGGGAGGGAACTCTATAAATTCTATAAATTGTCATTGGGTCTACTAAATTTATAAGAGTCTCTGGGAACTTGCATTTGAACCCCAAGACACCTGGGAGAAGTAGATATCTTGTATAGAGTGATGTGTGCACTGCAGTAGAATATATATATATATATATATATTCATCTCAGTGTGGAAACAGATATCTCTGTGATGAGAGCGTTTGTAAGACTAAATTTCATGCATTAAAAAGGAACAAACAATAAAACCAAACCATTAAAAAAAAAATAAACACAGCAAAAAGTTTGAAAACAAACCAATTATTTATTCATTAACCACACATGTTTTCATAATGGCTAATTCTTAATCATGACCATTTTTTTATCACTGCACATGAAAATGTGTTTTTAACGCTTCCTATTCTAAACTAATTGTGAATACAGAGATGAGGTTAAACAGTGAGGGCCTAGGAAGGTGATTTTCTTTTTGACAGTTTTCCCTGCTTATGTAAAGGAGTCATGTACTCCTCTCTCATAGTCATCACCTGCTCCTGATGATGATTAATCTTGTTTTCAGTCTTGCCAGTCATCTTTATAGTGTGCTCAGCAGGATGTCCTTCCTGTTTTTGCAGTCCTTTGTGCTTATTTTTTACTTTGTTCTTTATAATGGGAATGTTGCATGGGGTTACTGTTCACATATTTAAAATGCACCTTATGTGCAATTGTACTAATCTTTGACCTGCCTGTGATTATTAATGGTTGTGAGCTTTGCAAAATGTTTATGTTGTGTTTAGCTATGACATCACACTGTTGCTGAGTGGTTAGAATCATAGAATCAATCAGCTCGGAAGAGACCTCAAGATCATCCAGTCCAACCTAGCACCCAGCCCTAGCCAGTCAACTAGACCGTGGCACTAAGTGCCTCAGCCAGGCTTTTCTTGAACACCTCCAGGGATAGTGACTCCACCACCTCCCTGGGCAGCCCATTCCAATGCCAATCACTCCAGCAAGAACTTCCTCCTAACATCCAGCCTAGACCCCCCCCCGGCACAACTTGAGACCGTGTCTGGTTGCCTGGGAAAAGATGTTCTGTTAGCTACCTTCATGAGACTAAATACAGTCTTTTGTATGGATTCAAGGCATATTAATACTGATTATATCCAAATTAGTATATTCATAACTTACAGAAGTCACAACCCTCTGTTTTTACTAGACAAGACCTTAACATAATGATGCAGGTCAGAAAACTGCTTTTTATGTATGATAACAGCAAGCCCACAGAACTATAAAAACTATTTATAAATCACCAAAGGTTAGGTAATGCATAATCCTCCTGGAGAAGAGAAGGCTCAGAGGTGACCTCATTGCTGTCTACAACTACCTGAAGGGAGGCTGTAGCCAGGTGGGGGTTGGTCTCTTCTGCCAGGCAACCAGCAACAGAACAATGGGACACAGTCTCAAGTTGTGCCAGGGGAAGTCTAGGCTGGATGTTAGGAGGAAGTTGTTGGCAGAGAGAGTGATTGGCATTGGAATGGGCTGCCCAGGGAGGTGGAGGAGTCACCATCCTTGGAGGTGTTGAAGCAAAGCCTGGCTGGGGCACTTAGTGCCATGGTCTAGTTGACTGGCTATGGCTGGGTACTAGATTGGCCTGGATGATCTTGGAGGTCTCTTCCAACCTGAATGATTCTGTGATTCTATGATTCTTAGCTTGCTCAATTTACTATGACTGCTGAATTCAATTATAATTTGTTTCTGCTGAGTCACATTACAGCATGCCACTGATTATCTTAAGGATTTAAAATAAATATGTTTGATTGTAGGGTAGGATTCTATGATAATGAAAGAATCCAGCCTTAGGAGCTAGCATTTATGAGAAAAATGGATACTTAATATCTGTTGGGGTTTTTTTTAATTAAACAAAAAAAATGTTAATGAGATGAATGTGTAACAATTTTAAGGAAACTTTTCATTTCAAAATAATCTTGTGTCTTATATACTTTCCTTTTACACAGACCTCACAGATCATCAAGTCCAACCCTTTACCACACAGCTCAAGGCCAGACCATGGCACCAAGTGCCACGTCCAATCCTGCCTTGAACAGCTCCAGGGACGGCGACTCCACCACTTCCCAGGGCAGCCCATTCCAGTGTCCAATGACTCTCTCAGTGAAGAACTTTCTCCTCACCTCCAGCCTAAATCTCCCCTGGTGCAGCCTGAGGCTGTGTCCTCTTGTTCTGGTGCTGGCCACCTGAGAGAAGAGAGCAACCTCCTCCTGGCCACAACCACCCTTCAGGTAGTTGTAGACAGCAATAAGGTCACCCCTGAGCCTCCTCTTCTCCACTTCAGACAGCAACATTATATTACTGTATAGTTTCTATAGCTGTTCACTTTTTAGTAGATTCAGTCTACTATTTTGTGACAATTCAGCAGAATAAACTTGGAAAATAAATCAACAACAAAAAAAAAAACATTTAAAGTGGTTCAGTCACTCAAAGTTCTTGAGTTGCATTGGTTCCTAAGTCACTGCCTTGCTATGTATTGTGTCTGGAGCAGTAATTTCTGTAAGAGACCTCTTAAGAAATTAAAAGTTGACTGGATCCCTGTGTTTTGGTTTGGTTTTTTTTTTAGTATCTTGTGAGAGAATACTAAATAAAATTTAGTGTAGTGGAACCAATTGAACCAATCTGATGTTATCAGTTGAAATTACAGGAGTTTTATTGGTGCATATCAATTGGGGATTTTCCCCCCAGGACATATATTTTCTGTATTGTCAATTGTATACTGCTGTGTCCACCACAGAGCTACAGTTTCCATGCAGAGGAGAGTATTTTACATATTTCTGTTCTTACATTTCACTTAAAAATATCATTTCAGACTCTTTCCAAAACTGTGCTCCTGTACCAAGTTAGTGGAGAAGGTTTACTCCACAGTAAAGATTTTATGGGGTCACACAATTATTGTATGATTCAGGAATCTTAGGTCTCTAGTCCAACTTACAGCTGATCTTGTTTTGAGCAGTAAAATTAGATGAAGTAGCTCAGATTTCTTCAAGTTTGGTCATGAAAACTTCCAAGAATGGAGACTGCTCAATACTTCTGGTCAACCTGCCTCAATTCTTGATGCATCTTGTATTTCTATTGCATTAACATAAATAAAACCCAAAGAGTGGTAAATGATCCCACCATGTTTATTTGGTTTTGCTAATCTGAGCTGCATTTAGAATCATATAATCAACCAGGTTGGAAGAGACCTCCAAGATCATCCAGTCCAACCTAGCACCCAGCCCTATCCAGTCAACTAGACCATGGCACTATGAAAATGACAATTTTTGTCATTTATGAATTTTTTGTAACAACACCCACATCCCCCCCCAAAAAAACCCTCACATTTTAATACTGTGCTGTAGAAAAATATTAATCTTCTGCAGTATGTTCTCTACTCAGCTCTACATTGAGTAGGTCCAAATAGATGTATAATTCCTTTGTGAAGGATAATCTGTTCTACAAATAGTCATGCAAAAGACTTTGTGTACTTTGTATCTCTAAGCTAAGTCTCTGTCATATATAGACACCATATTTTTGTAATCTTCTCTACTGTTTAAGAAAACAGAAATAATAGGATATGAATGGGATGAAATTTAACAACACCAAGTGCAGGGTTCTGCATTTAGGCCACAACAACCCCAAGCAACACTACAAGCTGGGAACAGAGTGGCTGGAGAGCAGCCAGGAAGAAAGGGACCTGGGGGTACTGGTAGAGAGTAGCTGAAGATGAGCCAGCAGTGTGCCCAGGTGGCCAAGAGAGCCAATGGCATCCTGGCATGGATCAGGAACAATGTGGCCAGTAGGACAAGGGAGGTTATTTTTCCCCTCTACTCAACACTGGTCAGGGCACATCTTGAGTGCTGTGTCCAGTTCTGGGCTCCTCAATTCAAGAGGATACCGTCTCAATTTGTGCTGGGGGAAGTATAGGCTGGATGTTAGGAGGAAGTTCTTCCCAGAGAAAGTGATTTGCCATTGGAATGGGCTGCCCAGGGAGGTGGTGGAGTCACTGTCCCTGAAGGTGTTTAAGAAAAGCCTGGCTGAGGCACTTAGTGCCATGGTCTGGTTGACTGGATAGGGCTGGGGGATACGTTGGACTGGATGATCTTTGAGATGCCTTCCAACCTAAACCATTCTTTGATTCTATATCTTATCAAAATCAAAAACAGCAATGAAGTGGCATATAAAATAACTTATGTCTTCTTTCTGATGCATTTTGAAAGACATACAGAGCACATCACCATTTTTTTTTTTTTTTGAACAGCACACAAATTTTCACTAGCCAATATGTATAGAAGTGTGGATTGAATGACAGCAAAATGATAACTTGGCTGCTTCCATAAAAGATGTTTATGAATAGAAGAAAAATACCCCTGAGAGATGCAATAAGCTTATGAGTGGTGTGCTCATTCTTTGCTGTAAGCAAAGCTTGCTTGATAGCATACTTGTTTCTTCAGCTCTTGATCTCAAATACCTACTTTATTCAGCTAGGAGGAAAAAGTAATGACCATTTTTGGAGAACACCTGTGTCTGTGTGTGTTTGTGCATGTTTTCACAGGCATGCTTTTATTCTGAGCCTCAGAATGCATGATTCTTTTTGAGTTCTCATGTTGCTACAGACAACTGGGTGCCAATATCTCCAACCTGAGACAAAAGGAATACAATAGCAGCTTGCTGATAGCTCCATGGAAGCTACAATGGTTAATGATTTCATTACTCTTTGGAGAAAGTGTTCCTTCATGCCAAAGCGTTAATAAATACATGTTGATCTTCAGACTGTAATAACCCCCTGGTTCTAGTAGCCTTATTCACCTAGCTGAGAGAATTGATCACTTTGGAACAACATTTATTTATGCATAGAAACCATTTAATAAGTAGTGTGCACTTATGTATGCATTTAATAACAGTCATTTCAAAAACTTCATCAGTGACTATAACTGGCAACAGCTTTGGTAATAGTAGATTTAATCATTTAATTAGCACTCCTAGGGCACAACTGAGAAATATCAATGCTTCAGGTGAAGCATTTTTCACCTGAAGATCTGAAAGTGATTTATAGAGGAAGGTTAAGTCTCACTATCCTCTTCAAAAAGAAAGAGAAACAAAAATAGAGGATTTATGGCCAAGAGAGCCAATGGCATCCTGGCCTGCATCAGGAACAGTGTGACCAGTGGGACAAGGGAGGTTATTCTTCTCCTGTACTCAGCACTGGTCAGGCCACACCTTGAGTACTGTGTCCAGTTCTGGGCTCCTCAATTCAAGAGAGATGTTGAGGTGCTGGAACGTGTCCAGAGAAGGGCAACAAGGCTGGTGAGGGGCCTGGAGCACAAATCCTATGAGGAGAGGTTGAGGGAGCTGGGCCTGTTTAGCCTGGAGAAGAGGAGGCTCAGGGGTGATCTTATTACTGTCTACAACTACCTGAAGGGCATTGTAGCCAGGTGGGGGGTGGCCTCTTCTGCCAGGTAACCAGTAACAGAACAAGGGGACACAGTCTCAAGTTGTGCCAGGGTAGGTATAGGCTGGATATTAGGAAGAAGTTCTTCACAGAGAGAGTGATTGGCATTGGAATGGGCTGCCCAGGGAGGTGGTGGAGTCACCGTCCCTGGGGGTCTTCAAGAAAAGCCTGGCTGAGGCACTTAGTGTCATGGTCTAGTTGATTGGGCAGGGCTGGGTGCTAGGTTGGACTGGATGATCTTGGAGGTCTGTTCCAACCTGGTTGATTCTATTATTCTATGATTCTATAGCAGAGCTTGGACCAAAATTCAAGTATGTAAATTCCTTGTTTGTGCACATCTGTCACAGCTGATTCATCTTTTGTTTCAGTCATCAACATATTAATTGGATCAAATTTCCACTAAACCCAGCAGATACTGCACAGAGTGAGAACGTATGTTCAAATGAGTGATTCAATTGACTGAGTTCAAACACTGAGAGTTACTTTATTACACACCTTAGGTTATTCAATGCATTCACATGATGCTGGCAGATATGACAGAGAATCCAATTTGCCTATGATCTTCCAGAGCAGCAGCTAGAGGCCAGATGGAGTAAATTAGGACATCTGAAAAGGCCTTAGGAAATTATGTTGAAAGAACAGGCTTCTGCCACACATTTGGGAGCATAATGTAGGGCAACTTAATAGCTTACAATGATCACAGTGGGAGCTTAAACATTTGACTTCCCTATACCTGTGTGGGAACCAAAAAAGGGAGTCAGTTAAATGGGATAAATTATGTATCTCTGGAGTGCATTCCTGTGTACCCTTGACACAGTAAGATTGTGGTTAGAAATATAGTAAAGTTGTACTCTGGCCTTGTGTAATGTTGGCATGGAAGCATAGCAAACTTAGAACAAGTTGTGCTGGTGGAGGTCTAGGCTGGATGTTAGGAGGAAGTTCTTCCCAGAGAGAGTGATTGGCATTGGAATGGGCTGTCCAGGGAGGTGGTCGAGTCACAGTCCCTGGAGGTGCTGAAGCAAAGCCTGGCTGAGGCACTTAGTGCCATGGTCTAGTTGACTGGCTAGGGCTGGGTGCTAGATTGGACTGGTTGATCTTGGAGGTCTCTTCCAACCTGGCTAATTCTATGATTCTATGGATCAGTCTTTTGCATTAGTAACACAGTAGTGGGGAAAAGTAATCACTATTCTTTCATTTTAAAAACTGTATTTGGTTTAAGTGACAAAGTTGGTTTGGGAGTAAGTGAAGTCACAGGGGTAGCTTCTGTAAGATGATGTCAGAAATTACAGTGGTAGCATCTCAGTGATAACATAATTAAGAAGGGGTAAAAACTGCTATGAAACATCAGCTGGAAGAGTGAGAAGTACATGTGAGAAAAAAATTTGCAGACACTAAGGTCAGTGACAAAGGAGAGGGAGAATGTGCCCCAGGTGCCAGAGTAGAGATTCCACTGCAAGCTACAGAGAAGATTGTAGTGAAGCAACTTCTGCGCCTGCAGCCCATGAAAATATAGATCCAGTAGCCTGTGAAGCAACCCATACTGGAGCAGTCTCTTGTTAGAACCTGTGATCCATTTAGAGAAGAGCCCATGCTGGTGCTGGCAAGATTTGAGACCCTCTTGGGAACCACATTAAAACAGACTGTTCCTGAAGGACCACCTGAATGACCCACTTTGGAGAATGAAAGATGGTAAGAAATTAGAGACTGAAACTGGACTTATTAAAAAATGAAGGGTTGAGGCAAATGTGTTTTAAGATTTGTTTTTACTCCTTGTTATCCTACTCTGACTTTAGACTGGGAATTACTCTGATTGATTCCTTCATTAAGTCAGTTTTGCCCTTCACAGTAACTGATGAGTTATCTCTCTGTCCTTATCTCATCTGACTTCCCCTCCTAGCTGACAAAAGGGCATGATAGAGTGGATTGCTGAGTAGGGTAAAACCATCACATTTGTTGAGAAATTCCTACTACCACTACTGCTGACAGAGTTGCTCATTTGAACACTTTCTAACCTGTTAAATTTAGCCGAATTCAAATAGAACTCCCATTTGAACCTCTGTAGCTAGTAGTAGTCATTTTGACTGAAGAGGATCAGAAAGTATTTATAGCTTAAGACTTAGTTCAGTGTTTATTGGTATAACTTTTGCTATTGATATTTCTGACATATGAATACAATGGTACATGCAGTGTCAGATTGCTGTTTCTGTTCTAAAAGGTGAGGAAAAGAGGTACATATGCAACTCTAAGCAAGAGAGTATCCCAGAGAGAAGGATCTAGATGGATTCCACATGGAAAGAAAAAGATTATAAATTCTATGTCGCTAATTTCTAACACAAGTGAAGTTATCATAGGATCATAGGATGTTAGGAGTTGGAAGGGATCCAAAGACATCATCGAGTCCAACCCCCCTGCCAGGGCAGGACAATGCTATCTAACACAGATCACAGTGAAACACATCCAGACAGGCCTTGAAAGTCTCCAGGGAAGGATACTCCATGACCTCTCTGGGCAGCCTGTTCCAGTGCTCTGTGACCCTTACAGTAAAGAAGTTCCCCCTTGTGTTGAGGTGGAATCTCTTGTGCTGCAACTTATACCCATTGCTCCCTGTCCTATCCCAGGGAGCAGTGAGCAGAGCCTGTCCCCCGCTCCTGGCCACCCTTCAGATACTTATAAACATTTATTAAATCCCCTCTCAGTCTTCTTTTCTCCAGACTAAACAGCCCCAGGTCCCTCAGCCTCTCCTCATAAGCCATGCCCCCCAGTCCCCTAATCATCCTCCTAGCCCTCTGCTGGACCCTCTCCAGCAGATCCCTGTCCCTCTTCAACTGGGGAGCCCAAAACTGAACACAGTATTCAGGATGAGCTCTCACCAGGGCAGAGTAGAGGGGGAGGAACTGCTGGGCACACTCCTCCCAATGCACCCCAGGATCCCATTGGCCTTCTTGGCCACAAGGGCACATTGCTGTGCCATGGTTAACTTGTTAGCCACCAGAACCCCCAGGTCCCTCTCCACAGGGCTGCTTTCCAGCAGATCACCTTCCAGCCTGTACTGGTGGAGTTTGTTATTCCTCCCCAGATGCAGCACTCTGCGCTTGTCCTTGTTGAACTTCATCTGGTTCCTCTGTGCCCAGCTCTCAGTCTGTCCAGTTATATCCAGTTTGCAAAGACTGCTCAGAGCAAAGTAATGGAAAGGAATAAAACACAGAATCAAATGACATTATAACAGTGAAGTAGCTTCACTAGTTTGAAGGACATGTTATGGTACTGTGTAAAATTTTGTTTCTAAACTTTTAATTTGTTTTTTGGGTTTTTTTTTTGCTTTGTTCTGTTTTGTTTTATTTTGTTGTTTTGGTGTGGTTGTTTTGTTTTGAATCCCATCTTGGAGTAGCAAAAATCAAAAGACTATTATGGGAGTGTTATGCATGATTTTATAGGACTCTTACAAAAACTGTGAACATTCATTAAAAGATGCCTAGCATATCATGGCAAATCTGAAATTATTTCTTTCAAGTTAAAAATACAACAAAATCAACACCAACTTTAAAATCTGCCAATGCAAGCAACTTAGTTGTGCTAATTCAACAAGGCAAGTGTCACAGAAATTAGACAAAACTCTTGTGGAGATCGTATTTTGCATGAGAGTTTAATTATGCTTGGTCACACACTGAGATTTGGTACCTCCTGCAGATGGTTGTCAAAGTTTTCAACAGTTCCAGAAAAAAAAACCACACCAAAAAACCCAGAAGATTCATCTACCTGCCTAAATAAAGGCACCTAATGTCATTTGTGATGGCTGACCTCCAGCTACCAGTGCAGAAAGGCAGTAATGCCTCCTAAGTCCTTTGCTATATCTGCCCACACCAAGGGGTTGTGTTGGATATGAAAGCATATGTCAAATGACATTAGGTGTCTGTGACTAGGCAATGCTCACAAATCAGATTTTATCTATTAAGCTTATCTCCAGCTGTTTAAAGTTACAGATTAATTTCAGACAAACACTTTTTCTTTTATTTTTCTTTTCCTTTTGTACTTTGAGCTAGAAAAAGTAATTGCTAATGAAATGAATCTCTATGTACAGGTTATCTTTTGTAAGTTCTTGTCTATTTGTATTTAATATGTATTTGAAGACTGAAAATGTCTATCTATAGATTTAAAAATATTTTTTAGATAAAAGAGAGAGGGAGAATGGCTGAAGCAAGATTGTAAACATTTAATCTCTCCTTATTTTTGAAGTGACATTTATATTTTACCATATGTCTCAATAGTAAGTGTTCTGTATTACAGTGTTACAAAGGGGAAATGAATTAATGTGAGATGATTTTTCCCCCCAAATTAATATTGCTTATTAGTTTTGATATTCAGAACTCTTGCCACCCCCAACCACTATTTTTAATAATATTTAGGTTCTTACATGGCCATGGAAACATTCTATGGATAATATCTACATCTAGTAACAACCACCAAATATAAAAACGTTAATTGAACTGGAAGAGAAGATTGCCATAGTAAGATGCCATTTGCGGTCAATACACTGCTTGCCCACTGGATGGACTCAAGGAGCTCTTTCTGCTTATGGCAGAAGGCAACAGAGAATTACAAAGAGGCTTTTAAGTATTTACTCACAAAATTATTATTACCCAACTCATGGAACTAGTCACAGGCCAGATGGTGCCCAGGCACTTTCAGGGAACTCTGTCTCCTCAGCCGCTGAGACTTGTTTCTTCCCAGGCTTCTGAAGAAAAGAGGCAGACCATCTCTGACCTTGTCTCCTGGCTTCTCTGGATGATCTGCATATGATTTCCAGTCTTAGCAGGAGACTTTCAGGTGTCTTGCAATGTGCAGTCTCAGCATGATGTCACACTGGCCATGCAGGCCAATTGCATGGAGGCATTCAGAGCCTGTTCCTGGTAAACTTGCAACAGTGGAGTTTCCAGGAAAGCAATAAGGCAGTGAGCAATTTCAGCAGGGAATGCCAGGCACTAATAGCATGGGAGAACATACCAGAGCACGGCAGAGCATGGCAAAGCATGTTGCTTACATGCATATCTCCTTTTTATCAATGTGGGCCAAAATTAATTGCCCTTTGGATACAGAATAGCCAATCAGAATTGGCAGATAGCTGAATCTTACCATATTAGGTAAAGCTATAGGCTTGCTTTTACCCGAATTAGGCAAGCACGAGCTAAGTGTGTGTACCTTGTTTACCACAGGACCCTGGGCAGGCCAGAGTCCTTAGATTTAGTGGCTCCAGGTTCTTTTGTGTTCATTTCCTGCACTTGCCTCTCTTTTGGAGCAGAAAAAGATGCCTGGTCAAGCCAGGATATGTATTAAGTCAGGTGGGGGTTGGTCTCTTCTCCCAGGCAACCAGCAATAGAACAAGGGGACACAGTCTCAAGTTGTGCTAGGGGAAGTGTAGGCTGGATGTTAGGAGGAAGTTGTTGGCAGAGAGAGTGATTGGCATTGGAATGGGCTGCCCAAGGAGGTGCTGGAGTCACCGTCCCTGGAGATGTTTAAGAAAAGCCTGGATGAGGCACTTAGTGCCATGGTCTAGTTGAGTGGATAGGGCTGGGTGCTAGGTTGGATTGGACGATCTTAGAGGTCTCTTCCAACCTGGTTGATTCTATGATTCTGTTTTGGGCCTGTCCGGCCTACCATGACATACATTCAAAATTTTCACAGTTGTAGAAGTTTTTCTTTCCTCTGAGATGGCCAATCTGGATTTACATCCTATTGAATGATGACTTTTTGACCTTCTACTCAAAAAAGAAACAGAATTCATTGCAACTGAACTGATGCTAGATCTTCAGACACATGGATGTTATTATAATTATGTCATTATGCATAATTGTAATTACACACATGCACTTACAATTATACATAATTTTAATTATACATTATGTAATTGTACATAATTTTAATTATGTAACTATGCCAGAAAATCAGAGATTTTAGAGATGAAGAAAACCTACTGTTTCGGGATCTCACTTTATTCTGGTTCATGTGCATGCCTATTGATTATGCTGTATCAGTATTCCTTACAGCCTTCTGTAATCCATTTTAAAATGACTTAGAGGTCTTAATTTCATCTCTTTTGACAGTGTTGAAAAGCTGATACCTCTAATCTGTGAACATACTTTCTCATATTCAGTCTCTTCTCTGCTACCTACTCCTATCATAACTGTTACAATATTACTCCTAAATATTCAATAAAGCAGTCAAGTCAGCCTGAAGTTGTAATAAGTGTTCACACAAAACTATCTTTGTTTTTAGCTCTTCAGCTCAATCAGAGTTTATGTTCAATTAATTTATCTCATCCAAATTCCTTTTTCCTCAGTCAAATTCTGCTTTTTGAATAAGGTGGAGATTCAGTCAGCAGAAATACACACAAACCAAAAAGCTCATCCTTTACAATAAAGAGCAAATTTATCCCTTTTGCCAGTGCATTTCCATTAATTTAGTCCAATTGAGCAGATGTAACTGAAATTACATCACATCTCTCAGTGTTCAAAATCCTCAAATATTTGCTGATAATGATCATTTTTGACAAAGCTAGAAAGAGCAATAGCCACAATTGTTTATCTTGCTCATGAGAATAATAGCACTGATGTCAATGGGACTAGTACTGAGAGTGATGCAAATCTCCCGAGTAATGGTTGCAGCCAGAGACAATGTTTGTGCCCTTCCTCCAAGGAGATTAGTCAAGCTTAATATATTTTACACTTGGAAGGATGAGTACATTGGTTTTAGAAATGTTGATGTGGTAAAAGCATACTTTCCACAGCACAGCAGTACAAATTCCCAGTTTCTATTTCTTAATGCCAGGCATGTCAATACTGTTTTCATCACAAATATATATTGTTTATTTCAAATCATAGAATCATAGAATCAAACAGGTTGGAAGAGACCTCCAAGATCAGCCAGTCCAACCTAGCACCCAGCCTTGTCCAGTCAACTAGACCATAGCACTAAGTGCCTCAGCCAGGCTTTGCTTGAACACCTCCAGGGATGGTGACTCCACCACCTCCCTGGGCAGCCCATTCCAATGGCAGATCTGTGAGCTGGAGATGGAGGAAATACATGAAAATAAAACACACCTGTAAACTGGTTTCAAACTCATATACTACATTTTATATTTTGCCTTTGTAACATCAAATATTAGCTTCTTACTAGTAGCAATTTCTTTCAATGTCTAACTTAGATGTTATTCAATCTATTGTCAGTGAGGAAAATTAAATACTTTTGAAGGGCTTGCCAGGGTTTTAACGACAATTCTATCCACTAAATGGCTCCATTTCATTTAATGCATGGCAAGCAACTGAGAGAAAAATAAGAAACCAGGAGTGAGATTAAGCCATGTTCTTTATATGTGGGTTTGTTGAACACATTTATTTCTTCAAGGTTAAAAAATCTAAACTGATTTTTGAAGAGAAAACATCAATAGAGGTGAAAAAATAGGTTTCTGTAGAACTATAGCTCACTGAAATTTAGGAAACTTAGGATCTCCCTAGGGGAGAAAAAAGTTTTCAAAATCTCATCTACCAACAGACAGCTCAGGCACTACTATTTTGAGACAGGGTCATTGAGGTCAAGAACATAGCTGAGTTCAGAAGAAGGCACTACTGAAAGAAGTCTTAATTTTCCAATGAGTTCAACATGCAACTAAGAATATATAGACCTGAAGTGTTTTTCCTGCTCGCAGGATTTTGTAGTTTGTGTTCTTTGTACTGAAAAAAAACCCAACAAGAAGAACAAAAACCACCAAAAACCCAACACAAAGCAGCAAAGAAGTTAATAGGGATTAAACCTTTCTGTTGTCTAAATGCTTTCACAACAAAATTCCTTAAATTAAGAAAATAGAACTCAGATACCTGAATACCAATTCACACAACTCAAAATTCATGTCTACCACAGATTCTAAAGCTTTATAAGGATTTTTTTCTTGTTCATTCATATCCATCTCCTGCATATCTAAGTCAATATACTAGTGTGATGGTAATTTCAGATAGTAATCACTGAAAGACCACAGCTCATGCAAAACTCCTTTTACTCAGCCTTCCTATCCTAAAAGTGTGGTTAGACATTTGCTTGAAACCCATTTAAGTCTGGATACAATAGAATGTCATACAGTCACTAATTTATAGGCAACTTCAGATCATATTGGATCCTGAAATTGCTATCAAGATTCTTTTGCATAACTTTAACTTACTTGAAAATGATATTAACTAGGTCATGTAGAAGTTGGTATTAATAAGGAGGAACTCCTTATCTTGTAAACAGAAAAACAGAATAACAGAATCACAAACAGAATCAGAGAATCACTATGGCAGGACAAGACTTTAAGACACTGAAGTCCAACCATTATTTAACTCTATGAGAATCAGCACTACACCATATTCTTGAGCACATATCAAGACAGCTTTTAAATATAACAAGGGATGGATATTCAACCACTTCTCTGGGTAGCCTGTCTCATTCTTCGATAAGCTTTTTGGTTTCTCCTGAAGTCTAACCTAAACTTCCTCTGTGGCTTAATGTTATTTCCTCTTGTCCTATGACTTTTGACATGTGAGAAGAAACCAACACCCACCTCTCTACAACCTCCATTCAGGTAGTTGTAGAGAGCAATAAGATCTCCCCTCAGTCTCCTTTTCTTCAAACTAAGCAAGCTCAGCTTCTTGAGATGCTTCTCATAAGACTTATTCTCAAGACCTTTCACCAGATTTGCTGCACTTCTCTGGGTGTGGTCCAGCAACTCAATGTCTTTCATACTGCAACATGCAAATCTGAACACAATAATCAAGGTGTGGCCTCACCAGTGATGAGTAGAGTGGGACAATCACCTCTCTAGTCTTGCTGGACACACTATTTATGACACAGGCAAGGATGCTGTTGGCCTTCTTGAACCACCTGACTGCACTGTTTGCTCATATTTAGCCTGCTGTTGACCCACACCCTGAGGTCTCTTTCTGACAAACACGTTTCCAGCCACTCTTCTCCCAAGCCTGCAGTATTGCATAGGGTTGCTGTGACCCAAGTGAATGATTCAGCACTTTTTCCTATTGAAGCCAAATTTGATCTGCCTCAGCATATTGATCCCATCTGTCCAGGCCCCTGATGAGCCTCCCTGTGCTTCAGCTCATCAACACTCCCACCAAACTTGGTGTCATTTGCAGACTTACTTTGGGTGCTCTCAATCTGTTTTTTCCCTTCTGTCTCTCTACAACTGTCTGCAAGGAGATTGGAGCCAGAAGGGGATTGGTCTGTTCTCCCTAGTAGCAAGTGAGATAACAAGAGGAAATACTCTCAAATTGCACCAAGGGAAGTTAAGTGGGATACAAGGAACAATTTCTTCACAGAAAGGATTCTCAGGCATTGGAATAGGCTGCTCAGAGAGCTGGCTAAGTTACTATTCCTGGAGGTATTTAAAAGGCTCAGAGATGTGGTTTAGTGCCAGTGGCTTAGCAGCAATGGTTGAATTCTGAACTCTAGTTCAGACATTGGACTTGATGATCTCAATGATCTCCTCCAACTCCAACGGTTTTATGGTTATATGGATCATTGGTAAAGATATTAAAAAGAAGAGGTCCCAGCAGTGAACCCTGTGACCAGTCACTAAATGGATTTAACTCCATGTATTACCATTCTCTGGACCCAACCAACCATCCAGTGCTTGATCCAGCAGAGTGTACGCACATCCAATACAGCAGCCAGCTTTTGCTCATGAGGATGCCGGGGGGAACAGTATCAAAGGCTTTACTGTCCAGGTAAACAACATCTGCAGCATTTTCTACAGCCACCAAGTGGGTCACCTTGTAATAGAAGGAGATGACAATGATGAATTGGCAGCTGGGTTTTGTATTACTTCTGGGTGACATTGCTTCCTTTTAAATCACTGTAAACTGAAAGTATCATTGAATATTAAAGGAATCCTTTGTCATCTATCATCTGATTCAACTACATGGTAGCTGACTTGATTTCAAACAACTTAGATTTAATTTCTCTCAAGACAGAATGCAAATGAAAGATATATGGCTTTCTAAGTATTGCCAATAGATGTTGCTTGTTAACTTTCTTCTTGCAGTAATAATAAAATATCTGGACACATACTTTCTCTAAGTCATGTTTTGTATATGTTGCTGTTTGATCATATGAAAGAACACGTGATAGGAAAAACACCTTAAAACAGTGTTAATAAAGGTACTTAATCATACAATCAACCAGGTTGGAAGAGACCTTCAAGCTCATCCAGTCCAACCTATCATGCAGCCCTATCCAATCAACCAGACCATGGCACTAAGTGCCTCAGCCAAGCTTTTCTCAAACACCTCCAGGGATGGTGCTCCCTGGGCAGCCCATTCCAATGGCAAATCACCCTCTCTGCCAACAACTTGCTCCTAACATCCAGCCTAGACCTTCCCTGCCACAACTTCAAATTGTGTCCTCTTGTTCTCTTGCTGGTTGCCTGGCAGAAGAGAACAATTCCCACCTGACTACAGCCTCCCTTCAGGTAGTTGTAGACAGTGTTAAATGTTAGATTATGTTTTATCTGAACTATATTAAAAACAGACAAGAAAGGTAAAATGGTTGTAACCATAAACATGTAACATGTTGTGTAACTTTTGAAAGATTTTTGTGTTATCTAAGTATAAGAAAGTTACTACTGAAGTATAACTTCTGGAGGATAAACACCAATCTCCCTGTAGCCTCTACTTCCTCTTTGTTCTCAGCTGAAAATAGTTGTAAGCTTAAAAATAAAGCAAATGTGTTTTGCCCAGCATAAATAGATATTTTACCATATAACTGCCATATAATTGTGGTTTTCTACTATTTTTCTTTTCTTTTTCTTTCCCCAACTCATCTGAAAATTATATTGCCAAGAAAAAATACTTTTGAACAGATGAGTGTGTTGTCTAAACATTTGATTCAACAAATAACCCTTTGTTTTCCTGTTACATTTAGGAATATGAGTGACATTAGTAATGGTACAAGGTCATAATTACAAACTCCAGAACTGTCATGCTACACATACTACAGATCCCTGCAGTAAGCAGAGGCATCCTCAACTAGATCATAGAATAGTTGAATCTTAAAATCTTAGAATTGTCAGGGCTGGAAGGAACCACACGTATCATCTAGTTCCAACCCTCCTACCACGAGCAGTGACACCTCACACTAGATCAGGTTGTTCAGAGGCTCATCCAACCTGTCCTTAAAGACCTTCAGGGATAGGGCTTCCCACCACCTCTCTGGGCAACTTGTTCCAGTGTCTCGCCACTCTCATAC
The DNA here is from genome assembly GCF_015220805.1 of Pogoniulus pusillus. Taxonomy (NCBI): domain Eukaryota; kingdom Metazoa; phylum Chordata; class Aves; order Piciformes; family Lybiidae; genus Pogoniulus; species Pogoniulus pusillus. Next base: position 44,641,433 of record NC_087268.1, read on the forward strand.
AGAAGAACTTCTTCCTAACATCTAATCTGCATCTATACGCTTCTAGTTTTGCTCCATTCTCCCTAGTGCTATCACTATCTGACATCCTAAAAAGTCCTTCACCAGCTTTCTTGTAGTCCACTTCAGATACTGGAAGGCCACAAGAAGGTCTCCTCAGAGCCTTCTCTTCTCCAGACTGAACATCCTCAGCTTTCTCAGTATGTCTTCATAGGAGAGGTGCTCCAGCCCTCTGATCACCCTCGTGGCCTTTTTCTGAACATGTTCCAGAATGTCTGTATCTTTCTTGTTATAAGGGTTCCAGAACTGATGCAGTACTCCAGGTAGAGTTTCACCAGAACAAAGTAGTGGGGGAGAATCACCTCCTTTGACCTGCTGGCTACACTCCTTTTGATGTAGCCCAGGATCTGGTTGGCTTTTTGAGCTGCAAGTGCACACTGCTGGTTCATGCTGAGCTTCTTATCCACCATCACCCCCAAGTCCCTCTCCCCAGGGCTGCTCTCAAGTCATTGCCCAGCCTATATTGGTGCTTGGGATTTCCCCAACCCAGGTGCACTACATTACACTTGGTCTTGTTAAACCTCATGAGGTTGGCTTGAGCCCGTATCTCCAACTTGTCAAGATCCCTCTGGATGCCATCCCTTCCCTGCAGCATGTCAGCTGCACCACACAGCTTAGTATCATTGGTGAACTTGCTGAAGGTGCACTCAATATCACTGTCCACATCACTGACAAAGATATTAAACAAGACTGGTTCCAGTACTGACCTTTGAGGGAGTCCAATTGTCACTGGCCTCCACTTGGACATGGACCAAGCACTTCTTGAGTGTGGCCATCAAGACAGTTTTTAACCCATGGAGTTGGCTGTCTGTCAATCCCCTGTTTTTCCAGCTGTCAAACTCCTATTTTACCAATTTGGAGACCAGGATATCATGCAGAACAGCATTGAAGATTTTGCTCAGGTCAAGGCAGATGATGTCAGTTGCTTGGCCTTCATCTATTATTAGATCAGGTTGCCCACAGTCCTGTCAAGCCTGCCTTTTGTATATCTACAGGATGGGGTCTCAACAACCTCCCTGGGCAACCTGTTCCAGTGCTCCACCATCCTCATGGTAAAGAACCTGGTCCTAATGTGGAATCTACATCTGCTCTTCTCTACTTTGAAGCCATCGCCCCTTGTCCTATTACTATAGGCCTTTATAAACAGTCTCCATCTTTCTTGTAAGGCCCCTTCAGATACTGGAAGGCTACTATTAGTTCTTCTCAGAGTCTTCTTTTCTCCAGGATGAACAACTCCAGCTACCTCAGCCTGTCTTCCTAGGAAAAGTGTTTCAACCAAACGCCCAACTGATCAGGTTTTATGTCTCTGGGTGTTTCTCTTTTGTCCTGTCCTTACTCTCCCAGTGGAAAAGGAGTTTTTGACACCGTGTATGCTCTTACTGATTCATGCCTCTGACCAAGTTATTTTTTTATCAGGATCTCACATCTATTTTTCTGGTCAGATTTGTTTCTGAATCTTCTGGTTTATGGCTCCTTTGACTTGTCATCCTTAAGAATAGATACTTCCTTCTACATAACTTTGCAATCGTAGAATCATAGAATCATAGAATCAACCAGGTTGGAAGAGACCTCCAAGATCATCCAGTTCAACCTAGCACCCAGCCCTATCTAATCAACTAGACCATGGCACTAAGTGCCTCAGCCAGGCTTTTCTGGAAGACCCTGCCGGGCCATGGTGCTCTCGGGCGCAGGGAAGGTCTTCACCACAGGCCTGGACCTGCTGGAGATGGGCCCCGAGCTGCTGGCAGGGGAGCAGGAGGATGCTGCCCTCAGGGCCTGGGCACTGCGCCACAAGGTCCTGCAGTACCAGGAGGCCTTCTCCGTGCTGGAAAAGTGCCCCAAGCCTGTGATCGCTGCCGTCCATGGTGCCTGCGTTGGCGCAGGTGTTGACCTCATCTCTGCCTGTGACATTCGCTACTGTGCCCAGGGCTCCTGGTTCCAGATCAAGGAGGTGGACATTGGCCTGGCCGCTGACGTTGGCACCTTGCAGCGCCTGCCCGAGATCGTGGGCAACCAGAGCCTGGTCAAAGAGTTGGCATTCACCGCCCGCAAGATGCCAGCCCCTGAAGCCCTGAGCTGTGGCCTCGTCAGCCGAGTGCTGCCCGACAATGTGGCACTGCTGGAGGCAGCCCTGGAGGTGGCATCGGAGATCACCAGCAAGAGCCCCGTGGCAGTGCAGGGCACCAAAGTCAATTTAGAGTTATTTTACACTGATGTATATATCTTAAAAGGTTAAGATATTTTATATATATTAAAAGATATATCTGTTATGTGTCTTAAAATGTTGTTTTAGATTAATAAGACTGAAATAATGCAAGTCTAATGTTTTGGCAATTATTGTTAATAATAATAATAAACCTTAATTGTATTTGCATTTGTAATAAAGTATTTTGAGATTCAAGTCTTATCCAGAGGTGTGTTGGTAAAATTCAGCCCTTGGTCTTGTTTTGGGTTTGTGACGTGGGAAGAAAAAGTGAAGTATGCTTATACAAATAGGAAGGAGTAAAATGGAACAATTACAAATTCTGGCTAGAAGTGTTTCCTAGGTAACATTTTTGAAGCTGATTCACACTCAACATCCTGCAGCTTCATCATTTTCTAGGAGAAAATAAGATTGCAGGAAATAAGACACAGCCTACCATATGCTCATGCTTGCCAAGAGATTTCTTTTTCTTTCTACAGAGAAATTTTGTTCAAGTGGAGCTTGACAACTTCTGACATGTTATTTGGTTTTCACAAGGCCAAAGGTCAATCAAGAATTTCAAAGAAGTGCAGTACAGCTATGTATAGTACAGAGATCTCTGTCACAGTAAAAGTTAAATCTATCTAATATATTGGGTGTAAATCAGTCCTACTGCTGATGCCAACAATCTGTGTAAGTTGAATAAATCCAGCATGCCCTGAATATGTCAAACACACTATGTTTGTACACACTAACAGAGCAGCACATGCAGAAAGGGTGCTAGTGTTGTTTGGTGTTTGGTTTTTTGTTTTTGTTTTTGTTTTTTTTTTATTTAATCTAGTTTATAAAAAAACAGGTGACAGAATACAAACTGAATGCTGAGAATACTGAGGGAGGTATATGAGATTTCTGACTGTATTTATGATGCCATGGTCTAGTTGATTGGACAGGGCTGGGTGACAGGTTGGACTGGATGATGTTACAGGTTTTTTCCAACCTGGTTGATTCTATGATTCTATGATTCTGTTTCAGTTAATTAACTTTAAAATTTGTTGTGTTTGTGTCCACTACTGGGCCACTCAATTCAAGAGAGATGTTGAGGTGCTGGAATGTGTCCAGAGAAGGGCAACAATGCTGGTGGAAAGCCTGGAACACAAACCCTATGAGGAGAGGCTGAGGGAGCTGGGGGTGTGCAGCCCGCAGAAGAGGAGGCTCAGGGGTGACCTCATTGCTGTCTACAACTACCTGAAGGGAGGTTGTAGCCAAGTGGGGTTGGTCTCTTCTCCCAGGCAACCAGCAACAGAACAAGGGGACACAGTCTCAAGTTGTTCTGGGGGTGGTCTAGGCTGGATGTTAGGAGGAAATTGTTGTCAGAGAGAGTGATTGGCATTGGAATGGGCTGCCCAGGGAGGTGGTGGAGTCACCGTCCCTGGAGGTGTTCAAGCAAAGCCTGGCTGAGGCACTTAGTGCCATGGTCTAGTTGGTTGGCTAGGGCTGGGTGCTAGGTTGGACTGGTTGATCTTGGAGGTCTCTTCCAACCTGGTTGATTCTATGATTCTATGATTTGATTCTAACGTAGGTAGTCAGTACAACTCATTATTGTGATTATAAACTTGTGTTAAATATCTAGTCCATCCAGATCAGTCTGTATTTCTTTACCTAGTCTAGCTTTAAGCACTCTTGTCAATTTCAATGGTTTTTTTTTCTCAGAAATTTTATTCCATGACTGGAAATAAAAGGTCATTCTATCCAAGGCACTTCTACTCTGTTCTGCTTTATTTCCCTGTATCATTTTGTCCCACTTTTTTCCATCTGTACCATAAGGATAAGAATTCTAATTCCTTGTCTGTTGACATGAAGAATGGCATAGGGGAGAAAGAGGGTTGGACGGCTGAACTAATTAAAGTGCTTCAAATGTTGGCTGAGTGAAGTACTACAAATACATGCATCACCATCTGCTTGCTTATTGATCTTACTAGTAGGGCCATTATCATGTTTTCCAAATAATTTATTAATAGAGATAATGTTTATTTATGTGCTTATTTGCACACATATTTGCCCTTACTGAGATACATTTAACAAAATGTATTGCTTGTTATCTCAGAGAGTATTCCAGACAGTGTATTGCTTGTTATCTCAGAGAGTATTCCAGCAACTCTGGGGTACTGTTATCTCAGAAAATAAATATCTTCCCCATCTCCCAAGTTTCACGTTCAATATTACCAAAGGCTATTCTGTAACTGAAATATCTATGGAGCTTCCTGGTTTACTTATCTTTCAGACTGCTATTTTAGTATACTGTGTCTTCTTGGTTGGCCTTTTTTAAACTAGTGGTTGCTTGGTTGGCAGCTTTGCCCTTGGGCAAGAGTTTGATGAGCTAGTGAATGGGCATGATGCCATCCAAACAGATGTGACAGAAAATAATCAGCCGACAGGCCTACTGTATGTAGTGAGTATGTTTGTAAAGGACAGGATTCTAATCTAGAAGTGTTCAAATAGCTGCTTATTCTATGTAGTATTTGGATGAAGGACCTACCATGGCTGATCTTGTTCTGACTTCTATTTGAATACTTTGGTTGCAGGGAAAACAAGAAATAGATTTTGAAGCAAAATACAGGGAGTATTTTCTATAGTTAAAACCCCAAATCTGTTTGTGACTAGAGCAAAGGGATTCTCTTTCCTTTTCTCTATATAATATATTTCATGCAGTCTGCCAGATCTGATTTCTGAACCTAAGTTTCCAATTATAGTGCATTACATAAGAGTTGTAAGCATTAGCCCTGACCCTCACTTAAGTTTAGACATCCAAAAGATTTCTTTTTAATTAGCTACACAGAGTTTTTTTTTAATCTTATTTTATTCAAAAAAGAAAATAATTTTCTCTAGATGGACATGTAACCTTACCATCCCAGTGCCTAATATGGAAAAGAATACCTTACCTTCTAGAGATTCTGCCATTTCTATTCATTGTTGCTGTAGCCTTGTATTGGGATTGCATGTCAAGGCTTTGGTAACAGGAGGCTTCTAGCAAAAGGTACCAGAAGCTTTCCCTGAGGAAGCTTCCCCTTCCTCTAATAGAGCCAATATCAGCTGACTCCAGAATGGATCCACTGTTGAACAAACCTGAGCCCATCAGTGATGGTAGAAGTGCTTCTGTGACAACACATTTAATGAGGAATTAAAAAACAAACAATCAAACAAAAACCCTTTGCTAATTGCAGCTGGGAGAGAAAAGTGAAAATATGTAAGAGAAACAGGTCTGCAAACTCCAAGGTCAGTGAAGAAGGAGGGGAGGAGATTCTCCAAATGCCAGAGCAGAGATTCCCCTGCAGTCCACGGTGAGAACCATGGTGTATCATGTTGTCACCTGAAGGACGTTAAAGTTAATGGTGAAGCAGATACAGTGGCAGAAGCTCAGAGCAAGTGGATGCCTGAAGGAGGAGGCTGTGACATTGGAGGAAACATGTATTGGTGCAGAATTGGTGCAGAGGAGCCCATGCCAGAGCAAGCATTCTGGCAGGATATGTGACACTGCGGGGGAGCCACACTGAAGCAGCATGTTCTTGAAGGCTTACAGTCCATGGAAATGACCCATGCTGAAGCGATTTATGATAAATTGATGCTCATGGGAGGAAGTCATGTTGGGGAAGTTAATGAAGGGTTGTCTCCATGGCCTGGAGTCCTGTATACCCCTAAATTCCTCTCCCTCAGTGGTTTGAATAGGAGAGGAAAAGGCGCAAAAAGACCTGTTTCCCCTGCCCCTGCCCTGCAGGTGTGAAGGGGGGGAGCAAGGAGCCCTTCCGGCATGAGGGGTGCCCGTGCAGTGCCCGCGCTGGAATCGGGCTGGGATTGGCTGTGGTCTTCGTGCCTAGGCAGTGGTAACTCTGCTCTTTGTCTAGGAAGGGTATAAATATTGGGGGACTTCCCGCCTAGGGGTTCCTGCCTTAGAGTTCATTCCCGCCTTAGAGTTCGCCCCTGCCTGGGAGTTCGTGCCTGCCTGAGAGCTCCCCCCCCCCCCCAGCCTGGATAAACTCTGCAGCAGGAGCCCCTGGCGCGCTGCTGCGAAGGAGGCTTCCCACCATTAGCACTCTTTGTGCAGGCTCAATAGGCCTAGTAAAGGGTTGGACTTGATGATCTGTGAGGTCTCTTCCAATCCTAATAATACTGTGATACTGTAACGACCCTCTGAGAGCCTCTGAAAGAGAACCCGAGAGGACAAGCAGCTGGACCACCCTTTTCAGCCAGCCTGACTGTGAGTTACTTTGGCTCAGCTTTATTATTAAGTGGGAAATGCTAATATTTAATAGCTCAACAACCCTTTTCCAACTTCTGACTTCCAAAATAGTCAAATTACCTATGGTATCCTTGTAGATCTTCTCAATCGAAACTGAATCTGCTAATCAAAACTAAATTAATTTTTGAATCTAGTTTTGGGTGTGGGTTTTTGGGAAAATAAAATAGCTCTATTTTTATATCACAGTATCACAGTATCATCAGGGTTGGAAGAGACCTCACAGATCATCAAGTCCAACCCTTTACCACAGAGCTCAAGGCTAGACCATGGCACCAAGTGCCACGTCCAACCTTGCCTTGAAGTGCCCCAGGGACGGCGACTCCACCACCTCCCTGGGCAGCCCATATATAAAATCCCTGACTCGGCCGCATTAATTCCCTGCCTCCACAACACTCCAGTAGGATAGATCCCACACTGGAGTGGGGGAAGAGTGTGAGAATTCCTTTCCCCAGGGAGAAAGGAGAAGCAAAGAGTTGGCATTTTGCATTAAGAAGTATTACTGGGAAAAGATGTTTTTACTGTTTCACAGGTACATCTGTTTGTTATAAATATAAGTGGTGCAACCATTTAACTTTGATACAGCTATTTCATTTAAGGTGGGGGGAAAATCAATTCATCATGGGTAGTTGCATATTTGGTGCCCTAGTAAATGTTATAGAGAATTATATATTGACTCAGTTTTCAAACAAAGTAAAGCTTTTTGTTCACTGAGGAGTAGTGTACAGATTCTCTTGACATTTTGTCAGTGGAAATCTGTTTTCTGCCACGTAAATAAAATTTAAATGAACAAATATTTTGTTCAAAAGTCAAACCTTTTTGATTTTTTTTTCCCTGTAATGTTCCATTTCATTAAGTTGAATTGCAGAATATTTTTTTTTTTTTTTTCCTCCCCCTACACAGTTTGTCCCTCAGACTGGATTACACTAAAAGGAAGAAAGTGAGCAACCTTACCAGGAAATATATATATATAAAAGATGTTTTAAAGTAATTCTGTTTAAAAGAAAAAAAGCTGCAATGTGAAATGTAGTTCAAGTTTGAAACACTGAATCATAGAATCACAGAATCATAGAATCAACCAGATTGGAAGAGACCTCCAAGATCATCCCATCCAACCTTCTGCCCAGCCCTGTCCAATCAACTAGACCATCATCCCATCCAACCTTTTACCCAGCCCTGTCCAATCAACTAGACCATCATCCCATCCAACCTTTTACCCAGCCCTGTCCAATCAACTAGACCATCATCCCATCCAACCTTTTACCCAGCCCTGTCCAATCAACTAGACCATCATCCCATCCAACCTTTTGCCCAGCCCTGTCCAATCAACTAGACCATCATCCCATCCAACCTTTTACCCAGCCCTGTCCAATCAACTAGACCATGGCACTAAGAATTTCTTAGATAGGAAAAGACCTTCAAGCTCATTGAGTCTAATCACTAGTTTTGCACTGACAAGTCCTTGACTAAACCAAATCCCTCAGCACAACAGCTAATCACTATGGTTGGAAAGGACCACCAGGATCATCCTGTCCAATGGTGTATAAATAATTTTCAGTACATTTGGCCAGAAAATTACAAAGCCAGAAACGTTTTACTTAGGAAAATAATGGTATAATGTCTGACAAATACAAATGGTTTAATCATATTTTATTTGTCATTATAGCCCCAGTCTGAATTGAATACAGTTAGCAGAAAAGGAAAGACGCTGAAGATACAGCAATACCAACCTCTCCTGTCTCTCCTCATGGAAGCCTCAGGCTACATGGCTGTGAGATGGAGTAAATTCTGACAGTAAGTATGGGAGAAGCAAACCAGTACTTAACAATTTTTCCTTTATTCTTTTCTCCTCTATCACCTCACCCACATAAGGGCAATTTTCTGAGCATCCTTGGGAATATGAGCCGATGCACTACTGACAGTTCTGTATGAGAACAGCAAGGAAGGGAAGGATGTAAGACACCAAGAGGAAAATTTGGGGGGGGGGGGGGGGGGGGGGGAATGTTTCTAGAGCCAGAATGTGAGCATGCTGGAACTTAAAAGTCTCTGTCTCCCACATGTCCAGAAAACCTAATGGAGGTGTGAAGGAGCAGACTTCAACTTGTACACATTAGAACTTGTGTACATCTGAACATATCCCAACTGTGGACTGAAGGCACTGCTCATTCCTGGATCATGACATTGCAAGATGAAATATTCCTGAACATTACAGAATAATCCTAGCTAAACTCCCTTGCTTTTAGTAACTGGAGGGACCTCTTCCTCCTGAGTACTTTAGAAAATAATCTAAGTTTTAGGATCAGTTCAGTACTTTTTAATTCAGCACTTTACCTTGATTTCAAGTAATCTCTAAAAGGCATTAATGAGTGTGCCTTGTCATTCTTCTGTAAAGAGCTGTTAAACTGGACTGTAAATTGCTGCTGAATAGGTGTGCTGGTTTGGGACTAACTGAACTATTTTACTGAGAGAAAAATTAAATCCTTAGCTGTGAGAAGAAAAAAACCAACATGTGCCCTATATCATTCATTCTTCTGCTGAGAAACACAACTAGTCAAAATATAGATAAGATGGGCACTCCACACACACTGCTCAGCTCTTGCTTTGGGCTCAGCCTTCTTTCTGGCTGTCTGGTCCCTGTGGGTGTCTCTGCCTTTAACTCTCTAATCCACCTAATCCCTTTTTCCTCCAACCTCCTTGCTGTTGTTTTTTCGGCATTTCACCTCAGATCTCCAGATTTACCATGTGAGATACATGTGGGTTGATCTGGTTATTTCTGCAGGGAGGGAAAGAGAGAGGAGGAAAGAGGCTTGTGTTGGGAGCCCTCCTGGGGACTTTTTTTCTGGGAGGGGTATTGTGTTTCTGTGTTACCTTTAATTTGTATATAACTGTATGTATTTGTGTATATCTGCTTGTATATTGTGCTAAACTGTAAATACAGCTTCATTCTTTAATTTCCAGCCATCTGAATCTAGTCTGGGTGATTTTTCTTAAGTTGGGGAGGGATCAGGTAACTCCCAAACCATCACAACAGGACTATGAAGTCAACATCATTTGTACATCCCAACCTTCAATTTCTCCCTCCTCACACACTATGAATATCCCTAGTTTGGCTCCCAGTACAAAAGCTTTTTCTTCTACTTTAATCACTAAAATGAAGCCATCTGATAACATCTCTCTTGGCCTGTAATCATTCAGTCAGCTTCTCATCTGCTTTAATTCTCTGAAGATACTTTGTGTCAACAAGCTTATCTGCTTGGAAATGTCATTCCTTCTTAAGTTGTTGAACATTCTGTTTTACTTTTTTCATTAGAAATGTAATCCAAAGGCTGTGTGAGTGCTGTGGAGTTACTGTAGTGGATTGTCTATCAGCTAACACCTTTCAGAATCTGTGTTGTCAGAAGAATCAGATCTATATTATGCTTCACTCCTCTGCAAAAATCATTGACAGATGTTTCTTCACTCACCTTTCTAGCAACTTTAAATTAATAGGTTAATATTTAATAGTTATTCAAATTGGAATCCCAAACACAAACACAAATACAGGCTGGGCAGTGAGTGGCTGGAGAGCAGCTCTAAGGAGAGGGACTTGGGGGTGCTGCTGGAGAAGAAGCTCAACAGGAGCCAACAGTGTGCACTTGCAGCCCTGAGAGCCAACCAGGAGGTGGAGGGAGAGGAGGTGGAGGGAAGTGATTCTCCCCCTCTACTTTGTTCTGGTGAAACCCTACCTGGAGTACTGCATCCAGTTCTGGATCCTCCATTACAAGAATGATGTGAACGTGCTGGAGCATGTCCAGAGAAGGGCCATGAGGATTATCAGAGGGCTGGAGCATCTCTCCCGTGAGGACAGAATAAAAGAGTTGGGGCTGTGGAGGCAGGAGAAGAGGAGGATCCAAGGTGACCTTCTTGTGGCCTTCCAGTATCTGAAGGGGGCCTCCAAAAAGCTGGGGAGGGAATTTTCAGGTGATCAGGGAGTGACAGGAGTAGGAGGAATGGAGCAAGATGGAGATTCAGGCTGGACATGAGGAGGAAGTTGTTCAACATGAGAGTGGTGAGACCTTGGAATGGGTTTCCCTGGAAGGTGGTTGAGGCCCCATGCCTGGAGGTGTTTAAGGGCAAGCTGGATGAGGCTCTGGCCAGCCTGATCTGGGGTAGGGGGAAGGGGGATTGGAGCTAGATGATCCTTATAGTCCCTTCCAACCCTGACTGATTCTGTGCTTCTAAATTTTTTGTTAGTTCTTTTTGTGTAGGTTGTTTTTCTCATTTGCTTCTGCTTGCTGATTTCTGAAATTGATGTTAAATATCTGATGGGGGGTGAATTTCTTTTATTTTTCATATTTCCTTGTATAATTGCAGAAGCCTCTTATTTTTAGTCACCATTATTTCCCCTAATTGAATTCATATTTATGAAGCTTTGTACTAATATTTTTTTATTCTTTATAAGAATACTGAGATTTGTTTTCCTCATTCACTTGCGGGATATCTTTCCAAACAGAAAGTTCTTTAGGCCTATGTTACCTGCTGTGATTGTACTCTGTACATCTCTTCAAAATCTTTTCATCATTTATTCATTTCCTATTTTTAGTGATTTATAAACACTTGTATCTCACTGCCAACATAGAATCATAGAATCAACCAGGTTGGAAGAGATCTCCAAGATCATCCAGTCCAACCTAGCACCCAGCCCTAGCCAATCAACCAGACCATGGCACTAAGTGCCTCAGCCAGGCTTTGCTTGAACACCTTATTGCTGTCTACAACTACCTGAGGGGTGGTTGTGGCCAGGAGGAGGTTGCTCTCTTCTCTCAGGTGGTCAGCACCAGAACAAGAGGACACAGCCTCAGGCTGTGCCAGGAGAGATTTAGGCTGGAGGTGAGGAGAAAGTTCTTCACTGAGAGAGTCATTGGACACTGGAATGGGCTGCCCGGGGAGGTGGTGGAGTCGCCGTCCCTGGGGCACTTTAAGGCAAGGTTGGACGTGGCACTTGGTGCCATGGTCTAGCCTTGAGCTCTGTGGTAAAGGGTTGGACTTGATGATCTGTGAGGTCTCTTCCAACCCTGATGATACTGTGATACTGTGATACCTCCAGGGACGGTGACTCCACCACCTCCCTGGGCAGCCCATTCCAATGGCAAATCACATCTTCAATTCAGGCCTTCCAGACATCTGCCTTATCTGATCACACAATGCCTTTGTCCCATTTCTGCTTCTATGTTCTCACACAGCTTTGTATTCTTTGCTTACCATTTGCTCCCATTTCAATTTCTGCTTTGGATCTGCAGTAGTGCCTGGTACTGATAGACTCTGGAGCATTCAGATTAAAAAGCAAGCAAGCAAACAAACAAAGAAACCAAAACCAAACAAATAAACAAAACCAAACATATTGATAAAGTTAAAAATTGTAGCCAATGACCAGAAAGCTAATTAAGGGCTTAGATGGAAAGATTGAGAACCTTGGGTTTACTCATCCTGAAAAAGAGATTTAATTCCTATCCACTGCCCACAGAAGGGGCAATCGCTTGTGTTTATTCAAACTCTTCTCAAGGGTGTTCAGTGAAAGAATGACAGGCCACAGAAGCTGAGCAACTTATTCAAATATGCTTTTCTTCAAGTTTTACAAGACTCATATGCCCCCTGGGAACTACTCTTTTTTTTTCTTTATTAAAGTTCTCAGACAATAATTGATCAGTTATAGCCTCTATATGACGGTGAACAGATGAAAAGTGTTGACTGTATTTCATTGGAATTTATGATTTCTCAGTTGGAAAATATCAGGATGTGGCTCATGATTTTTTTTTATGTAATTCTCTGGTAAATCTACATTCATTAAAGAGCACTCCTAAAAATATAACCTGTAAGCACAGTAGAAAAGCCTTTGAAGCTGAATTGTTTTCCTAAGAACAACCACACAAATCATGCATTGGTATAGCATATTGCAGCCTAGAAAACCATACATAACCTCCATTTCATATCTCTCTCTGTTCTACATTATACAGAGGGATATTGTTAATCCTGAAGCTGTGGAATTGTTTATTCAGAGATTTATGGCCTTCCTTAGAAAGTTATATAGTTCCACATTTGTTAGCAGGGCTCAACACACAAACTCAACACAATTCAATGTGAATCCCACCAGAGACCTTTATTGTTGGTTCTGACTTCATTTATATAGTCCAGAGCATACAGCACACATCTACACATTAGCATAATCTAGGCAAAAATGGCCCAGTCTTTTACATATGTCTCACCTTGTTTTTCTCATTAACCAGGTGTCCCACTATCTTTCCTTCCCCAAGGGAGGCATCCTGAAGCCGTGGGAATCAAGGCCAAATGGTCACATACTGGCTGTCATCATTCCTTCTCACATTGCATTCCCACACACATTCAGATCTTAATAGCTTTCTTCTCTTAGTAACATAAGGTACATTTCAGTTTTCCTTGAAGTCAGCAGCAAAACTTACTGTGAATGTCTAAAGAGTTAGGATTTCTTCTACTGATGCTACTTTGCTGTGGAAGGCCTGAACAGGCCAAAATAGGTCTGGGCACCTCCCAGCATGCCCAGACATGTTTTCTGCTCTCCCTCCCTTCTGCTGATGGGAGAAGCAACTGCAGGAAAGGAAGACAAAAGGGCTTGGTGCCACCATGTCTGTCCAAACTTATATACAGGTACCTGCATGTCACAGTCACAGTATCACAGTATCACACAGTATCATCAGGGTTGGAAGAGACCTCACAGATCATCAAGTCCAACCCTTTACCACAGAGCTCAAGGCCAGACCATGGCACCAAGTGCCACATCCAATCCTGCCTTGAACAGCTCCTGTCCTTCACAGGTGGAGACCAAACAAGACCCTCAGCCCATCTGAAATGCTTAGAGGGTACTGCATCAATAAAACTGTGTTTATACACTTGCTTGTGTTCTGCCCTAAAAGGTAAAAGCTATCCCTGACTTCACCTAAGACAGTTAAGCTTGACTAACTGCCATTCTGGTTGGCTAATCTGTGTGCAAAGGTCCATTAGACTCTGGCTACATTGATAAAAAGAGATGAGCAGGAAACACACTGTGCTCTGCCATTTTATTTGTGCTTGCTGCTGCTGCCATTGTTTCTGCCTTATTGTGCTCTCTCCTTCTGGCAGTGCTACTGCCTCATTACATCCTGCCATGCTCTGCTGAGCTATAGGTTAGCTCTGCTATGTAGTAACTAACCCTGATGCTTTGGATTGGTTTGTCTGGAAACTGCTTCAAATTTACCAGGAATAGGCATCCGTTTTGTTCCCAAAAGCATCAGTGGGAACTTGCTTCTTATTTAGTATCAGCCTTTTTCACTTTGATACATTTTACACAGTCACACATTAAGTGGTTTTCACAACATTGTTTAAATGTCAAAAAAATGTAATAATAATCAGTTTGTTGTCTTCACTGAAAATGAGATTAGTCCTGCATCTGAAACACATTATCTGTACTGATAGCATTATGCCTTTGTCAATAAATTTCTTGTGGTTTTTTTTTTTTTGCTTGTATTTCATAGAATCATAGAATCCACCAGGTTGGAAGAGACCTCCAAGATCATCCAGGCCAACCTAGCACCCAGCCCTAGCCAGTCAACTAGACCATGGCACTAAGTGCCTCATCCAGGCTTCTCCTGAACACCCCCAGGGATGGTGACTCCACCACCTCCCTGGGCAGCCCATTCCAATGGCAAATCTCTCTGCCAACAACTTTCTCATAACATCCAGCCTAGACTTTCCCTGGCACAACTTGAGACTGTGTCCCCTTGTTCTGTTGCTGGCTGCCTGGAAGAAGAGACCAACCCCCACCTGTCTACAGCCTCCTTCAGGTAGTTGTAGACAGCAATGAGGTTCCCCCTGAGCCTCTTCTTATCCAGGCTAAACAACCCCAGCTCCCTCAGCCTCTCCTCATAGGGTTTGTGTTCCAGGCCCTTCACCAGCCTTGTTGCCCTTCTCTGGACACCTTCCAGCACCTCTACATTCCCTTGAATTGAGGAGCCCAGAACTGTATTTGTTTGTATGTTTGTTTGCTTGTTTTATTATTTTGATAAGATGGCTTCATTTGTAACAAAATAGATATTTGAAAACTTCTGTAATATATTTCTGAAAAGACAGAAGGGAGGAAAACTATTATATTCAAGCTGTTTCTAATTTTTGTAATCTATTAAGTTCTGAAGGAACTTAAAATGTAAAAGTCAAGCAATCGGTGAAATGAATAGTAATAAGGAAAGGCTTTGTATGTAGCTTAAACAAGTTCCAAAAGTTACAGCTGATTTGTTGCCTTGATCATCAAACAGAATTAGTTGCTGAAAATGAGATGAAAGGCATTCCTGGGCTTTGATCTGTTGAACAGTTTTAAGAGACATTGTGTAAAGTGTCTGCAGTCAATCAATCAGTGGCAAAATGAAAAGAAGATGCGTGAATGTGTATGTGAGGCATCATCAGAGCTGTGTTTGCATCAGCACAACTTTCCTTGTGTGATGAGCAGCCAGCAGTGCTTAGAGGGCTGAATAATTCCTATTGAGGACAAGCAGGTTTGAGCAGTACAGTTCACGTCCACTTTATCTCCTATAATATTGATAAATCAGCACTGATGTGGTGGCAATTGGAGTGAATCATCTGCCCTACTTATAAAATGATGATTCTTGATTGACATGAAAATTGTCTATATCAAAAGTGCTCTATGGAATGTTGAGTTTTGGTTGGGTTTTTTTCTCTCTTCTGCAAGAAATCTTGCTATGTAGTCTTTCTGAAAACTAGAGGAAAATCTGTCTTCATTTTGCCTCCATGTTGGATTTTACTGCTTTATCAAAATCCATGTGTGAATGGCTGTTGATACTCTTCAACATTCTAATATCACATTTACACACAGATGATATTAGCTGCTGCAATTAATTTTTATTATCTTTTGGTGAGGTAGCTCATAGATTCATAGAATCATAGAATCAATCAGGTTGGAAGAGACCTCCAAGATCGTCCAGTCCAACCTAGCACCCAGCCCTAGCCATTCAACTAGACCATGGCACTAAGTGCCTCATCCAGGCTTTTCTTGAACACCTCCAGGGACGGTGCCTCCACCACCTCCCTGGGCAGCCCATTCCAATGGGAAATCACTCTCTCTGTGAAGAACTTCTTCCTAAGACTCTCTGACCAGAACATTTCCAAAACCTCTACCAAGTTGTTTAATTCGGCTGCAAAGAGCCATCCTGTAAAATAGCTTCACCAACCGCATACAAAGAATTTGTGTGGGTTAGCTGTACAGAAGTTTGGGGGAAACTCTCTTTGTATATAGTAATACATTATTTAAAAACCTTCAAATCAGCCTCATATCTCTCACCCCAAACACAGACTCAAACCCCTCCATAACAGGGACATGTTATTTTTTTGATCAGGGATCATCTCATGAGAAGAAAACCAATCAGACTGCGAACCAAAACACTCAGAATGAAGGAGGACACAACTACACACCCTTTAAGTGAGATAACAAAACTCAGAGTAGATTTCATTTCCAGCACTCTTGCTTAGATGATCAAGATGATTCTTAATTGCAATCAGATGCACCCAGCCAGGACTTGGAGCATACATCATTTTTAACTCTGAGTGGTACACCTCAGCTTAATAGTTTGCAGATTGAAAACTCACGTAACACAACGTAAGTGAAGTTGAAATCTCAACCTCTTGACTCACACTTCATGCTAATGGCAAAATTTTGGCTTAATGAAAACATATAAAACATGAAAACATAGAAAATATAATAAGCTAATATCAGTGTCCTGGAAAAAAATCACCTGATTAATGGTTTCTGTAGTTTGTATGCTGAAAAACCCTCCAAGTAAATTTTTGAAAATGTAAATCCTTCCTGACCTTTGTGCAGGATCCACAGAAACTGAATATATTAGAGTGTGTTGCCTTTTTTTCTTTCTTTTTTAATAGCCACATTGTTCAATGCATTACAATGCTGCAGAATTCTGGCTGAAGTATTTGATGAAATGCTTTTGTTCATCATCCCTATTTGCTGTGTATTAAATTAAAGTAAAAATGGTACATTTCCCTCTTCTGGGTTGATTCTTGTGGTGGAAGGTCCAAATTATGCCTAGGATACACATCCATCACATGCCCTAAACACTTGCCCGAATACCCATTTTGTCCCACTCCCTTCCCGCTCCTTCTTGAGACTGTGTCCCCTTGTTCTGTTGCTGGTTGCCTGACAGAAGAGACCAACCTTCACCTGGCTACAGCCTCCTCTCAGGGAGTTGTAGACAGCAAAATGCTATGTACATTTGAAATGATAGTGTACATTTGAAACCCAGCAACTAGAAAATGATTTTCTTTTTGGCTAGGAGTGAATATAAAAACTACTAAAAATACATAGTTATTTTTATTTTAGCTAAAGATCCACACATATAATAGGAGAAAACTCAAGTAATTTAACAATTTCTGGTTCAAGTGTGTTGTATATTTTATACCTCTACCAGCAATGAGTCACTTCAGTGATAATGTGTGATTCTCCTGTGAGTTCCATCTTGCGTAAAGTTACACATATTGACTGTGGGCGTTCAAAGAATTCTCATACTCAGTTTTCAGCTGTTACCCACATGGTGTTCCTGAACCTTTTAGATGCCACACTTGTTTACTGAGGAGGCACTGCACTTTTCCACTTATGAATCTTTGGAAAAACAGTGATAGATATGTGTGGGATTTATTTCATGTTCGGTGCCCTTCCTAGTTTTATTGTACTTCCTAATTCTCCATGCTCAGCTGTTTTGAAACTTAGACTGCATATGCTCCTGCAGACAAAATACTACATAGTAGATTGATACCCGCCTGAACATGAGCCAGCAGTATGCCCAGGTGGCCAAGAGAGCCAGTGGCATCCTGGCCTGCATCAGGAATGGTGTGGCCAGCAGGAGCAGGGAGGTCATTCTGCCCCTGTACTCTGCACTGCTTAGACCACACCTTGAGTGCTGTGTCCAGTTCTGGGCCCCCCAGTTTAGGAGGGACATTGAGATGCTTGACCGTGACCAGAGAAGGGCAACGAGGCTGGGGAGAGGCCTTGAGCACAGCCCTAAGAGGAGAGGCTGAGGGAGCTGGGATTGGTTAGCCTGGAGAAGAGGAGGCTCAGGGGAGACCTCATTGCTGTCTACAACTACCTGAGGGGAGGTTGTGGCCAGGGGGAGGTTGCTCTCTTCTCTCAGGTGGCCAGTGCCAGAACGAAAGGACACAGCCTCAAGCTACGCCAGGGGAGATTTAGGCTTGAGGTGAGGAGAAAGTTCTTCACTGAGAGAGTCGTTGGACACTGGAATGGGCTGCCCGGGGAGGTGGTGGAGTCGCCGTCCCTGGAGCTGTTCAAGGCAGGATTGGACGTGGCACTTGGTGCCATGGTCTAGCCTTGAGCTCTGTGGTAAAGGGTTGGACTTGATGATCTGTGAGGTCTCTTCCAACCCTGATGATACTGTGATACTGTGATAGTTGTGTATTTGTATCTGATATAAAAGCTGTGCTAAATATGCCTAGAGGAGATCAAGATATGAGTATACTAGAACAAAAGAAATAGGTATTTTTTGTGGTAACACTTTTTTTCTTAATTATCCAATACATCAAAATGTTGAGGGAAGCAATAAAAATATTTAAGCTACCTTTCTTCTTTAGGTGTTTGTAAAAAGGCAATTCATCACTTCTCAAAGTTATTCTAACAAAACAAAAAGGTAGTTTCTGTTCCTGGGGAGATTAAAGCAGTTTTGAGAACAAACCGATGTGAAGATAAAATAGGCTCTTATTTGAAAGGAATTAGGCAGCAAAGAGCAACAGGACATATTTTAGCATAATTGGAGGCAAAAATTAATCATAGAATCATAGACTCCACCACCTCCCTGGGCAGCCCATTCCAATGCCAATCACTCCGGGAAGAACGTCCTCCTAACATCCAGCCTATACTTCCCCCAGCACAACTTGAGACTGTGTCTCCTTGTTCTGTTGCTGGTCGTTGTGGTGGAGGGCCACAACACAATGGCTGTGTTTACAAATCTATTCATGCCCGGACATGTTGTCCCCCCGAAAGGTGTTGTCCTGTCCAAACCAGGGGAAAACAAATTAAAGGGGACAAAGGAGCACAATAAGCCTGGTGCCTTCGAGTCTGGCCTGCCTGCTTGCAAGGTTGAAGTAAACACGTTATGTAAGCTCATGCTCCTAGGGTGGGGATCCACCTGAGCCCTCTCCATACTTGGAGGTACCAGACCCATGGATTTCACCTTATTTGGTGTGTTTTGGCCTGCTGCCAGACCCTTATTGGACAGAATTGTGGCCAAGGACCATCAATCTCGGGCTCATATCTCATAAAAGGGGCAATTCGGGGTTCCTGCCACCCTCCTCCACCCACTGCTCCTAGCCTCTTTGCCGCTTTGGGACCATCGCTGCTGCATGCTTTCAACCCACGGCGCTTCGCACTGGCCCAGGGGAAAATTTGGCTAAGGCACTCCCTGCCAGCCGCCACTCCAGCCTGTCGTTCCCAGCTCGATCATGCCCGTGGAGTCCCTCAGACAGCGCCCCCCAATCATACCTGAACTGAACTATTCAGACCCACGAGGGTCAACAGCGTGGCTTTTGCTACCTATATTTGGGAACCCCGAGACTGTGACTCCAGCCAGTGAGTAACTGAACCATCTCAATTTAAGCAGCATAGACTTTCAGTAGCTCTACCCGTGGCACTTTATGCCACAAGACTCTCTATCCAAAACCTTTCCAAACCTCTACCAAATTCCTGAATCCTGCTGTAAATAGACATTCTGCAAAATAATTTCACAACCGCATACAAAGAACTTGTGTAGGTTAACTGTCTAGAAGTTTGGGGGGGGGGGGGGGGATTCTCTTTGCATATAATATTAAATAATTTAAACCCTTTTAAATTCGGCTTCATAATTCATCCCCTGAACCCAAACAAAACCCCTTCACAACAGTTGTCTTTGAGAAGAGACCAACCCCCACCTGCCTACAACCTCCCTTCAGGTAGTTGTAGACAGCAATGAGCTCTGCCCTGAGCCTCCTCTTCTCTAGGCTGCACACCCCCAGCTCCCTCAGCCTCTCCTCATAGGGTTTGTGTTCCAGGCTCCTCACCAGCTTTGTTCCCTTCTCTGGCGATAAGGCGAGGTATGTATTGAAAAGTAATAATAGTTATGAATCATGAATATTAATTTCTTTATTAATATTATTTTAATTATTACCATTCAAAATTGGGGAAATTCCCTTGATATACTTTGGATTTTTGGTTGGCAGGGAGCAATGGCACAGAATTAAACAGTTTAAACAATCAGAACTTGGAAAACAGTAATGTGCAAACAGGAAGAATTCTGACTGTGCTTATGGAGTCTTGGCATTCACTCCAGTAGATGTACTCACTATGCTTTTGGTCCCTGAGTAAGTCTCCTATATCAAACATGCTTTCAAAGTCACAATGATGATCCTAGGGTAAAATAAAAAGTATTCAGGCAGAGGGGAAGGAGTTGCTGCTGAGCCACTAGTGTTAGCCCCATGTGGCTGCCTTTAACGAGCCGCAGAAGATGAGAGGCAGGATGGCTGATGAAGACAGACTAATGCAGAAAGGCTGAATACAGAAAGGTGTGGTTTCTAAATCATCCCCCTTTATATACTCCATTTTGAAAGTCAAACTGGCCAATAGGCACTAGCACTTTTGTTCTGGCCAATGAATTCAAAGCTTTGTGCCTCATTTGACCACGCAGGTACAGTGAGGGCAGCACAAGACACCTGACATGTGGTGCTAAGCCCCCAAGCCCTCAAGGCCTTGCTGAGGCCAAACCCTTAATGTTTGCTCATCTAACTCACTCCTGGACTCCAGCACAACAGAAGGAGGAGTGCCAGGGTTGGGTTAAACCTGCCTGGCAGGATTTATGCCCTACCAGGACAAGGTAGTGACAGGAAAGTGATTAGAAATCCGTAGCATGTAATAAAACAAGAATTCAGTGTGACCCTATAAGGCTTCTAATAAGAAAAAAAATAAAAAGCACTGGTCAAGAATTTTGCAAAATATTGTTAAGATAAACCAGTATAACTTGCCCAATATGGCATGTTAAGTGTCTTCTCTCTTGTATGCAAAATGAGTACTACATTGGCAAATTATTTCTGATGTAATTGTAAAATCAGAAACAGATTGTTAATATTAGTCCTCTGTGATGGGATCTCTACTGGCAGCAATTGCAGGGACTTTCTTTTAAAAAGTTAATTGAAAGCACAGCTTGATGCCATTTGCAGGTTAAACACAGAAACTCAGTGCATTAAAATAGAGAATTAGAATCATAGAATCAATCAAGGAAGGGACCACAAGGATCAGCTAGTTCCAACACCCCTGCCATGGGAATGGACACTCTACCCTAGATCAGGGTGAGCAGAGCCTCACCCAACCTGGCATTAAACACCTCCAGCCATGGGGCCTCAACCACCTCCTTGGGCAACCCATTCCAGGCTCTCACCACTCTCATCCTCAACAACTTCCTCCTCACGTCCACTCTGAATCTCCTCACCTCAAGCATTGCTCCATTCCCCCTAGCCCTTTCATGACCTGATAGCCTAAAAAGTCTTTTTGTAGCCCACTTCAGATACTGGAAGGCCACAAGAAGGTCACCTGGGAGCCTCCTCTTCTCCAGACCAAACAGCCCCAACTCTTTCAGTCTGTCCTCATAGCAGAGCTGCTCCAGCCCTCTGATCATTCTCATGGCCGTTCTTTGGACACACTCCAGCATCTCCCCATCCCTCTTGTAATGGGGGCTCCAGAACTGGATGCAGGACGCCAGGTGGGGTCTCACCAGAGTGCAGTAGAAGGGGAGAATCACCTCCCTCCACCTGCTGGCCACACTTCTCCTGATGCAGCCCAAGATCTGGTTGGCCCTCCAGGCTGCAAGTGCACACTGCTGGCTCATATTGAGCTTCTTGTCCATCAGCAGCCCCAAGTCCCTCTTCTCAGGGCTTCTCTCCAGCCACTCACTGCCCAGTCTGGGTTTCTGCTTGGCATTGCCTCAATCCAGATGCAGATTGGTCTTGTTGAACCTCTTGAAGTTGGCTTGTGCCTACTTCTCCAGCCTGTCCAGCTACCTTTGATGGCATCCCTGCCCTCCAGCATGTCTGCTACACCTCACAGCTTGGTGTCATCAGGAAACTTGCTGAGGGTGCACTCAGTGCTACTGTTTATGTAACCAAGAAAGGTATTGAACAAGACTGGTCTCAGGACTGATCTCTGAGGGACTCCATTTGTCACTGGCCTGCACTTGGGCATGGACCCATTGGCAGCCACTCTTTGAGTGCTCTGTAGGTACTCTTTGTAGTATTTCAAAGAAAAGTGGAGTATGCCTCAAAATGGATAACCACACAAACAGAAATCTTCTCCTACTTGAATGAGCTAAAAAATAATGAATCACAATTTCTAACTCCATTTAAGTAGTGTTAAAAAGTAATCTTTTCACTTGTGTGTTGAAACCTGTTTCTATTTAAAAAATAGCGATAATGCAGCATCTCCTGTCTTGGGATGCTTTTATCTGTCACATAAATAAATAAATAAAGGTTTGAGGCCCACAGGAATCCCTAGTTTTAGTGTATTTCAAAGTCATATTTGTGTCATTGGCTTTTTCTTACTGCACCTATTATCAGGTTCTCCCTGGGAGAATTTATATTGCTCTGCAAACTATCTCTCAGAATCACAGAAACTTTTGGGTTGGAAAAGACCCTCAGGATCATCAACTCCAACTAATATCCTTACTCTACAAGGTTCACCCTAAGCCATATCCCTAAGCACAACATCCAAATGACTTTTAAACACATCTGGGGGTGGTGCCTCAACCAGGGTGCCAGCTCTGATGCCTGACCACTCTTTCTGTGAAAAAAAAATTCCTAATATCCATCCTAAACCTACCCAGTTACAGTTTGAGGCCATTCCCTCTTGTTTTGTTGCTAACTACTTGTGAGAAGAGACCAGCACCAGCCTCTCCACAGCATCCTTTCAGGTATCTGTAGACAGTGATAAGGTCTTTCCTCAGCCTCCTCTTTTTCAAGCTAAGCAGCCCCAGCTCATTCAGTCACTCCCCATAAGATTTATTCTCCAGGCCCTTCACCAGCTTTGTTGTCTTCTGAACTTGCTCCATCACCTCAACATCCTTCTTGTAATGAGATGCCTAAAACAGAACACAGTGCTTGAGGTGTGACCTCACCAGAGCAGGGTACAAAATCTCCTTACTCCTGCTGGACACAGCATCTCTAATACATGCCAAGATCTCACTGACTTTCTTTGCCACCTGGGCACACTGCTTGCTCATATTCAGTTGTTTGTCAATTACAACCCCCCAGGTCCCTTTCTGCTAGGCAGCTCTCCAGCCACACTTGCCCAAGCCTGTAGCAATGTATGGTTGTGTTGTGACTCAAGCGCAGGACCTGGCATTTGGCCTTGGTGAAGCTCATGCCGTTAACATTGGTCCATTGATCCAATCTATCCAATTCCCTCTATAGAGCCTCCCTACCTTCATGATGATCACCTAACTAGGTGTCATCTGCTAGCTTACTGATGACACACTCTGTGTCTTCATCAAGGTCGTCAATAAAGACGTTAAAGAGAACTGGTTCCAACACTGACCCCTGGGGGACACCACTTGTGACCAGCTACCAACTGGAATGAACTCCATCGATCACCCCTCTTTGAGCCCTTTCATTCAGGCAGTGCTTTATCCAGCAGAGCATGTGCTTGCCCAAGCCACGAGCAGCTGGTTTGTGCATGAGAACTACACACGTTTCAAGAGACTTGCACTAATATATTCATCTTCCAGAGTGTTGCCTATAGCAAAAAATCCCAGACTTATATATTGAAATGTCAGTTAATTAAGTCTTGTCACTTAGTTCTGTTAAACTAACCTGCTAAATTCTATTTAACTGGTCCTTCTGGTATCTGACTGCTTTCTTGTCAAGAAGGAAACCCCAGGGAGCCTACTGTAGCTAATAAGCTACATTTTGGATTTGGTTTTGGTAGTGTGAAATTAGCTGTAAATCATTAAGGGTTTTTTTAAATTTATTTTATCAGTTGCAGGGTTTTTTTCCTAAGTGAATGAAACTTCCTTTGCAAGTAAAAATTTTATCTCTTTTATCCCAGATTCTCGGATTTTTTTTTTCCACCCTTTGCCAGGTTCCAGCTATGCCTTGGCTTTCTTGACCACATCCCTGTGTGAACAGCATATTTATATGCTTTCCAGGATATCTGTATGAAAAGAAAGTGGGAAAAAAAAAGGAAACAAAATGATTTCATGAATAATGATGCATTCATACACACACACTTGTCACAATTCAAAGAGGAAATGTCAAAGCAAACAGAAAGACAAGGGGGAAAGCAGAAAATCAAAAGCCAGACAGTGAGACCTGTTGCCAGTAATCTGCATTTTGTGGGACTGTTCATCTTAATGTGTTTTCATGGCAGTTTGCCTCTCCAATAACTTCTTGCTGAAGTGTCTGTTCTTTAATATCATATAGATAAATATTAATGCATCATTTCCTAGTGCTGACATGAAAATACAGGAATTTGCACAGAAAAGAAATAAAAATGTGTACATACACCCTGAACTAACGAACATTTGTGAAGTTTTACTCAGTTTTAATGCAGTTTTTATGGTTTCTGTGATGTGGCTAAACAGGTAAATAAGGTGTTTTGCTGGGTCAGAGGCTTCTGTGGACATTCTTTAACTATTATGACAACTGAGCAATGTAATTTAATTGAATGTACAGAATATGAGTGGAATCATAGAATCATCAAATCAAGCAGGTTGGCAGAGACCTCCAAGATCATCCAGGCCAACCTAGCACCCAGCCCTAGACAGTCAAGTAGACCATGGCACTAAGTGTCTCATCCAGTCTCTTTTTTAACACCTTCAGGGATGGTGACTCCACCACCTCCTTGGGCAGCCCATTCCAATGCCAATCACTCTTTCTGCCAACAACTTCCTCCTAACATCCAGTCTAGACCTCCCCTGGCACAACTTGAGACTGTGCCCCCTTGTTCTACTGCTGGTTGTCTGAGAGAAGAGGCCACCCTGCCTAATACATGCCACATAATGTATTGCTCATTCATTTTCAAATCTATGGAATAATTCTGTAATTCTTATCAAGACTTTTGAATTATTCAGGGAACATTGAACTCATTGAGAATCTCCCTATTGTCCTCAATGTGTTTCAGATCTGCTTCCATGATAGCAGTATGGCAGTCATCTTCTCTGATTATGCACAGATGTCGAATTCTGTGCTCAGTACTGTGTTCAGTTTTGGGCTCCCCAGTTTAAGAGGGACAGGGATCTGCTGGAAAGGGTCCAGCAGAGGTCTATGAAGATGATTAGGGGACTGGAGGGCATGGCTGATGAGGAGAGGCTGAGGGACTTGGGACTTTTTAGTCTGGAGAAGAGAAGACTTAGAGGAGATTTGATAAATGTTTCTAAGTATCTGAGGGCTGGACAGGAGGAGGGGACAGGCTCTGCTCACTGCTCCCTGGGATAGGACAAAGAGCAATGGGTGTAAGTTGCAGCACAATAGGTTCCACCTCAACACAAGGGGGAACTTCTTTACTGTGAGGGTCACAGAGCACTGGAAGAGGCTTCCTATAGAAAAGTTGTGGAGTCTCCTTCTCTGGAGACTTTCAAGGCCTGTCTGGATGCATTCCTCTGTGATCTGTACTAGATTGTGTGGTCCTGCTCTGGCAGGGGGATTGGACTCAATAATCTCCTTGGGTCCCTTCCAACCCCTAATACCCTGTGATCCTATGATCCTATAATTCTTATAGAAGGTTTTGGATGGAATATAGGGGGAGGAGAGATCATAGAATCATAAAATCAACCAGGTTGTAAGATACCTCCAAGATCACCCAGTGCAACCTATCACCCAGCTCTGTCCTATCAACCAGACCATGGCACTAAGTGCCTCAGCCAGGCTTTTTTTTTAGCACCTTCAGGGATGGTGTGGGAGAAAATTAAGTAAAACTTGCTGCTACGACCAGTATTCAAACAAGGAGACCAATATAAAGGCATAGGAAGCACAGCTATCAGGTGCAGTCCAAGTGAAAAGGGTTTATCTGAAGATTTAAATTCTGCTCTTATAATTTCAAAATGGAATATTTTCCAAGCTGCAGCTTACTCTTATGAAAGCTAATGTCAAGTATACAACCACAGAAGAGGATTGGGTTTGTTCATTACTATCCACAGCTGGAAGAAACTCCTTGATATAGCTTTCAACTGTATCTTCTTTTCTTTGCTTGCTTGTGCAGTCATTTTAATGACAATACTTATTATTCTTCCATGAGCTGAACTCAGCCATGATTAGCAAATTAACTACCTAAGTAACGGAGAAGAAACAAAAGAAGTCAAAAGTCAGATTCTGCACCAGGTGGCAAATGAATTCGATCTCAGCACCAGTTGATATCAGCATCAAAAACAATAGCACAAGAATTACAATTGTCTCAGTGTAAAGAACACCTGGGAAATTGTAATGAAGGGGGAAATCCAACATGCTGGTTTGTTGTGATGATTTCTCTGACTTTGTTGCAGAAGACTTCTGCCTGCCCACCCCAGTGAAGCTGACTGGTACGTGGAATATTCTTCAAGTGGATCAGCTGCAATGAATCCTTGGGCAGAGGCCAATGGGATGAGATCTAACAAGGGGGTAAATAGGAAAGACCTGTTGATTAAGGAAAATTCTGAAGACTTCCCTAGATTCTCCTACGTTTTAATCTCTGCCCTGTACCAGAGGTTATGTAAGAATGTTTCTTGATCTCCCTTTATAGATTACCTTGCTTGGATAAGGTAAAGGGGTGGAAAGAAGGTGGAAGGGTGGTTGAGAGCCTCTCCTGGGGACTCTGGTTTCTGGCAGGGGTGTTGTGTTGCTGTATTACCTTTTAACTTGTATATTTCTGTCTATAACTATATATGTTGTAAGTATTTGCTTGTTTATTGTGCTATGCTGTGAATATAAAGGTTCATTCCTTAATGAGCTGAGTCTAGTCTGGATGATTTCATAAGATTGGGGGGGCAGGTAACACACAAACCATCACAATATGGAAAGGAATGTTACCATTTAAGGGTTTAGTATAGAAGGTGATGAACAGCTGCTTGCTGAAAACACTTCCTGTAAGCAATTCTTCATTTGAAATACGAAATTCAATTGCACCTGCTAGTATTTGGCTATATTTTCCTTCAGCTTGCTTCATTTAATTGCACAGGATATTTTCATACAACAGACTTCTTTTTCCCAGCCTTAAAACTACACCTTTTTAATAGCACTTATCATTTCAGCAGTTTTATATCCATACTATGGAGATATATTTACCAGTTCATCTGGAGCAATGTTAAAATTATAATCAGAATCTGTTTTCTTCAGGAGCCTCCTGGGAGCACTAAAACTGACACCAGGCCTCAGAAAAACAGCAATATATTCTAGAGCTATTTATTCCTTCGACTTCATTGTTGCCAGGAACTGTTCATTTCAGCTCTCCCCTGGGCAGAGCATCTTAAAGGACCTCTTATCTCAACTAGAAAACAAAAGAATGTCAAAACAAGACATTTGAACAAGTTTTGCTAATAGTAGAATTTCATGATATTTTTCTTGTTGTACTCTCTCCATTTTAATTTGTTTCCCAAACTCTCTAATCAAGTAGATTTCAATACATTATGATATACCATCACCTTGATTCCAACCAGGATTAAATCAGAGTTTCTGTTTTAATAGATTGAACTCAAATTTAGACAAAACCTCTGATTTTAACTGTGACATGTTGTGTCCTCTGATGCATACGTGTCCAGAGGAGGGTGACAAAGCTGGTGAGGGGCCTGGAACACAAACCCTATGAGGAGAGGCTGAGGGAGCTGGGGGTGTGCAGCCTGGAGAAGAGGAGGTGACCTGATTGCTGCCTACAACTACCTGAAGGGAGGCTGTAGCCAGGTGGGGGTTGGTCTCTTCTGCCAGACAATCAGCAACAGAACAAGGGGACACAGTCTCAAGTTGTGCTGGGGGGAAGTATAGGCTGGATGTTAGGAGGAAGTTGTTGTCAGAGAGAGTGATTGGCATTGGAATGGGCTGCCGAGGGAGGTGGTGGAGTCACCATCCCTGGAGGTGTTGAAGAAAAGCCTGGCTGAGGCACTTAGTGCCATGGTCTAGTTGATTGTCTAGGGCTGGGTGCTAGGTTGGACTGGCTGATCTTGGAAGTCTCTTCCAACTTGGTTGATTCCATGATTCTATACACTACTGAGCTTATGCCATTCATATATAGAAATCAACAACACACACTTTGATGGAAAAAAAAGATACTCAAAGTGATGAAACTAAGGGAATTCAAGATAGAAAATACCATGTTGCAACATCTTTTGGTCACTGAAAATTATCAAATACTAATCCCTTGAACTCTTATGGCTTCCCATTGAAGAACACATTATTGTTCTTAAACAGTTAATGTTGATTACAGCTTTTGACCACGACAGAAACTTATTTGCTCTCTTAATGAAGCACCTCTGCCTGAAATATAGTTTTTTATGCTCAATGAGGAATTAACTTGAGAATATGTTTTGTAGTATGCTTAATAGTGCACTTGTAAAATTGACAGAAAGCCTTTAAAGATATGGAAAGTAGATAATCTTAACCTCATTTCACTTAGATTGGTCTATTTTATTCCTGCTTGGAAAATTTGCTCATTGCAAGATATTTGAATTGTATGGCCAAAAATAAATAACATAAAATGCAGTTTTAAGGTGTGTAACCTGAACTTTCATTAACATAATGTTTTGTGTTTGCTTTCCAATTTCATACAATGAACTCATTGATGAACAAATCTTCATTAATTTCTTCCTTCTATAACCTCTAAACATGCAAACTGATCCTACTTGCCAGGCAAGTTTATGAAATGCCTCTGGCTTTTTGGAACTGTAGGGCATTTGATCAGAAAATGAAAGCACTGGCACGTAGCTGACATTGTTCTTTTCGGCTTAGCTGGCTTCAGTACAACATTCACATTAGCTCTGTGCCCACAACCTCAAACTAAATAATATTGGAGATGAATGATGTATGGAGGAAGCTCAAAGGAAAATTGCCAAATGAATATTGGCATTTCATGTCCTTCTTTGGTGAGTATATGTGCAAGTTGCATTCAAGATTGAGAACAGATATATGACTACTGAATATTCTCAATGTATTATGAACTAGACTGTCTCCAAAATCATTTTCCTTGGGGCAAACAAACATATTGATCCAATTCAAATTTTTTTTCCCAATGTTTTGGTCTGGGTAATATATCTTACATAATTCTGTGATTTACTGTAACAGGCAGTCATTTTCAAAAGTAACAAGAAACATAAAGAGTAATTTTGGGTCATAACCACAAAAACAAACAAACAAACAAAAAAAAAACCCAACAAACAAACCCAGTCAGAAATTAAATATATAGAATACCCATGTGCATATATACAACATACATAGCTTTTTATTTTCCAGATAGCAAACATGGACGAGTGCACATTAGTTAATTAGAAACATGCAAAAGCTTTTGTTTGTTTAATATGTTCACAAAGTGAAAATCAAACTTTAGAATCATAGAATCAGTCAGGGTTGGAAGGGACCACAAAGAATGGGCTGCCCAGGGAGGTGATGGAGTCATTATCCCTGGAGGTGTTCAAGAAAAGACTGGATGAGCCATTTAGCACCATGGTCTAATTGATTGGACAGGGCTGGGTGCTAGGTTGGACTGGATGATCTTGGAGGTCTCTTCCAACCTAGCTGATTCTATGAAAACTACTCCTTGTTTCTCCATCTACTTTCCCAGACCAACAAACAAAACAACCAGCAAAGCTTGCATTGTTTTCTGTTGGCCAAGACTGGTAGAAAAGATATTAGAGCGGAATGAGGAAGGAAGCAAACAGATCCAGCATCACAGGCCAGAATGGGACAAATTGTTGACATTTTGGCTTTTTATCCCTTTCAGCAAACCAATGAATGATATAGATTTCATCATTGTTTTCTTTTCACAACCAGTGACCTAATTTCTCCCATTAAAATATTCCAATTAGCCTCAAAACAAAACAGCAGCCTTTGAAAATCTGTGTGAAGCAGATAGTAACTACAGCCAATGAAGAAGTCCATGTTGGGGCAGATATCCACAGTACAGCCCATGGAAGGGCCACACTGGAGAGGCCTTTCCCTGAAGGATTGTATTCCATGGCAGAGACCTTATAATGGAGCAGAGGAATAGTATGAGGAATAAGGAAAGGCAGGTATGAAGTGTTCTGTGCAACCTGCTCTAGATGAACCTACACTGGTGGGGAGCTTGGTCTAGATGATCTCCAGAGGCCCCCTCCAACCATTCTGTGATTTTGTGTCTAAGTGATCACAATCCCCTTTCACCGTTCCCTCTGCATCACTTATGCTTAGAGAACTAGAGGAGTTGGGGATGAAGGAGTGAAATTGAGCCTGAATAGAAAGTGAGGGTGAGGGAAAGGTGTTTTTGTCTTTGATTCTCACCATCTAACACCTCTGTCTCAGCACATAAGCTTTTCTAGAATAGAATCATAGAATCAACCAGGTTGGAAGAGACCTCCAAGATCATCCAGTCCAACCTAGAACCCAGCCCTAGCCAGTCAACCAGACCATGGCACTAAGTGCCTCACCCAGGCTTTTTTTGTACGCCTCCAGGGATGGTGACTCCACCACCTCCCTGAGCAGCCCATCCAATGCCAATCACTCTCTCTGCCAACAACTTCCTCCTAACATCCAGCCTATACTTCCCCCATCACAACTTGAGACTGTGTCCCCTTGTTCTGTTGCTGGTGTGCTTGGGAGAAGAGACCAACCCCCACCTGGCTACAGCCTCCCTTCAGGTAGTTGTAGACAGCAATGAGGTCCCCCCTGAGCCTCCTCTTCTCCAGGCTAAACACCCCCAGCTCCCTCAGCCTCTCCTCACAGGGTTCGTGTTCCAGGCCTTTCATCAGCTTCATTGCTCTTCTCTGGACTTCTTCTGTCCTGTTTTCAGAAGCAGTGAAAGAGCAGCTGGGTGGGCATTTGGTAGCCAGTCAAGGTCAGCTCATAGATACAAACACTCAAAAATTATGACTCCAATACTAAATGGAACTCATATGCAGTAGTAATAATACTGAATGATCAGAGTAATTATAGCAGAATATGTATGAACAGTTTAACAGCATTTGATCTAGGCTTCACTCTGCTTAGCAGATAGATACAATTCTATGAGTGTCAGAAAAATAACTTGAGGTGCTGAGTCTTAGTTAAAATATATACAAAAATACTACATTAAATTCATAGGTTAAATTCTTTATGACTGTTACTATAAAGATTTTCACTCTGATTGTTCTAGTTAAGAATATTGGCAATAGTGTATACCTTTTAACAAGTGCCTTAAAATATCTCAGGAAGGGTAATTAGCATAAA
Organism: Pogoniulus pusillus; assembly: GCF_015220805.1. Taxonomy (NCBI): domain Eukaryota; kingdom Metazoa; phylum Chordata; class Aves; order Piciformes; family Lybiidae; genus Pogoniulus; species Pogoniulus pusillus. The sequence goes on from NC_087268.1 coordinate 44,672,413, forward strand.
TTACTCTTTTAAGAGATTGGAGAAACAGAATTTCTAAATGGATGTAGAATAGAAGATAATTTTAGCTTTTACCCTGTACTTTCTCAGCTTCTTGACAAGTAAGCTTAACCAACATAAAATAACTGTTAAGTAGCTATAAGGAGCATCTCTCTCCCTCCCTCTTCCTCTCCTCCCTCCTGTCTCTCTCCCTTAGGTCACCCGCTGAGTTACACTTCTCTCTTCATATTGTGTTTGAATTTGCCTTGATACACAGATATCTATTTTCAGCCTAACACCACCAACATTCTCCTGAATTTTTAAAGTGCCACATATTTAAATGAGTTTTAGCCACATGATTCTCCATCTGTTTCAAAACTCATCTAAAAATACTTTTGTCTGCTTCTTAGCGTTAGCCTCCTTTTACACTTTGATTACAGCTGTATGTTATCATTTATTTCAGGTACTTCAAGCAAAGTTGCTTTGGAATTTACCTTACCTAACATTATAATTTTTTTTCATTTCTGATTGACCTTTTTTTTTTTTTTTCTCTCTCTCCCCCTGCTATTATTACATAAATTTTGGTCAATTTTTTCAGCTCTCTTTGTTTTCAGCTGTTCTATATTAGGATTTGGCTGTGGTTTGGGTATTTTGGGTTTTTTTAATTCAAATTACTCCTAACAAACTGTTGAGACACAATCCTTCACGTTCAAGAGCTTACATAGAATCCAAATTTGACTGGTGTATACACAATTTTATTGAGTTTTAAAACAGTCTTAATGAGTCAAAAGTCCTATTGACTGTAGTAAGCATTTTGCCAGAGTACTTGAGATTTAGCTGTAGCTGTTAACAGATTGATACTGGAAATGCTGAGTCAGGGACATTCTGTCGTATGGATTTTTCTACTTCCACTGTATATTTGAAGTAGTTTTTGAAGCAAAGATATTCATCCTCTCATAAGGACTCATAAAAGCTTTGTCAATGTCTTTATGACTGTAGAGATTTATTTTCTGACTTCCCCACTGGAGGTTCAACTTTGATGAACTCTGCAGAGTTTGTCAGGTCTGCAAACATTTATGGTTAGGACACCTACAGTGTTGTGTGGAGGTAGTGATGCACAGAGAGAAAAGCCAAGACCTCAATCATGGAGATAAGATTACATTAACATTAGCCAGAATAAATGAGAAAAATTGCAACTCATACAAGAGTCTAATTTTTGCTATATTCTGAACAAGATTAGGCACCAATTAGGCTCCTCAATTCAAGAGAGATGTTGAGGAGCTGGAATTTGTCCAGAGAAGGATTACAAAGCTGGTGAAGGACCTGGAACACAAACCCTATGAGAAGAGGCTGAGGAAGCTGGGGTTGTGCAGCCTAGAAAGGAGGAGACTCATTGCTGTCTACAGCCACCTGAAGGGAGGTTGTAGCCAGGTGGGGTTGGTCTCTTCTGCCAGGCAACCAGCAACAGAACAATGGGACACAGTCTCAAGTTGTGCTGGGGGAAGTCTAGGCTGGATGTTAGGAGGAAGTTGTTGTCAGAGAGAGTGATTGGCATTGGAATGGGCTGCCCAGGGAAGTAGTGGAGTCACCGTCCCTGGAGGTGTTTGGGAAAAGCCTGGCTGAGGCACTTAGTGCCATGGTCTGGTTGATTGGCTAGGGCTGGGTGCTAGGTTGGCCTGGATGATCTTGAAGGTCTCTTCCAACCTGGTTGATTCTATGATTCAGTACTCAAAGATCAGGCTAGCATGTGTAAAAGCACATTTAGGTAGGCAACCTGCATGAAAAAATACTGTTACTGTGGAGTCAAACCTGTGAACCATGATTCCTATATGTATTTTTGTCAGAACTGAGAACTCAAGATTTGAATGATGAATTTTTCATATTCTTTTGAAAATCACCACTCCAGATTTTCTCATCCAGTAGAAGAGTCCATTACAAGTACTCTGATGTTCTCTGCTATCTTCCCAACAGTACTGCTTAGCATAATCTTGCTATAATAACAAAAAAAAGCCAAAAAACTTGAATCCCTGTGAATACTCAGAAATAATTTGTTTGTAATAGTTGATTACTATTTCTATGTGCTTCCTTATCTGTCAAAAACACATCTGCCTCAAGAATTTCATAAAGCTGATATTCACTGAAGCTCACATTTATATGAAACTACACCACATATTGAAAAAAATCTCAGATAGAGGACTTGTCACTCTTTCATATACTTCTTTTTTTCTGGAAGCAGAAATCTCCTTATTTAGGTAGCTGAAAGAAAATTGTGGCAAGGGTACTATAGCATAGAGTGTGAGTAAAGACATAAATCGAGATAAAATCACAGTCATGGAATCAAGCAGGTTAGAAGAGACCTCCAAGATCATCCAGTCCAACATAGCACTCAGCCCTATCCAATCAACTAGACCATGGCACTAAGTGCCTCAGCCAGGCTTTTCCTGAACACCTCCAGGCACCACGACTCCACCACCTCCTTGGGCAGCCCATTTCAGTGACAAATCACTCTCTCTGTGGATGCATAACTTCTTCTAGCTCCAATGCCAGTCACTCTTTCTGTGAAGAATATCATCTTTGCTCTTTTCCCACTCCACCTTTTACCCTTTTCCCCCCAAACCCACAGCACCTGGCTGCTGTTGCAGTCTCCTCCCACCCCAGGTGTGACCACTTTGCCCTCCCTGATCACTGCTCTTTTTAATCGGCCTCAGGAGAGGCAGTAGCCCCAAGTTTGCCCATCTGGGCAGAGGATCCTCCTCCCATCACCACTGGTGAGTCTCTGACCCTAGTGAGTGCACATTGGGTGTGTGGTGGAGGGGATCAAAAAGGCCGGGGGGCCTGGTGGCCCCCCGGCTAGGTAGGATTAGGCTTGATGATTGCGCTAACATCACCCACGGGTGCTGGTTGGGTGTTCTCCTTTGGGCTGAGCTCCTCTGTTTAACTGCTGCTTTCTGCTCACTTGTAAAACTGTTGTGAAAAGGGCAGGGCCAAATCTGAGAAGCATTTTGAGAAGCACTGAATGAGCATGGAGGAAACGTTTGAGAATCCCTGACAAGGTAAGTGGAACAAACCTCCCATCTCGTTGGCACTCCTTTGTGTCAGAGTGGCTAAAATTCTGTCTTGGCTTGTAATGAAGCTAGAACTGGCCTTATTCAGTACCAGGTGAGGTTTCCATGAACAAATGTTTCCTACAACATGTCCAAACCAATCTAATTGTCTTCTCTGATAAATAGTTTTAGCAGATGAGGACAATGTACAAAAGTAGTAAATAAGTATTACATTGTTAATATTTCATTCTTTGGCATCTTGGTCAGGCATAAATCCTGATAGGCCAGTTTAACCCCTGCTCTCTTTCTCCTGTTGCAGGTCCAGGAGTAGCATTAGATGACCAAACAAGGATTTGTTCCTTGCAAAGCCTTGAGGACTAGGGGCTTAGCACCATGTGTCAGGTGTCTTGTGCTGCCTCTCAACATACTTGTGCGGTCAAACGAGGCACAGAGCTTTGAATTCCTTGGCCAAAACAATCATGCTAGTGCCTGTTGGCCAGATTAATTTTCAGAATGAAGTATTTAATGGGGGTAACTTAGAAACCCTGCCTTCCCACTGGGAGCAGCACCTCATTCAGGGCTTGTTAACTGGGAATCATGTGATTCTACTGCAGTAACAGCATCTCAGTTCTTCTCTGCTTCCTTCTGCCTGGGATATCTTGTGTTTTACCTCAGGCTCATTATTATGAATTTTGGAAGAATCTTTGTACAGGAGACTTAGGGACATAAAGCATCATGAGTCCCTGGAGGTGTTCAACAAGAGCCTGGCTGAGGCAATTAATGCCATGGTCTAGTTGACTAAATAGGACTGGGTGCTAGGTTGGACTGGATGATCTTGGAGGTCTCTTCCAACTTGGTTGATTCTATGAGTATGTATGCCAGAGTTAATACTAAGGCTCCATAAGCACAATTAGAATTTTTCCTGTTTTCAAGTTCCTATTTTTCAAGTTCTGCTTGTTTAAACTGTTACTTTGGTCTTTATAAATACCTTCTGTGCAACTACTCCCTGGTGACTGAAAATCCAAAGAATCTCAGGAATTTTTCTGAACTTTAAAAATAATACTAATTAGTATTCATACCTAAATCAATATTCACTATTCATAACAGGTTATTAATTTCCACAACATTAACATCTTATTCTAGGCAAATATGACATAAATGGAAATATCCACATGCACATATGAAAAGGATGGTTTCAAAAGAGGAGTGGAAACTGTTCAGTCAGCTGAAAAGACACCTATATAACCTGCCAGAATTTTTCCTGCATGCAGTCAGTATTTACAGCAGCCACACATGGTATTCCCTTGACAAAAAGCAGAGATGACATGAGGCTGTGAAATTCACTATGGTTTAGCAGATAAGATTGGAACTGAAAATTATCTTACTTGCCTGTGGAGATGTTATGATAACAACAAGACAAAAGTCTGTACAGACATGCTAAAGCCTCTACCTACTAAAGGATAGTAAAAGTAGAAAGGAAGGGAAAGGGAGCACGATAGTAGACTTCCAGTGTATCACTGATTGTTATATATGATTAATTTTGTCCATGATTTCTTAGAAAACAGCTTGAAGAAGTCAGCATAATTTGAAATAAAGACAACTGAAACCATGGATAACTAAATGGTAGCAGTACAGTTGACCAGAAATCACTGCTGATAGTCTGGAGTTTTCTGACACTATTTCTAGACTTAGAATCATAGAATCAACCAGGTTGGAAGAGACCTCCAAGATCAGCCAGTCCAACCTAGCACCCAGCCCTATCCAATCAACTAGACCATGGCACCAAGTGCCTCATCCAGTCTATTCTTGAAGACCCCCAGGGACGGTGCCTCCACCTCCCTGGGCAGCCCATTTCAATGGGAAATCACTCTGACCTGCCCTTCCTAAACCCATGCTGCTTGGGCCTGATCCCTTGGCCATCCTGTAGGTGCTTTGTGATGGCACCCAAGATGACCTGTTCCATGACCTTGCCTGGCACTGAGGTCAGGCTCACAGGTCTGTAGTTTTCTGGCTCCTCCTTACGACCCTTCTTGTGAATGGGTATCACATTGGCCAGTTTCCAGTCTTCAGGGACCTCTCCAGTGAGCCAGGACTGCTGATAAATGATGGAGAGTGGCTTGGCCAGCTCAGCTGCCAGCTGTCTCAGCACCCTAGGGTGGATTCCATCCAGTCCCATGGACTTGTGAGGATCCAAATGATGCAGCAGGTCCCTTAGTGCTTCCTCATGGATTGGAGGGGGACTGTACTGGTCCCTGACTCCATCCACCACTTCAGGAGTCCAGCTGTCCTGGAGGCAACCTGTACTGTCATATAAGCATTCCTGGCCTTGTGCAAGTGTTTCCAGACCTATAGTTCTATAATTTTGCTTTTTTTTTGGGCTGCTTTCTATAAGAATATGAGGTGGTAGTTAAGGCTTCAAAGAAAAAAGCAAAATACCCAACAACACATCTTTATTTCTGTCTCATTTAAAAAAAATCATTGCAAAAGATGAATCTCAATAATCAGTTTAATGACACTGAAAAGAAGATGTGAATTAAAAGATGAAAGTTGAAGTCTTAGAAATGGTTCATTCCTGTGTGTTGCTTGATTCCCTTTGAAAGAGTTTTATTGTTTTATTAATATATTAAAAGTGAAAAGCTCAACTAGCACAGTTTCCAACTTAGGAGAGAAAGCAGTAAACTGGATTAGTGTCACCCAATTGTTTCCCAGAGTAGGAAATGGCTTTGGTTCTGTTCGTGGAGTGAGTAGGAAATGGCTTTGGTTCTGTTCGTGGAGTGATGCACTGCATATGGTAGCATTTACCTGCCTGGCTTCTGGATTTTTTTGGGATTTCTTTCTCATTTTCAGGGAATATTCTTTCCCAAACTGATTGCTTCATAGTTTTTTTTTCCTTAAGTGGGCAAATTTTTCCATGGAGCATAAGAATACTTAGGGGCTTTGTTTGGTTTTTGGTAATGTCTACACAGAAAAATCAACATAATTACTTAAATTTGAATATAAAACATCCTGATGGCAGTTAGACATTAGCAGAAAACTCTGTGAAATGTCTGCTGTTTAAATGCTAGCTCAAATTGTGAAGTGTCTCATGTTTTATTTACAGTTCTGCACAAGAGGCCTTAAGTCCCACTTGTAATGGTACACTTGCTGCATCTTCTTATTGCCAGACAACAGAAATGTAATGTGCAGTGTGCTGAGCTAGAGAGAGAGAATTTTCCCACTTCTGAGAAGTTTTTCAGATTTCCCAAACACTGTTGTGCAGTGCTGGTCAGGAAGTTTGGATACATGTATTGCTGGCAGATTTTCTTACTGACCAATATGACTTCCCTGGGGGAACAGTCAAAGTTTGCAAGGAGAGGAAAAAAAACCCAAAACACTAAAACCAAATAAAAAATAACACTAAAACCAATAAACAAAAAAAGAAAAAATATAAAGACCTCTAACTCCAAAGAAATTCATCACCATCTTCCACCATTTTTATGCAGGGTTTACAATGGAATCATAGAATCAAGCAGGGTGGAAGAGACCTCCACGACCATCCAGTCCAATCTAGTACCCAGCCAATCAACTAGACCTTGGAGCTAAGTGCCTCAGCCAGGCTTTGCTTCAACACTTCTAGAGACAGTAACTCCACCACCTCCCTGGGCAGCCCATTCCAATGCCAATCACTTTCTCTGACAACAACTTCCTCCTAACATCCAACCTATACTTCCCCCAGAACAACTTTAGACTGTGTCCCCTTCTTCTGTTGCTGCTTGCTTGGGAGAAAAGACCAACCCCCACCTGGCTACAGCCTTCCTTCAGATAGTTGTAGACATCAATGAGGTCACCCCTGAGCTTCCTCTTCTCCAGGCTGCACTCCCTCAGCTTCTCCTCACAGGGCTGTGCTCCAGGCCCCTCACCAGCTTTGTCATCCTTCTCTGGACACTTTCCAGTATCTCAACATCTCCCTTGAATTGAGGAGCCCAGAACTGGAACAGGACTCAAGGTGTGGCCTGACCAGTGCTGAGCACAGGGGACAAATAACCTCCTTTGTCCTACTGGCCACACTGTTCCTGATGCAGGCCAGGATGCCATTGGCTCTCTTGGCCACCTGGGCACACTGCTGGCCACATAGAATACCAATACTTGATGTGAAATAAATTACTTGTTCTCTAATTAATAATTCAATATTTATACAAAATAAATGAAATTGATATAGTGAAGATATTTGAAAATAGTTGAGTGTCTACTTAGCAAAGAGATGTAAGTCAGATAGAATAATCATGTTGCTAGTAGCAGTTCTGGAGCAAGCAATGTACAATTAGCCCAGCCTTCCTTCCAGTACTTCTTTAACTGAACTATCATTTAGTCTGGCATATTACAGAATCGTGGAATATATATTTGGCTGGAAGAGACCTCCAAGATCATCCAGCCCAACCTTTGACCCAGTAATGAAGAGTCAACACTAAACCATATCCCTAAGAACCAAGTCCACATACTAGTTGAAAACCTCCAGAGATGGTGAGTCCAGCACTGCTCTGGATAGACCATTCCAATGTTTGATAACTTTTCAGTGAAGAAATATTTCCTAATATGCATCCTAAACCTCCCTTGGCACAGCTTGTAACTGTTTTCTCTAGTCACTTGCCATCAAGGAGAAGGGCTGGCCCCATCCTCTTTCCAACCTCCTTTCAGGTAGTGATAGAAAGTGATGAGGTCTCCCTTTAGCCTCCTCTCTTCTAGACTAAACAACCCCAGCTTCCTCAAATGTTCCTTGTAGGTCATGTGCTCCAGGCCCTTCACAGGCCTCATTGTCTTTCTCTGGACCTGCTCCAGCACCTCAATATCCTTCCTAAAGTGAGAGGACCAAAAGTGAACACAATCAGCTTCATGTTGTCTAACTGGAGATTTTAAGGGTTGGACAAAATATATACTGCTGTACTAGCATTTTCTCTCATATCCTACACAATTCAATATCCACCTACTTAGCAACATCACAGAAGCTTATTTTTGACCCTGTTTCAGAGATGCCCTTTTTACAAAGCTGATGTCATTTCTGTTGTTGATTTACTAAGGTTGTTTGTATCATCAGTGATTTTCCAGCATTCAGTATGACCATAGAGAAGGGCATCACTCCTCCCAATGGATGGCACAATGTAACTTTGCTGTCATCACTGCTTTGAAAACAAAGGCTCAATTTAGATGTTTATTAATGAGGATAAGCAAGCATTAGATACTCCACAAATCCCTCTTCCTGCATATATGCCTGAATACAGGGCCAGAAGCTGAACTACTGCAGCATTAGTCAACAGAGCTTGGCAGATGGTCTCTTCTTACTTCCTGTCAGCTATAAAGAGTCTCTAAAAGGTTTGGCTGTATCATGTGAATCGTTTGCTATCCATACCATGATTCATCATGTCACCATTATAGCACTCTATTCACAAGAAAAACTAGCCAGAGCAGCAAACAGAATTGAATTTGATTATTGGAAGTAAAATATCCTTTACTCTCTTCTTGGCATGAAAGCATATATCTTGGGGGGGGAGGGGAAAGCAGGTATTTCTATCTAACCTTACCAAAATCAAGGAAAAACTAACTATTATGTTTGTTTCAAACAGTCAACAACACTGAAATGTTCTCTTTTAAATTTGGGGGTTATTTTTAGGTAGAAAGAAAACATTAGAAAAACATGCTGGCAAAACAGGCTTCTCTAAGCACTGATATCTTAACTGCAGGGCACATTAAAAAAAAGGAATCTCTTTTACTTCTTTTTCTGAACATATATGTATTTCAGTTATTAGGATCTAAAGGAAGCAGGACATTTACAAGATCATGTGGTGGTAGGCCTGATGGGGCTAACATGGGCTTATCCATGCCTTGGCTTGCCCAGGCAGGTTCCTCTGCTCCTCCTGTACTGAAGGAAGCAACTGTGGGAGGGGAGGGTGAAAGCCCTGGCTTCACCTAATATGGTGAGGCTTGGCAAAGTGCCATTCTGATTGGCTAATCTACATCCAATGCCCCATTAGTCTAGGTATGGATATTGATAAAAGGGATAAGCAGGTAACATGAGGCTGCTGCTGCCTCATTTTGCATCCTGAATTTGCCTGGAGAGCTTACCAGGAACAGGCTCTAAATGCCTGCAAGCAAGTGGCCTGTGTGGAAGCATTTCTTGCTGACAGAGGACATGATTTGTTAAACATGAGCAACCCATGCTGTGAAGAGTGTCCTTGAGCCCATCCAGGAGGCAGGAACTAAAGCAATGAAGCAAACCCCCATGTCCAGCTGCAAGGGGGCAGGATCTGCTGGCCACAGGAGGCTGACTCATAAATGTTTTTGTTAAGCCCTACCCTATCTGTATCTCACACATAGCCTTAGCCTATCTGTACCTTACGTGTGTACCAATCTTGAGTAAGTTAGCTGTGCTCTCCTGTTCCAAGTTAGCATAGAAGTCACTGTATCACTACAATAAATGAGAGCATGACTTGAACCACATTGGTATGGCATTGTGACTCTGGCCACCTTCCTGCCAACAGGCCTGCATAGCCAGCATGGCATCGTGCTGAGACTGCACATCGCAAGACATCCTACCTGCACCCGACAGTCTCCTGCTAAGACAAGAAGTCCTGGAGATACACAGACTGTCCAGAGAACCCAGGAGACAAGATCAGAGACTGTCTGCCTCCTTTCCCTAGAAATCTGGGAAGAATCAAGTCTCAGCTGCCAACAAGACAGAGTTCTCTGAAAGCATTTGGGTACTGTCTGGAACTGTGGCTAGCCCTGTTAGTTTGGTAATAATAATGTTGTGAGTAAATGCTTAAAAGCCTTTTTGCAATTCTCCATTGCCTTCTGCCATAAGCAGAAAGAGCTCCTTGAGTGCATCTAGTGGGCAAGCAGCATATTGACTACAAGCAGCATTTGACTGCAGGAATTTTCTCTTCCAGTTCAATTAATGTTTATATTTTTTGCTGGTTATTACTAGAGCTAGTTGTTATCTGTAAAATGTTTCCATGACCATGTAAGAACCTGAATATTATTAAAATTAGTGGTCAGGGGTGGCATGAGTTCTGAATATCAAAAATAATAAACAATATTAATTTGGGACAAAATATAATCTTGCATTAATTTCCTTTTCATAATACCATTATTCTTCTCATATAAACCTTGACAGCAACCATATATTCACATTAACATTCAGTTCTAATAAGTAAACTTATAATGTAGATAGTGATGTGCTGAGAGCTTAGTCCTTTAACCTTAATCATCATAGTAGTAATGTATTTGAGTAGCCCTACTGATACCCAGGGAATTGTTCAGCTGTTTTGTGAATTGGAAAATTTGATATCATGTGGCAGAATTAATCATAATCTTGGATTCTAAAGACAAAAGAATATTGAGGAGATATAGATAAAAATATGTAAACAAATTACAGTGGCATTTTGTGCTATCCAGAACAGTTTCTATGTAAGAGACAACAATATATTTAGTGGGAATGCTACATAATCAAAAAGCAAGACAAGGAAATTGTGAAGTTCTCACTTTCACATTGAAAAAGGGATAGATGTGTATGATTATGAATGATGTCTATTACAGAAAGTGTGATTTCACATTCCAAACTGTCAGTCTACATTTCTGATTTTAAGTTAATTATTTTGATTACCTTAAAATTTCATGGCAACAAGTCATGCTTCATTGTTTGTTTCATTTTGGGACCTAAATTCGTGTACATTGACCTAAAATAAAAAATGCTGTTTGACTTGGCAATGAGTGTGTGTACTGGCACAGGCTCTTTAGCATGGGTAATAGAAGAGATGGGGTATGCTTAAGGCTTAATATAAGAAAGTTCCAAATCAGATCCATTTATTGCACCCCAAGCATGGGCTTATATCATAGAATCAACCAGGTTGGAAGAGCCCTCCAAGATCATCCAGTCCAACCTATCCCCCAGCCTTATCCAGTCAACCAGACCATGGCACAGAGTGCCTAATCCAGTCTTTTCTTGAACACCTCCAGGGATATACTTTCTATCAGAAGGCTACATAAGAAGGTTGCAAATCATGTTAAACTCTAATTGGTTATGTACACTAACATTAGGACTATGTTAGAATTACACACTAATTAGCATAGACACTTTTCATAGTCTCTCAACAACACGTATGTTGTGTCTAGGCAGAGACAGGAGAAAACCACAGACTCCAGGCTTAGATTTGTTTATATTTGTTAACCATTCTCTAAGGTCATTCCATCCCTCTATCAGTACTTCTGAACTCATGTACCCTTGCCTGTCCATGGCTTATGTCAAAATCCCTGCATTTATAATATTCCTATATCAAACAGTGTACTGTTTAAAATACTCAGTAGTTAGCAAACTTAAATATGTGTTTATTAGAACTAGAGAAATTTGAACATTTGAAAATGTAAATATGATACAATGCCATGAAAAGAAAATTCTACATTATTTGATTCAAATAAGGAATGAGCATAATTTGCAAATATTCATGAACATAACTAGGCACTTTCTTAAGAAAGTCTTTTGGATGACTGCATGCTTACAAAGAAGTTACTATTTGCATAAATTTGCTGTGTGAAATAGCAAAAATATGATGTAGAATCCATTAGGAAACTATTTTGTCATGAAAATCTGCCCTAAAATGTCTCACTCACAGCTCCATAAGAAGAGGTACATTACAGTCACAAACATTTAACAAAAAAACCCAAAGGAGTTTTATAATCTTTTTCTCCTCCTTCCTACATCTCCTCAATAAGTATCTAGGACAAATAACAGAACAAGATTTCAAATATCTTCTTCAAAAACTCAGAACTGGAGAGATTGTGCTCATTTATTCCTATGCTCTAGTCATAAGAGCCATCCCACCCATGCTTCAGTAATGCCAATAACATCACAGCCCCACAGACATGCACAGCTCTGTAACTCTTCCCTCTTGTTCCTCATGTTCTGTGTTTTATTGTAAAGGCATTGTTTGGGCTCCACTGGAGATGACTTACTGACTGGGGTGCCCTAATCTTGCACTTTAGCTGCTCTTTTTAAAGCCTGTAGACCAATTTCAGGCCCAGGGTGTCTCATAGCACCATGGGATGGATTGAGCATGCTGTTACCCCAGCAACTCTTGTTTAAAGCCCACCTCAATAGATTGAAAATCTTGTGGCCAAAGATATTCTTCCACTTCTCTGGAAGATGTACCTTATCAGCCTCCAGGAGATTTTGGGAAGTAAGATTCATGGCTTAGGTAGCCAAAGCCCTGTCTATGACATGACTCCCTCAAACATTTATTGACTTTCCCTATTTTATCAGCACTTCAAACCCTGTCTCCATATCTGGGAGACTGATGAAAAAACTACTCCTGTTCCCAAATTCTTCAGTGCCACTCCTAGTGTCTTGTAGTTCCTTGTGATGTCCTTTTGATTGCTTGCTGCTGTGTTGTTGCTGTACATGTGTAACAGCAGCAGTGGATTGATTCATCAGTTGATTGGATTATGGGTTGGCCTTTCCTCATACTGTCTCAAATGGAAAGCATAATGGAAAATGAAATGTTATTGATGATTCTGTGGAAAACAGAAAGCTATTCACCTTAATCTTTGAAATTTCCTCTGGGAAATATGTTGTATTTACTACAATAAATAATCTTTTAGAACATGATATGGAGAACTTGCTCTGATTTTATGAAGTTCTGTTTTGTCCAAATCAATTTTGATAGCAATGAACATTTTAAATGGATGTTTAGAACTCACTCATTGAAATACATGAGTTAAGATTTTTTTTTTAAGTAAATCAATTCACATAATCTTGTGTATATTTCCTCTAAATTAACTTGGAAGAAATTGTTGTCAAAGCATTTCTATTAGTGATGTGTTGTACATTAGAGTAGAGGTTTAATCAACATATTGGACACCTGGAGGTGTTCAAGAAAAGCCTGGCTGAGGCACTTAGTGCCATGGTCTAGTTGATTGGAGGGGGCTGGGTGATAAGTTGGACTGGATGATCTTGGAAGTCTCTTCCCACCTGGTTGATTCTATGATTCTGAAATAACAGAAATAGATTATGTGTAATAGCAGGATGCAGTCTAGGAAATCATTGACAGATGTGATTTTTCACATATAATAATAGATTACAGATTTTAACTTACATTAATTCTAGATGTGAAAGGAGATCAAAGATTTTAGGAGGATCTGACTGAACATATTTCAGTCAATCTCGTTCCTACTTAATATCCCTAGTTTAGCCAGGAGAAGAGGAGGCTCAGGGGTGACCTCATTGCTGTCTACAACTACCTGAAGGGTGGTCATAGACAGGTGGGGGTTGGTCTCTTCTGCCAGGCAACCAGCAACAGAACAAGGGGACACAGGCTCAAGTTGTGGTGGGGGAGGTCTAGGCTGGATGTTAGGAGGAAGTTCTTGCCAGAGAGAGTGTTTGGCATTGGAATGGGCTGCCCAGGGAGGTGGTGGAGGCACCGTCCCTGGAGGTGTTCAAGCAAAGCCTGGCTGAGGCACTTAGTGCCATGGTCTGGTTGATTGGACAGGTCTGGGTGCTAGGTTGGACTGGATGATCTTGGAGGTCTCTTCCAACCTGGCTGATTCTATGATTCTAGATCTACAAACCTGGAAATGCACCTGCAAAACATTTTAAATACTGGGGACATTGTAAGTGGCTCTCAACATCCACTTGCCAGCAGCTGGAACTCCAGAAGCACATCTGTGGCATTTTCTTTAAAAAGAAACACCACAGAATTGAGATCTCCAGTGTTCAGAGTGTCCAGCCCAGGGAGTGGGCACAGCAAATAGTGTATTACATACCCATAATCCTACATCTCTATACATCTGGCTATGAAGCCAGTATCTTCCCTTTCTGTCTCCTCCTGGGACAGATGAGAAGGGTCTTATCTCCCTGATGGGGGAGAAAAGGTTTGCCAGCCTTGGCGATGCTGACAATTAGGCCTGGAATGGCTTAATTGGACCTGGAGCACCCCAGCTGAATTTTGGGCTGCATCACAAAATGCTTTTTGTAAATGTAAGAGGGAAGAGCTGGTACGTGTTTGATCAGAAGTTACAACAGGTTGCTAGTCACTAGGTTACTAGAGATAAGACTTGTGCAAACAGGACTTGCAAGTATGCATGTGGGCAGTAGGGAAAGATGGTGTGTAACCGATTTCAAAGTAAGGGAGGAGCTCCATCCTGCTTCATTCAGCCTTCTGGGATGTCCTGTCACAGGATTCTGAATCGATGTATACTGAGAGTCTAGGGTTGGAGCAGCACCAGTCTTATCACTACAGTGGTGTGGTTCCCAGTGGGGACAGCTACCTTCATAAGTGCCTGCCAGCCCTGCGATCTACCCATCCCAGGAGTTTTGCTGGTCAGTTGGATAGAGTAAGGATAACCTGCTCTTTGATCAGTAGAATTACTCAGCATACCTTGGCATATACCTTTCTCTCTATGATTTTAGCATTTGAGCTATAAGCGTTGTAGTTTCCAGTATGCATTTCTCCTTATGATTGTAGTATCTGAGCTATAGTAAAGCATTGAAACTGTACCCAGAGGGGGGTACACATGTCTGTGTGTGTTCTCTGGTCCCCAAAGAGCCCACTGGAACAATATGGGGGTAGAGAGGCATGGTAGGGAGGGGATGTTTGGGTCTGGGATTTTGGGTTTTTGTGTAAAAATTTGGCTTAATGAGCTTTTGTGTAAAGCCCAGGTCAAAGGACTGGTCCAAGGCTGGATATGAATTAGTGTATTTTATATGTTTTGCTATGCTCACCAACATGTAGGACTGCAACATTGTATCTTCTCCATGTAAACTTTCCAATTCTCCAACCCTTTGTGTGTGAGCATTACTCTTCTGCTCCTTTTGGAGCAATAGAGCAATCTGTCCACTCATTAAACAACGACAGGAACAGAGGTCCCAAAGACCTTCTCTTGTACCTGTCAGCATCCTTTGGACTTTCCTATATGATAGAGCATCTCAAATGGAACTACAAATGGAAATGAAAATGCACACAGAAACATAGAATCAGTCAGGGTTGGAAGGGACCACAAGGATCATCTAGTTCCAACCCCCCTGCCATGGACAGGGATACCCTAGTGTAAATCAGGCATGCCAGAGCCTCATCCAGCCTGGCCTTAAACACCTCCAGCCATGGGGCCTCAACCACCTCCCTGAGCAACCCATTCCAGACTGTCACCACTCTCATGCTGAAGAACATCCTCCTCATGTCCAGTCTGAACCTACCCATCTCCAGCTTCGCTCCATTGCCCCTAGTCCGCTCACTCCCTGAGAGCCTAAAAAGTCCCTCCCCAGCTTTTTTGTAGGCCCCCTTCAGATACTGAAAGGCCACAAGAAGGTCACCTTGGAGGATCCAGAACTCGATGCAGTACTCCAGGTGGGGGTCTCACCATAGTAGAGTAGAGGGGGAGAATCACCTCCCTAGCCCTGCTGGTCACACCTTTCCTGATGCAGCCCAGGATTTGGTTGGCTCTCTGGGCTGCAAGTGCACACTGCTGGCTCATGTTGAGCTTCTCGTCCAGCAGCACCCCTAAGTGCCTCTCCTCAGGGCTGCTCTCCAGCCACTCACTGCCCAGCCTGTGTGTTTGGGATTGCCTTGACCCAAATGCAGGACCTTGCACATCCAATGCATTAGCTGTTGGGGGTGTTGTGGGTTTTTTGTTTGTTTGGGTTCTTTTTAATGGATTTCCAAATTCTTTCTATTTGATCAAATATTTAGTGTTAGTTGTTTAAAGCTAATCATCTGTGTGCATTAGCAGCTGCATTACATAATTGATAATATTCAGGTGTTTGAGTAGCTGTTAAAATAATAGTTCTGCTTACCTACTCTGATACTTATTTGAACATTTTGGTTTTGTTCCCTCTGACTAAGTAATAGTCAGTTTTAACTCAGTTTCCCTTCACAGAATTGAAGTCTGGTCAAAACAAGCAGTTTTGCTTCAAGTAATTCAAACATGATTTATATGCATGCAACTACCTGCCTAGAAACTGATCACAGCAAAATGTACCACAGCTAAATTACCTGCAAGGTTCATTTTAAAAGCATACCCCCTACATACTCATTTCTTTCCCTAAACAAAAAAAAATATTTTGTCTTGACTGATGCAAGTAATTTCTTGTTTTTTTGGGGGGGTTATATTATGAAACTGCTTTTTTTTTTTTCCAGTGATGTGCTAGTTTGAAGCAGGCTAGAATGTTTGAGTGAGAAGGACTAGATTACAGGCTGTGAAAGGAAAGCAATGGCAGTGTCTACTTCACTCATAGGCTTGCTGAGATGTATCATAGAACCATAGATTCATAGAATCAACCAGGCTGGAAGAGACCTCCAAGATCATCCAGTCCAACCTAGCACCCAGCCCTAACCAATCAACTAGACCATGGCACTAAGTGCCTCAGCCAGGCTTTTCTTGAAGACCCCCAGGGACGGTGCCTCCACCACCTCCCTGGGCAGCCCTTTCCAATGGGAAATCACTCTCTCTGTGAAGAACTTCTTCCTAACATCCAGCCTAGACCTACCCTGGCACAACTTGAGACTGTGTCCCCTTGTTCTATTGCTGGTTGCCTGGGAGAAGAGGCCACCCCCCACCTGGCTACAATGCCCCTTCAGGTAGTTGTAGACAGTAATAAGATCACCCCTTATGGTGATCAAGAAATAAAAACATAGATAACCACTCTCACTTGGGCTGCTGGCTGAGCTGCATCTTACTCTCTAACCTCACTCTCCATTTTGGACTAATCCACTTTGCTTCCTAACCCCCTGGTTGAACCTCCATTCTTTTTTGGGACTGGGGTAAGGTTGAGAGGGGTAGGGGGAAAGTGCAGGGGTGGTTGGGAGCCCCTCCTGGGGACTCAGGTTTCTGGGAGGGCTGTTGTGTTTCTGTATTACATTTTACCTTGTCTATTTCTGTCTATAATTGTATATACTGTAAATATCTGCTTGTATATTGAGCTAGCTGTAAATATAAGCTTCATTCATATTTCAAGAGCCAGCTGAGTCTAGTCTGGGTGATTTCTAAAGTGTGGGGGGGCTGGGAGCACCCAAACCATCACAACTAACTAAAAGTATAAAACATAAATAAATATGCAGAAAATCACAGAATCTAAAGAAAGGCATGATGATGATTTATGGAAAATGAGACCTCACAACAGGCAGAGTGTTATCAGGAAAGATATGTTTAATTGGCACTGGGTGACAAGGGGAGGTCCTCCTTCAAAGCCCTTGCACACCTTCACCTTGTTCAGGTGAAATGTTTATACTGCAAAATCATGCACATTCAGTACAGGGGTAGGGTTAGTACAATTAGTTCTGGGAATAGGTGGAGTTATTACAATCAGTTCCTGAATCTTATTTCCATAGTGTCCCACCTCTTAATGCATGCTCATTGCCACCTGGTGGTCACCTTTTGGGGTCTTTGGGAGGAAGGCTGACTTCTTTTTCAGTCTGACCTCTCTACCTTTCATCCACCTGGCATCAGTTGTGGGTCACATTCTTGGCTGGAGTCTCCAATGTTCTCATCTTTGAATACAGTATTCTTTTTCTCCATGAGAGTATTTCAAGACCCTCTCAAGCTTAACCCACCTCCTTTGTGTTTATCTGATTGATGATGCTTTATATCAGTGCTCACACAGTTAATGGTTTATCTAGGTTCCTGCACTCTATGTTCTCTATCCCTTTTCCCATATCAATGAACAGAATGGCTCACACAATTCATCCTACTTTTCAGATCCCATTACCATTAATTTGACTGGACCTGTAGTTGGTAGTCTGAAAACCTTACATGTGCTACTTATACTATTTAAGATTTCAGTATTTTTAATTAAACTGTAAATGTTTTTTCTTACTTTCCTGGCAAATGTTTATAGTTCTCAATATCCACATTTTTTTCTGTTCATTTAAGGTTAAAGAGATGATCAAGGCCTACTGAGTGTCATCTGAGGGGAAAGGAAAAAGGAAGAGAAGAAATACAAAGGCTTCATTAAAGTAGGCAAATTGAGAAATACTTCTGACAAGATGCAGACAGAAACTGACAGCAGCTGAATTATGCAATCAGTTTATGTAACTATGTAAAGAGATCTTCAAGAGTAGATGAAGGTGTTTCTGATTTGTTCTCGTTCTCTAACATCTGTGAATATGATTTGTGGATATGGTTTCACTGGTAGGCACAAGGAAAGCTTCTATGCTGCAGTGCATGAAGCTGAAGGTACATCTGCAAAATACAAACTGTTTCTCGGGAAGAAGAGTTTGTTCTGTGGTACTGACATGACCCAGTATCCCTAGCCAAATTTGGGAAGCAGGGGAGGTCGTGCTGAGATTGAAAAACTCCCTTGGAGTGAATAAAAGTGAACCAATGCCAAGAGGATGATGAGCTAGATTTATTAGATTGGACTTGAGCAGAGGGGAAATGGTGAGAGAAAAAAATAGAGAGGGAGAGAGAGAGAAAGAGAGTTAAGAAATAAAAGACAGATATCACCACCATGGTGTCATAGGCATAGCCCAAGTTCTTGGTGGTGGATGTCCATTCCAGCAGTGCTATATGCAACACATGGACCCCTGAAGTTGTTCTTTTGTACTCTTTTGGATGCAGGAGGAGGGGAAGAGGTGATATCTCCAAGCCACATAGAGAGGTGTGCATCAGCACATTGTCCTATCAGCGCAGTTGTTGCAGTGGCTTTAAAACAAGGAGAGAACTCCCAGCTCCATCGAAATTCTCTCTTTTCACTTTTAAACCATACTGCCAGGCCAGCAGCTCTACTTGAGAACTGTTAAGGCCATCAAAAATATCACTATCTATCCAGATCAGGTAATGTCACACCTCGTTTGAGACAACAGGACAATTCTGGGCTATCAGCCCTTCCCTGCCCCTGCCACCTGCATTATTTTGAGGCAACAGAGTCATTGGGCTCTCACAGGTAACTAGTATACATTAAAAAGTAAGGGCAATCAGTGAATATGATGATATTTATTAATGGTTAACAGACATGGACAGTTCAGATCAAAAATCAATGAGTGGAAAATGCTTTCTCTCCAGGTTTTCTTTCACTGTTTCTGTTCTTCCAAAGTGTTGATAGGAAGCCAGTTCTAACAATGTTCTGGTAGCAGTTTGACATTTTAAAAGATCAAAAACTACCATGTTAGATGCCTAGGGAGCCCCCAGACTGCAATAATGCCAAAAAAACAAAAAAGCAAACATATGGCATGCAGTTGCATTTTTTGCTATTGGTTCTGAAACTGCTGAATTGAAACTTCTTCATCAGCAGCTACATAGTCATCAAGCCAAAGCAATACATTTCTGTTCAAAAATACAGTAAGCCTTCTGTGTCATTTTAATCAAAGGATGGAGAATTGCATGACATGCCATGTTACCTGCACCCCTCCCCCCACTTTGGAAATCACCCAGACTAGACTCAGCCAGCTCAGGAGATTGAATGAAGCTTATATTTACAGCTAGCACGATATACAAGCAGAGATTTACAGCATATACAGTTATAGACAGAAATAGACAAGGTAAATAGTAATACAGAAACACAACAGCCCTCCCAGAAACCTGAGTCCCCAGGAGGAGCTCCCAACCACCCTTCCACCTCCTCCCACCCCTCTACCTTACCCCAGATTATTGCTTTGTGCCCCAAGGAAGAATGGAGGGTCACACAGTGGGGCTAGGAAGCAAGTGGATTAATCAGAGAGATGGTAGGCAAGGCTAGGGAGAAATGCAGCTCAAAGCCCAGGCTGTGCCAAAATTCCTTATCTATGTTTTTTACTCTTGTTCCTATACATCTCAGCAAGCCTATGAGTGAAGTAGACACCACCATTGTTTCCCTTTCACAGCCTGTGATCTAGTTCTCACCAAAACATTTTAGCTAGCTTCAAACTAGCACAATATACAGAAATATACAAGTTAAAAAAAGTAATACAGAAACACAACACCTCTTCCAGAAACCTGAGTTCCCAGGAGGGGCTCCCAACCACCCTTCCACATTCTCCCACCCTTATACCTTCTTATCCCAGACTTTGCCTTATGTTTAAGGTGAGTTTGGAGGGTTGGCCAGGGGGATTAGGAAGCAGAAGGATTAGTTAGGCAGCAAGTTAGGGAAAAAAGTGCAGCCCAAAGCCCAGAGAGAGACTCCCATATCTGTGCTTGTGTTCATGTTCTTATCCATCTCAGCAAGCCTATGAGTGCAGCAGACATCACCATTGTTTCCTTTTCACAGCCTATAACCTAATTCCTCTCATCAAAATATCCCAGCTAGGCTCAAACGAACACACTCATGCCTTTCATAATTGCAAGTTCAGACACCAATGACTTGCCTAGTTACAAATACTTAGATGCTGTAAGGGAGACCCAAGTTGTACAGCACCTGCCCTTGACAAAAAAATCTGTATCTTTTGAGTCACCACACTACTTGCAAAGAGTTTTGCACAGAATATGCTGGCATAATGTTTGCAGTAGCAGATTATAAATAGCTGTATTTATACAAACTCTAAGCTAAAAGAGAAGTAGTTTGCTTGAGACATTTTTAGTAAGAGTATTTCTCCTTTTTTTTTTTTTATTGATTCTTTTCTCCGTTATGCTTCAGAGAATCCTGAGCTCAAAGCTTCAAAATTTATGATTCCTCACCATGAAAACAGACAGTTCTCAATCACATTTAGATGCCGTGGTGTTCACGGAGAAGAGCAGCATCTGTATGCTTTTCCTGTTCCTTAGCAACAGAGCAAGCAGACCTCAGGAGACTCCTCTGGTGAGAGCCTGAGCTTCTCACATGTTGCTCTCAATATCTCTCTCCACCTGACACAGCCTACGAAAGGACCAAAACCAACACTAGCTTTCCAAGGAAAGGTTCAGTACATATGACTGAATACTACTCCATATCCAATGTGTGATAATTGAATGCTAAATTTGCTTGGTTAAGCATTGAATTGTCAGAAGGGGAGGGAGGGGGGAAAAAAAGTGACAAACAAATATAGAATCATAGAATCATAGAATCATAGAATCAACCAGGTTGGAAGAGACCTCCAAGATCATCCAGTCCAACCTATCACCCAGCCCTAACCAATCAACCAGACCATGGCACTAAGTGCCTCAGCCAGGCTTTTCTTGAAGACCCCCAGGGACGGTGCCTCCACCACCTCCCTGGGCAGCCCATTCCAATGCCAATCACTCTCTCTGTGAAGAACTTCTTCCTAACATCCAGCCTAGACCTCCCCTGGCACAACTTGAGACTGTGTCCCCTTGTTCTATTGCTGGTTACCTGGGAGAAGAGGCCATCCCCCACCTGGCTACAATGCCCCTTCAGGTAGTATGCTAAGTTCAGTGAAGCCAGTTGTATTTTCTCATTAGCTTTAGGGTGTTTCTTTAAAATACTTGTTCTCATAGTGAACATATTGACTAAAATTTCCCTGGTTTCAAGGATCATCATTTCTTCCATACATAGCCCAGTTTATAGAGACATAGTAAATTCACCTTTTATTTTAAAATGTAAATAAGTTGTCTGGCCTTCACAGTGCTCTGTAACCACTCAAAAGCAATTTAAATACAATTTAATAATGTTAAGGATTAAAAAAACCACAACAGAATACAGAGTTATAGAATCATAGAATCAACCAGGTTGGAAGAGACCTCCAAGATCATCCAGTCCAACCTAGCACCCAGCCCTATCCAGTCAACTAGACCATGGCACCAAGTGCCTCATCCAGGCTTTTTTTGAACACGTATAGGTTGGATGTTAGGAGGAAGTTCTTCCCAGAGAGAGTGATTGGCATTGGAATGGGCTGCCCAGGGAGGTGGTGGAGTTGCCATCCCTGGAGGTGTTCAAGCAAAGCCTGGCTGAGGCACTTAGTGCCATGATCCAGAGCACAAACCCTATAAGGAGAGGCTCAGGGAGCTGGGCTTGTGCAGCCTGGAGAAGAGAAGACTCAGGGGTGACCTCATTGCTGCCTACAACTACCTGAAGGGAGGCTGTAGCCAGGTGGGGGTTGGTCTCTTCTCCCAGGCAACCACCAACAGAACAGGGGGACACAGTCTCAAGTTGTGCTGGGGGAAGTATAGGCTGGATGTTAGGAGGAAGTTGTTGTCAGAGATAGTGATTGGCATTGGAATGGGCTGCCCAGGGAGGTGGTGGAGTCACCATCCCTGGAGGTGTTCAAGAAAATCCTGGATGAAACACTTAGTTGGTTGTCTAAGGCTGGGTGCTAGGTTGGACTGGATGATCTTGGAGGTCTTTTCCAACCTGGTTGATTCTATGATTCTATTAATTCATTACAAAATTACAAGTCTTATGAAGTACCAAATATAAATGCTGTAAAAGAAACAATTGGGTTCTTTTCTATGTTACTTGACATATGAGGTTATTCTTTCAATAGTCTACCTGCCCACATTTATCTAACATGTGTGCCTTGCAACACTGCAAAAAATACACTAGACATAAGCAAACATGATTGCTATGAAATTAGAAAACTGACATCATTAATTTTGAACAACCACTATTAGCAAGGCAATGATAATAATCTCCATAAAATGTGAGAAGATGAAAATATCAAATGCATAATTTTTAAAGCTGTTTAAAACCACAGTCCTTATTTTGTACTTTCACTGAGCCTTTAGTTACTTGGGCTGTTTTACTTCTTTATCCCAGCTCAGTAAGGGATACCTAATTTTTCACATCACTTATGTGCTAGTTTGAAGCTAGCTAGAATGTTTGGGTGAGAAGAACTAGATTACAGGCTGTGAAAGGAAAACAATGGTGATGGCTACTTCACTCATAGGCTTGCTAAGGAGTATGGGAAGAAGAAATGAAAACATTAGATAACACCCTCACCATTTTTCTCTCACTCTTGCTTGGGCTGCTGACTGAGCTGCATCTCCCTAGCACACCCTTCCATTTGGCCTAACCCACCTTTGCTTCTTAACCTCTTGGCCGAACCTCCATTCTTCCTTAGGACTGGGGTAAGGTTGAGAGGGGTAGGGGGAAGGTGCAGGGGTGGTTGGGAGCCCCTCCTGGGGACTCAGGTTTCTGGGAGGGCTGTTGTGTTTCTGTATTCCCTTTTCCCTTGTCTATTTCTGTCTATAACTGTATATACTGTAAATAACTGCTTGTATATTGTGCTAGCTGTAAATATAAGCTTCATTCATATTTCCTAGTCTAGTCAGGGTGATTTCTAATGTGTGTGGGGGGGGTGGGGAATACCCAAACTGTCACAACTTAACAGAGGAATTTTACACAACTTGAGTGCTTAGACACAAAGGCAGTGGTGAAATCTAGTGCAAAATGGAGTATTTCTGAAATGCATCACAGTGTGAAATGTTTCTCTCCCTGTGTGTATAAGTGCAGGTGATGTCTTGTATATGACACAGACACTTAAGAGGCACTTTTATCATGTTAAAAGTTCTCTCAGCTGTATGTCAGATATGGAAAATGATTTCCACTGTTATTTCCTATGGATGTAACCACTGTCTCCAAGAAGAGTACAAATACTTACATCACACCTGAAAGTCTTTTACCTTCTGACAAGACCAAATCACATCAGAAAATATCCCCAAAAATATCATCATCATCACAGCTTTTCTGTTCTGACTGTCTAGTGAAGCTCAGCATCTAAAATGAAGTTCTGACTTCTGAGGATAGATTTTGAGGGTTACATTTACAATTCACTGGAACATAGTCAGTAAATACTCCATGGAAATAAAGACTGGGATCACATTGTATTTCTATTTATGCAGTCTACTTTCAGCTGTGGTTTAGCTTGAGCAGACACATCTTTCTCAAAGCAAAATCTCAACGGTCGTGTGCTGCATGCAATAACAACAACACAACAACTCCTCTGGCCTTGAACTACTGAGCAGTAAAAATCTAAACCATCCTAATAAATTGTATTTATTTCCAACAGTATCAAATAATTATTTTTCCCCTTCTTCTTTGTTCCTGAAGAAACCAGGACAGAAATATGCTATAGTACAGATATAATTCCACACAATACAGTGTATAAAACAAAGAAAGTTGCAAAATAACAAGAAAAGCAAAACTGGTAACACAAAGAAAAATTGTCACAGGAGTATCATGACCTTGTTTTACTCAGGAGTTGAGTAACTGAGTGTCATGATCCACAGCTGTCAGGTCAGATCAAACACACCAAAAAACTTGTAAAAGTACATGGGTTATGATGTGTTATACAGGCAGCACCCTGTCACGAAATGATGGCTAGAACAAAGTGGTGCTCCCCTGTGTGAAGAAGAGACTTCCAGGTGTCATGCATTTACAAGTAAACTGTTAGGGGCAGTGGGACCTGCCAGACTTTTGCAACAGAACTGAATCACAGAATCACAGAATCATAGAATCAAGCAGGTTGGAAGAGACCTCCAAGATCATCCAGTCCAACCTAGCACCCAGCCCTATCCAATCAACTAGGCCATGTGTAATGGTTTGGGTGTTCCCTGCCCCCCCTCCCACTTTAGAAGTTACCCAGACTAGTCTCGGCCGGCTCTGGGAATATGCATGAAGCTATTTATCTACAGCTAGCACAATATACAAGTAGATATTTACAGTATATACAGTTATAGACAGAAATAGACAAGGTAAAAGGGAATACAGAAACACAACAGCCCTCCCAGAAACCTGAGTCCCCAGGAGGGGCTCCCAACCACCCCTACACTTTCCCGCTGCCCCTCTCAGCCTTACCCCAGTCCTAAGGAAGAATGGAGATTCGGCCAAGAGGTTAAGAAGCAAAGTGGGTTAGGCCAAATGGAAGGGTGAGGTTAGGGAGTAAGATGTTACTCAGTCAGCTGCCCAAGGCAGAGTGAGTGAAAAAATGGCGAGAGTGTTATCTAATGTTTTCATTTCTTCTTCCCAAACTCCTTAGCGAGACTTCTGAGGGAAGTAGACATCACCACTGTTTCCTTTCACAGCCTGTAAGCTAACTCTTCTCACCCAAACATTCTAGCTAGCTTCAAACTAGCACATCGTGGCACTAAGTGCCTCAGCCAGGCTTTTCTTGAACATCTCCAGGGATGGCAACTCCACCACCTCCCTGGGCAGCCCATTCCAATGCCAATCACTCTCTCTGTCAAGAACATCCTCCTAACATCCAGCCTACATCAACCGTGACCTCTGGATCGAATAGCAGGTATGGTTGCCTTCAGAGCTGGTAGAACTTCAACAAGAAGCTGGGATGTGACTCCTGCTACTTCTTGTCGTACGTAAGAGTTGTGGCTGTACTATTTGTGTGTGACACCATTCTTAATACAGCCTGTGCTGTTGTTCTGCAGCTTCTTAAACTGAGGTTAGCAGTGTAGCATCATCTAGTGTTTCTTTCACTCTACAATCAGTAACAACAATACTACTGGAAAGACTTTACTAATCCATTAGAAAAAAAATCCACTGTAGATTCTTGGTAAATTATCTAAACTACTGTGGAAACAAAATTAATTTATGTAGTGGGTTGAGGAACTTCCTCTCCCCAACTGAAAATTGGTCAGACCAGCCCAGATATCTTGGAGGTAAGATAAAGCTCTATTTGCAGCAAAGGTAGGTTTACAAGCATATATACAAAATACATTTACATGTATTTACAACTACATACAATTTAGAAACAATACAGAAATTCAAATTCCCTCCCAGGCAAAAAAAAAAGGATCCTGGTCAGGCCACACCTTGAGTCCTGTGTCCAGTCCTGGGCTCATCAATTCAAGAGAGATGTTGAGGTGCTGGAAGGTGTCCAGAGAAGGGCAACAAAGCTGGTGAGGGGCCTGGAACACAAACCCTATGAGAAGAGGCTGAGGGAGCTGGGGGTGTGCAGCCTGGAGAAGAGGAGGCTCAGGGCGGACCTCATTGCTGCCTACAACTACCTGAAGGGAGGCTGTAGCCAGGTGGGGTTGGGCTCTTCTCTCAGACAACCAGCAACAGAACAAGGGGACACAGTCTCAAGCTGTTTCAGGGGAGGTCTAGGCTGGATATTAGGAGGAAGTTGTTGGCAGAGAGAGTGATTGGCATTGGAATGGGCTGCCCAGGGAGGTGGTGGAGTTGCTGTCCCTGGAGGTGTTCAAGAAAAGCCTGGATGAGGCACTTAGTGCCATGGTCTAGTTGACTGGCTAGGGCTGGGTGCTAGGTTGGACTGGATGATCTTGGAGGTCTCTTCCAACCTGGTTGCTTCTATGCTTCTATGATACTCTGTACCTTATAGCTGCTTCTAGCAGAAAGGAGCCTCTTGAGTCCTCCTAGAGAGAAAGCAGCATATTGCACTGCAAGATAATCTTTCCAAGCTCACTGCTTGGCATTTTGCTGGCATTGCTAGATTGTTTGAAACTGTTTGGTACTGCCCTGCACACTGTATATCTCCTGTAATCTATCTGCACAACTGAGCACAAAAGACCCTGAAAATAAGACAATATTTTATATTAATAAATAATAATTAATAAATTTTAATATGTGCCCTATCATAATTCATATTTAAGAACAACCACATCAAATACACATGGGAAAGCCAAACCAAACCAAACCAACACAAACCAGAAAATCAAACCCAGCAGCTGGCTGCTGTCACTATTTCATTGTCAGATAGAAGCAGCAACAACCTTTGGAAAGCCAAACCAAACCAAACCAACATAAACCAGAAAATCAAACCCAGCAGCTGGCTGCTGTCACTATTTCATTGTCAGATAGAAGCAGCAACAACCTTTGGATTGATGCAAGTGCCTCTTTATTAAATCCCCACATTCCCTATTCCATGCAGGTGCTAGTACTGCTTTATTACATGGTGGTGCCTCTTTTATACCATCATAAAAACAGCCCATTAACATAATACAGATGATATACAGCCCTGTTTCTAACAGCCTCTTTCCCTGGGCCTCCTTGCCCATTATCTTAGCTGGCCTGTTTTCTTAGCCTTGTCTTCTCTCCCACGTGGGAGGCATCCTGAAGCTCTGGGAACCAAGACTCTATACTCTGTACACAGATCACTATTTTTCTTTCTCACATTGCTTTTTCTTGCGCTCCCACAAGCTGCCTCCCACTCATTCTGCCACCATGCCCACACCCCAGAACCCACATCTCATAAGCTACAACCAGTACAGGAAGCCTCCCACATTGCAGTCTGAACTTCAAGCCCCGCAATACTTTGGTCCAGTTAGCACTTTCACTTTTTGAATCTGGCATAACTGTGGCATGCTGTGAATAACCACAGCAAGTTCAATCCAATCCATGACACAGCTTGATGACATACACCCATGGCTCTCATTACTTTCTCCCAGATTCACTCACTGTAGCATGTCAGTAAGGTTTTGAGCTTACTCATGTTTTCTTTTGCATCCTGATTTTGATGGGAGACATTCCTAATGCCTAACTGCAGCCCTTAGAAGTCTCTGCATTACTGTTGACTCTTCCATTTCAGTTCTGTGCTCAAACTCAGAGCTTGGAGATGCAAAGCTTCCTGCAAGTGTTTCCTTTCGCGAAGTACAGAAGGAAACCACAATCACTGTATTTCTGATTTGCACACCATTTTGGTGGCTAAATTTTACTTTCAAAATAGCATTAGACTTCTTGAACTGATGATCAATTATTTTGTGTTACATTTAGTTTGGTGAACGTTGTATTGCATCAGACAGGCATTATGTGTCCAGTTCTGGGCCCCTCAATTCAGGAGAGATGTTGAGATGCTGGAAGGTGTCCAGAGAAGGGCAAGAAAGCTGGTGAAAGGCCTGGAACACAAACCCTATGAGGAGAGGCTGAGGGAGCTGGGGGTGTGCAGCCTGCAGAAGAGGAGACTCAGGGGTGACCTCATTGCTGCCTACACCTCCCTGAAGGGAGGCTGTAGCCAGGTGGGGTTGGTCTCTTCTGCCAGGCAACCAGCAACAGATCAAGGGGACACAGTCTCAATTTGTGCTGGGGAAAGTACAGGCTGGATGTGAGGAGGAAGTTCTTCCCAGAGAGAGTGATTGGCATTGGAATGGGCTGCCCAGGGAGGTGGTGGCGTCACCATCCCTGGAGGTGTTTGGGAAAAGCCTGGCTGAGGCACTTAGTGCCATGGTCTAGTTGATTGGGCAGGGCTGGGTGCTAGGTTGGACTGGATGATCTTGGAAGTCTCTTCCAACCTGGTTGATTCTGTGATTCTATGTCATGCAGCGTTTACATTGCAATTTAAGTAAGTTATAAAGATGTCAATCAGGTGTCTGTAGTTATAGCTTATATCCAAGTGGGTTTTTTAACCACTTCTTTAACACTTCCTTAACCTTGTTAATTTACTTATCTAACACAGTCAGTGCTCTGATGGCAGGACAGCCAGCATACTTCTGCTCAAGCCATCTATTTTGCACAATTTCTCCCCCTTGCCCCTTCCCACCTGTAATTTGACCATGGCACCATGTCTCATTATCTTCAATCACATCTGTTGACAATTACATTCCAAAACCAAAATACACTTGAACACCAGAGGAAAAGGAGTCTTAGATTATGGATATTACAGCAGGTGCTGGGAAGCCTACTGAGAGAAAACAGTGTCAAATCTATACGACATGAACACACAGCTTGCTGTTTCTTTGAGTAAAGGTATTTTTATGCCAAAGGAAGGGCACAGGGGAACACATTCAAGAGCAAATAAGTAAAAGAGAAACAGAGCACGAAGCAATACAGGCAACCTTCAAAACAGGAAAATGGCCAAGTATGCATTTTTGCCAACTGGCCAAGAGCAAGATGCTTAATGCCTTTACACATGGAATATTGGCAAAGTGAAGAATGCACATTTCATTTGGTACATAGAAAATACAATTCCATTGTCCAGGGCTTTTTAAGTCATACTAAAAAGAAAAAGCTAAATGATTGCTACCTGCATTCAGTCAGATAGAAGCTGACTGACAGTAATTTTTCCAAGCTCCACGAAATGCACAAATATGTTGGTGTTATTTGTTCTGTTTCTTTATAGACATCAGGCAAATGGAAGCAAATCTCCAAAATTTCTAGTCCATGACACCCTAAGTTATGTGATGAATTGTTAAAAAAAAGACCAACTTAACAGATTAGGTCAAATGTTTTATATACATATAAATAGTTTATTTTGAATGTCAGTAGAATTTAAATACCCAAATCATATAACATCAAATCTGTGATGTGGGCATAGTATTTTATAAAATTATGATGGTATTATGTTTGTCCAAAAGTAATGTTGCAAAGAAGAGTAACACAGAAAAAAAACCAAGCAAGGTTTGATGAACTTAGGCTCTAGACAACAGAACTGGATTATTTTTTTAACTCTGACAGATTTCTTGCTTCCTTTGGAAAAAAACATTTGAATCTACTGCATCACTTAAGATCCTTGTTTTGTCAGTGTCCAGAATAACAAGCCTCCTGCCCAGAGCAGAAGTACTGTCTAGGTGAGGTTGAGCTCATTTTAACTTTAAATCTTGGTAATTCCAGTTACTATATGTAGTGTTTTACAACGAAATGCACTGACTCCATTGATTGTATTGACACAGAGGCTGAATGAGGCACTTAGTGTCATGGTTTAGTTAATTAGAAGGGTTAGGTGATAGGTTGGACTCAATGATCCTAAAGGTCTGCTCCAACCTGGTTGATTCTGTGATTCATAGAATGAATGAGGTTGGAAGAGACCTCCAAGATCATGACACCAAGCTAAGAGCAGATGTTGATCTGTTGGAACATAGGAGAGCCCTGCAGAGGGAACTGGACAGGCTGGATGGGTGGGCAGAGGCCAATGGGATGAGATATAACAAGGCCAAATGCAGGGTACTGCACTTTGGCCACAACAACCCCAAGCAGTGCTACAGGCTGGGGAAAGAGTGGCTGGAGAGCAGCCAGGAAGAAAGGGACCTGGGGGTACTGGCAGAGAGTAGCTGAAGATGAGCCAGCAGTGTGCCCAGGTGGCCAAGAGAGCCAATGGCATCCTGGCCTGCATCAGGAATAGTGTGGCCAGCAGGACAAGGGAGGTTATTCTGCCCCTGTACTCAACACTGGTCAGGACACACCTTGAGTGCTGTGTCCAGTTCTGGGCTCCTCAATTCAAGAGAGATGTTGAGGTTCTGGAACATGTCCAGAGAAGGGCAACAAGGCTGGTGAGGGGCCTGGAACACGAACCCTGTGAGGAGAGGGTGAGGGAGCTGGGGTTGTTTAGCCTGGAGAAGAGGAGGTTCAGGAGTGACCTCATTGCTGTCTACAACTACCTGAACGGAGGTTGTAGCCAGGTGGGAGTTGGTCTTTTCTGCCAGGCAACCAGAGACAGAAAAATAAGACACAGTCTCAAGTTGTGCTGGGGGAGGTCTAGGCTGGATGTTAGGAGGAAGTTGTTGTCAGAGAGAGTGAGTGGCATTGGAATGGGCTGCCCAGGGA
Organism: Pogoniulus pusillus; assembly: GCF_015220805.1. NCBI lineage: Eukaryota > Metazoa > Chordata > Aves > Piciformes > Lybiidae > Pogoniulus > Pogoniulus pusillus. The sequence goes on from NC_087268.1 coordinate 44,702,749, forward strand.
GGTGGTGGAGTCACCGTCCCTGGAGGTGTTCAAGCAAAGCCTGACTGAGGCACTTAGTGCCATGGTCTGGTTGACTGGACAGGGCTGGGTGCTAGGTTGGACTGGCTGATCTTGGAAATCTTTTCCAACCTGGTTGATTCTATGATGATTCTATAATCATCCAGTCCAACCTATCACAAAGCCATCAGGATGAGCAGGGAAACCTCTCTGGTCAAACCAGGACATATTATGCCTATTTGGCTTATTTTGGCCTTCCACGACAGAAATAAAAGCAAAAGCAAAGCCAAAACCAAACAGAAACAAAATATATCCAACCTAAAACTTGAGGACAACTGGGATAGAATGAATAGAGAAGAAGTGGAATTCTCTCAATCAAAGTATTTAAGATCTGTCTTGCTGGAGTCAAGAACAATCTCACTCAAGTCTCTATTTTGTACAGAAAGTTAGCTGAATTGATCTGCAGAGGTCCCTTTAAACCTGGCTTCCATGTAATTCTGTGAGTTCTGTGCTTCTGCTGAAGTAACAGCTTCAATGATGGGTAGTGAGATAAGCCACCCAACTCTTTTTTCTCACATCTCTAAATCTAGCTTTAACAGTCCCCCACAAACATTCTGCATGATACGCTATCAATCTAACACCGAGATGTTTCTTTTTCTTCCTCATTCTATAGAACAGCAACTCTGAAACTTTTAAATGTTAAGACAAAGTTCTTTTTTAGTCTAGTCTCAAGTCTTTCCTCTTTGCATAACTGTAATGTATAATACATTTTCTACTGTAGATGCCCTTCATTGTGATTATTATTATATGATGCCAGTTGGGATGAATCCCAGGGCATCTGCTGGTTAAGATCTGATTGTTTCTACTTAAAATTTCTTTAATGAAATTGTAGCAGCATCTTCAAATTATTATCTCCAGAATCCTGGATTCTGTCTAGGCCTCTTTGTAGCTAAAGATGTTTTGTCACACTTGTTGAACTTTGCTAAAAACTTATGGGGCCCTCAATTCAAGAGAGATGCTGAGATGCTGGAACATGTCCAGAGAAGGGTGACAAAGCTGGTGAGGGGCCTGGAACACAAACCCTATGAGGGAGCTGGGGGTGTGCAGCCTGCAGAAGAGGAGGCTCAGGAGTGAGCTCATTGCTGTCTACAGCTACCTGAAGGGAGGCTGTAGCCAGGTGGGGGTTGGTTTCTTCTGCCAGGCAACCAGCAACAGAACAAGGGGACACAGTCTCAAGTTGTGCAGGGGGAAGTATAGGCTGGATGTTAGGAGGAAGTTGTTGACAGAGAGAGTGATTGGCATTGGAATGGGCTGCCCAGGGAGGTGGTGGAGTCACTGTCCCTGGAGGTGTTCAAGCAAAGCCTGGCTGAGGCACTGAGTGCCATGGTCTAGTTGACTGACTAGGGCTGGGTGCTAGGTTGGACTGGATGATCTTGGAGGTCTCTTCCAACATGGTTGATTCTATGATTCTCAGTGCTGATTAGAAAAGGAAAGGATTTACAACAAAAGAAGATTGTGATTCTTTCTTCCCATTTGATGTCATCCTATAATTATGTGGAGAAACTAGAAAGAGAACCTCTATGGCATGTGGGGTTCAATGTCAAAGAATCATCATCATAGAATCATCATAGAAGTAATCAGTTTTATGTGGACTTCTTCTCAGCAGTTAAAAGATTACAAATCATCTAATGAGTCTATTTTTAATGGCAATCAATCAACCACACAAAGGAAAGTCTGAAGAATATGCACTGTAGCTGAGAAAATATGTGTAATTTTTAGGAACAGCTTGCCTTCAGCTTCAATGGAATTTAGGATTTTGAATGCCATGGCATCACATAGAAGGATATTATTTGCTTATGTTCAAATAACTCAGGTTTTCCCTAACCCAACTATTGGACATGTTGTCTATGTGAAATCACAGATATGTTTTAAACACTACCCATTATTGAACAGAATCACTGAAAATGGAAAAACCCAATATGCCCTTAATGTCCCTCACAGCAACAGCTCTTTCCACTTTTATTCCCCTTATGGATATCTCTTTGTCTTCAGTGTTTGCAGTGACAGGAACCAAATATCTCTGCCTTCCACGAGGAGACTTGTCACTGATTCTGATAAGATTTGGCAGACTGGCTGCAGCAGCTGCTAGAAGGAAAGACTATTTACACAACAGTAGATGTCCACTGCATCTGCACAGCAGCAGAAACTTGGTGCTCTGATCGAGGTGAGATGAGTAAGTTTGCTGCTTGAATAGCTTTTTTGAAAGAAAGACAAGGTGGAAAATTCTGAAAGCCAGAAGAAAGGCAGCACTGTGTTGATATCTAAGTGAGATTGATGAGATTATATTTGAGAAACAGTAAATTTGCCTTTATAAATAGAGATATAAAATTACAAAACATCTCAGACTCACTACTTTCAGTTCAGAGTTCTGACCTAGGTCCCCAAATGCCACTGTTTCACTATCTGCAGATCTACCTTGGCAATTATTATTCCTCTTCCCTTCCATTATTATTGGCGTATAACCGCTGGAGCCCCTGGGTACAATGACTCTTGGTTCACCACTATGGTTAGATGGTCATAGGCTGCTTTATTTCCATGTACAGGGACTTATCTGCATTCTAGCAAGAGGTGTGCTCCACCAAGAGTGGCTACAATCAGAGGGTACAGGGTTACATGTAAGGCATGGATAGGTCACTATGCCATAACAATCTGAGGGTCAGCCTCTGGGGCTGGCTAAACTCTGCCCACCTGCAGCTGCACTCCACCCCCTGCAGCTGCATGTGGGGGGAAGCCACCCAGCGCCTGGTATCTAACTCCCAGGATGGATTCAAGGTCTTCCCAGCAGGGGTTGCTCATGTTTATCATTTCTGTGTCCTCTGCTAGCAAGAATTTCTCCAACACATTATGAGCAAAACAAAGAGTGGAAACATAGAAATCTGTATGTGAAGACAGAACGTGAGAATCTCCATGCTCTTGCAATAAAATGTATGCCATACTGAGAGCCAGGTGACTCTTCCTTTGAATTTAACTGAAAGGCTTTGTCTATTCTTTACTTCCAGTATGTTGTGATAGACTGCAAAGATTATGAAGAAACTCAACAGAGGCAAACTGAATATAGACTTTAGCAGACAATAATTTCATTTCCTTAGTACTGTCCCCAACACTTCCTAACCAGATGGAGATGTATTTTTTGAAATGTACAAGACAGTCAGAATCTGTCATGGTGTCAATACATTAAATTGTATTTTATTACTTAAAGAGGGTCTCTTAATCATTCTTAAAGCAACTCCTTCCTTGAGAATTATTATTTTTGAGACTGACTTCTTTAGAACTACTGCCAGTGCCATCTGCTGTGGCCAATTCAGAGGATGAAACAGGCTAAGAGCAGTGCTTCTTTTGCCATTACTGTGATGGTTTGGGTATTATCCCACCCCCCCTTTGTAAAATCACCCAGACTAGACTCAGCCACTCTGGAAATTGAATGAAGCTTTATACTTACAGCTTAGCACAATATACAAGCAGATATTTACAGTATATACAGTTATAGCCAGAAATAGACAAGGGAAAAGGTAATACAGAAGCACAACTCCCCTCCCAGAAGCTTGAGTCCCCAGGAGGGGCTCTCAACCCCCCTTCCACCTTCCTTCCCACCCCTCAACCTTACCCCAGATGTTGCCTTGTACCCAAGGAAGATTGGAGAGACGGCCGGGGGGGTTAGGAAGCAACTGGATTAGTCACAAAGACAGCAGGTTAGGTTAGAGAGAGAAGTTCAGCCCAAAGCAGGTTAGAGAGAGAGTTCAACCCAAAGCTCAGACAGCAGCTCTGTTATCTATATTTGTGTTCTTGTTCTTATGTATCTCAGCAAGCCTGTAAGTGAAATAGACATAGTGAAGTAGCCATCACCTTTGTTTCCCTTTCACAGCCTGTAATCTAATTCTTCTCACCAAAACATTCTAGCTAGCTTCAAACCAGCACAATTACTCAAGAGAGCAAGATTCTCTTCTCATGCAGACCTTGCAGCCCAGATACATCTAAACTGTTTTGTTTGGGTTATTTTATGCATCTAATCCTTTCAAATCTGTAGCAATTTTTTTCACATCACTGGGCTGGCATGCATCTTGTAATGAATTGACTATAATTCTGAGCTTGGTTAAAAGCTAGAAATCACACAAAGCTTTAGTAAGCAATTGCTGGTGTAGAGTAAAATACTATACTTACTGTTGGAAACAGAGATACAATTTTCTGGCTGATTTGAAAAGCTATGAGAGGAAAATCTGTAAGCCTGTCACATCTGCACATTTTCTTCCTTAACTCTTCATAATATATGAATATTTATACATAATATATATAATATATACAATATAGATAAATTTATATCTATTTATACATAATATATAAATTTATATTATGTATAAATATATATTTAAATTAATATAAATATGTTTGTTAACTTTCCTTTTTACTACTTAATAAAGAAGCCTAAAAAAATTGTAAACTTGGGGAAAAAGAATGGTAGGGTCCTTGTAGAAATAAAGCACAGATGGGAATAGATTTTGTTGTCACTTTATACATTTATACATATTTATAGCTATTTATACATAATATCTATGTATAAATAGATATTTATATACATATATAAATTAATATAAATATATTTGTTAACTTTCTTTTCTAGAACATAATAAAGAAGCCTAAAAAGTTGCAAATTTGGGGGAAAAAATCATTGTGGGTTTCTTGTAGAAATAAAGCACAGATGAGAATAGATTTTGTTGTCACTTTATACATTTATACATATTTTTATATATTAATACATAATATGTATTATGTATTAATATATATATATATAAATATATTTCTAACTTTCTTTTCTGCAACATAATAAAGTTGCCTAAAAAATTGTAAACTTGGGGGGAAAAAATCATTGTAGGTTTCTTGTAGAAATAAATCACAGATGAGAATAGATTTTGTTGTCACTTTATACATTTATAAATATATATATATTAATAAATAATATGTATTATGCATAAATATATATACATATATATATATATATATAAATATATTTCTAACTTTCTTTTCTGCAACATAATAAAGATGCCTAAAAAATTGTAAACTTGGGGGGAAAAAATCATTGTAGGTTTCTTGTAGAAATAAAGCACAGTTGAGAATGGATTTTGTTGTCACATTACACATTTACACATATTTATATATATTTATACATAGTATGTAAATATATATTAAGTATAAATATATGTACAAATCAATCTAAATATATTCATTAACTTTGTTTTCTACAACATAATAAAGAAGCCTAAAAAAATGCAAACTTAGGGAGAAATAATTATAGTTTTCTTGTAGAAGTAAAGCACAGATGAGAATAGATTTTGTTGTCACTTTATACATTTATACATATTTATATATATTAATATATAATATGTATTATGTATTAATATATATACATATATATATAAAAATATATTTCTAACTTTCTTTTCTGCAACATAATAAAGAAGCCTAAAAAAATGCAAATTTAGGGAAAATCATTATAGGTTTCGTGTAGAAATAAAGCACAGATGAGAATAGATTTTGTTGTCACTTTATACATTTATACATATTTTTATATATTAATACATAATATGTATTATGTATAAATATATATACATATATCTATATATTAGTATATTTCTAACTTTCTTTTCTGCAACATAATAAAGATGCCTAAAAAATTGTAAACTTGGGGGGAAAAAATCATTGTAGGTTTCTTGTAGAAGTAAAGCACAGATGAGAATAGATTTTGTTGTCACTTTACACATTTATACATATTTATATATATTCATACATAATATATATTATGTATAAATATATATAAAAATTAATTTAAATATATTTGTTAACTTTCTTTTCTGCAACATAATAAAGACACCTAAAAATGTAAACTTGGGGAAAAAATCATGATATGTTTCATTAGAAATAAAGCACAGATGAGAATAGATTTTGTTGTCATTTTACACATTTATACATATTTTTATATATTTACACATAATACGTATTATGTGTAAATATATATATACAAATTAATCCAAATATATTTGTTAATTTTCTTTTCCACAACATAATAAAGATGCCTAAACAATTGTAAACTTGGGTGGAAAAAATCATGATAGGTTTCGTTAGAAATAAAGCACAGATGAGAATAGATTTTGTTGTCATTTTACACATTTATACATATTTATATCTATTTATACATAATATATAAGTATATTTTATGCATAAATATATATCTATAACTATCTGAAAAAATATATAAAAATTAATATAAACATATTTGTTATCTTTCTTTTCTACAACATAATAAAGAAGCCTAAAAAATTGTAAACTTGGGGGATAAAATCATGGTAGGTTCCTTGTAGTAATAGAGCACAGATGGGAATAGATTTTGTTGTCACTTTACACGTTTACACATATTTATATCTATTTATACATAGTATATAAATATATAATATGTATAAATATATGCCTAAATCAATTTAGATATATTCATTAACTTTGTTTTCTACAACACAAAAAAGAAGCCTAAATAAATGCAAACTTAGGGGAAAAAATCATTGTAGGTTTCTTGTAGAAACAAAGCACAGATGAGAATAGATTTTGTTGTCACTTTACACATTTACACATATTTATATCTATTTATACATAGTATATAAATATATAATATGTATAAATATATGTATAAATCAATCTAAATATATTCATTAACTTTGTTCTTTACAACACACTAAGGAAGCCCAAATAAATGCAAACTTAGGGGAAAAAATCATTGTAGGTTTCTTGTAGAAATAAAGTACAGGTGAGAATAGATTTTGTTGTCACTTCATACATTTATACATCTTTATATATATTCATACATAATATATATTATGTATAAATATATATAAAAATAATATAAATATATGTGTTAATTTTCTTTTCTGCAACATAATAAAGATGCCTAAAAAATTGTAAACTTGGGGGGAAAAAATCATGATAGGTTTCGTTAGAAATAAAGCACAGGTGAGAATAGATTTTGTTGCCACTTTACACATTTATACATCTCTATATATATTCATACATAATATATATTATGTATAAATATATATAAAAATAATATAAATATATGTGTTAATTTTCTTTTCTGCAACATAATAAAGATGCCTAAAAAATTGTAAACTTGGGGGGAAAAAATCATGATAGGTTTCGTTAGAAATAAAGCACAGATGAGAATAGATTTTGTTGCCACTTTACACATTTATACATATTTATATCTATTTATATATAATATATAAATAGATATTGTGCTTAAATATATTTATAAATTAAGCTAAATATATTTGTTAACTTTCTTTTCTGCAACATGATAAAGAAGCCTAAAAAAATTGTGAACTTGGGGGAAAAAAAATCATGTTATGTTCCTTGTAGAAATAAAGCACAGATGAGAATTGATTTTGTTGTCACTTTACACGCTTAACATAGTTTGTCTTCTGAAACTTTTGTTAAAGACAAGAAGTCATTAACCACATTAATATTCAGTGCTGCTCTATCACAGGGCAGATGTTTACATGCATGCTTCGTTGCATTGTGAACAATGTGACAAATACAATTGCTTTTTACAAAGTAGAAATGCTTGCTATGTAGAGATGTAAATATATGTCATTTCCCTAAGTTTTACAAAAGCAATCTGCTTCAGAGGTGGTAACATTTGTTAACTTAATATCCTTGTATTCTATCACTGTTCCGTTTTCTACACACAGCTATGCATGAAGCTGCATCTGTTTCAGCCTAGAATTCTGTGATTTTCTGATGAGAATTAATTCATTTGTAAAGTCAACATCTAGGTCTTAAAATTAGTCTTGCATCTTTGCTTACTCAAAAGTGGGAAACGTTGGATTTGTACTGTATTTCTCTTCCATTGGGTTAATATCATTGTAGGAAATGTAGAGAACTACAGTTGACCTCACTGTAAAGCAAACTTATAAAACATGTCTAGGAGTGGGTTCATCCTTCTTGACTAGAAAAGATTTGAGAACAACTATATCATAGAATCATAGAATTAACCAGGTTGGAAGAGACCCCCAAGATCATCCAGGCCAACCTAGCACCCAGCCCTAGCCAGTCAACCAGATCATGGCACTCAGTGCCTCAGCCAGGCTTTGCTTGAACACCTCCAGGGATGGTGACTCCACCACCTCCCTGGGCAGCTCATTCCAATGCCAATCACTCTCTCTGGCAACAACTTCCTCCTAACATCCAGCCTATACTTGAGACTGTGTCCCCTTGATCTGTTGCTGGTTGCCTGGCAGAAGAGACCAACCCCACCTGGCTACAATGTCCCTTCAGGTAGTTGTAGACAGGAATGAGGTCTGCCCTGAGCCTCCTCTTCTGCAGGCTGCACACCCCCAGCTCCCTCAGCCTCTCCTCATAGGGTTTGTGTTCCAGGCCTCTCACCAGCTTCGTTGCCCTTCTCTGGACACCTTCCAGCACCTCAACATCTCTCTTGAATTGAAGGGCCCAGAACTGGACACAGGATTCAAGGTGTGTCCTGACCAGTGCTGAGTACAGGGGAAGAATAACATAGCTACTGTGTGGACACAATATCTGTCTTAAAAATGAGTCATGATGCATTTATGAATTCGAATGGAGTACAAATAGACAATATGTAAGGTTGATCAGTACCTTTCTAAAATACAAAACCTTGAATTCTTGCAAAATATTTCCTCATGATAAAAATGCAACTATTGAAGATGTAGCTAAGGCAAAGACCTAAAACATTGAGCAGAACATTATTGTAAGAATTAGATTTCAATTCCAGAGACAAAATTAAATTGAAATATGTGGACATATCTCAGAGATAGGAAATGGTTTTGCTTATTTTTAATATGATAATATGAGTGATAGTAGAGAAATAAAGATACCTTCAGAAGTGCTGTGCTTTCTGATCTTGCTCTGAGAAAATTGGAAATTACTAGATGTTGACCCATGTAGGAAATGTGATCATTGCTTATAACCAATTTTCAATATCTATACTGACCATTGAATTGATTTATGTCATGGCTTTTATGAAAGAAAATTTGTCAATGAGAGTTTGAAAATTCTTGGTATGTCTTCTGAAGGATGTGGAGATGCTGGAGCGTGTCCAGAGAAGGACCAGGAGGATGCTCAGAGGGCTGCAGCAGCTCTGCTATGAGGACAGACTGAAAGAGTTGGGGCTGTTCAGTCTGCAGAAGAGAAGGCTCCCAGGTGACCTTCTTGTGGCCTTCCAGTATCTGAAGGGGGCCTACAAAATAGCTGGGGAGGACTTTTTAGGCTGTCATGGAGTGATAGGACTGGGAGGAATGGAGGAAAGCTGGAGGTGGGTAGGTTCAGGCTGGACGTGAGGACGAAGTTGTTGGTGCCATGGTCTAGCCTTGAGCTCTGTGGTAAAGGGTTGGACTTGATGATCTGTGAGGTCTCTTCCAACCCTGATGATACTGTGATACTGTGAAAAAGGTTAATCAAAACAATTATATGTAAAGACAGCTTCGAAGTCTTAGACAACTCATGTTAAAATGTTTTAAATATGAAATTGAAGAAGGATGGTGAAGATTCCTGAGGCAGGACAGGAACTCACAGCAGATACTTTTATGACAGTTTCAACACTTTCCCAGTGTTGATTAACAAACTTGATTTTACAGTGAAGAGAAAAATTGATAAATAAATGAGGCTATAAAAGCTGAACTGTGACTCTTTGGTCTAAAGGAGTTGTGGGAAAAATAAGAAATGCAAGTAGCCTCATTAGAGCTACCTTTCAAAGCTATCATTGACAACAGCATGCAAATGAACTGCAATTCAATGATATAAAGTGCTGGGCTCCCTACTTAATCATGTAGAAATCCTTTCCCCAGTATTCTGCATGATTACTCAGTCATTCTTTTTTGGAGAACAAACTGACAGAAAGTAAGTAAAGAATTGTTCATCACTTATCTCCCATTTTAGAATCCACAAATTGTGTTTTAGCAATTGAGAGTTGTCTAGTTGTATATATTTAGATATTAAGGAAGGTGATTCTGCCGCTCTACTCTGGGGATGCTTTACCTGTATCCAGCTTTGGAGTCCTCAGCAGAGGAAAGACACAGATGTACTGGAGTGAGTCCAGAGGAGGGACACAAAATCTATCAGACATGTGGAACATATTTCTTGTGAAGAAAGGCTAAGATAGGCTGGATGTTAGGATGAAGTTCTTCCCAGAGAGAGTGATTGGCATTGGAATGGGCTGCCCAGGGAGGTGGTGGAGTCACCATCCCTGGAGGTGTCCAAGAAAACCCTGGATGAGGCACTTAGTGCCATGGTCTAGTTGACTGGACAGGGCTGGGTGCTAGGTTGGACTGGATGATCTTGGAGGTCTCTTCCAACCTGGTTGATTCTATGATTCTGTGATTATGTGGCTTGAAGTTCAGATTGTAACATGAGAGGCTTCTTGTTCTGGTTGTTGCTTCTGGGTTCTGGGTTTTTGTTATTGGCTCTTTTTCACAGGAAAGGCAGAGACACAGGTGGGTGTTGGTTGCCATGCTGGTTTGCTTTTATGATTTTTTTTTCCTTTGCATTTTGCTTCACTTTTTCTGCAAATGGGCTAAGCTGGGGTTGTTTAGCCTGGAGAAGAGGAGGCTCAGAGGAGACCTTACTGCTCTCTACAACTACCTGAAAGGAGGTTGCAGTCAGGTGGGGGTTGGTTTCTTCTCTCGGGCAACCAGTAGCAGAACAAGAGGACACAGCCTCAAGCTGCAACCAGGTTTAGATATTAGGAAGAAGTTCTTCACAGAAGGAGTGATTGGTCATTGGAATGGGCTGCCTGGGAGGTGGTGGAATCATCATCCCTGAAGGTGTTTAAATGGAAACTGGCTGAGGCACTTAGTTTAGTTAATTAGAAGGTGTTTGGTGATAGGTTGGACTCAATGATCTCAAATGTCTTCTCCAACCTGGTTAATTCTGTGATTCTGTAATTGTGCATTGTATTATTACCTAAGGTAATTGTGTGTTTATGTTATCTCATTTATATTAAACTCTTATCTAATTCTCTTTATCTAAATGCTGAGGGGGTTTGTGTGCTACTTTTCCCTTGCTTCAGTGTTGTAGGGAAAAGGCAGTGTTTAACTAGCACAGTTTGTAAAGTAGAAAGAACTTCTTCTCGTGAGGAATCCTGACCTGTAGCATTGCAAATTACTCATTACTGTAAATTCAAATTATGCATTTGGAAATTAAGTCTTAAATACATACTGCTCATTAAGAATTAAAAACATTAAAAGTGCTTTTAAAGAATGAATAACTCATTATCTTACATGTTCACAGTATTAACATTTAATTCATTGAGCTTCTGAGTAAATGGTTCAAAAATGGTCTTACAATGACAGATACATAATAAAGCTTAGCTTGTGGTAGGTAGCATGGTGAATTAGTTTTAAACATTTATCAATCATAGAATCAGTCAGGGTTGGAAGGCACCACAAGGATCATCTAGTTCCTACCCCTCTGCCATGGGCAGGGACACCCTACCCTAGGTCAGGCTGGCCACAGCCTCATCCAGCCTGGCTTTAAACACCTCCAGGGATGGGGCCTCAACCATCTCCCTGGGCAACCAATTCCAGGCTCTCACCACTCTCATGGTGAAGATCATGGATGCCTGATAGATTCAGACCAAATTTTTACCTTCAACTTCTATAGGTCTCTTTTACTAGAAGGCTCTTGACTCTGTCTTTACCAGCTCAGTGAGTTCTGGAAAAGAAGATTAGAGCCAGCATCTACACAGTCTCCATGACAACATGTTAATGACTCCACATTCTATTAGAATCAGTGAAGTCACTGATGCAAAAGAAAAGTAGGTTGTTACAATGTAGTTTACTGCAATGGAGTAAAACTAAGCAAACTCTGGAAAAAAACAGTAATAGGTAACAAGGATAATATAACCAAGTCACTGTTGTCCTTTTCTTGGTCTAATTGGTCTTGAAACAGCTTCCTTCTCTTGTACTTGATTTGGCACTCTGCAAGTATCATTAGATTACATTATATGATGGTAGGTGACATGTTCCAAGAGAAGATTAATGAGTTAAAATTGTCAGCATATTTGCTATGAGTAGCACTTTTATCATCATCAGGAGTACTTCTGTCACTAACAGCTTTAACAGAGTCAGAAATCTTTGACTTTGCAATGTGGTGTGGTTAAGGTTTCACCAATGAGTTCCTGTCAGTCTTTTGTGCTTTGCAGTTCACACCTGTACTAGGGCAGCAGGCAAAGGGCTTGGCTGCTGAAAAGATGCTGGCCTGAAGTGAAACAGATTAGCAAGAAATGGGAAACTGCTGAAGAGGGCATGACTAATTGACAAAAAGGACATAAATTGCATAAGGAGTTCCTGGATGTGACAGACAAGGAGAACATGCTAGCTCCATGAACAATTGCTGGATCTCACAGTTGATTAATTAAGAGCAAAGTGTGAGAGAAAATGAGCCTCAAAAATAATTGGAGTGGAATACAAGAGGAGCACCAGAGGAGCAGAGTCTTGCAAGGCCACCAGCATGTTAGTAAAACTTGTAAGGTTGAGGTTCCTGAGGCAGCCATACCAGAAACAACAAGCTCATGTGTGGCAGTAGCAAAACTGGTACAAATGAGAAAGAAGTCATTAGGAGCTTTCTGTCTGCTGGGGAGGATATAAGGGCAGAGAAAGGGGAATATAAGTGGAGCAAAAAAGGTATTCAGACAACAGAAAAAAGGATAACAAAGTACTAAAACTATGTAACCAGGCCTGAATTGGTGTATCTACTGAATAGCTGCATGCCTGATCAAACACTCAGAGCAGAAACTTGGATCATGTCAGTTACTCTGACCCTACCATAGGAGTCAAATCTCCTACTGTAGTCAGAAGGATTGGGATGGAGGTGTGGGTCTGTCCAACAGACAGTGCTGTTGTTGCACTAACACTAGCATCTATTCCTGGTCCAGAAGCATGGATATGAGGTACAGAGGTTCAGAGATGACAGATGGGGTGAAACAGGTATAACCAGTAAGAAGTACAGAGGACAGGCTTAAAGAGTTGGGGCTGCTCATTTTTTTCCCTAATGAGTTACATGATTTCACAAAAGTTATTTTAGTCTTATTAGTACAATGCTTCCTCAATACAGAAGCAATGTATGTAATCTACCTTACACATTTTTTTTTCATACTGAGGGAAAGGAGATTAATTTTAAGTTAGGCAATTACTAAATACTACCAGACAAAAAACCCAGACAACTCCCTCCTCCTATGGAACTTTAGTTATACCATTTAAATGCAGCAAGAAACATATCAATGCTTTCATTAGGATATCACAGTATCACAGTATCATCAGGGTTGGAAGAGACCTCACAGATCATCAAGTCCAACCCTTTACCACAGAGCTCAAGGCCAGACCATGGCACCAAGTGCCACATCCAATCCTGCCTTGAACAGCCCCAGGGACGGCGACTCCACCACCTCCCCGGGCCGCCCATTCCAGTGTCCAATGACTCTCTCAGTGAAGAACTTTCTCCTCACCTCCAGCCTAAATCTCCCCTGGCACAGCCTGAGGCTGTGTCCTCTCCTTCTGGTGCTGGCCACCTGAGAGAAGAGAGCAACCTCCTCCTGGCCACAACCACCCCTCAGGTAGTTGTAGACAGCAATGAGGTCACCCCTGAGCCTCCTCTTCTCCAGGCTAACCAATCCCAGCTCCCTCAGCCTCTCCTCGTAGGGCTGTGCTCAAGGCCTCTCCCCAGCCTCGTCGCCCTTCTCTGGACACGCTCAAGCATCTCAAAGTCCCTCCTAAACTGGGGGGCCCAGAACTGAGCACAGTACTCAAGGTGTGGTCTAACCAGTGCAGAGTACAGGGGCAGAATGACCTCCCTGCTCCTGCTGACCACACCATTCCTGATGCAGGCCAGGATTCCACTGGCTCTCTTGGCCACCTGGGCACACTGCTGGCTCATGTTCAGGTGGGTATCAATCAGCACCCCCAGATCCCTCTCTGTCTGGCTGCTCTCAGCCACTCTGACCCCAGCCTGTATCTCTGCATGTTGTGGCCAAAGTGCAGCACCCTGCACTTGGAGCTATTGAACCCCATCCCATTGGACTCTGCCCATCTGTCCAGGTGCTCAAGGTCCCGCTGCAGAGCCCTTCTGCCCTCCAACCCAGTCACATCTGCCCCCAGCTTAGTGTCATCTGCAAACTTGCTGATGACTGACTCCATGCCCTCATCCAGATCATCTATGAAGATGTTAAAGAGGATGGGGCCCAGCACTGATCCCTGAGGGACACCACTAGTGCCAGCTGCCAGCTGGATGTGGCACCATTCACCACCACTCTCTGGGTCCAGCCCTCCAGCCAGTTCCTAACCCAGCACAGAGTGTTGCCATCCAAGCCACGGGCTGACAGCTTAGCCAGCAGTTTGCTGTGGGGGACAGTGTCAAAGGCCTTGCTGAAGTCCAGATAGACCACATCCACAGGCCTCCCCACATCCACCAAGCGGCTCACCTGATCATCAAACATGATACTGGCAAGCAGCTGATGTTTTTTCCTGTGTTGATGTGATTACCTTTGGTGGTTTTTGACATTTTAGTGGTAAGTCCTATTAGTAAGATTTATTGCATTGTGTTTTAGTTAATTAATTGTTCTATAAATGTGGCTTAATATGTCTTTATCTCATGAGCCTTCTATGCTTATAAACTATGAGTTAAATCTTTTGATGCCAGTTCAAATCTGTAGTAATCCAATTAATCAAAATGATATTAAAATTGTATTGTAATTGAAAACTGACAAAGATTAATTTTCTTCTTCCTGGATTAAAAGCACGAAGAATACTTGGATTTAGGATTAAGAGCTCCTCCGTGTCATTGTACAAGTGACTTAACACAAAGATTAGATTCATGCCCCTACAGTCATTCTAGCCTTATGATATTCAAAAGAGAATAGGAAAAAATGATTTCCTGATGTAGTACTGTTGTAGTTTTTGTTTAGGAGCACAACAGACTGAGATTGTTCTACTTTACTCTTTCTTAAAGAAAAAGAGCAGTAAAGTAATAACGCTCTTGCTGAATTGGAGAAGAGAGCCAATGGCATCCTGGCCTGCATCAGGAACAGTGTGGCCAGTAGGACAAGGGAGGTTATTTAACAGTGCTCAGGACACACCTGGAGTATTGTGTCCAGTTCTGGGCTCCTCAATTCAAGAGAGATGTTGAGGTGCTGGAAGGTGTCCAGAGAATGGCAACAAGGCTGGTGAGGGGCCTGGAACACAAACCCTATGAGGAGAGGCTGAGGGAGCTGGGGGTGTGCAGCCTGGAAAAGAGGAGGCTCAGGGCAGACCTCATTGCTGTCTGCAGCTACCTGAAGGGAGGTTGTAGCCAGGTGGGGTTGGTTTCTTCTGCCAGGCAACCAGCAACAGAACAAGGGGACACAGTCTGAAGCTGTTTCAGGGGAAGTCTAGGCTGGATGTTAGGAGGAAGTTGTTGGCAGAGAGAGTGATTGGCATTGGAATGAGCTGCCCAGGGAGGTGGTGGAGTCACCATCCCTGGAGGTGTTCAAGAGGAGACTGGCTGAGGCACTTAGTGCCATGGTCTAGTTGACTGGATAGGGCTCAGATATGAGAATGAAGTGAAAGAAGGAAGAGGGATGGATATTCATTCATGGTGTTTGTCCTCCAGAGAAACCATTATGCACAGAAAGCCCTGTTTGCCAAGACTTACTGCCGTCTGCTGATGGGAAGTAGAGATTAACATCTCTCTCTGTTTTCACCTCTGCATGATCTATTGCTTTGCTTATCCTTGCTGTCAAATTGTTTCTATCTTGCAACTGGCTTTGGTTATTTTTTCCCCTCTTTCCATGTCCATCTAGGACAGGGAGTGATAGAGTGGCTTTGGTGGGCATTTGACCCCCAGACAGGGACTAACCACCACACATCTTCAATCATAAACAGTTTTAGAACAACCCTTTATTACATCACACAATCTTTTACATAGAGAAAACCTGAAAGAATTCCTGTGTCAGATTCCATTAGATAAATTTGAAACTATATTTCTCCCTTGCGTTTTGTTTCTGTACTTTTTCTTAGTTGAACTCTACTTTTGTTTCATATTCTAACATCTTTTATTCTCTGTATAGTCTCTTCTAAGTCCTTTGGAACGTATTTTCTTAGGCTTGGCTATAAATCTGTTCCCTGGTACAAGTAGGCTCCCTTGTCATCTAAAGAATCACCCAATTTTTCTCTTCATTGTAGGAATCTTCTTATAGTACTACATGAACTAAAAGCAAAAGGCTTTATTTGCCAATCTTTTATTTCAGCAACCCTCCCAAATACAAGAGGCAATTTTCACAAGTGCCAAAAAAGCAATGCACAGTGTCAACATGTATTTTTGAAACAGTTTAAAATATCAGCAAGTCCCAGAATGCTTCCTCATAAAGCAACTTCGATAGAGAGAAAATAATTGTGGTTCTAACACATGACTTAACATGATTGTTGACAGCTCGTTGCCTCCATATTCTGAGTCATTTCCATTGCATCTCCCTACTATCAGCATGAGAAGTACTCACCAGGGTGAAAATGCTGCATAAAATGTGATGAAAAGCATTTATTAACATAAAAAAAAAAAAGAAAGAAAAGAAAAAAGTGAAATTCATTTACACTCTGCAATGAATTTCCTTTGAAGCAGAATGAGGCACTGGTCCCTCCCACATCTACCTTCCTGGTTTTTGGTTTTGGTTGTTTTTTTTTTTGGCAAACTGTGCAAAAAGCTGTTTTTTTCTTACAAATAAATTTGCAAAAATACATTTAGTTGCAGTGATTCCTCGTGCTAGCAAAAGTGGCTGAGAGCTTTCCCTTGAGGTGCAATTTATTTTTTTCCCCCTGAACATGATTTATTACTTCATCTGTTGAACTATGTCCAGGGGCTTCTCTTATCATTTTCTTGTATTATTCATGCATGAGCCTAAGCTGAATGTAATGTTTATACACCATATAAAGAGCATGGGTCTCAATCTGCCA
This sequence comes from Pogoniulus pusillus, assembly GCF_015220805.1. Classification (NCBI taxonomy): domain Eukaryota; kingdom Metazoa; phylum Chordata; class Aves; order Piciformes; family Lybiidae; genus Pogoniulus; species Pogoniulus pusillus. The sequence continues at coordinate 44,719,794 of NC_087268.1, forward strand.
AAGCTGAAGTACAGAGGAAAATATGGAGCAAGGATTAATGATGAAGAACAAAGAACATGCTTATACAGGAAATTAATTATTATTGTGGTGGTTTGGGCATTACCTGCTCCCCCACATTTAAGAAAATCACCCAGACTAGACTCAGCAGCTGGAAATTAAAGAAAATTAAGCTCTATTTACAGCTTAGCACAATATACAAGCAGATATTTGCAATATATACAGGTTGGACTGGATGATCTTGGAGGTCTCTTCCAACCTGGTTGATTCTATGATTCTATGATTCTATAGACAGAAATAGACAAGTTAGAAAGTAATACAGAAACACAACAGCCCTGCCAGAAACCAGAGTCCCCAGGAAGGGCTCTCAACCACCCTTACACCTTCTTCCCCCCCCCACTACCTTACCCAAGACTTTGCCTTATATTCAAGGTAAGTTTGGAGAATTGGCCAAGGGGATTAGGAAGCAGAAGGATTAGTCACACAGACAGCAGGTTAGAGAGAGAGAAGTTCAGCCTAAAGCCATAGAGCAAACTATGTTTATGTTCTTGGTTTTATACATCTCAGCAAACCTATGAGTGAAGTAGGCATCACCGTTGCTTCATTTTCACAGCCTATAAACTAATTCTTCTCACCAAAATATCCCAGCTAGGCTCAAACTAGCACAAGTATGGAATGAATTCTTTGATGAAAAATCTGCCTGGGTGCTTGATTATGGTACAAATATTTCTACTGAAAACACTAGAGCAATTTCTGAAGAGAAGGGTGTTGCAAGAACCAGCATTTGCCTCCATGTTATCTTTGTCAGAATTTTGGAGTCTGAGTTAGGACAATTAACTGGGCTGTCTCTTTCTCAACATGGTCTAACCTTAATGCATTGAAAATTGTATCTTTCTGCTTATAGATCCTTAAACATTTAATACTAAGCTTCTTAACATGTTCAAAAGTATCTAGTTTGGAAGGATGGAGGGGAAAGTGTGACCTTTCTGTGTTCTCAGAGGGGCCCAGTCGTACTCAGAAAGTCTAACAGAATTGAGGTAAAATTAGATCATTGCTAATGTCAAATCCTGACTCTCCTTACCTCATCATTTTAACAACTATGATGTTCTGAAATACAAGATTTTCCTATGGTTCAATGCAAAACCAATGTCAAAAAAAGGTAGAAGTTTCCTTGGAGAATGGATTGTATTTTCTTTCATCTAGGCCAGTCCTAAGTCAGCATCAGACAGCAGAGGAGTATCATGATTCTTTCCAGGAGCAAAACAGATGATTAATTAGTGAAAATAACTCTGTGAAAATACAAATTTAAGAATTACATGAAGAAATTCACTTATTGAAGAACATCTGCTGGAATCTCCTCCTCTTTGCATTAGTGAATCTAGAACTAGTTCCATTCATAATTTGTCTTTCTTTTACAAAACTATTAAAAATTATTTATTAACAGTTTTGCAATTTTGGGTTGAATTGCAGCCACAAATAATTAGCTTGAATGAAAACTTAGATCTCACTTCTAAAGTGGTATAAAATTGCTCAAAATGTTTTATGTGAACTTATCAAGATAACTGTGATGCCTTATCAATAGACTTTGTTGTGGTAGGCCTGATGGGCCAAAAATAGGCTTATCCATGTCCTGCCTTGCCTAGGCATGTTTTTCTGCTCCACCAGAGAGGTAAGCACAGGAAATGGACACAGAAGAACCTGGACCCACTGAGTCTGGCCTGCCCAGGGTCCTGTGGTGTAAGGTGCACACACTTAGCTTGTGCCTGCCTAGTGCAAGGCTGTGCTTTTCCCAAATTTGGGAAAAGTCAACCTGTGGCTTTGCCTAATATGATATGGTTTGGCTAACTGCCATCCTGATTGGCTGTTCTGTGTCCAAAGGGCAATTAATCTCGGCCCACATTGATAAAAGGAGATACACAGGTAAACAACCTGCTTTGCTCCCCTGATCTCTGCTGTGCTCAGCTGCACTCTGCTGTTGCCTGCTGCTATTACACACTGCCTTATTGCTTGCCTGATAAACTCCACTGCTGCGAGTTACCAGGAGCAGACCCTGGATGCCTGCACATGATCGGCACATGACATCGCACTGAGACTGCACCACATCTGCCTCTGCACCTGAAAGTCCTGCTTAGAGAAGCCAGGAGAACAAGGTCAGGGATTGTCTGCATCTTCCCCCAGAAGCCAGGAAGAATTAAGCCTCAACATCCAACAAGACAGAGTCCCCTGAAAGCATTTGGACACTGTCTGGACTGTGGCTAAGCCCCAAGTGGGTAATAATAATTTGTGAGTAAATGCTTAAATGTCTCTTTGTAATTCTCCATTGCCTTCTGACATAAGCAGAAAGAGCTCCTTGAGTCCATCTAGTGAGCAAGCAGTGTATTGACCACAAGCAGCATTTGACTGTGGGAATCTTCATTTCCAATTCAATTATTGTTCATATATTTTGCTGGTTATTACTAGGTCTAGATATTATCCACAGAATGTTTCCATGACCGTGTAAGAACAGAAACATTAAAATTAGTGGTCAGGGGTGAGGAGAGTTCTGAATAGGGAAAATAATAAACAATATTAATTTGGGGAAAATATCATCTTGCATTAATTATTTTCCCTTCCACAACAGACTTTTAAAACAAAAGTTAATCTAAGCAGCTTTTCTGAGTTAGTGGTACAAAAACATTTATGCTTTTTGCAGATATTATGATGACAGCTCTGCACTGTGACACAGAATTCTCTGTTTTGAAAATATAATGTAAGTGGACTAGAATTGATGCTTCTAGAGACAAATGTCTCATAATATTATAGAATTAGAGGTTTCTTCCATAGCTGAAAGACTAGACTAACAAAGGAGTATTATAGCTTTGATTTGTGGCTGAACAGATTTATCTTGACATCAATTGCAATGGACTTCTGAGGGTTATTGGTAAAGATCACAGTTTATACTGGTGTGATGTCATTTGTCCTTTTTCTGCTAACTTGAAAAATATATGGATGAAGACCAGTGGTACAGTAAAGTGAGTAATTTTCTAATATACTCTTCTCTTTTGAAATAGATAATAGAATTTTTCCTTCTTTTATTTTTTTTTTTTAAACTTCTTAAAGTATGGTCAAATTTAATAGTGCCAACTTCAATTAGATTTTATTTCCTGCACATGAATAGGAGGGGGAAGAAAAGGCTATTTTTAGAAAAATAGGAATTTCTAAGAGGATGTGAAAGGATGTTGTGGAAGTATTTGAGCTACTTATGCCCATGACCGATGAAATGCCATGAAGTGATATTTTATTCTGTTTTACTGTGCCAACGTGAAAGGAAAGATTGATAGTAAGTAAAGGAATACCACTTAAGGAGGGAACTAAGAATAGTTAGGAGAATCTGCCTAAGTGAAAATCATATTTCTGTTCAATGTCTAAGATTCAGGCAAGGGAACAGACTGAGCCAGGCTAGGTTTAGGAAGGGCAGGTCCTGCCGGACAAACCTGATGTCTTTTTATGATCACCTGCCTGGTGAATGTTGGGAAGGCTGTGGATGGAGTCTACCTGGACTTCAGCAAAGTCTTTGACACAGTCTATCACAACAATCTCCTGGCAATGGCATCCTGGCCTGTATCAGGAACAGTGTGGCCAGTAGGACAAGAGAGGTTATTCTTCCCCTCTACTCAGCACTGCTCAGGCTACACCTTGAGTGCTGTGTCCAGTTCTGGGCTCCTCAATTCAAGAGAGATGTTGAGATACTGGAACATGTCCAGAGAAGGGCAATGAAGCTGGTGAGGGGCCTGGAGAATAGCCCTGTGAGGAGAGGCTGAGGGAGCTGGGGGTGTGCAGTCTGCAGAAGAGGAGGCTCAGGGCAGACCTCATTCCTGTCTACAACTACATGAAGGGAGGCTGTAGCCAGGTGGGGTTTGTCTCTTCTGCCAGGCAACCAGCAACAGAACAAGGGGACACAGTTTCAAGTTGTTCTGGGGGAAGTATGGGCTGGATGTTAGGAGGAAGTTGTTGGCAGAGAGAGTGATTGGCATTGGAATGGGCTGCCCAGGGAGGTGGTGGAGTCACCATCCCTGGAGGTGTTCAAGAGGAGCCTGGCTGAGGCACTTAGTGCTATGGTCTAGTTGATTGTCTAGGGCTGGGTGCTAGGTTGGGCTGGATGAGCTTGGAGATATATTCCAACCTGCTTGATTCTATGATTCTGTGTCTCACTGAAGACAAACAAACAAACAAAACCAGAACAGCGGAAACTGAGAAACACTTTTAAATGATGAACAATTAAGTTCATCACAGAGGGAGTCTCTTTTCAAAGAGTAACAATTATGAATCAAATACTTAGGTGAAAAACACAGATTTACAGAAGGCAGGAAATTCCAAGTACATTTCTAAAAAATAGAAATATGCTTCATGAAATTGTGCCTTCCCCTAGCAATATCTGTTATTCTAAAGCCCAAATACATTTCTGAAATGCAGAAATATGCTTCAGGAAATTGTGCCTTCCCCTAGTAGCAGTATCTATTATTCTCAAGCTGCATGAGACAATGCATGAGAACATATTCACAACATTTATTATTTACTGATTTCCAGTATCTAAGGATGTTGTGAGTTATGACTAATAACTTATATCAAAGCTTATTGATCTGTTCTTTGTGCATGAGTTTTTTTTTAACAGATACAGTTGCATTTTTTTCTTGCAAATGAAAACTAATTTTAAGTATTTTTCAAGAGCCTAGAACCTGAGTTCCTAAGATGAGATATTTTGATTTTCCTATAGGTTACAATGCTAGGTTTTAGTGTCCACTGACTTTATTTGTAAGGCAATGAGATGATGTTATTACATTTGTTGTTTGAGAGCTGGACAAAAAACTAAATATGAGCAGAGTGGCTTATGTGTGTGGTCTTAGTCCTATTCTTATTCTTATTTGGGACAATTTTAATTTGGTTTTAAGATTCAGAATTTTCTGCAGAATCAATTCTATGTCCATCATGAAAAAAAAACCTGCAATAGAGGATTTGGAATTTACTCCCCTTCATCCATCTCATGCAATTAATGAAACATAGAGGACAGTTAAAGCCATGATGTGCTGAATAGCATATGAAAGCTATTAAGTAAGTTTACCACAGTCTCAAGTTGTGCCAGGGGAGGTATAGGCTGGATGTTAGAAGGAAGTTCTTCCCAGAGAGTGATTTGCCCTTGGAATGGGCTGCCCAGGGAGGTGGTGGAGTCACCATCCCTGGAGGTGTTCAAGACAAGACTGGATGAGGCACTTAGTGACATGTTGTTGTTGATTTTCTAGAGCTGGGTGCTAGGTTGGACTGGATGATCTTGGAGGTCTCTTCCAACCTCGTTGATTCTGTGATTCTATGGTTCTTAATGTGGTGAAACTTTTCAGTAGTATTCCTCCTGGATGATTCATAATACTGAAATTCACTTGTAATCCTTTCTGTCTTTCTGAAATGATACTCTTGTGGCAGGTGGTGCAAATAATTTAGTGTGTTTTGTCAAGGTCAGTGAAAAAAAGCTACTGCTATAGTGGTAGTTTGGATTTCTTTCTGAAATGCCTTTTGGCAGTGGTGGTTGCTGAGAGGGATTCATGCCCGTCTGTACTTCATTTGAGTGGCTAATACTGATTTGACAGTTCTTGACCTGTGGGTAATATGTGGTTCATCATAATTTTCTTGCTTTTCTTAGTGAATTTCTACTCCCTTTTCTTTTTTTTTTTTTTTTTTGTCAATGTAGCCTTTTATCACATATCTTACTTCAATGGAAATGGAATATTGTTGTTAAGTGTGGCAACTATCTTCTCATCTCTTTTACATGTATTCTGTTTGAAACCCTTCTGGCTTGTCAACAAGATGAAGTTGAATATTGTTTTAATGAGGTGTTATGAAAAATGGTGATAAGACCAAATTAAAACGTTGTAGGTTGATGTCAGTTTTCAAATTCTTTGCACATTGAAAAACCACCCAAAGAAAGACTGGGAATAGAAGATATAAATATTTAATTTTTTTTTTGGAGGTAAAAACAATTTAGTTTGATTTAGAACTGTAGTTTGAGAAAGTGATAAGGAAAGGCTTTCTCAAATTTAGCATAGACACTCACTTAACTCTTGCATAAATGCATATTACAAGACAATACACATACCCTTCTGACAGTGATGAGCTCGCACTGGACAGCAGGATCATGAGTTTAGGGGGAGCTGATAAGTTAATCTCACCAGCTTTTTCTGGGAATTGGTGTTGGGAACTGGCTGAAAAACAGGGGGCACGAGCCCCTAGAAGCTTGTACAGTCAAGCCTTTGGTGTGAGGTTTGAGCATTGGAACTGCAGTAAGCCACAGCACTGTGTGTGAAGAAGCTCAGAGGAATTTGTCCTTGAGCCTTCTGATAAGCAGCTTCTATGGGACTGTGTCCAGAGTAGGAGGGAAACAGGAGGAATATGCAGATCCTAATATCTAGGTGCACGAAATGCTCTTGCAGTAACCACAAGTAGGGAGGATCATGCATATGCAAATATTTAGATGCACCAAATGCTGGTGAACAGTACCACAATGCATGCTGCATGTGCTCACTTTTCTCACCCTAACTGAAAAATATGTGCTTTGTAACTTGATGTCTGATGCTCTCAATAAACAAATGGATTGCTTGGACAGCTAACTCACATTGAGTCATCTCCTTGCTTTCCCTTTCCCTTCCACGAATTGGCATGGATGAAATTTCGGTGAAGAGGTAGCACACAGATGGACAACTTATGAGGAGGACAAAAAGCAGTTTGTGAGGAATAGACCAACACAATAGAAAGGCTTTGAGGGAGGACTTGTTCCTCATCACTTCTAGAATCTGCTCGGACATCTGGCTTTTTTATGGCTTTAGCCTTGTGCAAAGGACTGTTAACTATCTCCTAGATTAAGGGAGGATGCTCTCTGTTTATGCCAATTGTAACTATAAAACTGTCTATTGTTTCCCTGTTTACATGCTGTGCTGGGCCAGCCCCTGGCTGGTCAATTCTCCATGCTGGCATCTTTCACTGGGGATTACCTGTTGCTTGTACACTCTGTTATGGATATAAACCACTGTCCGGGGCAATAAAGATGGTTCTGCATTCACCAAGCAGAGAGTCTGTGACCTCAATGCCACAGCTTTTAAGCTATGCACATACATCTTTTGGTGATATGCTCTCAGTCAAGTTCAAATTAAATCTGACAATGTAGGGGCAAAAACTTATAATTTCTTTTACATATATCCTTTGACAGTGTTGGTCATTGCCTTACTAACTGGATCTCTGTTTGCTATAGAGTTAGAGAGCATAGGTATCCATATCACATGATGCCACCTATTGGGGTCTAAATTCTAGAAGTGTTTGGCTTTACAAGCTACCTAGTTCAGCCTCCCAAACCATGGGCAGGGACATCTTCCATTAGATCAAATTGCACAGAGTCCTGTCCAACTTGACTTTGAACATTTCTAGTCATGGGAACAGCAACAACTTCTCTGAGAAACTTATTCCAATATCTCACCACTTCATGCATAAAAATTTTTCTCCTTATATGAATTCTAAACCTTCCACTATCAATTCTAAACCACTGTGCCTTGTTCTGTCACTACCTTTTTCATTATTGTCCTGCTAAAAAGACTGTTCCCATCTTTACTATAAGCCCCATTTAAGAAGTGAAAGGCTGCAAGCAAATCTCCCCAGCGCATTCTCTCCTCCAGGATGAACAACCCAAACCCTCTCAGTCCCATAGAAAGGTCTAAAAGGAGTAGAATTTAACCTCTCTGATCTTTTTTTGTGGTACTCCTTTGGACCCTGGAAATGGATGTAATAGTCCAGGTGAGATCTCATGAGAGTGGAGCAGAGAGGCAGGATCATCTCTCTCAACCCATTGGTCACACTTCTTTTGACACAGTCCTGAACATGCTTTGTTTTCTGGGCTGCAAGAAGACATTTCCACCTCATGTTCAGTCTTTTATCCACTAATATCTCTAAGTTCTTCTCAACAAAGCTGCTCTCAACCAGTTTGTGCCTCAGTCTGTTTTTACATTAAGGTTGCCCCAGTCCAGGTGCAGAACTTTGCACTTCAGCAGTTGAACAGAACTTCATGAGGTTGACATGGGCCTATATCTAAAATCAGACAAGATTATTCTGCAATCCACTCATTCCCTCTAGCAAATCAGCTGCACCACTCAGCTTGGTATCATCTGCAAACTTGCATTTAATTCCACTGTCTAAGATATCAGGATAAAGACCCCTGAGGCATGCCACTTGTTAGTGATATTTATCCAGAATTTGAGCTGTAGACAGTAATTTTTTTTATATTGACAATCAGTCTTTTTCTTACCCATCAATCACTCCATCTAGCAAATGCACAACACTCCAATTTAGAGAGAAAGATGTTATGAGGGAACTTATCAAAGGCATTTCAGAAGTTTAGGTAGATGATAAATCATATAATAGAATCATAGAATCAACCAGGTTGGAAGAGACCTCCAAGGTCATCCAGTCCAACCTAGCACCCAGCCCTAGCCAATCAACTAGACCATAGCACTAAGTGCCTCAGCCAGGCTCCTCTTGAACACCTCCAGGGATGGTGACTCCACCACCTCCCTGGGCAGCCCATTCCAATGCCAATCACTCTCTCTGACAACAACTTCCTCCTAACATCCAGCCTAGACCTCCCCCAGCACAATTTGAGACTGTGTCCCCTTGTTCTATTGCTGGTTACCTGGCAGAAGAGACAAACCCCACCTGGCTACAGCGTCCCTTCAGGGAGTTGTAGACAGGAATGAGGTCTGCCCTGAGCCTCCTCTTCTCCAGGCTGCACACCCCCAGCTCCCTCAGCCTCTCCTCACAGGGTTTGTGTTCCAGGCCTCTCACCAGCTTTGTCACCCTTCTCTGGACACGTTCCAGTATCTCAACATCTCTCTGGAATTGAGGGACCAGAACTGGACACAGCACTGAAGGTGTGGCCTGACCAGTACTGAGCACAGGGGCAGAATAACCTCCCTTGTCCTACTGGCCACACTACTCCTGATACAGGCCAGGATGCCATTGGCTCTCTTGGCCACCTGGGCACACTGATGGCTCACCTTCAGCTACTACTTACCAGTACCCCCAGGTCCTTTTCTTCCTGGCTGCTCTCCAGCCACTCAGTCCCCAGCCTGTAGTGCTGCTTGGGGTTGTTGTGGCCAAAGTGCAGAACCTTGCACTTGGCCTTGTTAAATCTCATCCCATTGGCCTCTGCCCACCCATCCAGCCTGTCTAGGTCCCTCTGCAGGGCTCTCCTACCTTCCAATAAATCAACACCTCCTCCTAGCTTGGTGTCATCTGCAAACTTACTGATGCTGGACTCAATCCCTTCATCCATATCATCAATAAAGATATTGAACAGGACTGGGCCCAGCACTGATCCTTGGGGCACACCACTAGTGACATCTGCCAACTGCATGTGGCACCATTCACCACCCCACTCTGGGCTCTGCCTTCCAGCCAGTTCTTGACCCAGCACAGAGTGAATCTGTCCAAGCCATGAGCTGCCAGCTGTGCCAGGAGCTTCTTGTGGCAGACAGTGTCAAAGGCTTTGCTGCAGTACAGGTAGACTACATCCACAGCCTGCCCCACATTCACCAGGCAGATATCCTGATCATAAAAGGAGATCAGGTTGGTTAGGCAGGACCTGCCCTTCCTAAACCTGTGTTGGTTGGGCCTGATCTCTTGGCCATCCTGTAGGTGCTTTGTGATGGCACCCAAGACAACTTGTTCCACTGATCTATGAGGAAAAATAGTGTTAGTTGAGTTAGTGATTGGCAATATTAGAGCGAGTAACCTAAAAGATTTTGATGCCAATAATAGTTACATTCTACTTACAGAAATAAAGTCTGCTATGAATTTATATACTACTTACTAGACATGAAGTATTGTCCAGCATTTAATATCTGAGAATAAAGAGAAAAGTATGTGGTGTTTTGGGTTTTGTTTTTTAGGGGTTTGGATTTGGTTTTGGTTGGTGTGTTGGTTTGGGTTCGGTTTTTTTTGATTGGTTGGTTTGGTTTTAATTTTTGTTTTGGAGTATGTTTTGTATGTGTGTGTTTAAAATGTTCTAAGTTCCTTGGTTAAATACTGAAACTAGCGTTACAAAATCACAGAATCACAGAATCACAGAATTTCTTAGATTGGAAAGGACCTTCAAGATCATCGAGTCCAATCATTAGTTTCACACTGACAAGTCCTTGACTAAACCAAATCCCTCAGCACAACAGCTAAGCACTATGAATTGCTATGGTTGGAAAGGGATCATCCAGTCCAATCTTCATCCCAACATCCTTCATCACTAGACCATAGCCTCAAGTGCCACATCCACACTTTTGTTAAACACCTCCAGGGATGGCAACTCCATCACCTCCCTGGGCAGCCTGTTCCAGTGCCTGACCACCTGATCAGTAAAGAACTTTTCATAGAATCAACCAGGTTGGAAGAGAGCTCCAAGATCATCCAGTCCAACCTATCCCCCGGCCCTATCCAGTCAACTAGACCATGGCACTAAGTGCCTCATCCAACTTCTTCCAAATATCCAACCTAAACCTCTCCTGACACAATTTGTGGCCATTGCCTCTCATCATATCACTATCAATTCAGGAGAAGATTCAGCTCCAGCCTCACTACAACCTCCTTTTAGGTAGTTGTTGCCCAGCTCTTCCTATCTAGACATAAATCAATGCATTTAATGTATCAATTAGCTTGATCTTTCTCTCTGCCAATCACTCTGCCCTCAACCTTTGAGACATGTAAAATACATTCAAAACTCATTTTATGGCAATGAAGTTTGAAATAATGTGAAAAATCCTGAACATTGTTAGCTGGATGGCATGAAGTGAACTAATAACTCCCAGACAAAATACATCCAATAACCAAATAAATTGTACAGATAAAAATAAGTTCTCTTTTTTGGCTGAGACTCCTGTATATGTCCTGCAAAGTTTTGCACTCTCTGACATCTCTTCTGTCCTAGCTGTACATTCTATGGCATCCTGGACTGCATCAGGAACAGTCTGGCTAATAGGATGAGGGAGGTTATTCTGCCCCTGTACTCAACACTGGTCAGGCCACATCTTGAGTGCTGTGTCCAGTTCTGGGCTCCTCAATTCAAGAGAGATGTTGAGGTACTGGAAGGTGTCCAGAGAAGGGCGACAAAGCTGGTGAGGAGCCTGGAGCACAAACCCTATGAGGAGAGGCTGAGGGAGCTGGGGGTGTGCAGCCTGGAGAAGAGGAGGCTCAGGGGTGACCTCATTGATGTCTACAACTCCCTGAAGGGAGGTTGTAGCCAGATGGGGTTGGTCTCTTCTCTCAGACAACCAGCAACAGAACAGGGGGACACAAATCTCAAGCTGTGCCAGGGGAAGGTCTAGGCTGGATGTTAGGAGGAAGTTGTTGTCAGAGAGAGTGATTGGCATTGGAATGGGCTGCCCAGGGAGGTGGTGGAGTCACCATCCCTGGAGGTGTTCAAGAAAAGCCTGGCTGAGGCACTTAGTGCCATGGTCTGGTTGACTGGAGAGGGTTGGGTGCTAGGTTGGACTGGCTGATCTTGGAGCTCTCTTCCAATCTGGGTGATTCTATGATTCTATGCTGTCATGCTGCAAAGGTCTTTTCAACAAGTATTTACAAGCAGTGTGCCCCAATGACACAGAGAATCATAGGAAATTATGTGAAAAAAATCTCTTGGGTAAGTAACAACTCAGTCCAAGTGTGGGTGTGATCATTATGCTCTAGAAATAATGAAGTAGAAAACCCACTCATTTGAAGTCCTTATCCTGCAACGCTTGGGCTAAAAAATATGAGTCATCTCTTGTAAGTGATTGCAACAATGATATAAACACGGCAATTTTTAGTCATGGGTAGTTGTTGTAGGATTTTAAGAGTGCAACAGAGTGAAATTATCTTATTTTACTCTTTTTCCAGGGAAAAATGGCAGTAAAGTAATACCACTCTCGCTGAAATAGAGAAGACTACAGAAAGGTTGTATTTAAGACTGTGCAGGAAAAGCTAGGGCATACATGAACCCTTAACACCTAATACAAATACAGGATTCATAAGAACTCCCCCAAAGCCAATCTCCTCAAGCAAACCAAAAACTGCCAAACCCCAGTGCTCATTTTCTCCCATCTCCCAGTTAGACCCCAAACAGGCCAGATTCATCGTGGCCTGGGGCCTTGAAGGCCACGGCCCAAAGGGTACTCCTACAAGGTTACAAGGATCACTCTGGAGAGCTGGGAGGAAAAGAGAGAAGAGAATTAACCTTGCTGCTTACTTGTAAGGTGTTTGCAAGAGGCTGAGGGAGCTGGGGGTGTGCAGCCTGCAGAAGACCTCATTGCTGTCTACAACTACCTGAAGGAAGGCTGTAGCCAGGTGGGGTTGGTCTCTTGTACCAGGCAAGCAGCAATAGAACAAGGGGACACAGTCTCAAGTTGTGCCAGGGGAGGTCTAGGCTGGATGTTAGGAGGAAGTTGTTGGCAGAGAGAGTGATTGGCATTGGAATGGGCTGCCCAGGGAGGTGGTGGAGTCACTGTCCCTGGAGATGTTGAAGCAAAGCCTGGCTGAGGCACTTAGTGCCATGGTCTAGTTGACTGCCTAGGCCTGGGTGCTAGGCTGGACTGGATCATCTTGGAGGTCTCTTCTAACCTGGTTGATTCTATGATTCTATGATTCTAAGTCATAATCAAAATCCCAGATGGATATTTGAACGGTTAAGTTTTACATTTCTAATTCCACAGTTACATTTAGTGATGCTCCTTCCTGATGGTTAGAAATCTGCTGCTGATCACTAAAAACCCTGTAAAAATGTTATGTATGTTATACTCCTATTGATGGAATTATAGGACTTTGTGACCTTGTCTTCACTCTATCGTACCCTCTCTACAAAGTTGATTTATGAAAGTGTTACTAAATTTATTGCACATCTTGAAACTGCAGTAGAAAATTATTAGGATTTTTAATACCATAAAAATTAACTAATTTGGGTTTTAGGTCATTCCTAATACTAAATATGGATGGATGAGAGCATTAAAGACTGCATTTTTATTACTTGTCTATTTTAAAGCTTGGCGTATATTTGTGGATATAGAAGTGGAGGCAGTTCAGTTTTTTCATTTCTTCTGATACTACAATTAGGACTCCTCAAATTTAAATGCTGCAAAGTTAAACATCTACACCTTAATGAGACATCCTACATTTCTCTTATTTTTCTATTGAGAGAAGCAGGCACTCCCAGAGCAAAAATTGTGTTCCAATTTAGACAACTTTCTTGTAATAAGATGAATCTCACTGCAAATCTGTTTCTTTGACAATATGTTTTGTACAGACTGAGAAACAGGAACTTCTAGATGGCTATGTTATAGTTAAATCTCATGATTAAATGATTGGTTTATCTCATGAGGTTGGCAATGCATATCACTGTATGCTAAACTCAGTAGATATTGTCCTAAAGAGAGAACAGTTGGTTCTGAGGTTGATGGGGAATGAAAAGTAAACTCATCTGTCTTCTCTCTTCTGGTCCATGCAGCTGTGAGCATGACTACAGGAAATAAAAAAGCTCCCTCCCCCCAACTCTTTATTGTTTTGCATCCAGATTCAAATACTGATTTCAACACACAGGGAAAGGGTGAATGAGTAAGTTAATAAAGATGTCATCGACTTGTTATGTGTCAGAAGAGATAAACAGGAGTAGCAAACAAAGTAGGTGAAATAATGTTTATTTTCTTGACAGGCCATGATGCTTATCTTTACAAACAAATAGTTTAGCAGTTACATTTCAAGTGTCCTGTTATGGGCTAGCAGCCACTCTCCACTTCTGTATATACATGGAGCAAAAGCATATGAGGATCATAAGAGACTATCCCAGGGTAGCCCAAATTCCTTTCTTCTCCTCCCCACCCCATGGGTTTGAATAGGAGAAGGCACGAAAACTCTTTCCTCCTCCACACCCTGCCCTGTGGGCTTGAAGTGGAACAGCAAAAGGTGCCTTTCTGCACGTGAGCTGTCCCGTCTGGAAGCCTGTGCTGGAATTGGGCTGGAATTGGGCTGCTGGTTGGCTGGGTTTCCATGGCCAGTATAAAATAGCAAATGGATAATTTATCTAGAAAAGGATAAATAGAGCAAGGGAGAAGGCGAAAAGATTCCCACCTTGAGAGTTCCCCTCTTCAAAGAGCTCCTGATAGACTGCCTGACAGGACAAGTTCCCACCGTGACTGCGCTGTCCCTGCTTTTGGATGGCTCTTACTTTTTGTACAGCTTTTGGTTTAACCCTGTCCCTGCTTTGGATGGTTCTCCCCACTTTTGCACCCTTCTGTGCAGACTTGCAGGCTTGGCAAGCCCTGAGGTCCTTTGAGAGAGCTGCTGGTGGCATCTAAACTGGCCCCTCTCAGACCATATCAGCAGCCAATTTCCTGACTGCCTCCCAAATTGGGAAGATGCTACCAATTTTGGCTCTCCCCTGCCACTGGGAAGGCAGCATCATTCCATGATTTGTGGAAGAAGTGCTCAAGACATTTATGAGTTTGGCAGCTCTGCTACTTGCCTTGGATTCAGCTGCATGGATCTCTGTTATTGGATATTGCCTGCAGCATCAGAAGGCTGCTGGATTCCTGCAGAGGAATCCAATAAGGCATTGTAGAATCATAGAATCGAGCAGGTTGGAAGAGATCTCCAAGATCATTCAGTCCAACCTAGCACCCAGCCCTAGCCAGTCATCTAGACCATGGCACTAAGTGCCTCAGCCAGGCTTTGCTTGAACACCTCCAGGGATGGTGACTCCACCACCTCCCTGGGCAGCCCATTCCAATGCCAATCACTCTCTCTGCCAACAACTTCCTCCTAACATCCAGCCTATACTTCCCCCAGCACAACTTGAGACTGTGTTCCCTTGTTCTGTTGCTGGTTGCCTGGCAGAAGAGCCCAACCCCCACCTGGCTATGTCATTCATTTTATCAAAATTTATCAGAGCCACAAAAGTCTAAAAGAGATACTGTACTCAGTGATCATTAGACATACAATATTTTCTTAGCTTACATAGAACCACATAAATATGTGTGCCTACGCATTCATTCGTGAACACACAAAGTGTATCTCCTCAAGTGCCTACGCATTCATTCATGAACACACAAAGTGTATCTCCTCAAGTGCCTACGCATTCATTCATGAACACACAAAGTGTATCTCCTCAAACAAGTTTATAATAATACCCAAGATGACAGAAAAGAGTCAGGTTAATAAAATTAGTTCCATTTGCAACCATTTTTGGAATTTAGTATTTTTTTTTCCCACTGTGATAGTTTGAGTGCTCCCTGCCCCCCCCCCCCCCCCCCCCCCCCCCACACACACACACTTTAGAAATCACCCAGACTAGACTCAGCTGGCTCTGGAAATGGAATGAAGCTTATATTTACAGCTAGCACAATATACAAGCAGATATTTACAGTACATACAGTTATAGACAGAAATAGACAAGGTAAAAGGGAATACAGAAACACAACAACCCTGCCAGAAACCTGAGTCTCCAGGAGGGGCTCCCAACCACCCTTCCACCTTCTCCTACCCCTCTCTCCCTTACCCCAGGCATTGCCCTGTGCCCAAGGAAGAATGGAGAATCAGCCAGGGAGATTAGGAAGCAGGTGAATTGCTCACAGAGATGGCAGGTTAGGTTAGAGGGAGATGCAGCCCAAAGCCCAGACAGAGAGTGACTGTTATCTATATTTACATTCTTGTTCTTATACCTCTCAGCAAGCCTATGAGTGAAGTAGACATCACCTTTGCTTCCCTTTCACAGCCTGTAATCTAATTCTTCTCACCAAAACATTCTAGGTAGCTTCAGACTAGCACATCCCCAAAAATTAAAGCAATAAAGAACTGGTTTGAGTTTTTTTTAATGTGAAAATAAAGAAGTCTTTTCAAGAATAGGCAACAATTAAGAGTTCAAGATACAAAGTTTATCTGGTTAACAAGACATTTCTTTACTGTTAAACATAGCAAGTGAGCTCAAGAAAAAGACTGTTAGTTGTCTACACTACTTAATTGTTGTCTCATTTCCTCACTCTGTTTTTGGACAACACTAATTTGCTCCCCATAGGTTACAGGAATAAGTGTCAAACATAGCAAGTGAGCTCAAGAAAAAGACTGTTAGTTGTCTACACTGTTTAATTGTTGTCTCCTTTCCTCACTCTGTTTTTGGACAACACTACTTTGCTCTCCTTAGGTTACAGGAATAAGTGTCTAGGAGACCATTTGCAGCAATTATCTTATCTGATTAGTGACAGCTGGTCTTGCTGCATGGATCAATCAATCCTTGGACTCACTATTTAACAGTCTAACTACAATCCAGGAGACACTGATGCCACTTCTGTTCTGCATGATACTGAGAGATCTTGAAATGCTGTATCCCAGCTGAATGGCTTGAACTTCAAACTATGGCTTTTATAGGAACTTCTATGCCATTCCACTCAGATAGTTTAACTGGATCTGAAATTGGACAAGAATCTACTTCTTCAGTTAAGCACTCAGTGTAGATTTAAGGCATAAGGCATTTTCCACATCTCTGCTGAAAGTAGTCACTCATTGACAGCTGCTTTTTTTGTTGGTCCCTATCTTGCTTTCACTAGAGAATTCATTTGATGAAGAAAATAATCTTTGATGAAATTTTATATAAAGGTAGCAGTTTAGATGAACAATTTCTGCTTTGGTACATCAATATGATACTATGACAGAAATGGTCATTAAATAATATTCCCAAGAAACTCTGATGTTAAGAAAAGGTCTAACCAATCACTATCCTCTTGGAGTTCACTACGTATTTATGAAAGCCCAGGCACTCAGCACCATGTAGTTACTTTTTTCATCATAATCATTAATATTTAAGTACCTGAAAGGAGGCTGTAGCCAGGAGGGAGTCGGTCTCTTCTGCCAGGCAGCCAGCAACAGAACAAGGGGACACAGGCTCAAGTTGTGCCAGGGGAAGAATAGGCTGGATGTTAGGGGGAAGTTCTTCCCAGAGAGAGTGATTGGCATTGGAATGGGCTGCCCAGGGAGGTGGTGGAGCTGCCTTCCCTGGAGGTGTTCAAGAAAAGCCTGGCTGAGGCACTTAGTGCCATGGTCTAATTGATTGGAGGGGGTTGGGTGCTAGGTTGGACTGAATGATCTTGGAGGTCTCTTCCAACCTGGTCGATTCTATGATTCTAAGAGAAATATTACCTTTATGGTTATGGATAAAACCAAACACATGAAGTACACACATACAATGAAAACAAAGTTCTTGCTCCTCTCTGACAAACAGCCTAAGAAAAATTAATTCTACCTTTCACGTAGGTAACTGAGTATAAACTGAGGAGCACTTTCACTTTGAAATTGGTTTGAACTAGTGTTATTTATCATATCTTTCCACTATATTTATTATATTAACAACAACAAAAAAAAAAAAGATGAGAGCCCTCAAATAGCTGAGTAATATGTCTGTGTCCCTGTGCTAATATTTCCTAAATGCCATGTAGACAAAATGCTTACTTTGTAATTCAAAATATATTGAATTTCAATCTTAATAATGTTAGACTTCTATTAAAATTTCTCTTAACTTTACTCATATCAACATAATCAGATTAGTTCTTGATAATGAAAATAAATCAAAAGTAGCCAGATTGGATGAGATGTTTTAGCTATAGAAGAAAATTGCAGAGATAATATCATTATTCTATCAAACTCCATTTTGGTACATGTGGCACAAATTTAGATATAAAATGCATAGGAGATTCATAGAATCATAGATTCAGTCAGGGTTGGAAGGGACCACAAAGATCATCTAGTTCTAACCCCCTTGCCATGTGCAGGGACACCCTACCCTAGATCAGGCTGGCCAGAGTCCCATCCAGCCTGGCCTTATTTTCAGGTTAAAAGCCTAAAATAAATGCCTTAAACATTTTAATTTTCAAGATATTCCAAAGAATTATGAAGAAGGTTAACTAAACAACAAGAACAAAAGTTCTTCTATTGTAAACTTTGCTTTTTTATATGGTAAGAAAGTAAGATTTGGCTGCATGGTCAAGTAATAAAGATTGCTATTTGGCTACTTGTAATTAATTTTGAGTATTAATCTTTGCAAGTGGGAGAAGCAAGATAAATTTTACACAACTCATTCACTTGTGATTCTCCTGTTGCAAGCAACAATCCTTTCTTCCTAAACAGAAAGAATTTTGAGTATCATAAAAGTTCATCAGTGAGCTGAAATGTCAATAGCTATTCTGAAAGACTTTGAAGTGATTTGATTTTTACTCAGTAAGGATTAAATTATTTTGTATAAACAAATAAAGTCATCAGGCTTCAATATTATCTGCCTATACACTGAAACAGGAAATCAATTGCCACTAGGGAAACTCTTCTCTTCTGCCAGGCAACCAACGGCAGAGCAAGGGGGGACAGTCTAAAGTTGTGCCAGGGGAAGTATAGGCTGGATGTTAGGAGGAAGTTGTTGCCAGAGAGAGTGATTGGCATTGGAATGGGCTGCCCAGGGAGGTGGTCGAGTTGCCATCCCTGGAGGTGTTCAAGAAAAGCCTGGCTGAGGCATTTAGTGCCATGGTTTTGTTGATGGCTAGGGCTGGGTGCTAGGTTGGACAGAATGATCTTGGAGGTTTCTTCCAACCTAGTTTATTCCTAGTTCCAACCTAGATTATTCTTAGGATGATATTTTTCCTTGAAGGATTAGTAGCTCCTGTATCTTTCCCAGAAGTTTCATTACATGTTTCTGAATCAAGTTTTAGATCTTTTTTTCTATGTGATAGAAAATACAAATGAGGATGTTAAAAATAGTACAAGCTACTTGCTTCCAAATACCAGCACCAGAATATGAATAACCATTTCGCTGAAATCCAGTGGCATATAAAATTATCTTTTTTTCAGTTTATTAATTACAATAAATACAATAGCTCTGGCAATTCTTCCATTAAACTCCTTCAGCCTTACTCAACACAAGGGTGTACAATTTTAAAAAAGTCTTGGTTTTATGATGCTATTAACGACAATAACAAGGACAAACTTCTCAGGCCATAGAATCATAGAATTTAACAGATTGGAAGAGAACTCCAAGATCATCCAGTCCAACCTAGCACCCAGCCCTGTCCAGTCAACCAGACCATGGCACTAAGTGCCTCAGCCAGGCTTTGCTTGAACACCTCCAGGGATGGCTACTCCACCACCTCCCTGGGCAGCCCATTCCAATGCCAATCACTCTCTCTGCCAACAACTTCCTCCTAACATCCATCCTAGACCTCCCCCAGCACAATTTGAGACTGTGTCTCCTTGTTCTGTTGCTGGTTGTCTGGCAGAAGAGACCAACCCCACCTGGCTACAACCTCTGTTCAGGTAGTTGTAGACAGCAATGAGGTCACCCCTGAGCCTCCTCTTCTCCAGGCTAAACACCCCCAGCTCCCTCAGCCTCTCCTTATAGGGTTTGTGTTCCAGGCCCCTCACCAGCTTTGTTGCCCTTCTCTGGGCATGTTCCAGAACCTCAACATCTCTCTTGAGTTGAGGAGCCCAGAACTGGACACAGCACTCAAGGTGTGGCCTGACCAGTGGTGAGTACAGGGGCAGAATAACCTCCCTTGTCCTACTGGCCACACTACTCCTGATACAGGCCAGGATGCCATTGGCTCTCTTGGCCACCTGGGCACACTGATGGCTCATCTTCAGCCTTCTATCTACCAGCACCTCCAGGTTCCTTTCTTCTTGGCTGCTCTCAGCCACTCAGTCCCCAGCTTGTAGTGCTGCTTGGGGTTGTTGTGGCCAAAGTGCAGAACCCTGCACTTGACCTTGTTCAATCTCATCCCATTGGCCTCTGCCCACCCATCCAGCCTGTCTCAGTCCCTCTGCAGGGCTCTCCTAACTTCCAACAGATCCACACCTGCTTTGGTTTCCTTTTGAACAACTGACCTTGAACAGCCTTTTGTACTTCTGACAATAAAAGCCATTAAAATTATTTAAGATATTTTTGTGGTAACATTAGCATTGAAATTTTACTACTTCATCTAATACTGTGTGTAAAAAAATTGTGCTGCTTTTAGGAGATTTTTTCAGTCAGATTTGCAGTTACTTCCAGCTCTGTGCTTTTCTTCCTCCTATGCACCACTGATAATTTCTCAATATTATGTAAGAGCCACACAAGCCAAAAGAGGGTCAGAGCCAAAGAAAAAAAGGCCATGTCCTCATCTCATACTGATTTCATGCATTCCCAAATGTTAGCAGTAAGTTCAATGACTATAGTGAAATCTGCAAGGGACAAACCTTTCTAGGTTTATGAATCCAATTAATATTTGCTAATATTATTACAGATCTCAAGATCTTTGCAAAACTTTGCTGACAAAGTTGCATCATTATTTAATTGCAAAGAACTTTTACATGTCATTGATTCCAATACCCTGCTCAAAGTAAATCCAACTTTCATCATTTAACCCAGTCACCAACTGAGCACCACAGTACTTACTCTCTCACACTGGCAGGATGGAGGAGATAATCTAGAGGGGAAAAAAGTAAATTCACAAGCTGTTAGTAAGTTTCATTGCATAGAACAGTTCTTCCATGTGAGCAGCTCCTTTGGGTAAAGTACAGCTTGCTCTGTCTTCTATAATGTGGAAAGGATTTGTAGCCATTTATTACCTCATTCTAGAAAGACACCCATTTAGCCCACCACAGACACAATAGTTCTGTAACTGACCACAGACTTAGGGTCACCACAAGTTCTAGTCCTTTTCACCACTCTTTCTTCTTTAACCTTCTGCTGATCCAACAGTGATCTCCTTCAATCCTGCTTTTAATCTTCCCCCCACTTAGCTGTTTCACACTGAGGGCAGGTCTGTCATCTCAGAGCCTGTTTGTTATATAGTTTGTGCATGGTTATTTGCAGATGCTTCAGGTAGGCCCCCAGTGATCCCAGGAACAGTGTGGCCAGTAGGACAAGGGAGGTTATTCTTCCACTGTACTCAGCACTGGTCAGGCCACACCTTGAGTGCTGTGTCCAGTTCTGGGCTCCTCAATTCAAGAGAGATGTTGAGGTGCTGGAAGGTGTCCAGAGAAGGGTGACAAGGCTGGTGAGAGTCCTGGAACACAAACCCTATGAGGAGAGGGTGAGGGAGCTGGGGGTGTGCAGCCTGCAGAAGAGGAGGCTCAGGGCAGAACTCATTGCTGTCTACAACTACCTGAAGAGAGGCTGTAGCAGGTGGGGGTTGGTCTCTTCTACCAGGCAACAGAACAAGGGGACCCAGTCTCAAGTTGTGCCAGGGGAAGTACAGGCTGGATGTTAGGAGGAAGTTGTTGGCAGAGAGAGTGATTGGCATTGGAATGGGCTGCCCAGGGAGGTGGTGGAGTCACCATCCCTGGAGGTGTTCAAGAGGAGACTGGATGAGGCACTTAGTGCCATGGTCTAGTTGACTGGCTAGGGCTGGGTGCTAGGTTGTACTGGATGATCTTGGAGGTCTCTTCCAACTTGGTTGATTCTATGATTCAATGATTTTCTCAAGGGGAGTTAGAGGGCTCTTCCATCATGCCTTGGGTGCTTCCCCATTATATTCAAGCTTTAGCAAACTCTTTACTCCCTGGAAAAAATAGCTTCCATAACCTAGCCATGAAGAAATCAAATTAAACAGTACCATCAGAAGACCAAGTAATGCAGATGTTCTTTCCATCCTTAGGACAGAAGGGAAAACTACTCCTGGTAAGCAAACAGAGTCTATGAGACATCTTCAAGATTTGTTTTCTGTGCAGTTAGTCTGTAATGACAAAATCCATCAAACATCTGCTGTCAGCATTGCTAGATTTTAAAATACATTTGATGTCTGGATAGAGTAGTAAAATATCTGTAATTCTTGTTGACTCATTATCAGAAATAATTTGCAAGTTTTGAGCTACACACTGCCTTGGTTGAAATGGAACTTGCTATAAACAAGGCCCACTCTTATGATCAAGAAGGAAATAAAACCTGAAACGGCTATAGTTAGATGTGATGGTTTGAGTGTTACCTGCCCCCCAACACTTAAGAAAAATCACCCAGACTAGACTCAGCCAAGCTGGAAATTGGAGAATGAAGCTTTATACATACAGATTAGCACAATATACAAGCAGATATTTGCAACATGTACAGCTCTATACAGAAATATGCAAGTTAAAAGGTAATACAGAAACACAACAGCTCTCCCAGAAACCAGAGTCCCCAGGAGGGGCTCCTAAGCAGCCATTCCACCTTCTTCCCACTCCTCTACCTTACCCCAGACTTTGCCTTATGTTGAAAGTGAGTTTGGAGAGTCAGCCAGGAGGGTTAGGAAGCAGACGGATTAGTCACACAGGTGGTTAGAGAGAGAAGTTCGTGCAGCGCCAGAGCTCAAGAGCAAATCTGTTATCTATGCTCGTGTTCTTGTTCTTATACATCCCAGCAAGCCTATGAGTGCAGCAGACATCACCATTGTTTCCTTTTCACAGCCTAGCATCCAATTCTTCTCACCAAAATATCCCAGCTAGGCTCAAACTAGCACATTAGACCAAATCTCTGCACGACTATTGCAATGCTTTCTGTCTCCACTCCCTCTCCTTGTAGGGTGGAACAAGGAGAAAGAGGCAAATAACAGGAAAACCCTTAGGACTTGAGACCAGGAAGAAACAACAGCAAACCCCCCCCCCCCCCCCAAAAAAAAAAACAAAAAACCACAAACCAAAAAACCACACCAAATTTAATTAAATATACAAAATGATAAAAAGTACCACTGGATGTAGCAGGTAAGGATAACAGAGAGAAGGAGAGGCAGCATTAAACTGGCCTGGCAGGATTTATGCCCTACTAGGACAACTTTGATTATAATTTTTGCCCTGAATAAAGCCTTTTTTTTTTTTTCCAAACATACATACTATCTAATGCTATAACTGTGCATAAGAAAGCACAGTGCAGCAAGAGCTTTCAAGGCTCCATAAGTAGTGATTACCCCTACACTACTTGTCAACATGTAATAATGATCTTTTCTGAAGAAAAGAAATGTTGCCATCATGTCTAAAGTACTACAGCTGTCTTTTTCTTTGTAATGATCTACTTTAAATGAAGAGACTCATTTGGATGAATAAAGAAGTGTATTTCAAGTAGCTCAGTAATTTGTAGGTTTTCAGCCTAGAATCAAATATTTTCTTTCTGTTGTATGTAATTTGTGTCTCTCAAGAACCCTTGTTTTCCCTGCAAATACAGAGTCCCTAGAATTGCAGTAACTATATTGTTTTAATCAAATCAATTTGAATAAATACCAAAGAGCAATATGGTAGAACAGAAAATGAATTAAATATTCGGTTTGTTGCAACTGAAGGTAAAAGCTGGCATTTTAGTGATGACCATTCTAAATTCAGTAGTTGCTGTAATATATTGTTACAAGTGCTAAATAAATGCTTAATTAGATTTTTGTAAGTCTGAGAGAGAAAAATATTTCAAATCTAAGAACAGGAGTTAAACAAGGCTATAGAATTCATAGAATCAGCCAGGTTGGAAGAGACCTCCAAGATCATCCAGTCCAACCTAGCACCCAGCCCTGTTCAATCAACTAGACCATGGCAATAAGTGCCTCATCCAGGCTTTTTGAACACCTAAATTATTCTGACACAAAATCAATTTGCCTGTTTACCTGCAGACCTAACATCATGCTCTTATGTATAGTGTCACTGTATTATAACTGTACAAGGTTAATGACCTCTCTCAATTAGACCAATCTTGAGTATTTTCAGCAATTGGTGATGCAATTCGTTTTTCAAAAGAGCACAGCATTTACATATATATATATATATATATATATATATGTCCTGCCTGACAAACCTGGGGGCCTCCTATGAACAGGTCACAATATTAATAGATGAGTGGTGAGCAACTGATGGCATTTACCTGGACCTGAGCAAGGCTTTTGACACTGTCCCACACCACATCCTGGTCTCTAAGCTGTTGAAACACTGGTTTGATGGGTGGACCACTAGATGGCTTGATGGCTGCATCCAAAGAGTGGCTGTCAATGGATCTATGTCCAAATGGAAGCCAATGATAAGCAGAGTCCCTCAGGGATCAGTCCTGGGACCAGTCTTGTTCAATATCTTTGTCAGTGCTATGGACAGAAGCACTGAGTGCAGCCTCAGCAAGTTTGCTGACAACACCAAGCTGTGTGGTGCAGCAGACAGGCTGGAGGGAAGAGATGCCTTCCAGAGAGACCTGGCCAGGCTGGAGAAGTGGGCACAAGACAACTTCAAGAGGTTCAACAAGAACAAGTGCAAGGTCCTGCATCTGGGTTGAGGCAATGCCAAGCACAAATCCAGGCTGAGCAGTGACTGTCTGCAGGGCAACCCTGAGGAGAGGGACTTGGGGATGCTGGTGGATGAGAAGCTGACCATGAGCCAGCAGTGTGCACTTGCAGCTCAAAGGGCCAACCAGATGCTGGGCTGCACCAGGAGAAGTGTGACCAGCAGGTGGAGGGAGGTGATGCTCCCCCTCTTCAAAGGCATGAAGAGTTGAAGTTCCTCTTGCATAAGAAACACTCTAAGTTCTTTGGATATTTCAATAAACTATAATCCAGCCTGGACCTTTCCCTTGAGGAAATGTGTTCTAGAGACAGAATCCATGAATCATTCTCTGAATCAATGACTAAGAAGTCAAATACAAATTCCCTCTCCAACAGTAATTATCAGACCATCTCATTCATTAAGTTTGCCAATATCCTGACCAAAATAAATGAATGAGTTGTAACCAAATAATTTCAACTTCAAAGGTCAAGTAGATGTAGTGCAACATAGTCTTGACTGTAGGAAGGTGAAGATATCTTACAACTTTTAGCTACAATGTTTCTGGACATACAACTAACATTTTTAAGAGACAATTATGTATTTCCATTTCCTCTGTCTACTAAAATCAATGACAATATCAAGAACTTTACCCATATTTTATTAGCAATTAATTATGTAGAAACAATGATCTGATAATATCAGACTACAAAGACTGCAACTACAATTTATACCATCTCTATGTCAAGCAGAGAAGATAAATTGTAAGCACTGTTGGAAGGAAGGAAAAAAAAAAACCAAACAAGAGAATCAAACAAAATAGTTGAAACGTATCTGAAATCTCTCTCTTTCAAAGAAGCAAAGAATTCCTAAGTTAACAGTAAGACTTTTCTGAGATGGTGATTAATTCTTTAGCCTGTGGAATGTTTCTCAGCACTCTCTGAAGAGTTTCAGTTCTGTCAGTGGTGCTGGGTTGATGGTTGGATTTGATGACCTTGAGGGTGTTTTCCAACCTTAATGAGTCTGCAGTTCCCAACAGGACCCAAGTGGAGCTCAGCAAGTCCACTGATACTTGCAGAAAGCCTGGGAGAGGAGCCCTGTGGAAAACCTGGATTCTCACCTTGCCCCACTCCCCTCCTTTAAACCTTCAACTCTTTCACTTGGCAAGGTCAGTCCAGTACGAGGCTGACATGTAACAGGTAGACAGGGTTAGAGAAAGGATTAGAGGCAGGTTCCTCCTCATTTCTCACCTGCCTTAACCTGGGGAAAGGTAGCTTTAAAGGCAGGAGGCAGGGTACCTATATAAAGGTAAATTATAAGGCATAAGATAAACTATAAGCACTCTTGAGAGGTGTGCTAGTTTGAAGCAGGCTAGAATGTTTTGGTGAGAAGAACTAGATTACAGGCTGTGAAAGGAAAACGATGGTGATGGCTACTTCCCTCATAGGCTTGCTGAGATGTATAAAAACGTAAGTCAAAACATAGATAACACACTTGGCACCACTCTCGCTGGGGCTGCTGGCTGAGCTGCTTCTCTCTAACCTCACCTTCCTTTTTTTGGACTAATCCACTTTGCTTCCTAACCCCCTGGCTGAGCCTCCATTCTTCCTTGGGACTGGGGTAAGGTTGAGAGGGGTAGGGGGAAGGTGCAGGGGTGGTTGAGAGCCCCTCCTGGGGACTCAGGTTTCTGGGAGGGCTGTTGTGTTTCTGCATTACCTTTTACCTTGTCTATTTCTGTCTATAACTGTATATACTGTAAATATCTGCTTGTATACTGTACCAGCTGTACATATAAGCTTCATTAAATTTCCAGAGCCAGCTGAGTCTAGTCTGGGTGATTTCTAAAGTGTTGGGGGGGTGGGGAACACACAAACCATCACAAGACATAAAAAACCAAACAAGAGAATCAAACAAAATAATTGAATCATATCTGAAATATCTTTCTTTCAAAGAATCAAAGAATTCCTAAATCAACAGTAATACTTTTCTGAGCTGGACCTTCAATGGGTGTGCATATCCATACAAGCTTCAGTATTAAATTCAGGCACTTTTTCAGGGGTTTATTTCATATGACTTGAGGTTTGGTTACAAAATCTTTCCTATCCATAACATGGAAAAAAAAAAAAGTGAGTTAGCCAATACAAGTAATTTTGCACTGCAGTTCTTCCTGACATGTTCAGGATGAAATTATACATTAATCTGTCACTGCTTCCCATCTATTGAAACTTCTTCCTTTTGGATGAGCAGATCACCTGAAAATGTCATTTTCATGTTCTGAGGTGATGTTATGCATTTATCCATGAAAGTACCATAATATATCTGTCTATTGATCTATCAATCTGTTATGTATCTATGATGTGTCAGTCAATCATTCAAGCTACCTCTATGTCTATTCATCTATTTATATACCTGTTTCTCTACCTCCTATAACCATTGCTAGTGGTCTGATGAAACTGAAGAGGGGAGAAAGGATCTAGGAGGCAGACTTGGAAAAGTTGTTCTTTTTCTGTGATTATAGGTGTCTCTGTCTGAACTCTAGGTAAAATGAAGAGGTATTTATTAAGACTAAAACAAGAGTATTGCTATTTCACTATACTTTGACTGTCACAATGTGTCCAGAGAAGGGCCACAAAGCTGGTGAAAGGCCTGGAACACAAACCCTATGAGGAGAGGCTGAGGGAGCTGGGGGTGTTTAGCCTGCAGCAGAGGAGGCTCAGGGGTGACCTCATTGATGTCTACAACTACCTGAGGGGAGGCTGTAGCCAGGTGGGGTTGGTCTCTTCTCCCAGACAACCAGCAAGAGAACAAGGGGACACAGTCTCAAGTTGTGCCAGGGGAGGTCTAGGCTGGATGTTAGGAGGAAGTTGCTGATAGAGTGATTGGCATTGGAATGGGCTGCCCAGGGAGGTGGTGGAGTTGTCATCCCTAGAGGTGCTAATAAAAGCCTGGATGGGGCACTTAGTGCCATGGTCTGGTTGACTGGCTAGGGCTGGGTGTTAGGTTCGACTGTATGATCTTGGAGGTCTCTTCCAACCCACTTGATTCTATGATTCTAACTGTCAGGAAAAAAAAATTGCATTCTAATGATTTGTAATAATGGAAGGAAGGGGAAGTAAACCAAAGCAAAATGAAACCAAAAGAAATAATACAACCCAAAAGTCCACCCTTGGAATATTTCACTAACATATAAAAAATACTATTTGCTCAGAGCAAAATTATTGTTTGCTCAACCAAAATTTGCTGAGGGTCAATGTTAATGGATCTTGAAAAGCACCAACACACAATGGCTTTCACACTGCTTTGTTTTAAAATTTTCATATTCTCTTCAGGAAGCAGTAATTAAAAATCAGCTTTGAAATGTGCCACAGTATTAAAAATAATTGTTCTGTATTTCTTCTCTTGCTTCTGACACTTCTATTCAGGCTAAGAACTTAAAATGTAGAAATGCCACCTTTCTAATGGGTTTATTCCTATGTTGCTTCATGAATTTTAGGCAATAAAGGTTTACAAACATTAAAAAGAAAATACTTATTAAGAAAAAGTTTTACTTTTCACATATCTCATCAACAGAGAGAAAAATCAGCATCACTTAAAGATGTGGTTTGACATCTCTTATATCAGGTAATTTTATTATGGAGGCTGGAGAACAAACCGACCTTTTAGATGATGGATTAAAGGTATGAAGGTTTGTGGATGATTTCTTTATGGAAATACAAAGGAATTAAATTAAAACCATTTATTTGGTCCACAAACTCTTTGCTCAAAGTAAAACTGTATTTGACAATAGAATCATAGAATCAGTCAGAAGGGACCAGGAGGATCATCTAGTTCCAACCCCCCTGCCATGCCCAGGGACACCCTATCCTAGATCAGCCTGGCCACAGCCTCATCCAGCCTGGCCTTAAACACCTCCAGCCATGGGGCCTCAACCACCTCCCTGGGCAACCCATTCCAGCCTCTTACCACTCTCATGCTGAACGGCTTCCTCCTCATGTCTACTTTGAATCTCCCAGCTCCAACTTTGCTCCATTCCCCCCAGTTCTGTCACTCCCTGATATCCTCAAATGTCCCTCCCCAGCTTTTTTGTAGGCCCCCTTCAGATACTGGAAGGCCACAAGAAGGTCACCTGGGAGCCTCCTCTTCTCCACACTGCACAGCCCCAACTCTTTCAGTCTGTCCTCATAGCAGAGCTGCTGCAGCCCTCTGAGCATCCTCATGGCCCTTCTCTGGACATGCTCCAGCATGTCCATATCCCTCTTGTAATGGGGGCTCCAGAACTGGAGGCAGTACTCCAGGTGGGCTCTCACCAGAGTGGAGTAGAGGGGCAGAATCAGCTCCCTCCACCTGCTGGCTACACTTCTCCAGATGCAGCCCAGGCTCTGATTAGCCCTCCAAGCTGCAAGTGCACACTGCTGGCTAATGTTGAACTTCTCATCTACCAGCACCCCCATTGTGATGGATGATAGAAAATGAAATATCCAACGAGGAGGCTAACCTCAGTGGTGTCAATTGCTTACATCAAAGAGAGCAGGTATTTCATCATTACAGAATCCTGAGCTAGTTGCTACACAGTTTCATGAGGTCGTTATGTCCAGTAATGCAGCAACATCAAGTATGGTTCATTTTCATAGACAAATGAAACTGTAATAGCTGTATTAGATAAAGATTAACACATGAAAGAGGTTGTCAGTGCAGTGGGTAAATTTGGAAAGAAAATTTACTTAATGATGTGGAAGACAGTGAATTAAATAGAAAGCAGATAAAAAGTGGAAGGGATGTATCAAAGTAGCAGATTAACCTCGTGTTTCTTTGTTAAGAAAACTTTGTTTTTCTTCAGGCAAAGTCAGTGTTTTACTAAACTACTTTATCTGGACTTCAGTAGAGCAGTTGATATATTGCCAGGGGAGATATTATTAATTAAGATGAAGGAGATGGAGATTAATGTAAGAATAGCTGGACCAATCAGTCTGTTCTGAAAAGGAAACAACTGGTAAGGAAGGATGTTACTAGTAGTGTTTCAGAAGGAAAGATTTTGAAATATGCTGATAGTACAAAACTGCAATGCAGCAATATAAAGAAAATATGAACAGGGTCAAGCAGAGGACAGCAATAATAGAACTGAATTAAAAGAATATAGCACAGTACAAAATTAGATACTTGGAAGTAATGGTAAAAAAAAAATCTGTATCAACCTGGACCTCCAAAAAACCAATAAGAGGAGGAAAATCTATGTATCAGTAGACCATAGGATGATGTAATCTTTGGTCTCCTAAATCTCTTACAAGCAAAATAAAACATATTTTTATTTATTTATTTATTGTTATTTTATTTTATTTACAAGCTGCCAAGGAGGGTTGTTGAGTCTCCCTCTCTGCAGATATTCAAAACCTGCCTGGATGCATTCATGTATGATATGGTTTACGAGATCCTGCTCTGGGATGGGTAACAAGCAGGATGAACTGGAATCCATTATGCAGCAAGTTGTGCTGGGGGAGGTCTAGGCTGGATGTTAGGAGGAAGTTGTTGGCAGAGAGAGTGATTGGCATTGGAATGGGCTGCCCAGGGAGGTGGTGGAGTCACCATCCTTGGAAGTATTCAAGAGGAGCCTGGCTGAGGCACTTAGTGCCATGGTGTAGTTGACTGTCTAGGGCTGGGTGCTAGGTTGGACTGGATGAGCTTGGAGTTCTCTTCCAACCTGGTTGATTCTCTGATTCTATGAACATGCATATATGTATGCTTGCATGTTGACATGTTGCTTGAGGAAAAGTCAAGGTGGAAACTAGCAGCCTATTTTGTAGTAGAAATTCTGATCCATTTGAGCTTTTCCTTCTATTATTTGTGGAATAAGCTACATTCATTCAAGCATATCAGTAGCTGTCTTTTTAATTTTTCTTTCCACTCTGCACTGTATGACTTCTTTGCTACTGATATGCTTTAGTCTAATAGTTTCATTAATAGATCTTTTAAAATTGGGTATAAAAAGTACTAGAAACGTGTTCATATTGCACACCAATGGAATTCCACTGTGAAATCTGCCTTATCAAAATGAGGTAAAACATTTACATAATAAAGATTATATTGGCATTTCACAGCAACTCACAAGGAAGTCTAGGATTCACTACACAGGTTTTGAAAGCAGACCAAGGATTATATTTTGACTCCATTGTTCTGGATGGTTTACTATGTGACACAGAAGCTTAAAGGTATGCTTCTTCTGTCAAGCTTTTCCCTTTGTGTTTCCTGCCTAGCTGAGAACAGTAGATGGAAACTACATGGTCTGCTACAGATCATGGTGCTCTTCATTAAGGAAAACTGTAGTTTAAAGGAAAGATTTCATGTTCCACAGTCCTTTTCAAAAGGAGCTCAAAGTGAGAAAACTTGTAGGCTGAGGAATTATTTATTTGCTTTGGGTTTACACTGAATCAAATTTATGGTAAGAATGAATAGCTGAAAGTTTGCTGTTTATGATGCTCAAACAGCCTGGAATCCTCCAACAGAAAGAAAAAGTGAATGCATTAGTTACATTGTTCAGCTTGATGGCTTTGTACTTATGTAATTATATGTCTATGTGCTTACATAATTATTGTGTCACTTAAGCTTCCTCAGAATTACACAGACTTTCACTCAATTTTCCAAAGGCAGGCATCATTCTAATATAAAAAAAAATCATCAAAATCCATGTAGCTTTAATTTCACAGATACATACATTTTTGTGATGTAAATCTAAGCCAGAAAATTCAGAGACTTGATGAACCATGACCACACCTGTCAAGGTTATTTTCCTTTAATCCTTGTGGCATTCATAAAGTGAACAATGTTGAATCTGAATGTAGATGGCACTAAGATGGAAGGAAGTGTTGATTGACTTGAGGGTAAGACAGCTCTGTAGAGGGACCTGGAAAGACTATATCAATGGGATGAGGCCATTGTATGTGCTTAAATTAAGGCCAAGTGCTGTGTCCTACATGTGGGTCATAACAATCCTGAGCAACACTACAGTCATGGGAAAGAGTGGCTGGAAAGCTGCTCAGAAAAAGACTTTGGGATGTTGATCAGCATCTGGCTGTGAGTCAGCAACTGTGCCCTGGTGGCCAAGATGGCCAACATCATCCCAGCCTATATCAGAAACTATGATGATAAGGACCAGGGAAGTGACTGTTCCAGGTTACTCAGCACTGGTGAGGCCACAATTTGAGTACTGTGTTCAGCTTTGGGTCCCTCTCTACAAGAAAAACATTGAGGCACTGCACTGTACCCAGAGAAAGGCAATGAAGCTGGTGAAAGGTCTGGACAACTAGTCCTATGATGAGTGTCCAAGGGATTTAAAGTGGACAAAAAGAGGCTGAAGAGAGACCTCACTGCTCTCTGTGACTCGTCTCTTCTGCCAGGCAACCACCAATAGAAAAAAGGGACACAGTCTCAAGTTGTGCCAGAGGAAGTATAGGCTGGATGTTAGGAGGAAGTTGTTGGCAGAGAGAGTGATTGGCATTGGAATGGGCTGCCCAGGGAGGTGGTGGAGTCACTGTCCCTGGGGGTGTTCAAGACAAGACTGGCTGAGGCACTTAGTGCCATGGTCTAGTTGACTGGCTAGGGCTGGGTGCTAGGTTGGACTGGATGACCTTGGAGGTCTCTTCCAACCTGGTTGATTCTCTGATTCTATGATACTCTGATTCTATGATTCTATGAAAGGATGTTGTGGCAAGGTGAGCGTTGGTCTGCTCTTCCTCGTGACAAATGATAGAAGGAGAGAAAGCAGCCCCAAGCTGCACAAGGCAAGGTTTAGATTAGATATGAGAATAATCTTCTACACTGAAAGCATTGCCAAGCACTGAAATAAACTCCACAAGAAGGTGGCTGAATCCCCATCCCTTGAGGTGTTTAAAAGACAGCATAGATGTGGTGCTAAGGGGAAGTGGTTCAGCAGCAGGCTTGGTAGAATTAGGTAATGATTGGACCTGATAATCTTGAAAATCTTTTCCAACTAAAACAATTCCACTATTCTGTTCTCTAAATCTTCTAAGTGTTAGAGGAAAGAGATTGTATGGGTATTCTTAATGTATGTAATAACAATTGAACCCACTGTAATGCAGAATACCCATGAATGGCTCTATTAAATCTTACAGGAAAAGCACAGCTGTATTATCTTGAATCTTTTGTATAATTACATAAAGCAACCAACCAGGAAATGGACTATTTTAAGCTATTCTTCATTTTTCTTTCTGAATTGCTTTATGCTTCCTTTTGGTGTTGTTTGCACATTTATTTGATGGGTTTTAATTAAAACTCTGGAAGCAGTACCCCAGTAAAACATTGTGTTCTAGGATTGCTTTTTCCTTTCCCTTCACATAAGGGTTTCTTAGGTCTGCATTTGAGGGTCACTGCTTTTTTTGACTGATCTTTTTTTTTCTTGTTGGCCCCATGAGTCATTCCTTTCTTTTGGCACAATGATTGAAGTGTAAAAGGATGAGTAGGAAACAACTCAATTCTGTAAATTCTTTTAGGGCTCTCTGCTTGGAAACTCTTTTAGTGTCAAGAAATGCCAATGTCTCCTTCACCTCTTATTAAACTTTCAGAATACAAAGTCAGTTACAAACATAACTTAATCCTGTGTAATATGTTCTTAATAAGCAGTGAACTAAAGAAAGACAAGTATCTCAAGAAATATAAGGTAAGGAATTTTATCAAGTCTCTTACTCTCAGTTCAGCTAATATTTACAGTTTTTACCTTGAGGTTAGTGGTATCTGAAGTGAAATTTAAAGTGTTAGAAAAACTGTATCTCTGCCCTGTACCTGAAATGACAAATGAGTAAACAATTTCAGATGTCAAATCTCAAGCAGTATTCCAGTTTCAATATTAACCTCAGTTCTGGGTCATGCAACACTGTCATGCAGTGACAGGTAATTTTAAAGAGAAGCTGTTTGTATCTTGTTCTGTACAATGAGAACATTAAGACAATACTTTGTGTTATTTGTAACTGATTTTGGTGTGTGATGATTTGGGTGTTACCTGCCCCCTTACACTTATGAAATCACCCAGACTAGGCTCAGCCAAGCTGGAAGTTAAAGACTGAAGCTTTATATGTGCAGCTTAGCACAATATACAAGCAGATATTTACAATATATAGAGCTAGACACAGAAATATACAAGTTAAAGGTAATACACAAACATAGCACCCATCCCAGAAATCAGAGTCCCCAGAAGGGACTCCCAGCTACCTTTTCACCTTCTTTCCACCCTTCTACCTTATCCCAAGAATTTGCCTTACGTGCAAGGTGAGCTTGAAGGGTCTGCAAGGGGATGGGGGTAGAAAGCAGAAGGATTAGTTACACAGAAAGCAGCCCAAGGAGAAAGCACAGGCTTCAACAGAGACACACACTCTGTCTTATGTTTTGTGTTCTTGTTCTTATACATTTCAGCAAGCCTATGAGTGCAGTAGACATCACCATTGTTGCCTCTTTACAGCCTATAATCTAATTTCTTTCACTAAAATATTCCAATTTGTCTCAAACTAGCACACAGTGTTTAAAGGACTAAGCCTACTTACTACCAGGACTGCTTAGAAGGGAGGTTAAGGTGATGAGTAGATGTGAGATTCCAATGTCTTTATTGCCTCACAGAGGATGGGACAGCTCCTGATGCCATGGTTTAAAAGCATTGAAAGGCCAAGGGGCACATCACACTATGCACAGCTCTGGAGGCACCACTTCTGCCATGCAAGGTGTGATGGGGAAATGGCTACTTGCAGCCAAATGAGCATGTAGGCACCGTGCCCAACAGATTGGCTGCTCACCGCCCACAGAGATGGCCCCATTGAGCCACTTCCACCACACTCTGCACCAGTCCCATGATATCTGCCAGCTCCATGGCAGTCTGTCCCTCTGGCTACTACCGCCACTCTGCACTGCCTACAGATCCCTCTGCCAGTACCACTCCACCCATCTCAGGGCTGCTCCATTTCTGCCACTGCCACGGAGGGCTCTCCTTTTCCAAGTCTGGGTCTGCTGTCAAGAACTTGGGACTGTTTCTGTGATAATTCTACAAGTTGAATCCAGAAAATAGTGATAACCATTCCTTTGCTCCTTGATTATTTTTCTCTCTCTTTCTTCTCCTGTCTCTCTCTTCTTTTCCATCTACTTTTCCTTCCCATTTTCCCTCTGGTCTGGTCCAATCTAATATATCCTATCCATCAGCTGTTTGGTCTCAGTTCTCCTTTATTTCCCCAAGGGAATGATTTGAGTCTTAGCACAATCTCTCCATGGCCATGGTTGGTGCAGAATAACTGGGTCACAACAGTAAGCACAAGGGAACAAAATGAGTCTCACGAGCAACAAGGAGTCTACCATATATTTGTGTTGAATGAAAAATATACAAGGAATAATGGAGCAAGATGAGGTAAAAATAAATGTGCCTTCCTTCCTCTTCCCTCCCTTCCTCCCTCCTTTCCTCCCTTCATTCCTCCCTCTCTCCCTCCCTTCCTCCTTACTAGCTTTTCCAGGTGCTCATACGCTAATCTAAGAAGGGAAATAAAATGTTTACATTTGACTTTTCACTAGTTATTTAACAGGGGAGTTTTGTTTAAAGTAATGAAATGACCTGAAGTAGTGCCAGGGGAGGTTCAGACTGGGTATTAGAAAAAAGTTCTTTACTGAAGTCCATTGGAATAGGTTTCCCAGAGGAAAGCCAGGGAGGTCAGGCATTGCAATGTGCTGTCCAGGGAGGTGGTTGAGTCACCAGCCCTGGTGATTCAAAGTCATTTGGATGTGGTGCTTAGGGATGTGGTTTGAGGGTGAACTTTGTAGAGTGGTGATAATGATTGGAGTTCATGATCCTGAGGGTCTTTTACAACCAGAATGTTTCTGTGATTTCCTCTTTCTGTGAAAGTAGTGACATCACCATGGTTTAATGATCATGGTCCAAGAGGTATTTTTGATCTGGACCTTTAGCTAGAAGGGTCAGAACTTGTCTTGTAACACATGAACATGTAAACCTAGATACAGGTTATGCTTATATAGTAATTCTGAATCACTTCCTATTTACCCTCTGTTTCTAATTCAGGAGGTGTGTTTTCTCAGTTGCTTACAGAAGAGCCTTGCTGGGGAAAATGAGACAGGTCCACTTAATGGCACAGTTATAAATAAGCTGATTTATGAGTCAGTCCTCTTACTACCTTTGAAGAAAAAAAAATAAAAGAAAAAGCAAATTTCAAGTCTTTCATGGCCTTCAGACATATTATTTATGCATCTTTCAGTTGAAAGAATGTTCCCCAATTATGCAGAAACCTGACAAGGTTGTTTGATACAGAAGTTCTTAGCAATACTGCTTGAAATTAGAAATCATTGGGGTACTATAAAGATGCAAAGATTTTCATCAGAAAGGCTAAGAAATGTGTGAATGGAAAATGAATGGGAATGTCTGGGTGTGAAGGCAGCAGCAGGAATATGTAGCTGGGAAGGGGCTCTCCTGTGCCTGTGTTAGTAGCATCCAGAACATCAGATCCTCAGTCCCAAGCACATTTACATTTAATTTCATAAACCACCCAGATTTGGAAAGATGGTCACAGATGTGTATTAGAATAGATAGAGCACTGGGTTCAAAAAGGCCATCTTCATTGGTCACAGATCCAGAAGACATGAAGAGGACATTGTAACTATCTTCCTATCTTCAACATAATTACTAAAGGGTTCATCCTAACATCAGCACACAGCACTGAAGTGGTCAACTACTGGTCAAATAGCCTGAACACTCGCACCCTGATCTCTGATCTCTTGGGCATCATGTACATTCTAGTGTTTCTGTGGTGAGAGTGGAAGAAAGTAAAGAAAGAATCATTTATTTTTTTCTCTTAAATAAAATCTTTTCCCTCCTCTAATGTCTTGCATCTACATTTGCCACATTGCAGGTAGAGTGCCACAGTATTTCCTATGAAGAAGTGTTACACATATCCACAAAATTACAGAGAGCAGGTGAAAGATATATAGAGTGGCAATAAGATATTACATCTTTGTAGACAAACAATGTGTAGTGTAATGAGAATCACACTTCACCCCATATACTATGCAGAATGCATCAGGCCAGTCTTCATCAATAAGCTATGAAATGTAAACCACTTTGCACTAGGTGTCCAAAAAGAGTCTTACTCCCTGGTGTGATGCTTTTGGGAGTTATCCGCCTCCCCCCACACTTAGGAAAAATCACCCAGACTAGACTCAGCCAGCTGGAAGTTAAAAAATGAACCTATATTTACAGCTTAGCATAATTTGCAAGGATATATATATATATATGTGATATTTACAGTTGTGCACAAGTTTAAAGTAATACAGAACCACAATGCCCCTCCCAGAACAATCGGATTGCCAGGAGGGCTCCTGACCCGAAACTCCTCCCTCCCTTCAGAAGTAA
The DNA here is from genome assembly GCF_015220805.1 of Pogoniulus pusillus. Classification (NCBI taxonomy): domain Eukaryota; kingdom Metazoa; phylum Chordata; class Aves; order Piciformes; family Lybiidae; genus Pogoniulus; species Pogoniulus pusillus. The sequence goes on from NC_087268.1 coordinate 44,756,479, forward strand.
CCAGACCAATCCCTGTATATCTCATGCGATAAATCTGGGGAGATCTGAGGTCAGATGTCAAAAAAGACAACAGGGAGGTTAGAGGAAAAAGAGTTAGGTCGGATTAAAGAGTCAAGGCAAAGGCAATCACGGAGACCCACTAGAGAGAAGGAACAGAAGTGAGAGCTGAGAAGTGTGTGAGAAGGGAGTGTCTTATCTATATGTTGACTAATTGCATTTCTGAGCAGAAGAATGGGTGATAGAAGGTGGTTGGGGTTTTTTTTCTTTCTTCTCACAGCTTCTCTCAGTAAAATATTCCAATTAGCCTCAAACCAGCACACCTGGCTGTTCCCAAGGGCCATTAAAAAGAGCTTTTTAAAGGATACAGTAATAATAATACACAGGTTAATATTGTTATGAGGTAAGTCTATATAGGACAAGGACTCAAGTGGTGGCTTACTGGCCAATTTCACAAAAGAAATGCTTTGGGTTATATATATGTAAATGAATATAAAGCTTTTTCAAGGCAGAGAGCCTGATCTTGTCTCTTCTAATCTGCCATAAAAATTCATCATGTGAGAAATATGCATGAGGAATTGAACGGGCATGCATCCAGCATATTATCATAGCACAGGCATTGGAAACACTATTTCTTAAGTAAGGAAGGACCATCTACGAATTGCTGACATATAAAATGTCTCTGTATTGGCATCTGAACACTGTAGATTTTCAGAGAAATGAAAATGATGAATGAGGACTGATGTGGTATCTGATCAACTTCTAGTCTGTCACATTTCAAGTCAGGTTTCTTTGGCACTTCAGGAACCTTTGTGCTCCATACTGCTTCTGAATTGCTCAAAAACATTACGGAGAGGAGAGGAGAGGAGAGGAGAGGAGAGGAGAGGAGAGGAGAGGAGAGGAGAGGAGAGGAGAGGAGAGGAGAGGAGAGGAGAGGAGAGGAGAGGAGAGGAGAGGAGAGGAGAGGAGAGGAGAGGAGAGGAGAGGAGAGGAGAGGAGAGGAGAGGAGAGGAGAGGAGAGGAGAGGAGAGGAGAGGAGAGGAGAGGAGAGGAGAGGAGAGGAGAGGAGAGGAGAGGAGAGGAGAGGAGAGGAGAGGAGAGGAGAGGAGAGGAGAGGAGAGGAGAGGAGAGGAGAGGAGAGGAGAGGAGAGGAGAGGAGAGGAGAGGAGAGGAGAGGAGAGGAGAGGAGAGGAGAGGAGAGGAGAGGAGAGGAGAGGAGAGGAGAGGAGAGGAGAGGAGAGGAGAGGTGAGGTCCTGGTATTTATCAACTGGACAGTTATTTGACTTTGCCCCTAAGTGAATAAAAAGTCTGAGCTTTCATTTTATACTTGGACCACATGTCAAGCAGGATGGAAAACTTTATAAGCTCACTAAAATAGTGTGTGTGGTGGGTTAAGACCCACCACCCATATTTGAAATTTACCAGAGCAGCTCAGAAGGCTTTGAAGTAAGATAAAGCTATATTTACAACAAAGCTAAATTTACAAGCATACGTACACAATATATTTACAAGTATTTACAGATATACAAATTAGAAATAATAAAGGAATCCTCCCTTCTGGACAAAGAAACTGCCCAGAAGGTGCCCAAAGCCTCTTTCTCTCTCTCTCTCTCCCTTCCCAGACAGACAAACAAATCAACCAGCCAAGCTTACATTGCTTTCTGGTTAGCCAAGATTATTAAAAGATATCAAAACAGAGCAAAGGGGATGTGAAAGGGAGAAGTGTCCCAGAGCAAATTGGGAGAAATTGTTTGGATTTTGGCTTTTTTATCCCTCTCAGCAAATCAATGAATGATGGAGACCTCATTATTATTTCCTTTTTACAACCAATGACCTAATTTCTCTTATTAAAATATTCCAAGTAGCCTCAAACTAGTACAGCTTCAAAATGGCCCTTGAAGTGCAGCATCATTAATCTCTCTCTTTATTATGTCTAAATAAATTTCAGTCTTCTGTGACCTTATAATCAGAATGGAAAAAAATTAACCCAAAAATGTGCTAATCACAAGAAAACACTGATGCTGTTATTTCCTTTTCTTAGTGTTAGTTTGTTCATAAGTCATGTAAGTAAGTGTTACCTCTATTTATGTTGAGTTGAAATGATATTTACTGATGTTCAGCTCTGCTGAAGCTAAAAGTACAGTAATCTTCAGTCACTGCAGATGGTATTTCAATGTATAGATTGAGTAAAGTTACCCCTAATGTCAACGTAAATATATCAAAGTTTCCAGAAAGCAAACTTTGGCCTGTTCAGAAAACTGATTGACAAAGTCCCCTGGGAGACCACCCTGAAGGATATAAGAGTCCAGGAAGGTTGGACTCAAGATAGAAGCCCTTAAAGGCACAGGAGCAGGCTGTGTGCTGAAAAATGAGTCAGAGGGGAAGGCATCCAGCCTGGCTGAATATGGACCCTTGGCTGTACCTGAAGGAAAAAAAAGAGGATCCATGGCCTTTGGAAGAGGGGACAGACCTCTCATGAGGTCTACCTCAAGCTACTTTTTATAATTAATTTTTTTTCAAGATATATTTTTTTATGAGAGTTGTTCCTCATGAGTTCCTTATTCTCCAATCTAGAATTTACTAATAGAAATCCAATGCTGCTTTAGAGTATCTATGAAGTGGTGATAAGCCATCAAGTAATTCCAGATGAATTTGGATATCCTGCTGACTCTATTGCAATTAAAAGGCACGCATTATAAAACTCAAGCCAGAAATGCCTACTTTTTATTGCTTCCTCCCAGAAAATAGCTCTTCAGTAAGTGGAAATTCAAGAGTAGAAATGCATATTGGAAGATAGAATCATAGAATTAACCAGGTTGGAAGAGATCTCCAAGCTCATCCAGTCCTACCTAGCACCCAGCCCTAGCCAGTCAACTAGACCATGGCACTAAGCGCCTCAGCCAGGCTTTGCTTGAACAACTCCAGGGACAGTGACTCCACCACCTCCCTGGACAGCCCATTCCAATGACAAATCACTCTCTCTGTGAAGAACTTCCTCCTAACATCCAGCCTAGACCTCCCCTGGCACAACTTGAGACTGTGTTCCCTTGCTGACAAACTTTGCATTAATGGGCATTGGAGTACAATTAGATAAATGGTCAAATAACTTTTGGTTTATTGAAATTGAATTCAGATTTACAATTTAACACAAAAACTATCACTGAATATATTGTCCTGGTTTGAGCAAGAACAAAACCAATTCTGTTCAATGGTTTTATTTTTCTGCTCAGTGTTGTGCTAGTTTGAGGCTAATTGGAATATTTTAATAAGAGAAATTAAAGCATTGGCTGTGAGAAAGAAACAGTAGTGATGTCTGTATCACTCATTTGTTCTGCTGAGGGACATAAATAGTCAAAATATAAGATAAGGCACTCACTTCTCACTTATCCTTTGGTCTGTATGGCTGATTGCATCTTGTCTTAACTCCTCTACATGAAACCTATGTAACTCTAACCATTTATTCTAACCTCCTTGTCAGCTGAGATAAGGGGTGAAGGGGGGGAAGGAGGTTGGAGGACCTCCTTGATGGTCTGTCCAGGAGGGAGTTTGAATTTCTTTATTACTTTTAACTTGTACATAATTGTAAATATCTGCATATATATTGTGTGTAAATGTTTGTATATTTGTGCACACTGTAAATAGAGCTTCATTCCTTAACTTCCAGCCGGCTGAGTTAGCCTGGTTAACCAAGCAGAGGGGGACAACTCCCAAACCATGACAAGTATCTTCTAAGTAACTGCACTTTTAAAAGTCAATGGCATTTTTTTGCAGGAAGTGTCTGCTTCTACAAGTGATAACATATTTGTTTGTAATTGTTTCCAAGGACTGGAATGCAGAAAGACTGTTACTTGTATTTGCTCCTATGAAGACCAAGATCACAGCTAAATCTTGTGTATCACTTTGAGGTTGCAGAAAGAAATAAGCAAATTGTCTGTGCAGGGAGGAAAGGACAGGACAGGTGACTCTAAATTGACCAACAAGATATTCCATTCCATACACATCACATTCAGTATAAAGTTGAGAGATCACGTGTGTCAACCTCTCCTCTTCAGTGGATTGCATCTGAGGAGAACTCTGCCCATTCTGCCTTCAATTCTGATCCTGTTGTTTCTGTCTGTCCAGTTCCAGAAGCCAGCTCATAAATTCTGTTCCTGTCTGTAGCTGAGTTCAACCAGGGATTTCTCCAGTTCCTGCCCGGAGCATCATCAGTGACAGTGACATAATTGCTGTCAGGGAGATCGAGTTCAATATTAACTTTACATATATTTGTATATATTTCTTTTTATTGTTATATTTTTCATTAAAGCTATTTTAGTTTTCCAATTCATAAGTCTTTCTCCCTTGTTCTGTTTTCTTCTCCTTTGGGAATGGAGCTGGGTTAATAGAGAGCAGACTTTGTTTAGTGGCTGGCCCAGCCCTAAACTTTAACAACATAGATTTTTTTTTTCCTGATACAGAACACTGTGGATTAATATAGTCTATTTCCTAGATTTTATTAACATGCATATTAGGAAATATAATGCAAAGCAATCAAATTCTAATTTTGTAAGTAAATTGACTTTTATTACTTTAAAATTACTTACTACTTGTTCTCACTAGTCACATTCTCATTGTGAATTTTCCATCACTTTTATTTTGAATAATTCAAAGCTGTCTCATTTGTTCTTTGGTATAGAATGTTATATTGAAATATAAAAATACTTCAGAGAAAATGGAAAGCATACAGTGGTCACACTATGAAAACATTGCTTTCCTGAGAGAGTGAAAAAATGGTGCTTAAGTTATGATACAGCAGGATAAAATGACTTGTGCTAGAAAAAAAATGTAAGGGAAAGGAAAGCATATAAAGGGCATGTAAACTGATGCATAAGTGGTTTATGTATTTATCTAGTTAGTTACTAATAGGAGATAAAGGCTACCTGTTGTCTCTGCATACATTAATTAGTGATGGACAAAATAACAGTGACATACAATAGCTGAAGCCAAAAGCCAAAGGCCATTTATTGCTATATCCACAGTCTTTTATAAGTCATTCTACAAGTTGTGGTAATTCTACAAGTTATAGAAGACAGTGATTGGATAAAATATCATTCCCAACATTCTTATCAGATAATAGTGAGGTAACAGGGAGATGTTAGCTATTTTAACACAGATTTCTTTCAGTTTTTTGTTCTAAGTTATGTCACTTCCATGCAAATTAAGGCCAGGCTGGATGAGGCTGTGGCCAGCCTGATTCAGGGTAGGGTGTCCCTGCCTATGGCAGGGGGGGTTGGGACTAGGTGATGCTTGTGGTCCCTTCCAACCTTAACTGATTCTATGAACTGTTACACAAGGTGACAATACCAATTTACTATGTTTTATACTCAGTCTTACTGCATCAAGGATACACAGGGATGTGCTCCAAAGACACATCATTCATCATGTTTAGCTGACTCCCTTTTTTGATTCCTGCAACCTGTCTCAGTCGTTGTTCATAATATTATATATTCATTTCTTTTTTTTTCCTTCTATGGTCTAGAATAGGATATCAGTGTAGTCAGATGTGTAGCAAGCAAAACAAAAATCAATGTCAGAGAAAGAAATCACACAAAATGCAGATTAATTGCAACTTCTTTTTCCTCTCACCTTGGAAGGGATTGAGGTAGAATTCTGATCTTCACTTTCTGTTACCTTTATTATTTCACATGACACAGTACTGTATTGCAGAAAAGTACCAATAAAGCTAGGTGGGTTAAAAAATGGAGATTGGAGTTCCAAGACTTCCTTTCTCAATGCTGTCAAATTGGTGAATGCAGCAAGCACCTAAGTTTTAGGCAATGTCAGTCCCAGTTAGTTACTTAAACGAGTCTGAATCTAATCCTGTACCTCTTTGACTTAAAAAACAAGACAAAAGAAACCAAAAGAAAACAAAAAAAACCCTCCTGTTCAATACAAATGGTACTTTCATATACGTGTTTGAAACTTTACATTATGCTATTTTATAATATATTTATGTTGTGAGCTATGAGAATTACTCATATTAAAATAGCATTTATTATGGTTGGGTTTATGTTGTCAGATCTGCTCACTGGCCTTATAAAGAGTGTGCTGTTGAACCAGTCCTTCCAATTGTTGCAGTAATCCTTTTGGTTGGTACTAACAATTATTGCCACTGACAGCAGCAGCCACCACATAGCAAAAAGATATTTACCTGAGAAAAGGAGTTACAAGTGATGCAAATGAAGCTGGAATACATGGTCAGTTTGGATACTCTGAGCTATGCTTTTTTAATGTGAAGCATAACCAGGTTAAGAGTTGTACTATTTATGTTTCCAGACAAAGATACCAGCCTTTTACTAGCAATGTTCATATGTAGATGGTAAGACTTAAAAATAATTACAAAAACACTTATAAAACCCTTAAAAAACAACTGGAATTGAGTATAACCCTCAGAAACACAAAAATAAAGTACAGTAAAATACAGCCAAGCAGAATCTGGAAGCAGGGCGTTTGATATAGTTGTTTGAGTAGAGTCCTTGTGAAGCATTGGAAAAAGAACAAAAGCAAGAGTTTTTAGTGGTTTTTGGTTTGGTCTGGTTTTGGTTTGGTTTGGGTTGGGTTTAAATAAGCAGGAAAAAACCCTGTCAAAGTTATCTGGGGCATAGCTTAAATGCGGTGCCAAATTTGGGTTTGTCCATGTAGACTGAGCCCACAATCAGCAGAAAGGAGGAAATTCTGCTTGAAGGGCAGTGAGATATTTTGAGATGGGAAGTTCACAATCTATTGAAATGTCTTCATTTAATACTATGTACAATATTGAAAGAACAGGTTGCCATTAAGTTAGAAGATGTCCATCTGCAAAGTATTTGAAGATGTCAGATGAAAGATGTTTACAGGTGGGCTGAAGTGAAAATTTGTTGGTAGTGATGTCAAAAAAAAGAGATATGTTTTCTGAAGGTGTTGTGGAGGCAGGAATTAATGTGTGGCCGAGTCAGCCAAATTTTTATACAAAAATAGTTATTTTATTTTCCCAAAAACCCGCCCCCAAAACTATATATACAAAGATTAATTTAGTTCAATTAGCAGATTCAGTTGCATGAGAATTATCTACAGGGATACCATCAATAATCTGACTATTTTGGAAGTCAGAAGTTGGAAAAGGCTTTAGCTATTAAATTATAGTGGTTTTCTTACTAATAAAGGGGAGCTGAGCCAAAATAACTCACGATCAGGTCTGACTTCCTGGTGAGGTCTGTCCCTGTGTTCCTTTCAGAAGCTGCGGAAGAGTCATTAAGAGGTATTCAGCTCTCACAAAAGGTGTCAATGGGTGAAGCAATTCTTTTGGAGCAGAGCACCAGGCAAGGGGTGGGAGAGAAGTCTCAGGCAGGCACAAACATCCAGGCAGGGACAAACTCCAAGGCGGGAACCCTCAAAGGTGGGAAGCCCCCCAGTTTATACCCTCTCTAGACAAAGGGCAGAGTTACCACACCTTAGGCGCGAAAGGCACAGCCAATCCCAGTCCGATCCCAGCGTGGGCACTGCACAGTGCACTGCTCGTGCAGGCAGGACCCCTTTGCTCACCCCCTTCATGCCCGCAGGGCAGGCGAGGAGGAGGAATCAGGCAGCTTTCCTCCTCCCATTCAAGCCACGGCAGGAGAGGAATTTAGGGGTGTATACAGGACTCCAGGACAGAAGAAAACCAAACAAAGTTCAGGGAACTAGGAATATTAGTGTTCTAAGATCAGAGAATCATAGAATCAAGCAGGTTGGAAGAGATCTCCAAGATCATCCAGTCCAACCTAGCACCCAGCCCTGGCCAGTCAACCAGACCATGGCACTAAATGCCTCATCCAGGCTTTTCTTCAACACCTCCAGGGACGGCAACTCCACCACCTCCCTGGGCAGCCCATTCCAATGCCAATCACTCTCTCTGCCAGCAACTTCCTCCTAACATCCAGCCTATACCTCCCCTGGCACAACTTGAGACGGTGCCCCCTTGTTCTGTTACTGCCTGCCTGGCAGAGAGACCATCCCCCACCAGGCTACACAGAACTGCCTGGCTTTACAAACTCTTCACCCATACATATACTGAAGCATTTTCTACAGATGGGAACAGTATTACCTAGCTGAAAATTTGAATGATTCAGTCTTTCAAACAAAAAAAAGTCATGTTGAAATGAAAAGATATGCTGAGAAAATGGAAAGCAGGTCAATCATCTCTAAATGTAAATAAATTTACTGAACACAGACCTTTGTCTGTTGAATTGACTTTTGAAAATCAATTTGTGTGTTGAATTGATGTTGAAAAATACTAGTGCTGCAAATAGGCTTTATCCCAAAATCTCTTAATGGAATGATAGACAGCAGGAATAAAGTCATGAATGTGGAGGTGTACCTCTGTATTTTTGGGGGATGGTGACAGAGATAGTTATACCAGCTAAAGGCAAAGCTGTTCAACACAATCCTACCAATTCTACTGAATTCTGTGTATATAATAAAGAATAGTTTCCAGAATCCTCTTGAAATCATATATCAGTGAATGAAAGGCTTGATTGTATACTGGAAAAATGCTAAAATTTGGCACCTTTCAGCAGGATACAAACATCCCTGTATGGGCCACCAATTATTCTGTCATGGATTTTAAAGAGAGACAACAGAAATGAAGCTCTCAAATGAAATTGGAGGAAAGAAATACAGAATTACATTTGGAAAGAGATACAGAGAAGACATTACAGAGCAAATACAGAATCCATGGTGAACCTTTTGAATTTTCCCCCAGCCCCAGTGCTCCAATCCTCCCCCCTCCATGCCTCTGCCATCCAAGCAGAGGCCCCATCCAACACAAGCCTCTAGAGGACCCAAAACAGGACTACTGCTTGCATGTTTCTCCTGATAAAGTGGCTCCTGCCAGACCCAGGGCTGGAGGAGGAAGAGAGGAGAACAAACTGACCTTACTGTGAGTTTATAAAGAGATAGCAGAATGATGGGATTGGATAACAATCTTCTAGTCCCCAGAAGATGTTTTTAACCCTATAGTTCTCATCTTGGGGCAAGTACTCTTATCAAGGCTGAAAAGAACCATGTAAATACACCAGAACATAAAACCAAACCAGGTATATTTGATTTCTTTCTATAAGATACAGCACAGATAGATTGGTACATGGTGGTAGATTTCCTCACTGTATTTCTCCTTATAATCTGGGACAGAAGGCTACCAAAGTGAATAAAACCAGGAAAGGAGGTGTGACTGGTGTCCTCAGGAGGGGCTCACAACTGCCATTCCATCTTCTTCCCACCCCTCTCCCTTACCCTATAACTTGCCTTATGTTTAAGGTAGCTTGGAGGGTCAGCCAGGGGGGTTAGGAAGCAGGAGAATTAGTCACACAGATGGCAGGTTAGGTTAGAGAGAAGTTCATCCCAAAGCCCAGACAGAAACTGTGTTTTTTGTGTTTGTGTTCTTGTTCTTATGCATCTCATCAAACCTGTGAGTGAAGTAGCCATCACCATTGTTTCCCTTTCCCAGCCTGTAATCTAGTTCTTCTCACCAAAACACTCTAGCTAGCTTCAAACTAGCACACACTGTCTCAGCTGATAATCCACGTATGTTTACTTGTAAACCTGGAAATGCAGAGAGGAAACAGCAGGCACTAAAATGAGGAAAATAAAACATCTTATAAAATGCAAAGCATATTATTTTATTTATCTTTTTAAGATCTATGGCAATATTTGCTTCCATTTCTTTAGGGGAAAATGCTTTACTTTACAACTACTACAGTGAGCTCCCAGTATCATCTTTACAATTAGTGAATATATTTTTGCCAGCATAAACCTCCCCTGGTGCAGGGGGACTGTGTCCTCTTATTCTGTCACTAGTTGCCTGGGAGAAGAAACAGATTCTTCCACCTGGCTACAACCTTCTTTCAGGCAGTTTTTGAGAGTAGTATGATCTCTTCTCCAGGCTAAACAACTCAGCTTCCTCAGCCTCTCCTCATAGGTCTTGTGTTCCACTCCCCTCACCAGCCTTGTTGCCCTTCTCTCTTCCAACCAGCATTTCTATGACCTTATTATAAGATCTATAATAACAATGGTATTGCCAAAGACAAGAATCCTCTTCAAATAAATAAGTTCTTTTATATGTTTTCAAAACTGACAATAAAATTTGCTGCCATTACACACATGGAAACTGGTGAAAACTATTGTCTTTCCTGTGAGACACTTTTTGTTCTTAAACACAGATTGATTTTAGGCACCTATTCTTCCTTTATCACACTCTTTCCACTCTAAAGTCACCATTTACTATTAAAAAAAAATGTTAATTATGCTGCTCATTTCCTTTTGCTATTAAAGTTGATGTGATTCCAAGGAAGTATGTAATTTAGAAGTGTTAATTGTTTTATTTTTATACTAAATTGTAATTTTTTTTTTTTAATTACACTTAGGTGATAACTTTGAATTAAAATCTCTCATCTTAAAAACAAGATGTCTCATCTTAAAAACAAGAGTTATAGATATTCAATACCTTTGGAGATTTGTTCATAATATATTGATTCTCTGTCTGAATAAATTAAATCACAGAATCACAGAATTTCTTAGATTGGAAAAGACCTTCAAGCTCATTGAGTCCAATCATTAGTTTCACACTGACAAGTCCTTGACTACACCAAATCCCTCAGCACAACATCTAAGCATTAGGAATTGCTATGTTTGGAAAGGGATCATCCAGTCCAACCTTCATCCCAGCATCCTTCATCACTAGACCATAGCCTCAAGTGTCACATCCACTTTCCTTTTAAACACCTCCAGGGATGGTGACTCCACCACCTCTCTGGGCAGCCTGTTCCAGTGCCTGACCACCTGCTCAGGAAAGAACTTCTTCCAAATATCCAACCTAAACCTCCCCTGATGCAAATTGAGGCCATTTCCTCTTGTCCTATCATTAGTAATTCAGGAAAAGAGACCAGCTCCAGCCTCACCATAACCTCCCTTTAGGAAGTTGTAGAGGGAAATAAGGTCCCCTCTCAGCCTCCTCTTCTCCAGACTAAACAACCCCAGTTCCCTCAGCTGCTCCTCATAGGTCATGTTTTCCAGACATCTCACTAGCCTCGTGGCCTAAATCTGAACTTTTTTGGACTACATCTTTTTTACCTTTTTACTATAATGCAACATGCAGTATTAATATAAAGACAGATGTTGTTTCAGTATTTCCTGGTCAGGTGGAACATCTAATTTTTTGTATACCATGGTGTTTATTTTAGCATTTTCCTTAAGTAGTCTAGATTTTGGAATAAATTGCTACTTTCACATTTCTCAGATGAAGAACAATCTCAGTATTTTAACTGAAATTAAAACAAAATATATGGATAGTACTATATTTCTTTTACACTTTCACCTTAATATGTTTGTATCTAGCCTTGTTTATGAAAAAAATCATATTGTTATCTGTTGCTATCTCTAAATCTCTGTCTTCTAATAAATATGTCCATTTCATAGAATCACAGAATCATACATCTCAGCAAACCTATGAGTGAAGTAGACATCACCACTGTTTTCCTTTCCCAGCCTGTAGTCCAGTTCTTCTCACCAAAACATTCTAGCTAGGCTCAAACTAGCACAACAAGCAGATATTTACAATATATACAGAAATATACAAGTTTAAAAGGTAATAGAGAAACACAACAGCCCTCCCAGAAACCAGTCCCCAGGAGGGGCTCCCAACTGCCCTTCCACCTTCTCCCACCCCTCTGCCTTACCCCAGACTTTGCCTTACCTTCAAGGTAAGTTTGGAGGGTCAGTCAGGGAGGTTAGGAAGCAAACAGATTAGTCAGGCAGCAAGTTAGTTTAGAGAGAAGTTCATGCAGTCCTAGAGACAGAGAGCAAATAACTGAGTTATATATGTTTATGTTCTTGTTCTTACACACCTCAGCAAGCCTATGAGTGCAGCAGACATCACCATTGTTTCCTTTTCACAGCCTATAATCTAATTCTTCTCACCAAAATATCCCAGCTAGGCTCAAACTAGCACAACATTGCCTTGGATACCTGAGCAGTAAAAGATATTGATGGATCCATTAGAATCAAATGCACCACTGCAACAAAATTAAATCCACTGCTTAACTCTCATATCCCCATTCCTTCCCAGGGACTACTTCAGTGTCGTTTTGGCACATACCATCCTATTTTTAGAGCTAAAGACTATATAATGATCCAGAGTTGCGTATGCTGTATACTGCCCACTTGTGGCGGTTTGAAGGGTCCCAGGTTCCCTTAAGAAAGACCATAGAGACAATTCTGTCCTAAGGGGACAGACTCCAAAAGGGGGAGGGGGATTATAAATCCATACATAACACAAGTGAAACTTCACTCTTTGAAATGTTTATCATGAAGAAATGAAGTTGACATGGAAATTACCAAATAATGCTTGTAGAAAACTATGTATTTATTCCCATTGCCCTGTCACTTTATCCCTATACAGATTTATTGACTATCTTATATTTAAAATATATTTTTTCCCTTATCCATATTTGTCACTGCTTATATGGAAACCAGCTTTATTTTCTGTGTGTTTTAGATGGATAAAACTTTGTTGTTCTCTTATGATGTCATAGACTTCAGGGAAATTTAATATCTTGTTCAATGAGATATGAAATACTGAACAAAGTTTAGCTCTGGCAAATGAAAGATCCTCCGAGTTCAAGAAGGGAGCAGAAAAAAGAATGTTCATATTTCTTATCTTTTGGATTGTGTGATATAAAAATAAGTTCATAGATGTAGAAGAAAGGTACAAAAGCATCTTTCACTTTCTAGTGCATTTCTGTCTTAGCATCTTGGACATTAGGTGCTTAAATCACTAAGAGTAAAGATTTAGAATATGCTTTGTGCAGGCACTAAGTAGTCACAGCTCTAACACAAAATCAAGTCACATTTGAAAGTAAAATTTTAATGTTTACATAATTAGTGGTTGTATTTTTTTACTTCTGTTTGCTTATTTATTAAAAGCATCCTATGAATAGCACTCACAGATTTCTTAGTTATTGAAAAGAACATATATTGAATATACTACTTGGTTTAGGTATGATTGGGAGGGGGAAACAGAAGACTAAAATCTGTTGCACTCTCTGCCATTTTGGTTTACATTTTCTCTATTTAAAGCCTCCATTATTGATGTAGGGGGAGAAAATAAGCTTTTCCTTTCCAGTTTGATAAATACAGTCTCATTTAGGCATTTCAGTTAGCTTCCTAAAGATAGGTGGAATTAATTCAATCCCAGTCCCAGTTACGGACAATTTATGAAATAGAAATGTTAAGAAAGATGCCATTTAAAAGAATGTTAATTCCAAAGACCAGAAATAGAGATGACTTATTTTTTTACAAGATCTGTTTTTGTAGGCTGTGCCCAAAAGCCTGTATATAAATCTGCATTGATGTGACTAAATATGGTTTGGCTTTCAGAATGCTGAATCACTCAAGAAAGCTGTTGACATAATTGAAAGCCAGGGAAACTTTCACTCTCTGAAAGAAAAGCCACATTTTCTTACGTGCATAATTTGACCACATATATTTAAGGATTTCAATCAGAAATCTTCTTTAAGAATTTTAATACCTCTGCTTCTTTTTTACTAATGCCTGCTCTCCACCACCAATGGCATCCTGTCCTGCATCAGGAATGGTGTGGCCAGCAGGAGCAGGGAGGTCATTCTGCCCCTGTACTCTGCACTGGTTAGACCACACCTTGAGTCCTGTGTTCATTTCTGGGCCCCCCAGTTTAAGAGGGACATTGAGATGCTTGAGCGTGTCCAGAGAAGGGCAACGAGGCTGGGGAGAGGCCTTGAGCACAGCCCTACGAGGAGAGGCTGAGGGAGCTGGGATTGGTTAGCCTGGAGAGAAGGAGGCTCAGGGGTGACCTTATTGCTGTCTACAACTACCTGAAGGGTGGTTGTGGCCAGGAGGAGGTTGCTCTCTTCTCTCAGGTGGCCAGCACCAGAATGAGATGACACAGCCTCAAGCTACACCAGGGGAAATTTAGGCTGGAGGTGAGGAGAAAGTTCTTCACTGAGAGAGTCATTGGACACTGGAATGGGCTGCCCGGGGAGGTGGTGGAGTCGCCGTCCCTGGAGCTGTTCAAGGCAGGACTGGACGTGGCACTTGGTGCCATGGTCTAGCCTTGAGCTCTGTGGTAAAGGGTTGGACTTGATGATCTATGAGGTCTCTTCCAACCTTGGTGATACTGTGATACTGTGACACTGTGATACTGTGTGTGATCTTTCCTTCTATATGCTCAACAACCACTATCTCAAGAACAAACTCGAGAAGAAAGGAAATCAAAGCAAAGATCCAGATCTAGCAATTATATCCTGAGTGCCTAACAGAAATTAGAACAGTTGTTCCTGAAATCTTAAAGCTTTAGGGATATTGGTCTACATTTTTACATGGCTGGCTGAGATCCAAACTCATCTATATTTCATAGAATTTGAGCAGGAATGTTTTTATAAATGTTTACTGCATTAACTCTCAGTTGGGCAATCTCTCCGTTAAATAAAAGGGTTATACTACATGTTAGCTGAACACTGAGGCTTGGGGAACTCTGTTTTGCAAAGTATAACAAAGAAAATATTAGTCACATTAGCAAGAAGAAAATTGCAACAGTAATGGCTTAATGGACAGAACAGATGTTTTGCTCACGTTGATTCTCCAATCACAACTGAGAGCTCCCCAAGTTTGAATAATCTGCTTAGAAACTGTTAATTGTTCAGTATTATAACAAATAGTACTGAAAGAGAAAGGAAGACAACTGAACATGAGCCAGCAGTGTGCTCAGGTGGCCAAGAAGTGTGCTCAGTTGGCCAAGAAGGCCAGTGGCATTCTGGCCTCTACCAGGACTAGTGTGGCCAGCAGGACTGGGCAAGACATACTGCCCCTGTACTCCGCACTGGTCAGGCCACACCTTGAGTACTGTGTCCAGTTCTGGGCCCCTCAATTTAAGAAGGATGTTGAGGTGCTGGAACATGTCCAGAGAAAGACAATAAGGCTGGTGAACACAAGCCCTGTGAGGAGCAGCCGAGGGAGCTGGAGTTGTTCAGCCTGGACAAGAGGAGGCTCAGGGAAGACCTTGTCACTGTCTACAACTACCTGAAAGGAGGTTGTGGCCAGGTGGGGGTTGGTCTTTTCTAGGCACCAGTGGCAGAACAAGGGGACACAGTCTCAAACTCCAAAAAAGAGGAAACTTTGCCTGTATCTGTTCTATTCCACTTCTGAGGGTCAAGACAGAAAGTTAATGACTTTGTCTTGTCCATTTGTTCTGACAGCTGGTGGTCAATTAGTATACCCTCATCCCACAACTGGAATCACTGATTACAAACCACTATTGCTGAGACTCAAATACTGTGGCATATTTCCAACTTCACTGCCAGGTGAGATTAAGGAAAATGTCCCCCTGGTTAAGGTAGCAGAAGCTATGCCAAAGTATAATCAGCCTTTTGCATACATCAGAGAACTACAAACACAGCAGAATGATTGCATAAGCAGCAGCTGCAAGTTAAAGCTGCATCAAATTCTTCAAACATATGCACTTTGCCAGATATCCAACCACTCTTGCAAGTGCCACAGCTTCGTTACTTGGCAAGTTTTCTAAGGCATCCAGCTAACACAACATAAAGGAACACCAAAATTGTCCACACACTATGTAAAATATTTTTTTAACCACATACAGAAAATTATTCAGTTTCTGCTATATATGAGATTAAAATTGCTGTTTCTTCTGCTTGTAGGCTCCAGCATACCTAACAATGAGTCCTGGTAAACACTAAATTAGTAGAAAAATTAATTCCTGAAGTAGCTTTTTGTGGTGGTAGGCTTGATGGGGCAAACATGAGCTTATCCATGTTGGCTTGCCCAGACATGTTTCCCTGCTGCCCCTACTTCTGTGCTGGGCAAAGCAAGCATGGGAGGGGAGGACAAAAGTCCTGGCTTCACCTAATATGGTGAGGCCTGGCAAAGTGCCATTCAGATTGGCTAATCTGTGTCCAGTGCCCCATTAGTCTTGGGCTGGATATTGACAAAAGGGATAAGCAGGCAGCACGAGGCTGCTGCTGCCTCATTTTGCATCCTGAATTTGCCTGCAGAGCTTACCAGGAACAGGCTCTAAATGCCTGCATGCAATCAGCCTGCATAGCCAGACAGACACTGTGCTGAGACTGCACATCACAGGACATCCTGCCTGCACCTGAAAGTCTCCTGCTAAGACTAGAAGTCCTGAAGATACACAGATCATACAGAGGAGCCAGGAGACAGGGTTGGAGATTGTCTGCCTCCTTTCCCCAGAAGCCTGGAGGAATCAAGTCTCAGCAGCCAACAAGACAGAGTGCCACGTGTTTTGGGTACTGTCTGATTTATACTTTGTGAGTAAATACTTAAAAGCCACTTCCAGTATAACATTTGCATTTACCACTTTAAGAAAATGCTCTAGTTTTGCCTAGTTGGAAAAAAAAATCTCCTTTTCCCTCTTCTTTTCCTGCTCACTCATTTTATATTGATATTATGTTTGACTTCTGCATTAGAAAAGACTCTAAATTTGGATTATCACCTCCTGTATACTTTCAGAATACTTTGTAGAAAAATACCAGCCTAGTTGAGGCTTGCTGCTCTCTGAAGATGCATAGCTGGACTCACTGGGATGTTTCAGGTGCATTAAACCACTTGGATGATGCAAAAGCAAATGGGAAAGCAGTTGTGGTAGCTAGCTAAATCTGATTTATGTAATTCTCAGCCCTGCAGAAGCCAGAAATTAATAAAGTATTTAGTAACTTGCACTCAAATTCATAATACTAAACAGTTAACTGTGCAAAAAGACAGAAGAAGTATAAGTTGGAAAGATGAGGAGGAACATAAGTTAAAATCAAATAGTAACATTTCCCAAAAGACCTCACAACCTTATATACGTAATATTTAATTCAAACCCATCCTAATTTGATGATAAAAGTGGTAATATTGCTACATGTTAACCCCAGGGTCTTTTAGAAAACATTTTTATCATAATTTTGCATGTTCTCTTAATATTTCCTCTTTGAATGAGTTACAGAGTTAAACCAATGTATCGAATATTTAGCTGAATGGTAAACATAAATCACAGGAATCTCATTCCATTTTTAGCCCAATATGATACATACAAATACTTGATGTAAATTCTTGATTTAAATGTATCATGATAGATGGAAACAGAGGGAACAATAATGCTTGATTGCCAGAACTGTACAAAACAAGAGACATAGCAGCTCAGTGAATATGAAGATTATTTTCCTATGTATCAAAACCCTGTGTGTTCAGTTTTAAATTACTATTTCACTGCTACTAATCCAATTATTAAGAAACTGTTCTATAAAGGTTCACTATCATGGGATCATAGGATTGCAGGATGTTAGGGGTTGGAAGGGACCCAAGGAGTCCAATCCCCCTGCCAGAGCAGGACAATGATATCTAACACAGAGCACAGAGGAACACATCCAGACAGGTGTTCAAAGTCTCCAGAGAAGGAGACCCCATAACCTCTCTGGGAAGCCTGTTCCAGTGCTCTGTGAACCTCACAGTAAAGAAGTTCCCCCTTGTGTTGAGGTAGAACCTCCTGCGTGGCAACTTACACCCATTGCTCCTTGTCCTATCCCAGGGAGCAGTGAGCAGACCCTGTCCCCCCTCTCCTGGCCACCCTTCAGATACTTAGAAACATTTATCACATCCCCTCTAAGTCTTCTCTTTTCCAGACTAAAAAGCCCCAGGTCTCTCAGCCTCTCCTCGTAAGACATGGCCTCCAGTCCCTTAATCATCCTTGTAGCCCTCTGCTGGACCCTCTCCAGCAGATCCCTGTCCCTCTTAAACTGGGGAGCCCAAAACTGAACACAGTACTCAAGATGAGATCTCACCAGGGCAGAGCAGAGGGGGAGGAGAACCTCCTTGATCTGCTGGACACTCTTCCCATGTGCCTTCTTGGCCTCAAGGGCATATTGCTGTGCAATGGTTAACTTGTTATCCAAGGTATGAATGCTTCTGGTAATCACTGATATGTAATCACTGATATGTAGAGGCTCAAACAATGTTTTTAATATTGTCCTGCTTGCTCCCATTTCCACTTCGAAGGATTTTTCTGTTTTAAAATAGTATCGACCTTATTTCTTTTCATTTTATCCCCTGATATATGCTTTGCACTTGACTGAATTTCTTTTGCTATGTATACTTTTTTCCCCTCATTTTTTTACTTAAGGGTAGTAATCAAAAATTTCCAGTCTGCTCTGTCTTTAGTCATTTAGAATTTCATTTGCATATTATATTTCTAAAGGATGCATGACCATATAGATGCAAAGGGTTTTCGGGCGTAAGCCTGGGACTGCCACAAGGGAAGAAGTCATTAGTGAATTCTGCCTATCATCCTAAATTAGTGCTACAAAAATCTCTATATGTCATTTAAAAATTATATATATTTTAAGAAATGCTTAAAAAGATATTTGCTGTATTGTAGAAACAAAGTAATAGAAATTCCCTCAGTAGTGCAGAAAATAGTATTACAATAAAAAAAAAACAAAACCAAAACAACTGCTAGTTTGAGCCTAGCTGGGATATTTTGGTGAGAAGAATTAGATTATAGGCTGTGAGAAGGAAACAATGGTGATGTCTGCTGCACTCATAGGCCTGCTGAGATGTATGAGAACAAGAATAGAAACAAAGATAACACAGAGCCTCTCTCTGTCTTTTGGAGCTGCATGAATTTCTCTCTCTCCCTAACTTGCTGACTGATTAATCCTTCTGCTTCCTAACCCCCCTGGCTGACCCTCCAAACTCACCTTGAATGTAAGGCAAAGTCTGAGATAAGGTAGAGGGGTGGGAAGAAGGTGGAAAGGTGGTTGGAAGCCCCTCCTGGGGACTCTGGTTTCTGGGAGGGCTGTTCTGTCTCTAGCTGCAGATATTGTAAATACCTGCTTGTATATTGTACTAAGCTGTAAGTATAAAGCTTCATTCAATTTCCAGGTTATCTGAGTCTAGTTTGGGTGATTTTCTTAAGTGTGAGGGGGCAGGTAAAGCCCAAACCATCACAAAAACCACAAAAAAACCCCAGAAACAACAAATGAACAACCCACCAAACAAGCAAATAAAAACCCCACTTAAAATCATATTTTGAAGAACCTTGTGAGTAAACTAATTTGAATTTGTGTGACGCTGCAGTGTAATTGCTTCGTTATCTTTTGAGATAGCATACCAGAATTGTTTATTTCTTTTGTGAAAAAAGTTCCTATTTCTAGTCCTGCTGATGAGTTGGTGTATATCAGACCTCCTCAGGCTAACACATGTCAATAAAGGTATGTGGCATTCATAGGGAAAAAAATCTCTTCACAGATTTAAGAACCTAAGTTGCAATCTTTTTGAAACTTGGGGGAAAATCCTACTTTGCATATCAAAGTGGTGATTACATAACTCATAGAATCAGTCAGGGTTGGAAGGGACCACAAGGATCATCTAGTTCCAACCCCTCTGCCATGCCCAGGGACACCCTACCCTAGATCAGGCTGGCCAAAGACTCATCCAGCCTGGTCTTAAACATCCTCAGGGATGAGGCCTCAACCACCTCCCTGGGCAACCCAGTCCAGGCTCTCACCACTCTCATGCTGAACAACTTCCTCCTCACCTCCAATCTGAACCTTCCCAGCTCCAGCTTTGCTCCATATTACAGACATTTAGAGAGAACACATAAGCCTTGTCCCTCTCTGTGATCCATTCCATTCCATCACTCCTTCTTTAAGTCCATGGATTCTAAAATGTGTCTCTTTGCCCACTGCTTTCAGCAGTTATTCATGCTTGATTCATTCATTTACCCATGGATTTGACACTAGCTGCCTCCACTACTCCCTATGACAGAAAGTTTCAGAAGTGTGCTACTTGTGTAAAGAAATTCCTTTTTTTATCTGCTTTAAACTGTTTTCCTAGTTTTTATGTTATTGTATTTGGTGAACACTAGATCTTGTTCACTTTATCTATGATAGTAATGACTTTTTAGTTCTCAGTTATCATCCCTGCCAGCTCTGCCCTCTTCAGATAAGAGCTCCACAGCTTCAGGGCTAACAAAATGATCAAATGATGGAATAACTGTGTTAGGAGGAGTGACTGCATGACTATCTTGTATCACTGTTCTGTGATTCTGTCATGTCTTTTGAGACACGACAGAACAGCTGAGATTAAAAGTGACCTCTGGGTGTCATTTGGCACACTCTCCAGGCTTTAATTGTGAGTTATGATTTATGAGAGAGAACACTTAGTCCATCCCAAACAAATTCCAGAAGGAATGTGATACTCAGTCTTTGTCGGATGGTAGTGCTATTGGACATAGACAATGCAGAATTTGTGATGCCAAAACAAGCTTTCTGGAATGACAGCAAAGCAACAACCTTGAGCTTTGTACAGACTTGCTTGAGGTCTGCAGTACATTCACTGGTGCTTAACCAGTCCATTCTTCCATCTATTATTAAGTCAGAGCCTGACTGTAGTTTCTGCATGCTACCAGTTTCTTTCACATATATAAGTAAGCAATGTGTTTGTCTTTGTATGTGGTCTACACATACATCTATACACCCACATACTACTAATGTTACTGAAAACAATCACATTATTTTCCTTAAAAGAGGACAAAAGACCATGACCATGCAGCAGTACAAGAGAAATGCCTGTAAAGCATAAAGTGTAGGCAGTAGCTGCAAGACCAACCCAAATGTTTACTATGACTCCGCTGTTAGTCAATCTATAACTCTGCGTTTCAAAGAGCAGCTTCTAGTTACAAACATAAAAGGAGATAAGTGCTTGTTCCACAGCAACTCTGGCAGCTCCACTGTTGGACACCTTAGGTCCCAGACATACTGCATTGGATATGCCTTTTACTGTTGATACCATTCTTGGAAGTGATAACATGGCTCCAGGCTGTGGGACATTACACAGTAGCACATTTTTTGGCATAATGATCTCAGCGATTGATAGTAAAGATATACAAAAGTGGCACAAGATCCAGCAGCAGTTCAAAGACCTCAGCCTACAGACAAGAAAAGGGCTCACTCTAGTGGTACAAGATAGCAAAAGAACAAAAACCCTCCACCTGCGTGTGTCAACATCACATGGCCTTGGTGCTGGGAAGAAAAGGAGGCTGAACAAAAGAGAGTGAAGAAATTTTTTATAAAAAGGAAAAAAAAAGGATAATAAAATATGTAGATTTTATTATGAGTGTTCTTTCAGAGTGCCTGTTACGTAGCCACAGTTTAAATCAGGTTTCTACCACATCACACAACCATACAGCTTGCTTTGGCAGTCAACAGGACCAGTAACGGGTAGTACTAGGTCCCTTCTCTGGCCAACAGGAGAACACCTGGATGGACAGACCAAATATCCTGGTATCACCATGTGAATGCTTATTTAGGGTCTTGCTTGTTAAGGTCTGAGAGGAAAAGCATCTTCTCAGCCACTTCCTAATACAGCATACAGCTTGCATACAAAAGCGTTGCCTTTACACAGGCAGTGACGCAGTATGAAGCTCCACTGCTTAGAAGACAGACCTACAGCTGAACTGGATATTCCATCACTTCATAAGACAACGCAGCTTCTCCTAAAAGCTTTTGGACTCTGCTTCTTTTTTACTGCCTCCTCATGCCACTAGCACCTTGACATTAATTTATAGCTGAAATAATTTGGTTTCATTAAAATATTTTCAAATTATTTATATTTCTCTTTTAAATAAAGTGTTGATTTTGTTGATTTCCCTGACACCTTCAAAACCAAAAGCCTGAGAGGTTCACCTAATAACTGGAAATTACTGCAGCTTCTTACAGAAACATTGCATTAGCCCATCTTCCCCACTCTCACATGACTAACTGTCACTATATTAGAGGAAGCAGCCTGTCTTTCTTTCATAACATTTTTCTGCTTCATTTTTCTATAATAATCATAGAATCAACCAGGTCAGAAAAGACCTCCAAGATCATCCAGTCCAACCTAGCATCCAGCCCTGTCCAGTCATCTAGACCATGGCACTAAGTGCCTCATCCAGGCTTTTCTTCAACACCTCCAGGCACGGTGACTCCACCACCTCTCTGGGGAGCTAAATGGCAAATCACTCTCTCTGGGAAGAACTTCCTCCTAACATCCAGCCTAGACCTCTCCCAGCACAACGTGAGACTGTGTCCCCTTGTTCTGTTGCTGGTTGCCTGGCAGAAGAGACCAACCCCACCTGGCTAGAGCCTCCCTTCAGGTAGTTGCAGACAGCAATGAGGTCACCCCTGAGCCTCCTCTTCTCCAGGCTAAACACCCCCAGCTCCCTCAGCGTCTCTTCACAGGGTTTGTGTTCCAGGCCCCTCACCAGCTTCATCGCCCTTCTCTGGCCGTGTTCCAGTATCTCAACATCTCTCTTGAATTGAGATGCCCAGAAATGTAACAGTGTAAGGAAATTTATCACCAGCAGCATTCCTAAGGGCTCAGTACTGGGGCCAGTTCTCTTTAATATCAGTGATCTGATTGAGGGCACTGAGTGCACCCTCAGTCAGTTTGTGGATAACGCCAACTGGTGGAATTGCAGATATGTGTACTTAACACTGGTGAGGCTGAACCTCAAATACTCTGTTCAGATTTAGGTTCCTCACTATAAGAAAGTCACTGAGGTGCTGGAGCATGGCCAAAGTAGGGCAAAGAAGCCGATAAGGGATCTAGAGTAGAAGTCTTATGATGAGCCTGAGGGAACTGGGATTGTTTTGTCTGGAGAAGAGGAGGCTGAAGGGAGACCTTGTCAGCCTCTACAACTATCTGAAAGGAGGGTGTAATGAGATGAGTGTTGGTCTCTTCTCTTAAGTAACAAGGTATAAGATGAAAGAAGATAGCCTTAAATTGTGCCAGGGGAGATTTAAGTTGGAGACTCGGGAATATTCATCTGCTGAAACAGTTATGAGGCACTGGAACAGACTGCCTAGGGAAGCGGCTGACTGACTACCCCTGGAGGTATTTAAGATACCTATAGATGTGGCACTCAGTGTCATGGTTTAGTGGTGGATTTTACAGTGTTAAGTTAACATTTGGGCTTGATCTTAAAGATCTTTTGCAACTTAAATGATTATAATGATTCCTAGGTTTGACTGGATGATCTTGGAGGTCTCTTCCAACCTGGTTGATTCTATGATTCTGTGATAATGAAAAGGGAAAAGGAGTAGGATACTTGGTGCAGAACTCTTTCTGGTATTTGTTTGCTTCAGGTTTTTTTCTTCTCATTTTCTGAGTACTCCATTTTCTTTAGTGTATCTGTTTTTATCTACTATACATACTTTTGAGATTTGCCAGGAAACAGCAACACAGTAGTATTAGTTTTTTGCCATTTAGCCATAAAAGATTCTGAAGATAACTCCATTGTGACAGAGGATGAAATCCCAATTCCACTATAACCAATAGCAAAATGGATATTAAATTCAGTAGGAAAAAGATTGCACTCATTGCATTAAAAGAGAGCTTCATCAAAAGCACAAGACATTCGTTCTTTCACATATCTGTCTAATAAGCAAAGCTTCACTTGGGGTTATTTTCAATTTTGAAGGTGATGTTTTCAGAATTGTTTACTATTGCTGTACAATTTGATCTGGGCAGAATTTGGTCAAAGAAGAGACTTCAGAACATTGCATTGAGATGACAGAATAAATGTAGGGTTTTTTTTTTTCAATTTACTTTACTGCTTCACAATCTCTCTGCAGCTACCAAAGCCTTTCTATAGCTGTGCCAGACATTATAGTAATGCATTAGCAATCCCAGAACTAGCCCCAGCTGAGCTGAAACATCTATGCTATGCTGTGCAAAAGGACTAGCTCAGATTCTCTTTGCAGTCTGGTCTCTTTAGCCCACTGCCAAACAGATCAGCCACAGACCACATTAGCAGAATTAGCTTCTTTTTTTCAGTGACACTTTTCCTGGGCAATCTCTGCTTTTTAGGCTTCTACATGGTAACATGATATGCAGGATGTATTACAAGGAATTCACACCTCAGTGTCACTCTGAAAGCTAGCTGAAGCTCAGGTAATATATTAAGCATAGTTTTGTGTTTAGTTGGCTGACTGTAGAAAAAAAATGAATAGAGTTTATAGAAATAATCAAACATTCCTCCAGTTATAAGTTCAGATAAGTAGTAAAAAAAATCTATTTTGGGGTATTTTTTAAAGAGTTCACTAACTGTTCCATGCTATACTGAAAGAATGTGATTTGATTTGCAGGAAATACCTGATTAGAATGAGTGCAAATGGGTCAGACTCTCATCAGTAGCACCCACTGACAGATCAAGAGGCTATGGACAAAAAATGAAATACAGTAAATTTCACTTAAAGGTAAGGTGTGAAAATTTGGGTGTTACCCACCCCCACACACACACTTAAGAAAATCACCCAGACTAGACTCAGTGGCTGGAAATTGAATGAAGCTTTATACTGGATGAGGCACTTAGTGCCATGGTCTAGTTGACTGGATTGGGCTGGGGGATAGGTTGGACTGGATGATCTTCAAGGTCTCTTCCAACATGGTTGATTTGATGATGATGACTCTACTTACAGCTTAGTACAATATGCAAGAAGATATTTACAATATATACAGCTAGAGGCAGAAATACACAAGTTGAAAAAGTAATACAGAAACACAGCATCCCTCCCAGAAACCAGAGTCCCCAGGAGGGGCTCTCAACCACCTTTCCACCTTCTTCCCACTCCCTCTACCTTATCCCAGACTTTGTCTTATGCTCAAGGTGAGTTTGGAGGGTCGGCCAGGGGAGTTAGGAAGCAGAAGGATTGGTCACACAGATGGCAGGTTAGAGAGAGAAGTGCAGCCCCAAAGAGAGAGACTGTTGTCTATGTTTGTATTCTTGTTCTTACACATCTCAGCAAGCCTATGAATGTAGTAGACATCAACATTGCTTCCTTTTCACAGCCTATAATCTAATTCCTCTCACCAAAATGTCCCAGCTAGGCTCAAACCAGCACAGTAAGGTTATTTTATTTATTTATTTTATGTAATGGTGGTCAAACACTGGATCTGGTTGTTTCTATCCCTGGTGATATACTAAAACTGATTGGACATGATCTTGAGCAGCCAGCTAACTGTACTTTCAGCAGTGGCATTAAACTCGATCACTCCTAACCTCAACTCTTCTGTGATTCTGTTGTTTTAAGTGGAAAGCTAGACAAATTTCCATGACTACACTAAATTTACCTTAAATATGTATGTGTGACAAAGATATCTCTATTAAGGGTACCTTTGGCAGGAGAATTCTTCATTTACAAATATAATGTCACCTGGAGGTGTTAAAAAAAAGTCTGGATGAGGCACTTAGTGCCATGGTCTAGTTGATTGGTTAGGGCAGGGTGCTAGGTTGGAGTGAATGATCTTGGAGGTCTCTTCCAACCTGGTTGATTTCATGATTAGACTTTTTGCTGCTGTAATTCTAGATACAGAAAATCACTAAAACTCTTTGTTATGGCTGCAAAGGAAAGAAAGGAGAAAAGCATATGAAAAGCAAAATCCTGCAAACATACCAGCTTATAATCATTTTATACTAGACTGTTCATGCAAAATATCTTCTGATTATACCTATATGTGCTGAAGTGGACAAACGGTGGAAAGAAAAGACTACGTACTGGCGAGGTACACCTTTGGGTGCATAAGAAGATACATATCACAGTATCACAGTATCACAGTATCATCAGCGTTGGAAGAGACCTCACAGATCATCAAGTCCAACCCTTTACCACAGAGCTCAAGGCCAGACCATGGCACCAAGTGCCACGTCCAGTCCTGCCTTGAACAGCTCCAGGGACGGCGACTCCACCACCTCCCCGGGCAGCCCATTCCAGTGTCCAATGACTCTCTCAGTGAAGAACTTTCTCCTCACCTCGAGCCTAAATTTCCCCTGGCACAGCTTGAGGCTGTGTCCTCTCGTTCTGGCGCTGGCCACCTGAGAGAAGAGAGCAACCTCCTCCTGGCCACAACCACCCCTCAGGTAGTTGTAGACAGTAATAAGGTCACCCCTGAGCCTCCTCTTCTCCAGGCTAACCAATCCCAGCTCCCTCAGCCTCTCCCCGTAGGGCTGTGCTCAAGGCCTCTCCCCAGCCTCGTCGCCCTTCTCTGGACACGCTCAAGCATCTCAATGTCCCTCCTAAACTGGGGGGCCCAGAACTGAACACAGTACTCCAGGTGTGGTCTAACCAGTATATAATCCATTGTTTTTAATAATGGAGGAAGACAATGAAAGAAACAGTTGATCAGAGAAGGTCCAAATGATCTGATCTTCAGAAATGCCTAGAAATAAAGAGAATTTGATAAAACATATATTTATTTATTTTTAACTTCTGATTCAAGTGTATTGGAAACTGTAAGACTGAGTTCAAAGGAAAGTCAGTAGCAAACCATAAATGTGTTTCTGTACAAGGGTCAACGATGATTACTTTGCCACTGTAACAGAGGTTCACATGGACTATTCAGCAGAATTATTAGTTGGATCACTTTTAGTCTGCTAATATAAATAAATGAACCAGAAATAAATAAAACAGACAGCACTGAAAAAAATAATGTTTAAGTTATTTAGGCTTGGGGGGGTTTGGGTTTTTTTATCCTCTTAGGGTTCTGGATAAAGAAGAGAACAGGATGCTGTTAGTAGAAAACTTTTTCATAGGTATTCTCTTAGGTACTTCATCAATTTTAAAACAGGTGGGCTTGATCTGAATGAGATCATAGAATCATAGAATCATAGAATCAACCAGGTTGGAAGAGACCTCCAAGATCATCCAGTCCAACCTATCACCCAGCCCTAGCCAGTCAACTAGACCATGGCACTAAGTGCCTCATCCAGTCTTTTCTTGAAGACCCCCCAGCTTTCTTTTTTTTTCTCAGTATTCAAAACATACTGTAGTTCAGTATTTTTAGAGTGACAGTATTGCAGTGGAGTCATTTTTAGTCTCCCCTTCTGCAGCTGTTTTGTAAAATAAAGCAACAGCAACAACCACAAGAACCAACCAATCAAACAAAGAAAACAAGAATAAAGACCACAACCCCAAAAATTAATCAGAAGAGGAGAGAACTTAAACAGTTTAGAAGAGATGATTGTTTTGAGCTGGCTTGTTTTTTTCATCACATAACCAGTAGTTTTGTAGTTCATGTCTTTTCTTCAGCATTGCATAGAAACTAGGAAAGAGGAAATATTATTAACGTCTGAAGGTTTTTTTAACAACGTGGGGAAGATGTTTTGAATTCAGATGTCAGTTATCTTCTTACTGTGTTTAAGTGCCTGCTGCTAAAAGTTCCAAAGTGCTGTTGCCCTCACCAGTTAAAATTTAATGTGCTGGAAATAGATGCAGTGTTAGTTAATCTCTGCCACTGGGACATGACATGTATTTAATTAATATTTCAGTTGTATTCTTACCCTTTTTTTCCACAGTATTAGAAGATTTTACTTTGAATAGAACTTATGCATTTACTTTCTATACATGACAACTTTCATTATTAGAATTTGGAAAATATTAATTTTTCTTTTACTTCTCATCTTATTCAGGACCATGAATTAAGCTAAACTGTATTCATAGGATGTAAGTTATTCTATTGTAACTGTCACATGCTTAGCTTCAGCCTGTAGTGTAAGAGGTTTTCTTTTAGGTCTAAATATATTTTCAATTGTTAATTATGGTTTGTCAATATGTGATATTTTTATAATCTTCTTCCACTAAAAATAGCCTTATTCTGCTGCTCTCCTTAATAAAGATTCAGCTCCATGAATTCAACTCATCCTTCAGCTTTGCTAAAGATGGAATTCAAAAACCAGAGGGATTTTTGAACTCATAGTCACTGTACAAGTTATATTTGTTTATTTACCAGCATAGAGTAATAAAGCAATTTCTTCTCATATTTTGCCTAAGTACGTATTTGGTTTTGTAAGTATACCAGTAGACTTAATTGCCATGTAGGAAGAAAAATGATAGCAGTAATCAGTTGTTTATTGCCCATTTAACCAATTCATAATTATCAGTACTTATTCCCCTGTGAAATAAGATACTAAAAGAGTTGGCAAGTGCATCAAAATCTTCACATTTAAATGCCCAATTAAATGAAACATTAAATGTTAAACATTAATCATCCAGCCTCAATTAGAAAGCAAGATATTTTCTTGATTTTCCTTCTGAAACAAACTAAAAACCTCAGTAGTCAAGTAACAATAGTTACTTCTCCATCTAACTTGGTGTCATCTGCAAATTTGTTAATGGTGCTTCACAGAGAGAGTGATTGGCATTGGGATGGGCTGCCCAGGGAGGTGGTGGAGTCACTGTCCCTGGAGGTGTTGAAGAAAAGCCTGGCTGAGGCACTTAGTGCCATGGTCTAGTTGACTGGCTAGGGCTGGGTGCTAGGTTGGCCTGGATGATCTTGGAGGTCTCTTCCAACCTGGTTGATTCTATGATTCTAACTCCTCATCAAGATGATGGATAAAAACGTTAAACCAAAGCAGTCCTAATACTGAGCCCTGAGGAACACCACTTGTGACCAGCTGCCACCTGGATTTCACACCACTGACCACCACTCTTTGGGTGTGGCCTTCCAACCAGTGCTTTGTCCAGCAGAGTGTATGCTCATCCAAGCCATGATCAGTCAGTCATGGTACCATTGATACCACTGACTAATATTCACCACGTAAATTATATGTACTAAAAGAATTCAGTAATACAATTCTTGGCCTGACCAAGCCTATTAACCTTTGAAAAGTTAATGAAACGTTTAAACACGTGATCCTTGAAGGGGTGAATTCTTCTTTTCACTAAGAGCGAATACCTTGGAGTTATAGCTTGAAGATCATAGAACATGAGTCAAGAAATATAAAATCTTCTGGAATTCATATTTGAAGAATAAATCAGTCTTGCCATTTTCATTTTTTTTTCTCCAATATTTCTTCTGGAAGGAACAGTGAAAATGTGAAAATCAAGTGCATGTAGCAACACTTCAAATGAAGAGCTGCTGGAAAGGTGGCTGAGAGAGTTAGTTAAATCTTTCTATGCAGTGTCTGAAACCTGGTGAAAAGTGAGGTAAGTAGTCAGAAAGAGCTGTCACAGTATTTGTCAGTTATGTCTCAGCAAAGTAGTTATAAGTAATAGTTTCAGCAACACCACTGGATTACTTAAATGGTCACATAGTTTTGTTCTCCAAAAGTCATGTTGTGCTTTAGGAAGATTATCTTTTTTTTTAAGCTGTGTTCCCTGAGTTTTCTCTTTGTAGAAAATAATAAACAAAAGCTAATTAACAGTAATTCCTAAATGTACATATATATATATATATATATATATATATATTTATACTATCTTTATTCTTTTTTAGTAACAGTGCTAAATTACAAGTTTAATCTGTGAATAATCAGTGTATTAAGATTAACTTTTAATTTTTACAGGGGAAAAAGAAACACATGGAAGTGAGGAAAAACTGATCTGTGACAAGAGATGAAAATTAGAGCAAAAAATAACTGGACATTCATAGAATCACAGATTCATAGAATCAACCAGGTAGGAAGAGACCTCCAAGATCATCCAGGCCAACCTAGCACCCTGCCCTAACCAATCAACTAGACCATGGCACTAAGTGCCTCAGCCAGACTTTTCTTGAAGACCCCCAGGGACGGTGCCTCCACCACCTCCCTGGGCAGCCCATTCCAATGGGAAATTACTCTCTCTGTGAAGAACTTCTTCCTAATATCCAGCCTATACCTACCCTGGCACGAAACAATTCAGAATAATTAGCAGTAAGATTGGATGCTGGACACAAGCTACTTATTTCTATCAGACAATACATGATAAATTGAACACTGAACTAGCTGTAATACTTATGACATAAGCATATCTTTTTCTGTGAATAATTTTCAAGAAGTTACACAAACACAGATTATGGAGGAGTGATGGAGTGAAAGGAAAATGTGTTGATGATTATAGAAGGTTCTACTTGTGACCTGCTGGTTTCTGTAGGTAGCTGAGCCTAGGAAATGTAGGCATATGTGGGTGGGTTTCTAAGGTTACAGTTAATCAAAAATTTACTCCTTTAGTTGCAATGAGTTATGATATTAATAGCATTGTGGCTGGCTAGGTGTGTTTTGCAACCACAGCCAAGTAATTTGTTTATGTTCAGCATTTTCTCTTCATTTAATTCAGTTTTGGTCAATATTGTGTGTGTGTTTTGGTGGATTTAATTTTTTTTTCTTAGAGCAAAAGGAAACCTCAACCATTTAAAA
This sequence comes from Pogoniulus pusillus, assembly GCF_015220805.1. Classification (NCBI taxonomy): domain Eukaryota; kingdom Metazoa; phylum Chordata; class Aves; order Piciformes; family Lybiidae; genus Pogoniulus; species Pogoniulus pusillus. The sequence goes on from NC_087268.1 coordinate 44,786,739, forward strand.
CAAAATCTGTAGCACTTTTAATAGTTTGGGTACCATAGCTACAGCACATCAGTAAATAGCCATTTGAAAATAGATGCATACATGTGTACAGAACACTGACTAACGTGACCCAAACTGGGGCTGTTTAGCCTGGAGAAGAGGAGGCTCAGGGAAGACCTTGTCACTGTCTACAACGACCTGAAAGGAGATTGTGGCCAGGTGGGGGTTGGTTTCTTCTCTCAGGCAATGAGTGACAGAACAAGGGGACACAGCCTCAAGCTGCAGCAGGGGAGGTTTAGGAAGTTTTTTACAGAAAGAGTCTGTTTCGATTTGAGCCATGAGCTCACCCAGTTCTGGAGAACAGAATCATAGAATCAAGCAGGTTGGAAGAGACCTCCAAGCTCAGACAGTCCAACCTAGCACCCAGCTCCATCCAGTCAACCAGACCATGGCACCAAGTGCCTCATCCAGTCTTCCCTTGAACACCCCCAGGGATGGCAACTCCACCACCTCCCTGGGCAGCCCATTCCAATGCCAATCACTCTCTCTGACAACAACTTCCTCCCAACATCCAGCCTAGACCTCCCCTGGCACAACTTGAGGCTGTGTCCCCTTGTTCTGTTGCTGGGTGCCTGGCAGAAGAGACCAACCCCCACCTGGCTACAGCCTCCCTTCAGGTAGTTGTAGACAACAATGAGGTCACCCCTGAGCCTCCTCTTCTGCAGGCTGCACACCCCCAGCTCCCTCAGCCTCTCCTTATAGGGTTTGTGTTCCCTGCCCTTCACCATCAACTCTTACACTTTTCAAAGGCAGGAATGAGAACACTGTACATTGATTGTAAGTTTAGAGAGAAATTGTACTTATAAAAGCATATACATATAAGGCAATCAGGTAGAACAAGTATCAAATCCATCAGACCCAAACTGGCCTTCTAGAATCCTCCACCCCTTCCACTCTCAGTTGGCTTGCAAGGTAGGCCTAAACCACCACACCCCCCAAGCTGGGCCTGCCAGGCCTCGGTGGCCTTCAAACTCCCATGAACCATGAGATAAGAGCATGTGCTGCTTGAAGAAGTGAAGGGGAGAAAGGCAGAGAGGGGAAGGTGGAGAAGTGTAGTCAAGCCCAGGGAGGTGGTGGAGGCACCGTCCCTGGAGGTGTTCAAGCCAAGCCTGGATGAGGCACTTAGTGCCATGGTCTAGCTGACTGGCTAGGGCTGGGTGCTAGGTTGGAGTGGCTGATCTTGGAGGTCGCTTCCAATCTGGTTGATTCTATGATTCTATGATACCAGAAAGGAATAGAATAACAATATTACAATGTCCTGTGATGACCATGTCCATCCCCCTGGAATGGGCCTCTGTCCCTGTGGTTTTATTTAAGGGGAATCTGGGATCCCTCAAACTACCACAGAATGAGTGGCCACTGGAATGGGCTGCTCAGGGAGCTGGTGGAGTCCTCATCCCTGGAAGTGTTTAAAAAGAGACTGGATGTAGCACTTGGTTTAGTTGATTAGGTAATGTTAGGTGATAGGTTGGACTTGATGATCTCAAAGGTCTTTTCCAGTCTCATTAATTCTGTGATTCTGTGATTTAAAAAAAGAAAACACAGGCAGGTGAGACCAAAAATTATATTCCCTGGGAATTTGTTTTTCTTGTCATATGTGATAAAATAGTATTGAATTATTTCCAGAGGAAGTTCTTCCCAGAGAGAGTGATTGGCATTGGAATGGGCTGCCCAGGGAGGTGGTGGAGTAGCCATCCCTGGAGGTGTTCAAGCAAAGCCTGGCTGAGGCACTTAGTGCATTGGTCTGGTTGATTGGAGAGGGCTGGGTGCTAGGTTGTACTGGATGATCTTGGAGGTCTCTTCCAACCTGGTTGATTCTATGATTCTATTATATGATTTATCATCTACCTAAACTTGGTCATCTTGGAGGTTTCTTCCAGCTTGGTTGATTCCATGATTCTATGAATATATTGGTCTTTGGTCCTGTACACTAATTCAATTTCAATGTGATGTCTCAAATGTTCTTTGGTGTGTAATTCAAAATGGAATCAGAGAATCAGAGAATCAACCAGGCTGGAAGAGACCTCCAAGATCAACACTTGCTCCTAGCTTGGTGTCATAATGGCTAGTGAGATTTGTAATTCTGCTAAATATATACCCAGATGAAGGAAGAAAAAATGAGATCACTTATAAATATGTAGACACTGTGAATAATCATTTCCAGTACGCTCCAGCTTTTCAAACTTTCATTTTTCTTAACTATAAAATATAAGAGAAGTTCTCACTTAAGTTTATTCAGTGGAAAGAAAATCCTCAGGATCTGCTTTTGCTTATTCATAAAGTGTTAACAAGACAGAAAGACAAACATAAATATTTAATATACGTTTTAAGGCAATTTTCTTTCCAGACTGTGAAAAGTTGTCTGTAGTTGATTCTGAGTCGCTGATGTACCATAAATACAAACTGTTTCCAAAAGATATTCAAAAAGATATTTTGCTAAGAAATGTACTGAACTATTCAAACATTTTTTTTTCTTTTTTCCTTTTTTTTGGCCTACTACTGAGTAGCTTTATATATAAGAAATATTGCTGTAGAAGTTTGCTGTCTCTATGCCAATTGGTAATGATAAATGGCAATAAAAGTAAAATAGAGAGCTGCTGAAGTAGACAGTGTGCTAAAAGTAATTTTAGTTTTGAACAGCACTGAAAACCTTGCAATGAAAAGTAATGTCATTGCCAAAGTAAGTTCAAAGTTTATTTGAGATGATGCAGGTTCAATAAATTACAGGTTTGGGTTTTTTTTATATGTATCCCAAAATCTGATGACAAATAGTATTATTCAAGATACTCTAGGGTACTCTGACATGATTTTGCCTAGTTCTGCAAAAGATGTTCCTGCTTCTGTACATCTATGGGGATGTTCCAGTTTCTAAAGGTTTTTCAAATGGCACTAGATAATTGAGTTGAGCTTCCAAGCTAAAAATCTTCTGGTTATAGGAATCCAGTTGAGATAGCCACTTCTGTTAAATGTGAAGAGAACACAGGTAGACATCCAAATAATTTAAATGAATCATGCCTAAATAAAGCAAAGTACAGTTGTCATCAAATTTATTTCACTTGCTACAGCTACATATGCAAATAAAATCACAGGAGAAAAACGATTGAAAGTATAGCTCATCTGGTTTAGACAGCTCACAGACAACTTATTTCAGGTTGCATGGGGCTGTGTGCAGTTGAGTTCTAAATATCTCCAAGGATGAATGATCCACAAACTTTCTTGGCAGTTTTTTTCCAGTGTTTGTCTTCCTTCACTCCTCTTACTATGTAATTTGAATTTAGCATGCAGCAGCTTGTGTCTGTTGCTTTTCATTCTATCACCGTGCATCTCAAGAAGACTCTACTTCCATTGTGTTATACCTTTGATTTAGATAGCAGTAGACAACAAGGTATCCCACTCCCTGTCTCTTCTTAATCTGGTTTTGGGAGACAGCTGCCAGTCTTTCCTTTCAAGTTATGTTCTTCAGCCTCCAAACCACCTTGGTAGTCTTCTACTGGACTAAATTCAGTATGGCATCTTCTTGATTGTGCTAGAGAATTTCATTCTAGATGTAGTATTAGGTGCACAACTTCACAACTGCCAAAGAAAGGGGAGAGATAATTTCATAGAATCATAGAATCAACCAGGTTGGAAGAGACTTCCAAGATCATCCAGTCCAACCTAGCACCCAGCTCTATCCAGTCAACTAGTCCATGGCACTAAGTGCCTCAGCCAGGCTTTGCTTGAACACCTCCAGGGATGGTGACTCCACCACCTCCCTGGGCAGCCCATTCCAATGCCAATCACTCTGTGAAGAACTTCATCCTAACATCCAGCCTATACTTTCCCCGGCACAACCTGTTGGGAAATGATCATGATAACGTAGCCATGATAATGCTGACCTGCTTTGCCAGAAGGACTCACTACTGTCTCACTTTCAACTTGATCACCAGGATCCTTCAGACTATTTTCTGAAAAACTCTCTTCCAGTCAGCTTGTACTGCTTTGTAGAGCTGTTTCAGCCCAGGTTCAAGGGTTTTCATTTGCTTTTGTTGAATGGCATGAGTTTTTGTCAGCCATTTTTTACAGCCTGATGAGGAACTCCAGAACAGAGTAGAAACAGGTTCTATTGATTTGGTGTCATATTTGAATTTACAGAGGGTAAAATCTGTCTCATTATTGAGACACAGACAAATACTGACCTCAGTGCATGCCACCAGCAATCACCACCAGATAGACATTGTAATCACAACCCTTTGAGCTTATCAATACTTCTTTTCTTTCCTCTCACCTTATAGTTTACCAATTCATAATATATCCCACTAATTTTGTAGAGGTAAATTGACTTGCTAAAGCTAAAGGGTGATCATTGCTTTTTCACTATGCAAAAAACAGCATTTAATTATATACTGGAATCATATATAATTGTATCTATATAGCAATATGCTTTATAGCTGCATAAGTGGATAATGTTGCCTTGGAATCCATCCACAAGTGCATACAGGGCAAAAAGATGTAGAAGAATAATCAGCAGAGGTCTTATAATCTCAATTTGCATTTGAATAATTTCAATTGCTTGCTATGGTGAAATTGTTATGTGAGCGCTGGAACAATGATAGTTGTAAGATATTTTCACTTTTGGAAGGCTTTTGGCATAATGGCCTCCAGATCTGAAAGGTTAGTAATCATTAGCACCTGGTTCATTTTTCTCTGGCAATGTGTGGAGCTCTTGGTAGGTGTGGGGCACATGTTAAATATCTTAATCAACCACCATGGTGATTAGGCAAAATGTATGGTCAGAAAACCTCTAGGCAAACCTCATCTGGAGGCAGTATCTAGCATATGGAACAGATTTTTGGTGATTTACACAGAAATACTCATAGTTTTCTTAGATCTATCTAAAACTGATAGCTTGCCTTTGCCAAAACAGTAGCAAGTGAGCAGTTATAAATGTTCCACCATAATAAAAAAAGTGTTGCTCCTTGGGCTGAGATGCCCATCAGATTAGCAGCTGCTGAGGTGTTCCCAGGCTCACAGTTTCAATTTCAATCCCACATCAGTCAAGTAAAATGTACATAGGTTTAGCTACATATACTATTGGGAATAGAGGCCATTAATGATTCAACTAAAAATTAAGGGAAAGCAGGAAAAATGAGAGTTGATAAATATATTCACACCATATGTTTTAGCAATCTAATTTTACACGCCTGTGTCAGCAGCCTAAACTCTGTTCAGTTGCTTGAAAACACTTTCTGGAGGAGTCTTTATGTAGGCTGTTTCTTATGATTATATATACTCTAACTTCAGTACTTAAATGCAGAATCTTTTTTCTTTTTTTTTTTTGCTATATAAAGGAGATAAATGGAACAGATAGGAATAGAAAATTAGGTTTTCAGGCTGACTCTTGTTCCTGAACGTTGTTGCTACTTGAAGTGCCTCATGAAAATGTGTGTGTGGGGTGGGGGGGTTCAGGCAATTCTTCAAGAACAAGAGGACATTAGTTCTCTTCATGATGGTAGCTATTTAGAATCATGGAATCAACCAGGTTGGAAGAGACCTCCAAGATCATCCAGTCCAACCATCCCTAGCCAGTCATCTAGACCATGGCACTAAATGCCTCATCCAGTCTTTTCTTGAACACCTCCAGGGATGGCGACTCCACCACGTCCCTGGGCAGCCCATTCCAATGGCACTCTCTAGAAACATGTAGTATCTTCTGTTTCCTGCATTCTTTGTGCCCTCTTTCTCCTCACCCACACTAATGCATGGAAGTCTCCAGCAGTGGATATGGCCTGGCAGGGACAAGGGCAGAAGCAGGGGCAGAAGCAGGGGCAGAAGAGGGACAGGGGAATTCTCTGGGCATTGGAGCTCCTTTCCATTGCTACCCACTCCACTCTGGAGTGACTGTCCTCTTCCGGGTGGAAGTTGCTGCTTACTTAAGGGCAACAGCCTGAAAGACTTCAGGGTGAAGTGACACCTCTGTTGGGGCCCGAGGCCAATGGGTCTCCACTCACTATCAGCACCCTGCTTCTATCAGCAGCCTTAGGAGTCAGTGACATTGGCATAACTATAAAATCAAACAGAGGAAAGAGATACTAGAAAAAAATACTTTTATGATAACTTAACTTTATTATTAATGAGGCTTTTCTACCCTAAATAGACAATTCTGACTTGCAGTAAATTCTAAACTCTATATATATAAGGTGACCATTTTAGTCCACAACAGAATCTCGAGTGTAACACTTCTGTTATGGATGGGATTCCAGTGCCCACTGTGTAGGCAGTGGGCTCAGATCTAGGTAGCTAAATTTAGGTGCCTCTGTGCAGTCTGGGTATCCAAGCTCCTGCTATGAGGAAAGCAATTAAGCAGAATAAATCACTTTCCTAAACAAGGTGCTCTAAAACATTTGAGACATGCAGAAATGCTTGGCAGATGCAATGCAGGACTATCAGTATTGTTTTGAAATGGCAATTTAATTCAGGTGAGATGTCACAGAAGTGTTAAATGGCATAAAGATGCTGTTAAGGAGGGGTTTGAATCTGGGTTAGAAGTGAATTGTAATGAGGCTGATTAAAAGCTATCAAACAGTTTATTAAATATATAAAGAAAGTATCCCCACACATCCTGGCCTGCATCAGGAACAGTGTGGCCAGTAGGACAAGGGAGGTTATTCTTCTCTTGTACTCAGCACTGGTCAGGCCACACCTTGAGTCCTGTGTCCAGTTCTGGACCCTCAACTCAAGAGAGATGTTGAGATACTGGAATGTGTCCAGAGAAGGGCAACAAAGCTGGTGAGGGGCCTGGAACACAAACCCTGTGAGGAGAGGCTGAGGTGGGGTTGTTTAGCCTAGAGAAGAGGAGGCTCAGGGGTGTCCTCATTGCTGTCTACAACTACCTGAAGGGAGGCTGTAGACAGGTGGGGGTTGGCCTCTTCTGTCAGACAACCAGCAACAGAACAAGGGGACACAGTCTCAAGTTGTGCCAGGGGAGGTCTAGGTTGGATGTTGGGAGGAAGTTGTTGTCAGAGAGAGTGATTGGCATTGGAATGGGCTGCCCAGGGAGGTGGTGGAGTCACCATCCCTGGAGGTGTTCAAGAGAGGACTGGATGAGGCACTTAGTGCCATGGTCTAGATGACTGGCTAGGGCTGGGTGCTAGGTTGGACTGGATGATCTTGGAAGTCTATTCCAGCCTGGTTGATTCTATGACTCTATAATTCTCTAGATCAAGTAGAAGTCATGACTGCACTCAACTACACTGCAATAGCTTTTCATGGACACATTGAAAATAGTGTCAGTGCAGTTCATGTGACATCATGCCAAGTGATCACAAATATGCAGCTAAAAATAATTCTCTATAATAAGAATAAAAAGAGAGGCATGTTTTGTACTATTTGAGGGTTTACTCATCAGGTTCTTTCATTCTGATTACAATTATGTTTTTTAGTTCAAGAATGTTTTTTCTTACTGTGGAAGTGCTGATTGTTGTTATTGCTCTAGATAAATGAAGAAGCAGAAATAGAACTACTACAGATACAGATGAAAATAGCTTCTATGTTTTATTGCCTTACTTGAGATGATCAGTATATTCACAAAGCTGCACAGCAGTAAAATATGAAATATGAAATATAAATATGATACTGAGTGTTGGCACTGCACACATAGCAGAGTTTAGAAATTTTAAATAGAGTCAGTTATCTAAATCCAGTGTAAGTGATTTAGCTCTATTAATTCAGCTGTGTTTATTGGTTACACCAGAGAAACATGTAAAACTGTGCTGATCTTCACAGCTGCACAATCATCTCGCATCACAGGGCAGTTTTGCAGGACTGAGGTTAAAAAATGAAAGAGAGCTTGAACACAGAGTGGCTAGTTGACCTTCTGCTTTCCACTTGAGTGAGTATCAACGAGGCACTGAGGACAACAGTAATGCAAAAAGATAGGTTAAATCTAATATAAGGAAGTACTCCACTGATTACAAGTTTCTACAAGCCACAGCATGTCCTGTCTGTCTTCCTTCTGCCTCCTGATGTGATGTGATGAGTTTCCTCTGGGTCCTGTAAAATATCTGCAAGTCCCATGCCAATTCTTTGGATATCGTAAGACTGATAAATAGCTGAAGTTGATTCAGTCAGCTGATGAACATGAGAAGATCCAGGCAAAATTAAATTATGATGTTCACACAACTGATGGGATTCATTCGTCTGAACAGCAGTGCCTACAGTTCTTCTGGGCTCTTCCACCTGGCTTCCAACTGCCTCTCCAAAATAATGCAAGCTTGCTGTCATTTTGAACCATATCTGCCAGTCTGTCCAGATGTCTGGATAACCTAAGACACAGCAGATGGCACTAAATGTCTGCATGCAGGCAAACAGATTTGATCTCTGTTCAGTACAAATCGTGGTTGGGCCCTGAGTGTCATCAGAGACATAATATCTCACAGAGAACTAAGAGGAGACCCATAGCTCTTCAAAGCAGCATCTGAATATGAGCCAGGAATACCCCAAGGACTCCTGGGTGGCACTAAATACCTGTGCTTAGGTAAATGAATCAGTGGTTGAGTGTAGAGAGCTATTCAGCTATATGAGACACGTACATTTTATCATATGAAAGCTCTGCAGAATCACAGAATCATAAAATAACACAACTGTCACAGATGGAAGGGACCTCAAGGATCATCTAGCTCCAAACCCCCTGCCATGGGCAGGGACACCTCACACTAGATAAGTCCACTGACTATGTTGACTAGAAATTTGGTACAGTTGTCCATACATGATATATTGGGAGTAGGTGGCAAAGTTTAGGTAGCAGGAATGGTGTCAGTAAGAAGAGCTGCCTAAAGACAGCTAGTTCTGGTTCACTGAAGAACGCTTCTGAGCCCATCAGTCAACCTGGTGGTACCTTAAGGAAAATGTATTATAGAAAAGACAAAACATTGAACAGGAAATGAAGAATAAGGAAGCAAAATATGTGAAAAACAACACTGTAAATACCAAGGTCATAGAAGGAGGGAGGAAACGAGACATTCCAAACTTCTGAGCAAATGTTCCCTTTCAGCCCATGGAGAGAGCCACTTCAGAGAAGATACCCACACTGCAGCTTGATGAGGATACCACAACACATCATCTGGCTGTTTCCTGAAGGAACTGGTATCTGCTGAGAGGCTATGATGGAGCATTTTCTCCCTACAGGAAGTGCAGGGCATAGACTGGCAAATATTTCAGTGCAGCCTAGGGAGATTATAGGTCCTATATAGGACCTAGGTCTATGCCTAGGTCCTGCATCTGGGTCGAGGCAATCCCAAGCACAAATATTGGCTGGGCAGTGAGTGACTGGAGTGCAACCCTGAGGAGATGGACTTGGGGGTGCTGGTGGATGAGAAGCTCAACAGGAGCCAGCAGGGTGCACTGCCAACCAGAGCCTGGGCTGCATCAGAAGTGTGGCCAGCAGGAATAGGGAGGTGATTCTCCTCCTCTACTCTGCTCTGCCGAGACCCCACCTGGAGTACTGCTTCCAGTTCTGGTGCCTCCATTACAAGAAGAACGTGGAGATGCTGGAGCATGTCCAGAGAAAAGCAACAAGGATGCTCAGAGGGCTGCAGCAGCTTTGCTATGAGGACAGACTGAAAGAGTTGAGGCTGTTCAGACTGCAGAAGAGGAGGCTCTGAGGTGACCTTCTTGTGGCCTTCCAGTATCTGAAGGGGGCCTACAAAAAAGCTGGGGAGGGACTTTTCAGGCCGTAAAGGAGTGACAGGACTGGGGGGAATGGAGCAAAGCTGGAGGTGGGGAGATTCAGACTGGACACGAGGAGGAAGTTGTTCAGCATGAGAGTGGTGAGAGCCTGGAATGGGTTGCCCAGGGAGGTGGTTGAGTCCCCATGGCTGGAGGTGTCATTTTTCTCACACTGACTCAACTTTGCACATGACAATAATTTGTAAGTGATCTCCCCATCCTTATCTCACACAACGAGATTTTTCATCATATTTTTTCCCCATAGCCCATTGAGGAATGTAATGGTTTGAATCAGACCAAAGATGAGTTACACAGAACCAGCTGGTTAACCTGACTATTTTCTCAACACAAAGCCCCCCACCTGGCTACAGCCTCCCTTCAGGTAGCCATAGACAGCAATGAGGTCTGCCCTGAGCCTTCTCTTCTGCAGGCTGCACAGCCCCAGCTCCCAGCCTCTCCTCACAGGGCTGTGCTCCAGGCCTCTCAACAGCTTTGTTGCCTTTCTCTGGACATGATCCAGTACCTCAACATCTCTCTTGAATTGAGGAGCCCAGAAACCCCATGCAGCTGACGATACAGAGGTATAATTGCATGTGTTCCTCCTTGAAATCAGATTCACTCAGTACACGAGGACATTATGAATGCACATAACAAAAATTTACTCATTCTCAAGCTTTTGAAGAATCCAAAGACTTGCATCTTTCAGCTTCTGTATTGCTATGACAAAGAGATAAATATACATCAATATGTGTTTCGATAAATAAGAACAATTGTTTCAAATAATAGATTTCATTTTGTTAGATAAAGCATCAACAGAATTAGGAATAACTCCAACTTCCATACAAATGTGTAGTCGAAACAGACACACTTTCCTGGGTAACATTTTTCAAGCTGTCAAAATATAGCTACTGAAGGCTAACCAAGTGAAGGGTTATTACACTTTGAAGATGTTAGAGAAAATCTTTAGAAAAGAAAGACTTATTTTGTTACACATCATGAAGTGATCAGACTCTCCAAATGGCCAAGAGAGCCAGTGGCATCCTGGCCTGCATCAGGAATGGTGTGGTCAGCAGGAGCAGGGAGGTCATTCTGCCCCTGTACTCTGCACTGGTTAGACCACACCTTGAGTACTGTGTTCAGTTCTGGGCCCCCAGTTTAGGAGGGACATTGAGATGCTTGAGCGTGTCCATAGAAGGGCAACGAGGCTGGGGAGAGGCCTTGAGCACAGCCCTACGAGGAGAGGCTGAGGGAGCTGGGATTGGTTAGCCTGGAGAAGAGGAGGCTCAGGGGAGACCTTATTGCTGTCTGCAACTACCTGAGGGGAGGTTGTGGCCAGGAGGAGGTTGCTCTCTTCTCTCAGGTGGCCAGCACCAGAACGAGAGGACACAGCCTCAGGCTGTGCCAGGGGAAATTTAGGCTGGAGGTGAGGAGAAAGTTCTTCACTGAGAGAGTCATTGGACACTGGAATGGGCTGCCCAGGGAGGTGGTGGAGTCGCCGTCCCTGGAGCTGTTCAAGGCAGGATTGGACGTGGCACTTGGTGCCGTGGTCTGGCCTTGAGCTCTGTGGTAAAGGGTTGGACTTGATGATCTGTGAGGTCTCTTCCATCCCTGATGATACTGTGATACTGTGACTCTTGCTGTATAAAAAGCTGCTGAAGTGTTCCTGTTAGATCAAAGGATAAAAACATGGATAATATGTCTACAATGAAAACAGACATTTTAAGCTGTGCAGGAAAAAAAAAAAAAAAAGATAATTTCTTGTTCTCATTCTATTTACCCAGAAAACAACAACAACAACAAAAACCCAACTCACTGGCAATATTAAACCATTTTTGAGGGGGGTTGGGGTGGTTGGTTGGTTGTTTTTAATGGAAGTGGTGTAGGACTAATTGTGCCCTAATGTGCTGAAGCCCTGGTCTTCTCCAAAAAGGAAGCAGTCTTTGAAGACAGCAACTCTGCTTATGTTTTGCATATTCCAACAGCAAAATGCCTGTCTGATTATAAAGTCTCAGGAGGACTTTGATTAATTTCCCTCTTTTAGGTAGATTTTGTCATGTCATTTCATAAAACTGAATACTAATTAGTGGCTACCTTGTTTTCTCATTTTGTTTCCTACTTCTAGCTGATACCATCTCTACTACCTGAAGGGAGGCTGTAGCCAGGTGGAGTTGGTCTCTTCTGCCAGGCAACCAGCAACAGAACAAGGGGACACAGTCTCAAGCTGTGCCAGGGGAGGTCTAGGCTGGAGATTAGGAGGAAGTTGTTGTCAGAGAGAGTGATTGGCATTGGAATGGGCTGCCCAGGGAGGTGGTGGAGTCATCATCCCTGGAGGTGTTCAAGCAAAGCCTGGCTGAGGCACTTAGTGCCATGGTCTAGTTGATTGTCTGGGGCTGGGTGCTAGGTTGGACTGGATGATCTTGGAGGTTTCTTCCAGCCTGGTTGATTCTATACAAACCCCAGATCAGACAGAACTTAATCATAGGGAAAATTTCTTTACAATCTCAGCAGTTCAACTGATTTATGTCTTCAAGTAAAAGTTTTATACCTTTTAGTTTCATTTACATATGGAAATACATTGGTGACTACTTTTGCATGTAAAACTTCTTTTTTTCAATTGATTTGGGGATGTGGATAGGCACAAAGGTTAATTTATGCTTAGAAATAAGAACAAAATAATAAATATCAATGTCTAGGAAAAAAAGCCAACAAAACAAAACAACAAATCTATAGCATAGAATCACAGAATATTAGGGGTTGGAAGGTACCCAAGGAGATCATAGAGTTCAGGCCATCTGCTGGAGCAGGACAATCCTATCTAACACAGATCACAAAGGAACACATCCAGACAGGCCTTGAAAGTCTCCAGAGAAGGAGACTCCACAACCTCTCTGGGGAGCCTGTTGCAGTCCTCTGTGACTCTTAAAGATGTTCCCCATTGTGTTGAGGTGGAACCTCTTTTGCTGCAACTTACAACCATTGCTCCTTGTCCTATCCCAGGGAGCAAGTGAAAACAGCCTGTCCCCCTCCTCCTGGGCAGCCTTCAGACACTTCTAAACGTTTATCAAATCCCCTCTAAGTCTTCTTTTCTCCAGGCTAAAAAGCCCCAGGTCCCTCAGCCTCTCCTCATAAGCCATGCCCTCCAGTCCCCTCATCATCCTCCTGGCCCTCCGCTGGACCCTCTCCAGCAGATCCCTGTCCCTCTTCAACTGGGGAGCCCAAAACTGAACACAGTTCACACAGTATTCAAGATGAGTGCACACAGTATTCAAGATAGATATATTTATGAAGAGTGGATAGGCGTCTTAGAAAGTAAGAAAGTGGATAGACATCTTAGAAAGTAATTATTCTGGTCAGATTCAGTCTGACTAGGATGTTGAATGATTGTTCATCACTGGATTAATATGAGTCTCAAACAAGTTTCCTGTGTCAAAAATATCTGATAAGTAATTTTCCTAATAAAAAACAAGTACTAGGCACTGCAGTGCTATGCTGCAGTCATTAAATCATTATTTGAGTACCCTATGGTCGTATTTTAAGAAAGCTGTAAAGAATTAAACAGACTTGAGAGTGCCTAAAAATAGGAACATTTTCTACCTACTAAAATGACAATTAAAATATTTGATATATAATGTGCACTACACATAGAATGGTTAGATCTATTTATAGTAGGTAGGATAGACCTCTGTACGAGGAGGTTTCTGTTGAAGGTGGAAGGATTCATTAGCAGGGAAACCATTATAAAATATAATGGCCTCTGGCTGAAGTAAGTAGAAGTGGTACTAGAAATAAAAGTTAAATCTTTCATAAAGAAAGCCATTAATGCTGGAATAGATATCTTAAAGGTATTGGAATTTTTCCATGACTTGGAATTTTAGAAACAATATTGGAAGTTTTTCTGAGATGTTTTAATTTAACAACAAATTAGTAGCTTGTATTGGAAATCAATAATTGTTATGAATTGTAAATATTAGTTTCTGTATCAATATTTGGGACAGAGTGGCTGGAGAGCAGCCAGGAAGAAAGGGACCTGGGGGTACTGGTAGATAGTAGGCAGAAGATGAGCCAGCAGTGTGCCCAGGTGGCCAAGAGAGCCAATGGCATCCTGGCCTGCATCAGGAACAGTGTGGCCAGTGGGACAAGGGAGGTTATTCTTCTCTCGTACTTAGCACTGCTCAGGCCACACCTTGAGTGCTGTGTCCTGTTCTGGGCAATTATTTCTGCTTCATTTGGATGCAACTTTTAACAAAAATACCATGAAGAACAAGGGGACACAGTCTCAAGTTGTGCTGGGGGAGGTCTAGGATGGATGTTAGGAGGAAGTTGTTGGCAGAGAGAGTGATTGGCATTGGAATGGGCTGCCCAGGGAGGTGGTGGAGTTGCTGTCCCTGGAGGCATTCAAGCAAAGCCTGGCTGAGGCACTTAGTGCCATGGTCTAGTTGACTGGATAGGGCTGGGTGCTAGGTTGGACTGGATGAGCTTGGAGGTCTCTTCCAACCTGGCTGATTCTATGATTCTAGTATGATTCTGTGGCTCTTGTCTGTGCTCACATAGTATCAATGTAAATTTCAGTACTGAATTTACCAAAATGAGTTTGAATTCAGAAGCTGTGGCTACATTGATGAATAGAATAAAAGGCCCCAAGTTCAAGCCTGGTTAGCATCCATTCTACTTAAGATTTATGGTGGAACAGCCAAGCTGGATATGGCAGATTAATCAGAGTGGGTAGTCATGCTTCAGAGCTTCTTGGTATTCTTTCCTTCAGTCATATGGCTGAAGTGAGAGTATCTGTTGTTCAGGCTTTGAACTACCCTGAAACTTTAAAATACAACTAAGAGACTTTCTATCAAGAGAGGAAGGCAGATGTGTAGTATAACTGTAGAACAGAAATTGAATCCATGTTACCTCCTGCTGCTGGCTCTGTATCCTGAGGCAAACCAATTAACTCCTTCAGGTGTCAGTGTAGCATCCATAAAGAGGATTACTAGTTACTTTCCAGAGATTTCTGGGCATCCCACCTCACTTCCATCTGCCACACCAGAAGAGCACCAATCCTCTGCAAACTTTTTATCATCTTTATGCTGACGCTTTGGGAATCTCAGATGAACTCAAATGAGAAGACCAGATTATTGTGTAAGAAATTATATCCCATCATCAAAGTCTGTGTCTGTAGAGAATACCAAACAGCATTGCCTAGACTGCAGTGCCACAGAAAGATCTGCCCAATCAGAAAGAGAAGCAATATTTTCCAAGCACCAGGAGAGTGTGAGCAGCATGGGTAAGGAGGAGGACAGCAGAAATGCTTACTTAATGGATTTCGTAATAGAAATAATTGCTAACACTGCAGCAGAAAAGTAATGGAACAGTAGCTCTAAGCAAATAAACTATTATTCAAATTGATGTTGAATTTTCAATCAGCTTTACAAGTCAGTGTAATGTCAAAGCTGAATAAAAATAGAGAATTTTGGATAAAGTAGGTAAATGATGAAACACAGGAATGCTGCAGCTGTGTTGGTGTAGGAATCAGAAAGAAGTATTTCCAAAGTAGATTCACTCTGGTTAAAAAGGAACACAATAGCTGGAAGATTCCAGTGAAGTCCAAAGGAAAAAAAACCAAACAAACATAACAAAAACTGTTAAGTAAACAAGAATGCAATTTATTTCATAACATAAAAATTACTTGTGAGAACACTAAACACAATGGAACAAATGGGTAGATGTGCTAGTTTGAAGCTAGCTAGAACGTTTTGGTGAGAAGAACTAGATTATAGGCTGTGGAAGGAAAACAATGAGATGTCTAATTCCCTCATAGGCTTCCTGAGATGTATAAAAACAAGAATCAAAACACAGATAAAGTACTTCTTCTGCTGGGGAATTGGCTGAGCTGCATCTCTAACCTCACCCCTCTCTGCCGTTTCTTTGACTAATCCACTTTGCTTCCTAAGCCCCTGGCCAAACCTCCATTCTTCCTTGGACTGGGGTAAGGTTGAGAGGGGTAGGGGGAAGGTGAAGGGGTGGTTGAGAGCCCCTCCTGGGGACTCAGGTTTCTGGGAGGGCTGTTGTGTTTCTGTATTCCCTTTTACCTTGTCTATTTCTGTCTATAACTGTATAGACTGTAAATATCTGCTTGTATATTGTGCTAGCTGTAAATATAAGCTTCATTCATATTTCCAGAGCTGGCTGAGTCTAGTCTGGGTGATTTCTAAAGTGTGGGTGGGGTGGGGAACACTCAAACCATCATAAGTAAAAATATTGGTCATTTTATTTCCAAGAGAGGGGAGTTAGGATCTCATGTTCTTGGCACCACCCAGACCATCACAGTAGAAAATAGCAAGTCTCTAGGATATTAGGTTAAATGTACCTAAAATTAAACATTTGCTCTCTGCTGCAGCATAAGAGATGTCTTTCTTACTTTCTTTTCTCTAAAGTTCTGTGGGTTTTTGATAAACCAGTCTGGCTTTAAGTGCATGAAAATGATTTATTTTTATTCCAGATCTGGTACCTACACTTCAGTGAGCTGAAAACACTCTGCATTATGCATCAGTTCACATTATGTTAAGTTAGTACTCAAGTGCTACAAGAAAAGAGATTTGTCAGCCTCTACCTGAGTGATCAGCTTTCGATGCTGCTAAGAATCACCACTTTTTTTTTTAGGATAGACCTTATTCACTGAAAGGTATCTGATTTCTTTTCAATTGCAGAAAAAGTCTGCTTTGAGACATTTTCTGTTAAAATTTGTATTAGCATTTCTGTTTCCTAAAACACAAATCCAGCATGATGTATTATAGTCAGCAATCTCAGCTGTCTACAGGGAGAAAACCTCTTCATCCACTTTATATTAACTTTCTATATGGCTAAAGCTCTTTTGAATTTCTGTTTCTGATTATGACATTGCTGTTTTAAATCAGTAAATGTCTTTCCCTCATTAAAAGTATGCCTAATGTTACCATGGAATCACAGTTTCCAATTACTGCCAAACTCAAGATATTAAAAAATCTTTTTCAGACCAGTAAAGCCTACATGTGTGCTCATACAAAGTCAAGCCCTTCATTACCACTTGTTTGCATTCTGAGGACAGAGTGGCTAAAGAGCAGCCAGGCAGAAAGAGATCTGAGGGTACTGGTAGAGAGTAGCTGAAGATGAGCCAGCAGTGTGCCCAGGTGGCCAAGAGAGCCAATGGCATCCTGGCCTGCATCAGGAACAGTGTGGCCAGTAGGACAAGGGAGGTTATTCTCCCCTGTACTCAACACTGGTCAGGCCACACCTTGAGTGCTGTGTCCAGTTTTGGGCTCCTCAATTCAAGAGAGATGTTGAGGTGCTGGAATTTGTCCAGAGAAGGGCAATGAAGCTGGTGAGAGGCCTGGAACACAAACCCTATGAGGAGAGGCTGAGGGAGCTGGGGGTGTTTAGCCTGGAGAAGAGGAGGCTCAGAGGTGACCTCATTGATGCCTACAACTACCTGAACATAGGTTGTAGATAGGTGGAGGTTGGTCTCTTCTGCCAGGCAACCAGAAACAGAACAAGGGGACACAGTCTCAAGTTGTGCCAGGGGAGGTCCAGGCTGGATGTTATGAGGAAGTTGTTGTCAGAGAGAGTGATTGGCATTGGAATGGGCTGCCCAGGGAGGTGGTGGAGTCACCATCCCTGAAGGTGTTCAAGAAAAGACTGGATGAGGCACTTAATGCCATGGTCTACTTGACTGGCTAGGGCTGGGTGCTAGGTTGGACTGAATGATCTTGGAGGTCTCTTCTAATCTGGTTGATTCTATGATTCTATGCTTCTGTGATATAGAAATGGAAATGCATAATAAAAAGCATTCAGAAAAGACTCTCTCTGCTTCTATTAAGAAGGCTATAATACATTGTTATGAAGTGGAAATTAATTAATGGTATTTTTTTCAAAATTACTATTATTTTTTAATGTTGATATTCAGAACACTTGCCACCCCCAAACACTAATTTTAATAATGATCATATTCAGGTGTTCCTCAGTAGTCCATACTGGCACACATCCTGTTTCGTTATTGTTTATGAATGGACTGGAAGAAAAGACAGGAAGCAGCAGCATCAAGATTTGTGGATGCTGACAGTCTGATAGTGCAGCTGTTACAAGTGAGGGCAGGGCTATCATACAGAGAGACCTAGACAGAGGAATGGTCCTTGTGAAATTCAAAAGCAATGCAGGCAAATGGACAAAAATTCTGCAATGTTCAGGCTAGTAACCTAATACCTGGTGCTCTGCTCCTCAGGAAAGCACTTGGGGGCTCCTGGGGAAAGAAAGCTCAGAGGAGGGCAGCAGTGTGGCCTGGCAGCAATTAATGCTAGCAGCTTTATTGCTGTATTAACAGGAGACAGTTGATTAACCATTACACTCTCTGACTCAGCACTCATTAGACCACATCTGCATCCAGTTCTGGGATTTGCAGTATGTGAAAGCCATTGATAAACCAGGCAGCTCTAGAGGAGGTTGCAAGGCTGGTCAGAGCTGGAGCATTTGTCTTGGGAGAAGAAATAGAGAAACTGGAGTTTGTTCAGCCTGTCAGCCTGATGAAAAAACAGCTTTTGAGGGGCATGGAAAATCAACATTGTGTTTATGGATACAGTTTGCACTAATAGACCTCCATCTAAATGAGCCAGAAAGGGAAACAGAGCAACGCTGTTGGCATGGTTTGTTTGCGTATCTGCATGTCTCTCTCTATGTATGTCTGCATGTAGGCAATGTAGAAAGCAAAGCACTTTCCATCTGTGTGTGAGCTATAACATGCTGATAAGATTATAGAACTTCAGGCAAAGAAATTGTTATGGCCCATCCTTGCAGTTAAACATCAAAGACACTTCAGAAAAGTACTTTTTGTAAAATGATTTTCAGAGGGGAAAAAAAAGTATTACAGAATCATAGAGTCAACCAGGTGGAAGAGACTTCCAAGACCATCCAGTCCAACCTAGCACCCAGCCCTAGCCAGTCAACCAGACCATGGCACTAAGTGCCTCAGCCAGGCTTTTCTTGAAAACCTCCAGGGGCAGTGACTCCACCACCTCCCTGGGCAGCCCATTCCAATGGCAAATCACTTTCTCTGGCAACAACTTCCTCCTAACCTCCATCCTAGACCTCCCCCACCAGAACGTGAGGCTGTGTCCCCTTGTTCTGTTTCTGGTTGCCTGGCAGAAGAGACCAACTCCCATCTGACTACATGAGATTACTTTTTACTGTAGAAGCATGTCTAGTTTACATAGTAATTATTGTTTTCAGAAAGAAAATACTAAACAAGATAAATCATCTCAGTGATGGTGATAACAAGGAGTTTTATTTTGACTTAGTGGTTCCTTCCTTGAACTGATAGCTGACTGGATTACATATTGCTATGTATAAATGTTGTATAGTCACTGTTGTGAGGAAGGAAATCAAATCAGTGTAGAAGGAAGATTTATGCTAACCAATGCACAGTATAAATCTTGTTATTAACCTGTAGGAAATAAGAATGATCTTGTGGCAGATTCTGTGATTCTGTGGTTCTGAGATTCAGTTATTTTTAAATGAAGTGCATGCCATGCCATGCCATGGCCAGCTGCATTTAAAAGTCTAACGTATGCAAGAACATACCTGATTTATCACGAGCTGACATTGATTAAAGCTGCAGCAGGCCAATGTATTTTTTGTCCATGTATTTTTCTCTTTCTTAACAGCTTTTCCTGATGCCTGTAAGTTTGTAAGCTCCATAAGTAAACAAGTCTGTCATAGAATCATAGAATCATAGAATCAACCAGATTGGAAGAGACCTCCAAGGTCATCCAGTCCAATCTATCACCCAGCTCTGTCCAATCAACTAGACCATGGCACTAAGTGCCTCAGCCAGGCTTTTCTTGAACACCTCCAGGGATGGTGACTCCACCACCTCCCTGGGCAGCCCATTCCAATGCCACTCACTCTCTCTGGAAAGAACTTCCTCCTAACATCCAGCCTAGACCTCCCCCAGCACAACTTGAGACATGAACCCAGCTATGGAATCTTAATCAAGAAAAGAATACAAAGTCATTTATCTTCTCAGATTTTTAAAACAAATGTATTAAACAAAAATCTGTAAATATAATCAATGATTTTGGTAGAAAAATGAAGGACTTTTTTTTTAATGGTTTGACCTTTTTTTTGTGTGTACTCAAGGTTTTGAAGAAGCACACAAAAAAATCAGAGGAGCAAACTGAAGTTATATGGTCAATGGTTTAATTGACTCTCGATCTCAGTGGTGTAAATTGTGATTTATATAGCTTGGAGACAACACCAAGAACCTGTGTTATGTGTAAAGTGGGATGTATTAACCTCATAGAGACATCAAATAGTAATGCAGCCTGTGTTCTGACACAGATCTGATAGAAAGATGGTTAAAACTAAACAGAAAAATAGTTACTTTTATAGAAAGAAAAAAACTGGTTAAAACCAAATATAGAAATAGTTAATTTTATAGAAAGAACAAACTGGTTAAAATTAAATATAGAAATAGTTCATTTTATAGATAGTAAAACCTGGTTAAAAGTAAATATAGAAATAGATAATTTTATAGAAAGAACAAACTGGTTAAAATTAAATATAGAAATAGTTCATTTTATAGAAAGTAAAAAATGGTTTAAACTAAATATAGAAATAGTTCATTTTATAGATAGTAAAAACTGGTTAAAATTAAATATAGAAATAGTTCATTTTATAGAAAGTAAAAACTGGTTAAAACTAAATATAGAAATAGTTAATTGTATAGAAAGTAAAAAATGGTTAAAACTAAATATAGAAATAGTTAATTGTATAGAAAGTAAAAATGGTTTAAACTAAATATAGAAATAGTTCATTTTATAGAAAGAAAAAACTGGTTAAAACTAAATATAGAAATAGTTAATTTTATAGAAAGAAAAAACTGGTTAAAACTAAATATAGAAATAGTTAATTTTATAGAAAGTAAAAAATGGTTAAAACTAAATATAGAAATAGTTAATCTTATAGTTAAGCAAACAAGAAAGAAAAAAACTCCAGAACTTTGAAAGAATAGGGTTGTTTAGTGTAAAGTGATGTGCTAGTTTGAAGCAGGCTAGAATGTTTTGGTGAGAAGAACTAGATTACAGGCTGTGAAAGGAAAGCAATGGTGATGGCTACTTTGCTCATAGGCTTGCTGAGATGTATAGGAACAAGAAATAAGAACATAGATAACCACTTCTCCTCTGCTGCTGGTGAGCTCCGAGCTGGATCTCACTCTCTGTCTAACCTCACCCTCCATTATCTTTTCTAATCCACTTTGCTTCCTAACCCCCTGGCTGAACCTCCATTCTTCCTTGGGACTGGGGTAAGGTTGAGAGGGGCAGGGGGAAGGTGAAGGGGCAGTAGAGAGCCCCTCCTGGGGACTCAGGTTTCTGGGAGGGCTGTTGTGTTTCTGTATTACCTTTTACCTTGTCTATTTCTGTCTATAACTGTATATACTGTAAATATCTGCTTGTACATTGTGCTAGCTGTAAATATAAGCTTCATTCATATTTCCAGAACCACCTGAGTCTAGTCTGGGTGATTTCTAAAGTGTGGGTGGGGAACACCCAAACCATCACAAGTGAAAATATTGGTCATTTTATTTCCGAGAGAGGGGAGTTAGGGTCTCATGTTCTTGGCACCAAGTGATATAGTTATCATCAAAGCTCCAAAATAGAGCAAAGATCTAAATGAATGGATAAAATAGTACAGATGAAGATGGTTTTGTGTAAATTTCTATATACTTAAAACATTTTCAAAGATCTCCCAATACTCAGGCAAATTTAGGGAAACTTTTTTGGCCTGGATTAATCTTCCCAAAATACAGGAATTTAATTAAGACTAAGAAGTGGATAGATAGAATGAATGCAGGCCATAGAACCATAGAATCAACCAGGTTGGAAGAGACCTCCAAGATCATCCAGTCCAACCTAGCACCCTGCCCTATCCAATCAACTAGACCATGGCACTAAGTGCCTCATCCAGTCTTTTCTTGAAGACCCCCAGGGACGGTGCCTCCACCACCTCCCTGGGCCAAAACCTCACTTCTCATTTTCTAGAAGTCACATATAAAATTCCATTATACAGAGGTACAGTCCAGGAACTTCAAGAATCTTGGATGATCTTGGAGGTCTCTTCCAACCTGGCTGATTCTATGATTCCATAGGTTTTTCTAATATTAATTCACACATAGTGATATGTAAATGTAAAAACTGGTAAATATGAAAATCTAAATGGAAATCTGAGGTGAAAGTGTTAAACCTCATGGAGGATCTGAGTAGGGTTAGGGTTTTTTTCTAATTGTCTCTGCAAAAGCAGATTGTGCAGTTTCTGGAAGCTGAACATACATGGCTTTTCAAGGTCTGTCAGCACTCTGGTACACTAACCTCACACATCTGACAGGCAGATCAGACCATCTGGCATACTGAAGTTGCATACATGAATTAGACATTTTGGATTCGGTGTAGTGTTTCTAACTTAGACTCTTCAACATGGTGTCTAAAATTAGGTGGCAGGATTCCACCAACACTTTGTTTCAAAACTCTGTTAAGGAAGTAACCAAACTCTACAGTTTAAAGGAAATAAAGCTCTGAAAATTAAAGACATGCTTTACCAGGGCAAAAGAGCATGTGATTTCCCATTGCTTTTTGCATCTGTCTTCAGTTTTACCTCAGCTGGGAAACCAATTGTTGAGATGGCAAACTCTGTATCAGACACACCACTAAAATATCAAATACTGAGAATTTATTTCAGCTACAGAGTTTGTTTTACCTAAATAGCACCAATGTGTTGTGTGCAGAGCATGCTTTAAACATATTCCTTTAATATCAAAGCTGCAGAATCTGTAAGACAACGAATAAGAAATGAAACTTAGCTCCTGCTTATGATACACTTTGGCCACAACAACACCAAGCAGTGCTACAGGCTGGGGACAGGTTGCCTGGAGAGCAGCCAAGATGAAAGGAACCTGGAGGTATTGTGCCCAGGTGGCCAAGAGAGCCAATGGCATCCTGGCCTGCATCAGGAACAGTGTGGCCAGCAGGACAAGGGAGGTTATTCTGCCCCTGTACTCAGCACTGGTCAGGCCACACCTTGAGTGCTGTGTCCAGCTCTGGGCTACTCAATTCAAGAGAGATGTTGAGGTGCTGGAATGTGCCCAGAGAAGGGCAACAAAGCTGGTGAGGGGCCTGGAACACAAACCCTATGAGGAGAGGCTGAGGGAGCTGGGGGTGTGCAGCCTGCAGAAGAGGAGGCTCAGGGGTGACCTCATTGCTGCCTACAACTACCTGAAGGGAGGCTGTAGCCAGGTGGGGGTTGGTCTCTTCTGCCAGACAGCCAGCAACAGAACAAGGGGACACAGTCTCACGTTGTGGTGGGGGGAAGTATAGGCTGGATGTTAGGAGGAAGTTGTTGGCAGAGAGAGTGATTGGCATTGGAATGGGCTGCCCAGGGAGGTGGTGGAGTCACTGTGGCTGGAGGTGTTGAAGCAAAGCCTGGCTGAGGCACTTAGTGCCATGGTCTAGTTGATTGGATAGGTCTGGGTGCTAGGTTGGACTGGATAATCTTGAAGGTCTCTTCCAACCTGGTTGATTCTATGAGTCTATATTTTCTTTAGGTTTTATATATTCCCATAGCTCTCAGTCTTTTGCATTATCTTTATCTTTTTTATCTTATCATTTCAAATGTTTTTTCTTTGAGAATACTTTCTAATCTCACTTATTTAGTAGTTTGCATGAAGGAGCAGGAATGGTCTCGACATGAACGCCTGTAATATGCTGCCCAAAACTTTCTCATGGCTCAGGAATATTTGCTTAGATTTATCCTTTTCAACATGGGACTTTATTTTGATTCTTTCATGTCTATCCTTTACTATTTGTAGAAGGAGGTCTTCTTGGGTTTTGTGTTTGCATATTTATCTGTACTGATTTTGTTCATTTGTTTCCTTCCTTTTTTTTTTTTCTGTAATTAATTCTGCCCAAACCTTACATGCTTTTGTAATATCAATGATTGGTTTTCTAACTAATTTTTCAGCTTTCACATTTTCAAATTCTTTATTTTTTGAACAGATAAATCAACAGATTACAGATAAAATCATCAATCAATAGAACAAGGGGACACAGTCTCAAGTTGTGCCAGGGCAGGTATAGGCTGGATATTAGGAGGAAGTTCTTCACAGAGAGAGTGATTGGCATTGGAATGGGCTGCCCAGGGAGGTGGTGGAGGCACTGTCCCTGGAGGTGTTCAAGAAAAGCCTGGATGAGGCACTTAGTGCCATGGTCTAGTTGATTGGTTAGGGCTGGGTGCTAGGTTGGACTGGATGATCTTGGAGGTCTCTTCCAACCTGGTTGATTCTATGATTCTATGATTCTATGAACTATATTTTTATCATTAAAAAATAAAAAAGATTATTATTTGCAGTTTTGTATCAAAGTGCTAAGTATCACCCAGGGCTGGGTGCTAGGTTGGACTGGATGTTCTTGGAGGTTTCTTCCAACCTGTTTGATTCTATGATTTTTGCCCATATAGTCTCACTACAGTCAAGAATTATGTCTTAGTTTTCTCTCCATCTTTTTTTCAAGTGAATCAGTGTGCTAGTTTGAAGCTAGCTAGAATGTTTTGGTGAGAAGGATTAGATTACAGGCTGTGAAAGGGAAACAGTGGTGATGGCTGCTGCACTCATAGGCTTGCTGAGATGTGTAAGAACAAGAAACAAAAACATAACCACTTCTGCTGCTGGCAAGCTCCGAGCTGCATCTCATCTCTCTCTGACCTCACCCTTCGTGTCTTTGACTAATCCACTTTGCTTCCTAAGCCCCTGGCCGAGCCTCCATTCTTCTTTGGGACTGGAGTAAGGTTGAGAGGGGTGGGAGGAAGGTGGAAGGGTGGTTGGGAGCCCCTCCTGTGGACTCAGGTTTCTGGGAGGGCTGTTGTGTTTCTGTATTCCCTTTTACCTTGTCTATTTCTGTCTATAACTGTATATACTGTAAATATCTACTTGTATACTGTGCTAGATGTAAATATAAGCTTCATTCGTATTTCCAGAGCCAGCTGAGTCTAGTCTGGGTGATTTTCAAAGCGTGGGGGGCAAGTAACACCCAAACCATCACAATCAGTGAGTAAGTTAACCTACACTGCATTTCTTTAATATTAAGAATGCACCCAGAAATACTGTCTGAATTTGATCACTATAATGTCTTTGTTGAGAGCCTCTATTATGAAATGCATGTATAAATTATGCTTTACTGATTATGTAGTCACTACAGCCCTTAAAAGAATCTTTTGTACTTTTCAGGGCTCTTGTATAGTAGGGTTTTACATAACATTATAGCAGAGAACTTGGGTGACTAAATTTCTCCTCTGCAAAACACTTCTCCATTTTTTAATCTACATAAAGCAAACAGCAGCTTAGACCTTTATGAAAACCTCTTTCAAGGCATCTCTTTTCAAAACACAGAACTTACTAACTCCATTATGCAGTTCTCCAGCCTGGACTGAATACTTGGAGGGAATAAGTAATTACCTCTTCCTTATGTAAGTGGTGAAAAGTGTTTTAGAGTGGTAGTTGAGTTCACACTGCTTTAGCTCAAGTAGTCAGGTAATAGATTAAATTATTCACCTTTAACTGTGCTGTAAAATCACTTACTGTGATATTTAATGCAGGGAAAACACAAGAGTAATTATTCAGAGAGATGAAGTGCTTTTGTATCTTAAGTAAACAAAATAATTTGCTTCAATATTCTAATCATGTTATTTTAAACCATTAAAAAAAAACCCCAACCTAAACCTCTTCCCAGTGTTTGGATAACTCATCCAGTAAATGTTTTTGCCACAGTCTTCACTGGCAGTCTTGTTCTGTCCCCCTCCCAAGTTGATGGACCACTGGTTGTGTGGACCAGTGGGGTACAGTCTCTCCCAGCATAAGGGAAGACCAAGTTCAGGACTACCTGTGGAACCTAAACATACATAAACATATGGGAGCTTATGAGAAGCATCTCAGAGTTCTGAAGGAATTAGTTGATGTAGTTGCAAAGCCACTCTCCATAATATCTGAAAAGTCCTGGCAGTCAGATGAAGTTCCTGGAGACTGGAAGAAGGGAAACATTATACCCATTTTTAAAAAAAGAGGGTCCTGAAAATTACTGATTCTATGCCTGGGAACATCATTGAAGAGATCCTCCTGAAAGCTATACTGAAACACATAGAAGACAGGAAGGTGACTCAAGACAGTCAGCATGGCTTTACCGAGGGGATGACCTGCCTGACCAACTTAATGGCTTCCTGTGATGGTGTAGCTCCATCAGTGGATAAGTGAAGATCAACAGATGTCATCTACCTGGAATTTTGTAAAGCCTTTGATACAGTCCCCCACAATAGCCTTCTCTTTAAGCTGGAGAGATATGGATCTGATGAGTGGATTGTCCAGTGTATAAGGAATTGGTTGGATGATCTCCTATAAAGGTAGTGGTCAGCAGCTTGATATCCAGATGGAGATGGCTGACAAGTGTTCTCCCTCAAAGGTCTGCACTGGGACCAGTGTTCTCCGATGTCCTCATCCAATGATGCAGTTAGATTGAGTGTACTCTGCAAATTTGCAGGTGATACCAAACTGAGTGATGCAGTTGACAAGGCTGAGGGATGAGTTGCCATCCAGAGGGACCTGGACAGGCTGGAAAACTGGCCTGAGGAGAATCTCATCAGGTTCAATAAGGCAAAGTGCAAAGTTCTAAACCTAGGTTGGGGCAATCCAGTCTGTGGAATGATGAAGTTAAGTGCAGCCCTGAAGAAAAGGATTTGGGGGTACTGAGAGACGAAAAGTTGGGCATGAACCAACGATGTGAACTTGCAGCCCAGAAGGCAAACTGCATCCTAGACTGCATCAAAAGAAATGCTGCTAGCAGATTAAGTGGTGATTAAATGACTTTCAAGGCCTGTCTGGATGTGTTCCTCTGTGCTCTGTGTTAGATAGGATTGTCCTGCTCTGGCAGGGGGGTTGGACTCGATGAGCTCCTTGGGTCCCTTCCAACCCCTAACGTCCTGTGAGCCTGTGATCCTGTGAAGGAGTGATTCTACTCCACTACTCTGCTCTGGTGAGACTTTACCTGCAGTGCTGTGTCCAGCTACGGGGCCCTAAACACAAGAGAGACATGGGCCTGCTGGAACAGGTCCAGAGGAAGGGGAAAGACTGTTAAGAAACGCTTGTAGGGACAGGATGAGTGGCAATGGTTTTCAACTTGAGCAGAGTAGATTTAGGTTAGACATAAGGAGGAAATTCTTTACAATGAAAGTGGTAAAATACTGGAAGAGATTGTCCAGGGGGGTAGTTGAGAACTCATCTCTGGAGACATTCAAAATCAGACTTGATGTGGCCCTGGGCAGCCTGATATATTTGGAGGTTGCCCTGCTCGCTGTAAGGGGGTTGGACAAGATGACTTTTCAGGATCACCTGGTGCAATCTGTGAATCTGTTAATCTGTAAAATCAATTAAAAGCAATCCAAAACCAAGTCCTAAATGCAATGTGTGCTGACCACTCTGAGCTACTTGGCTCCTTTAGCTCTTTTTGATATGATACTGCTAGCCAGCTTTCTCTGAACATTGTAGTGCTGTTATGAAGCAATGAAGTAAAATAAGTTAGACTGAAAACTATCAATAAGGTTAAAAGCTGATAATACCCTTTTAACTCTTTAAAATGTTGCTGTGTAACATTTCAGTCAAGTTCACATTTTAGTGTTGGCAAATTAAATCTGATTTAATAACAGCAAAAGGGAAAAGGTTGCATCTGCAGCAAAATAAAAGCCTAGCAAGAACATAGAATGTGTTTTTGTTGTTGTTTCAATATATTAAAGGGCATGGCAGTTATCCCAATGTCTAGCAAAAGAAATTTTGAGAGCTTATGAGGAATAGCTGCTGCAAGCCACCTAATGATATAATTCTCTGTAAATCAATCAAGTTCTTCCATAAATGTAGATGGGACTTATTTTTATTCCTAATAAAATGAGAAGAGTTGCAGTTCTCTGATGTGTGTATACATATATTTAACACCTATATTGATTTCTTCTGTTTAACATGACTTTACTTGAATTCACAGAATCACAGAGTGCCAGGGGCTGGAAGGGACCTTCAAAGATCATCCTGGCATCCTGGCCTGCATCAGGAACAGTGTGGCCAGTAGAACAAAGGAGGATATTCTTGCCCTGTGCTCAACACTGCTCAGGTCACACCTAGAGTCCTGTGTCCAGTTCTGGGCTCCTCAATTCAAGAGAGATGTTGAGATGCTGGAATGTGTCCAGAGAAGGGTGACAAAGCTGGTGAGGGGCCTGAAACACAGCCCTATGAGGAGAGGCTGAGGGAGCTGGGGGTGTGCAGTCTGGAGAAGAGGAGGCTCAGGGCAGACCTCATTGCTGTCTACAACTACCTGAAGGGAGGCTGTAGTCAGGTGGGGTTGGTTTCTTCTGCCAGGCAAGCAGCAACAGAACAAGGGGACACAGTCTCAAGTTGTGCCAGGGGAGGTCTAGGCTGGATGTTAGGAGGAAGTTGTTGTCAGAGAGAGTGATTGGCATTGGAATGGGCTGCCCAGGGAGGTGGTGGAGTCACCGTGCTTGGAGGTGTTCAAGCAAAGCCTGGCTGAGGCACTTAGTGCCATGGTCTGGTTGACTGGCTAGGGCTGGGTGCTAGGTTGGACTGGCTGAGCTTGGAGGTCTCTTCCAGCCTGGCTGATTCTATAAAATTCTATGAAATCTAGCCTAATCCCCCTGCCAAAGCACTACCTCCTATACCAAACCACACAGGAACACATTCAGACAGGTTTTGAATAACTCCAGAGAAGGAGACTCCAAAACACCTCTGGGCAGCCTGTTCCAGTATTCTGTCACCCACACAGTATTTTTTTTTCCTCATGTTTATATGGAACTTCTATGTCTCATCTTCCACCCATTGCCCCTTATCCTGTCATTGGGCATCACCAAGAAGAGCCTGGCTCCAGCCTCCTGGCACTCACCCTTTACATAGTCATAAATGATAATGAGGTCACCCCTCAGTCTCCTCCACACTAAAGAGTCACAGCTCCCTCAGTCTCTGGCACATGGCCTGGGAAATGCTGTAACCCTGTATTTTCTGTAGTTTTTACTTTCTGTGGCATGGAAACTAGCACAGTACTTTGTCGTGAGGTTCTGTTCTTGCCTTCAAAACTATTCATTTTTGATAGTTTCCCATTGCTATTTTTGAATTGGCAATTTATCAGGTACTCCTAATTCTTTCTCTGATAAAATCCAGCTCTGGAAGGATGTGGAGATGCTGGAGTGTGTTCAGAGAAGGGCCACAAGGATGCTCAGAGGGCTGCAGCAGCTCTGCTGTGAGCACAGACTGAAAGAGTTGGGGCTGTGCAGTCTGGAGAAGAGGAGGCTCTGAGGTGAACTTATTTTGGCCTTTCAATATCTGAAAGGGGCTACAAAAAAGCTGGGAAGGGACTTTTTGGCTATCAGGGAGTGACAGGACTAGAAAATGTAGCAAAGCTGGAGATGGGGAAGATCAGACTGGAGGCGAGGAGGAAGTTGTTGAGCATGAGAGTGGT
Source organism: Pogoniulus pusillus (assembly GCF_015220805.1). NCBI lineage: Eukaryota > Metazoa > Chordata > Aves > Piciformes > Lybiidae > Pogoniulus > Pogoniulus pusillus. The sequence goes on from NC_087268.1 coordinate 44,816,048, forward strand.
GAGAGGCTGGAATGGGTTGCCCAGGGAGGTGGTTGAGGCCCCATGGCTGGAGGTGTTTGAGGCCAGGCTGGATGAGGCTGTGTGCAGCCTGCTCTAGGGTAGGGTGTCCCTGGGCATGGCAGGGGGGTTGGAACTAGATGATCCTTGTGGTGCCTTCCAAACCTGACTGATTCCATGATTCTATGAAAATATTAAGAATCACTTCCTCAATCAAAAATGAGGAAAGAGATGAAACAATTCAAAGCAACTGTACAATACAAAAGTTACTTTTGAGGTCATTATATACAATAATGGCAAAACCACAATAATAAATTTTTTCCCTCTTTTTTTTTTTGTGAAAATAACACAGGATGGAAAAGTAGCTAATTTTATTTGACAGTGTCCATAACATGAGAAAAGAAAACATTTCTTCTCTGGTTCCTCATTAGATGTTGCATCCTGTGATTCCTGATGGCCTTCCTTGGAGCTAGCAAGTGAGATGTAAATAGAGAACAGCTGAGGCAGCAAGAAATATGTCATTTATTACAACAATGACTGAGGGGGCCTCAAGTTGTACAGATATATGAAGCCAGCATATTAAAAGGTTATTTTCTGATACAGCAAGGCACATTTGTAAGCAAGTTTTTGATTCTTTAACTAAGTGAAGGTCATTTATGTAAGGAGTAAGACCTTCATCTGTATTTATGGTTAGTTAAGGTTCACTGAACTACAGCCTTTCTTGCTTAAAGCAGAGTTCTAGGTTGACAAAGTGAGATCAAGAAGCTAACATTTCATACAGTCACAGAATCTTTTCATTTGGGAAATAATTGGAATGTAAGTATTTTTGTACTTATGTATTATTATGGTACATACCTTGGCAAATGCCCATGTGCAAGTGGAGGCCAGTGACAAGCAGAGTCCACCAGGGATCAGTCCTGGGACCAGTCTTGTTCAACATCTTTGTCGGTGACATGGACAGAGGCACTGAGTGCAGCCTCAGCAGGTTTGCTGGCGACACCAAGCTGTGTGGTGCAGCAGACAGGCTGGAGGGCAGGGATCCATCCAGAGGGACCTGGACAGGCTGCAGAGGTGGGCACAAGCCAACCTCAGGAGGTTCAACAAGAACAAGTGCAAGGTCCTGCATCTGCGTTGAGGCAATGCCAAGCACAAATCCAGGATGACAGCGAGTGGCTGGAGAGCAGCCCTGAGGAGAGAAACCTGGGGTGCTGGTGGCTGAGATTAACAGGAGCCAGCAGTGTGCACTTGCAGCATAGGAAGCCAAGCAGAGCCTGGGCTGCAGCAGAAGTGTGGCCAGCAGGTGGAGGGAGGTGATTCTCCCCTTCTACTGTGCTCTGGTGAGATCTCACCTGGAGTACTGCATCCAGTTCTGGAGCCCCTATTACAAGAGGGATGTGAAGATGCTGGAGCATGTCCAGAGAAGAACCACGAGGATGATCAGAGGGCTGCAGCACCTCTGCTATGAGGACAGACTGACAGAGTTGGAGCTATACAGTCTGAAGAAGAGAAGGCTCCCAGGTGACCTCACTGTGGCCCTCCAGTATCTGAAGGGAGCCTATAAAAAAAGCTGGGGAGGGACTTTTTAGGCTCTCAGGGAGTGAGAGGACTGGAGGGAATGGAGCAAAGCTGGAGGTGGGGAGATTAAGACTGGACATGAGGAGGAAGTTGTTCAGCATGAGAGTGGTGAGAGGCTGGAATGGGTTGCCCAGGGAGGTGGTTGAGGCCCCATGCCTGGGGGTGTTTAAGGCCAGGCTGGATGAGGCTGTGGGCAGCCTGATCTAGGGTAGGGTGTCCCTGGGCATGGCAGGGGGGTTGGAAGTAGATGATCCTTGTGGTGCCTTCCAACCCTGACTGATTCTATGATTCTAAATCCATGTGCTCCAGCCATTACTGGATCTCTATTAAGCTCTTTGCTGGTAGGAAGGAGCTTTCACCCAGCACTGAATATGAAGGTGACAAAAGCACATATCTGTGAGGATGCCTTCTCCTCCAGGAAAGGTTAGGATACTCTGGTTAAACTAGCCTTGCAGGAAGGATTGCTAATCACTGGGTCATTCAAAAAGTAGATCTACAAGTAATGAGTATTAGCCTAAAATTACTCTGAGTTTTTCATGACCAGTAATTAGCAAATGATTAACAGAAATGAGGTTAATACTCTGTGAGGTTACTCAAACTGTTTTTTGTTGCGGGGTATCATTAGTGGGTATCATTAGTGTCTTATTTTACTTGAACTCAAGTCTGATGTTTTTGCACCCATGTACATACCTGTCTTAGGGCAGCACGGAAGAAAGCACTAAATAAATCATCAGACAGGCTAAGCAAGAATTCAAAATCAGTTCCTGTAGCCCTTGGGAATGCATAGGGCACATAGTGAACTCTTTCACTATGTTTCTACAGCAGATTTTGATTGAATTCTTTTCTACTTCACACTTTTTTTTGTGTGTGTATTCCAGTCCCTTGGGACTGGGATAAGGTTGAAGGGGTGGGGAGAAGGTGGAATGGCAGTTGGGAGCTCCTCCTGGGGACTCAGGTTTCTGGAAGGGCTGTTGTGTTTCTGTATTACCTTTTACCCCATCTATTTCTGTCTATAACTGTATATACTGTAAATATCTGCTTGTATATTGTGCTAAGCTGTAAATATAAGCTTCATTCAATTTCCAGAGCCACCTGAGTCTAGTCTGGGTGATTTTACCTTGTCTATTTCTGTCTATAACTGTATATACTGTAAATATCTGCTTGTATATTGTGCTAGCTGTAAATATAAGCTTCATTCAATTTCCAGAGCTGGCTGAGTCTACTCTGGGTGATTTCTAAAGCAGGGTGGTGGGGAACACCCAAACCATCACACCATCCTACAATTCTGTGCATTGGGCCATTGTAAAGGGTTGGACTTGATGATCTATGAGGTCTCTTCCAACCTTGGTGATACTGTGATATACAAGATGAAATTTGTATATTTACTAAACTCAGCAGTTACTGAGTTTAGGATTCATTACGTCTAACTTAAAACATCTAAAGCTACTTATTTCATCATTGGCATTCTCTTAGCTCCCTCTGTGGTGGGTAGGTAAAGGAAAGGTATTCTCTCTCTCCATTGTCTTTAAAAGGGGACTGACCTAAGCTAAGAAGCTTTACTTCTATATGGTTGGTTGGTGTCAAGTTACAAGAGTCTAACCTACTAACCCCATAGGGGCAACCAACTTTATTTCTGGTGATTTATTAGCAACATTTTCCCCTGTGACTTAGAATGCCACTATCACCTCACTGTGCTAAACTGTGTGTTAAATGCAGTGCTTGACAAGTGGAACTGTGCATTGAAAAACTTACAGGTACTCTCAGACCCCATGGAAAGAGCAAGGCTGATAATGCTGATGTCTTTTACCAGTTCAGCAGAGGAAAATCCGTCTATGCACACAGGCTTTGGAGTTTTAGTGCCTTATTTTTTTCTTTTAACGTTGCATTTTGATTTTCCTTCAGTTCCAATGTCTTCATGACTAAAAATACAGGTTCATAATATGTGGTATTTTATGATTTTTCACGTTTCAATTAAAAACATTAACAACAAAACAACAGCCACAAAAAAAGAAAACCAAATCTCTGCTGAGTGGCGGGAGAGCAGCCATGAAGAAAGGGACCTGGGGGTACTGGTAGATAGTAGCTGAAGATGAGCCAGCAGTGTGCCCAGGTGGCCAAGAGAGCCAATGGCATCCTGGCCTGCATCAGGAACAGTGTGGCCAGTGGGACAAGGGAGGTTATTCTTCTCTCGTACTTAGCACTGGTCAGGTCACACCTTGAGTGCTGTGTCCAGTTCTGGGCTCCTCAATTCAAGAGAGATGCTGAGACAAAGGAATGTATCCAGAGAAGGGCGATGAAGCTGGTGAGGGGCCTGGAACACAGGTCCTATGAGGAGAGGCTGAGGGAGCTGGGGGTGTGCAGCCTGCAGAAGAGGAGGCTCAGGGCAGAGCTCATTGCTGTCCACAACTACCTGAAGGGAGGCTGTAGCCAGGTGGAGTTGGTCTCTTCTCCCAGGCAAGCAGCAACAGAACAAGGGAACACAGTCTCAAGTTGTGCCGGGAGAGGTTTTGGCTGGATGTTAGGAGGAAGCTCTTGACAGAGAGAGTGATTGGCATTGGAATGGGCTGCCCAGGGAGGTGGTGGAGTCACTGCCCCTGGGGGTGTTCAAGCAAAGCCTGGATGAGGCACTTAGTGCCATGGTCTAGTTGACTGCCTAGGGCTGGGTGCTAGGTTGGACTGGATGATCTTGGAGGTCTCTTCCAACCTGGTTGATTCTATGACTGTATGAAATTATCAATTAACTGAAGACACCATTTTAGACTACAGTTCCATAAAAGCTTCGTGTTTCCAGCTCCACAGATAAATTACTTCCTTGAAAAAAAATACCTAGACAACTGCAGCTGAAACTCCTTTTCCTCAGGCATTAAAATACTCTTTGACCCAACAGCAGAGTTTAGATCCTATTACCTAAACTAAATACAGTGTATTACTTAATTCCTTAAAAATACTGCTACTTCAGTTTCAGCTCTAGGCTGCAAATGGTAAGAGGGACATACTTTCTCTTAAATGTCAAGATTATTTCCAATACTTCTCATATTTTCCCACTCTGCATAGCATTACATTGCCATAGCTACTGTATCAGTTATATATACAGTTTTGGAGATAAAAAGCATTGCTAATGTTAAACAGAAAGTTAAACTGACATACTTCACCAGTATAAAGTTTCATGCAATTTATTTTTGCCTGCAAATTAAAAGCAAAACTCTAAACATTCAGAAGAGTAGATTAAAAAAAAAAAAAACAAACCACACTTTCTGTTTCCAACAAGAATTAGTGTGGAACAGACTATTTTAATTCATTTTATTCTTTTAGAATACAATCATCTCTGTGACTAAGTCTGTTTGATCAATATCTCTCCTGTTGGCTTAGCACGGAGCTCAGTGCAGGCTAGCTGCAGAGATTTTTACCTAGCTGTTCAAGTGGATATTGCATCCTGGATCAACTTGCAGATTGAATCATAGAATCAACCAGGTTGGAAGAGACCTTCAAGATCATTCAGTCCAACCTAGCACCCAGCTCCATCCAGTCAACCAGACCATGGCACCAAGTGCCCCAGCCAGGCTTTTCTTGAACCCCTCCAGGGATGGTGACTCCACCACCTCCCTGGGCAGCCCATTCCAATGCCAATCACTCTCTCTGGCAACAACTTCCTCCTAACATCCAGCCTAGACCTCCCGCAGCACAACTTGAGACTGTGTCCCCTTGTTCTGTTGCTGGTTGCCTGGCAGAAGAGACCAACCCCCACCTGGCTACAGCCTCCCTTCAGGTAGTTGTAGACGGCAATGAAGTCACTCCTGAGCCTCTTCTTCTCCTCTTCTTATTATGTTTATACTGTAGTTTATTAAAACCAGTATAAAACTATGACCAGGAGTCATTACTGCAGTTCCACCAATTGCAGGAAGGATATTTCTGTAACTGACAATTCTAATGAGCCTTAATATCTGCAGAGGAAATACCTGCCTCTTCCTGGGAACGTGGACTGTAGATTAAAACAAAAAACTCAAGACAATAAATTTGCCAATTTGACCCATCAAGAAACACTTATGAAAAGAAAAAAAAGGTATTTGTTCCTGTATTTATATTATTCTCTGTACTAAATTACAGTTGTTCTTTCCTAAACCTATCCCTTTGTAGCTGTGAACCAAAGGGCTAATGGTTATTTACCACACAAACACAGGCAAAAGGCAATGTCAGGTAGCTTTTCCAACCTATCAACAGTGCCCTAATAGGGTCTATTTTAAAATGTACAGAAAGAAGCAAATCTGCAATGCTTAGGCAAAGATGTTCTTCCCAAAGGTCCCTTTTAATTGGATAAAATTAATTCTCTACATGGTTCCAAAGTCTTGCTTAATACCTATAAAAAGACCCTAAATTCAGCAACTGTGTAAGCTAATCTGATTAACTAAAGTGTAATTTTCTCATTGTTACCTTTGAGTTATGCTTTCTTTCACTTTTGTACTTCCTTTTTTTGGTGTAAAAAGGTAAGTAGTGGATATAAGGGGAAATAGGGAATACAGGGGGCACAAATAATAGCATTAAGGTAAAAATGACACCATTTTCTAAATCACATTTAGGCTTTTAAGGTTCCAAAACCTTTTACTGTTGCCAGTGCTAATGCTGTGGTCTCTAGTAAAGGTTGTATAAATCACGAGTTTTAAGAGTTTTTAAAACAAAAATGACTCTTCATCTTGGGGAGTTTTACTGCCTTATCTGCCCTCCATCTCTTGATACAGCTTTCAATCTATCTGGGTCAGGAATTTCATTATAAAGCTCTGCAGCTACATGATCCTTAGGTCTATGCCTAGAAATGGAAGATGCAGCTCTACTATGATAAGGAATTGGCAGGTAGAGAGGAAAAAAAATCCTGTGCTTTTCCTCATGCTTCTGGATTTTTGAGGTATGGATAATCTATCTCTAGGTGTGATTGGACTACACAGGGACACACTGACATTCTATACACCTTGTGAATATGCAAGGCATGATATTTTCTGTATTACTACATTGCTTTGTCAGATAGGGTGATATACATGCAAGAATCTTTCTCCCAGAAGCAGGAGACTGAAAAGGATTTTCAAGTCGACTTCCTTGTATGTTTCCCTCTCCCTCATATTTTTCCCCAAGGAAGGTTGGTTTATATTTAATCTTTCCCTCTCTGATGGAATTCTGTAAATACCATCCTACATATGTTAGATATTATCTTCTAGAGTTATATATTAACCCTTCCTGCAATCTATTCACTCCTATTTCTATCGACATTGTCCTACTTGCCTAAAATAGCTATGCTAGGCATATTTACATGTTATTATTTTTACTAGTTTGTGCTGTAGGAGTTTCTATATCAAATATTTGTCGGTACAGGCATGATTTAAAAGTATGTTCAATTTTGAGTTTGGAAGAACTCCTCTCTTTTCCACACAGAGCCTACAGAAAACCCAGCTGCAAAGACAAAGTCCATTGCTGCTAAACCAGAAAAATCACATTTTTCATTCCTTTCTTTTTATATTACAGACACAAAGCTTGTACTTTAAAGCATCTGCCCTCTAGTTTATGATGGTAGTTATTAGCCTTATCTAAAAAGGAAGACATCCTGGATTTAATAAGACAAAACCCCAAACCTTAAATCAAATAAAAAGCAAAAAACAATAACATAAAAAAAAATCATAAAAGCAATACCTGATTTACAACATTAACTGAACAGCATTTGACTACATACATAACATATTGAAGACCTTCAAGTGCCCTTGCATGCCACATCTTTCTGCCTCATCATGTCACGTATTTTCTGTTACTATCTCTTTCTCCTTCCATAAGAGTATAATTTTCTCTTCAAGCTTGGCTTGGTTTTCTCCAGTTTGGCTTGGTTCACAGCTTTCAGCTGTTTTAGCAGCATCATGTATGTTGATTGACAGACAGGTAGGTAAAGGTTTACAGACTGTTTTCCCACCATATTGTCCATTGGATACCTCTGAGGTAAAGATAATAAAATTGTTTAGGATGAAACTCTTTGAATTTTTACTGTTATGTGAGCCTGGGGAGGACCATGTAAAGTGGAATGTCAACTGCTGAAGATTACAAGGGAAAAATGCTTTGTGCTTCAAAATGCAGTTCTTTGAGGTAGTTTTAACCTCTACTCACAGGATTTGTTAAAGTGAACATTCCCTTACTTGATCTTTCTTTCCTACTGACTATAATTTGATGTGTTTGCAGACTCATTGTTACATTTTATTATTAACTACAGCACACAAGACTAGCATTAATTTTGCATATGTTTAATGTAGATAGCTTGGTCTTTTGGGAAGTAACTACATTATGTAACTGGTGTAAATCAGCATCTTTCTGGGGATATCTCTCACCAGTACAAGCACTTGTTCCCTGGTGGGGACACTGTGCTATTTTTACCAGGAAAATATTCAAAGGTGAACTGAATTGAAGATATATATATATATATAATTATTGGAACACTAAGTTATATTAGAAAATAACAGAAATTACACAATCATAGAATCAACCAGGTTGGAAGAGACCTCCAAGATCATCCAGTCCAACCTAGCACCCAGCCCTATCCAGTCAACTAGACCATGGCACTAAGTGCCTCAGCCAGGCTTTGCTTCAACACCTCCAGGGACAGTGACTCCACCACCTCCCTGGGCAGCCCATTCCAATGCCAATCACTCTCTCTGCCAACAACTTCCTCCTAACATCCAGCCTATACTTTTCCCAGCATAACTTGAGACTGTGTCCCCTTGTTCTGTTCCTGGTTGCTTGGCAGAAGAGACCAAACCCCACCTGGCTACAACCTCCCTTCAGGTAGTTGTAGACAGGAATGAGGTCTGCCCTGAGCCTCCTCTTCTGCAGGCTGCACACCCCCAGCTCCCTCAGCCTCTCCTCATAGGGTTTGTGTTCCAGGCCCCTCACCAGTATTTCAGAATGGTTTCAATTGGAATATTTTTCTTAATGGCAAGGTCCTGTTTCCTCTTTTCATCACAAGCTTTTCCAGTAAAAATCACTACTTTAAGAGATATTTCTATTTCCATGGCAAGTTTAACTTTTCAAGGCTTTTTGATGTATTGTCTTGCTACTTTCACTTCTCTGAATCTGCTGTATTTATGTTTGGGGGTTGCTTTTTTTTGTTGTACATCAAATCTACCAGAGCAGCCAGGCATTTTTGCTATTTAATTTATTACTACTTTTAGGATAATTAAATTCTTAAATCACTATTCCATTTCTGTGTGCTTCGCCCATTAGATAATTAAGTGCTCTAGAAAGTGAACTGATGCCATTGATTAAAGGTTTTTTGGTTTGGTTTTCTTTTTTCTTAGATGAAACCATCAATAGTAGCAGAAATGGGACAGCAGTGTGCATGTTAAATGTCAGCATTCTAATATGTCATGATCTAAGAACTTATCACAGAATCTCACTGTTTTCTAAAGAGAGAAGGTAGTACATTGGAAAGATTATTACAGAGAATAAAAGCATCAAATTATTTCACAGTGACCAGGAAAGATTAATTCTAAAATTCTTACAATTCTGTGATGAGTTCTTATGTAATACTTCTCAGTGCAATGAAAAGCAGCATACTGAAGATTGTAGGGTTCAGTATTTTAGTCTCAATTGGATAATTTTTACATAATATTTCCTAGCATTCATAGAATCATAGAATGAAGCAGGTTGGAAGAGACCTCCAAGATCATCCAGTCTAACCTATCACCCAGCCCTATCCAACCAGACCTGGGGTTCTCAAACTTTTTAAACAGGGGGCTGGTCACTGTACCGCACACACTGTTGGGGGCAGGACTATAGTTTGTCAGGGGCAGGATTATAGTTTGGCTCCAGCCCAGTAGTGTAAAGGGCAGGACTATAGTTTGGTTCCAGCCCAGCAGTGTCAGGGGCTGGACTATAGTTTGGTTCCAGCCCAGCAGTGTCAGGGGCTGGACTATAGTTTGGTTCCAGCCCAGTAGTGTCAGGGGCTGGACTATAGTTTGGTTCCAGCCCAGTAGTGTCAGGGGCAGGACTATAGTTTGGTTCCAGCCCAGCAGTGTCAGGGGCAGGACTATAGTTTGGTTCCAGCCCAGCAGTGTCAGGGGCAGGACTATAGTTTGGTTCCAGCCCAGCAGTGTCAGGGGCTGGACTATAGTTTGGTTCCAGCCCAGTAGTGTCGGGGGCCAGACTATAGTTTGGTTCCAGCCCAGCAGTGTCAGGGGCTGGACTATAGTTTGGTTCCAGCCCAGCAGTGTCAGAGGCAGGACTATAGTTTGGTTCCAGCCCAGCAGTGTCAGGGGCTGGACTATAGTTTGGTTCCAGCCCAGTAGTGTCGGGGGCCAGACTATAGTTTGGTTCCAGCCCAGCAGTGTCAGGGGCTGGACTATAGTTTGGTTCCAGCCCAGCAGTGTCAGAGGCAGGACTATAGTTTGGTTCCAGCCCAGCAGTGTCGGGGGCCAGACTATAGTTTGGTTCCAGCCCAGTCCCAGGGGGTGCTTGGGGCTGCAGAGGCCAGCAAGTGGATTAAATGGCAGGGAGTGGCTGCTTGGCTTCCCCCTAACCCCTTGCAGAGGGATTCTGTAAATACCAGTGGGCTGAATTGAGGACCCTGTGGGGCTGTATCTGGCCCATGAGCCGTAGTTTGAGGACCCCTGAACTAGATCATGGCACTAAGTGCTCCATCCAGGCTTTACTTGAACACCTCCAGGGACGGCGACTCCACCATCTCCCTGGGCAGCCCATTCCAATGCCAATCACTCTCTCTGCCAACAACTTCCTCCTAAGATCCAGCCTAGACCTCCTCTGTATATATATATATATATATTTATATATATATATATAAAAATATGTAAATATACATAGAGATTTACACACACACACATATATATACACACATATATATATGCACACACACATATACATATAAAAATACTTATAAATATATAATTTTTATACTTTTATATATATTAGATATATTTTATACTTATCATAAAACAGTCACTCCATATCAAAGTAAAAAATATTTCCTTATATTCCCTTATTGCAAACAGAAAGGCCTCAAGAAAGACCACAAATATTTCAAGACATCATTTTGGATGAGGTAGCCTAAATGTCTGTCAGGTGATGGCATTATGATAGAAGCACTGAAGCCCATTGGTGCAGGAAGTATATCAACAGAATTATCAACAGACAGATGAGAAACTCATTAAAAAGTTTTCTTTCACATTTTAAAATAGGTCCATCCATCTGAGGCATCTGTACTTAATATAACAATTCGTTTTAGATGCAACTCTGACATAGCTAAAAATATTCACAACACCTTTTCCTGTAATAATTTCACAGTGTTAGCAATCCAGAGTTCTAGAAATTGAGGGAGGGGGAAAAAGGTTTGTGGGATTTTGTGTGTTTTGTTGGAGGTTCATTGGTAAAAGCAAAAAAAATGTGTTTGGTGGGCTGTTTTAATTATTAGTTATTGTTAGAATCATAGAATCAGTCAGGGTTGGAAGGGACCACAAGGATCATTTAATTCCAATCCCCCTGCCATGGCCAGGGACACCGTATCTGAGATCAGGCTGGCCACAGCCTCCTCCAGCCTGGCCTTAAACACCTCCAGGGATGAGGCCTCAACCACCTCTCTGGGCAACCCATTCCAGGCTCTCACCACTCTCATGCTGAACAACTTCCTTCTCTTGTCCAGTCTGAACCTACCCATCTCCAGCTTTGCTCCATTCCCCCCAGTCCTGTCACTTCCTGAGAGTCTAAAAAGTCCCTCCCCAGCTTTTTTGTAGGCCCCCTTCAGATACTCAAAGGCCATTGCTGTTGATTTGTTTCTTTGATTGATTTTTTTAATGTTAGTGTGTATAAAATGGGAGAAATCTTTTGTTTGTGGGAACATGGGGATGTGTTTGTGCGTGCATGGAAGAAAGATAGAAGGAATCATAATATCAGGAGACTTTTTCTTCTCAGATTTCCATAGTGACTAATTGCTGGTTCTTTCAACTGATGCAAGAGAACATTGGTCTTCAAAACTTTAATATACCTCACATCAGGGAGACATTCTACTGTGCATACAGCAGTGCTGATGATTCCTTGGGATACTGTTTTTTGGAGAACATAAAGTTTCAAAGGCACAGAATGCAGGACGAGTATTAGTCTTTGGCCCATATTTTAATATTTGATTCTTACCAAAACAAATTCCAATATACTGGCCATTATGTGAAAGACAGAATGTGACCTCCAAAATGTTTTCTTGACCTAAACCCAAACATTTGAAAACTGTCTTGTTGCTGAATAATAAAACATGTTGGAATGGGCTGCCCAGGGAGGTGGTGGAGTCACCATCCCTGGAGGTGTTCAAGCACAGCCTGGATGAGGCACTTAGTGCCATGGTCTGGTTGATTGGATGGGGCTGGATGCTAGGTTGGACTGGCTGATCTTGGAGATCTCTTCCAACCTGTCTGATTCTATGATTCTGTGATAAATTGTTTGTGTATATTGCTTAGAGTGATTAAAAGTTCTTATACTCCCAAAATCTCCCCAAAATGCTGTCATTATTAATATTCAGCATCTATGTTGAATCACGTGGCCAGTAGGACAAGGGAGGTTATTCTTCCTCTGTACTCAGCATTGGTCAGGCCACACCTCGAGTCCTGTGTCCAGAGAAGGGCAACAAAGCTGGTGAGGGGCCTGGAGCACAGCCCTGTGAAGAGAGGCTGAAGGAGCTGGAGTTGTTTAGCCTGGAAGAGGCTCAGGAGTGGTCTCATTGCAGTACTCCGGGCAGAGTCTCACCAGAGCAGAGGAGGAGAATCACCTCCCTCCACCTGCTGGCCACTCTTTTCCTGATGCAGCCCAGCATCTGGTTGGCCCTTTGGGCTGCAAGTGCACACTGCTGGCTCATGTTGAGCTTCTCATCCACCAGCAACCCCAAGTCCCTCTCCTCAGGGCTGCTCTCCAGCCACTCACTGCCCAGCCTGCATTTGTGCTTGGGATTGCCTCGACCCAGCTGCAGGACCTTGCACCTGGTCTTGTTGAACCTCCTGAGATTGGCTTGTGCCCACCTCTCCAGCCTGTCCAGGTCGAACCAGTAACAGAACAAAGGGACAAAGTCTCAAGTTGTGCCAGGGGAGGTCTAGGCTGTATGTCAGGAGGAAGTTCTTCCCAGAGAGAGTTATTGGCATTGGAATGGGCTGCCCAGAGAGGTGGTGGAGTTGCTGTCCCTGGAAGTGTTCAAGAAAAGCCTGGCTGAGGCACTCAGTGCCATGGTCTAGTTTATTGGATAGGGCTGGATGATAGGTTGGACTGGATAATCTTGGAGGTCTCTTCCTACCTGGTTGATTCTATGATTCTATCATTTGTGATTTGAACAATAGGAACAATGATTAAACAAGGAACCTCATCATTCTTCTGAAAGAAATTTAAGGTCTCTTCATGCTTTAAGTTTAAAATTCAGGTTTCATCTGCTGAATGAATCTACTAAGTACAGTCTATTCTACTTAGCATGAGTTTATGTACTGCTTTAATGTAGTTTTAAAATAAGAAGGAAGTTAACTTATCCTAAGATTAGATCACATCCACATTGAGTAGTGATTAAATCCTTCAAATAAAATCAGTTTGGATCTATGACTGATCAGTTCAAACTAACCAGAGCAAATTACTTACCCTGAAATTAATATAAAGGGTGCTTTTCATTTCTAGAATAATTTCTAATCACAAAAATGCACACAGCTTCCTGTACATAGCTATAAATCTGTTAGAATATCACACACCATTTTTGCTTCAGACCAGCTATACATTGCCTAAAGTACGACTTAGAACAGCTTAGGAAAGCCTGACTCAGCATAGGTCTGGCAATTTTAATGAGATGAGATTTTCTTTCCATTTGCAATGATTGCCATACAAAGGGATCATGAGTACGAAAGAATGTTTTAAGGCTGTTAGGCAAAAAAGCAAACTGCTATACACATGCTAGAGGTAAAATGAACATACACTTTAACCATCATTACTCCAAACAATAGAGTATTTATGTGTTTGAACACTGCAACAGGCCTAATTATCATAGAAAAAAATAAACTAGTGCATATCTGGATCCAAGTAAGGTGTTTGACTCTGTCCCACATGGCATCCTAGTCACCAAATGGACTTGATGGGTGGAGCACTCGCCGGGTAAGGAACTGGCAAAGAGTTCTCATCAATGGCACCATGTCCACCTGGAGACCAGTGACAAGTGGCGTCCCTCAGGGCTGAGTGGTGGCACCAGTGCTGTTTAACATCCCTGTCAGCAATATGGACAAAGGAATCAAGTGCAGCAAGTTTGCAGATGACACCAAGCTGTGTGGCACAGTTGAGTTGCTAGAGAGCAGGGATGCCATTTAGATGGACTCAGACAGGCTGGAGCGCTGGGCCCAGGCAACCTCATGAAATTCAACAAGACCAAGTGTAATGTCCTGCACCTGGGTCTGCACAATCCCAAGCACAAGTACAGGCTGGGTGGTGAGTGGCTGGAGAGCCAGGCTTTTCTTGAACACCTCCAGAGATGGTGACTCCACCACCTCCCTGGGCAGCCCATTCCAATGCCAATCACTCTCTCTGACAATAACTTCCTCCTAACATCCAGCCTAGACCTGCCCTGGCACAACTTGAGACTCTGTCCCCTTGTTCTGTTACTGCTTGCCTGGCAAAAGAGCCCAACCCCACCTGGCTACGGCCTCCCTTCAGGGAATTGTAGACAGCAATGAGCTCTGCCCTGAGCCTCCTCTTCTGCAGGATGCACACCCCCAGCTCCCTCAGCCTCTCCTCATAGGACCTGTGTTCCAGGCCTCTCACCAGCTTTGTTGCCCTTTAACTCTAAAGTATTTTTCATTACTCTGAAGTGCTTCACCTGAAGAAGCAGACTAAGGTGCTCTGGACTCACCCTTTTCCCCCAGTGTCACTTAGTTTGATTTAAATTAGGAGTGACTGTCAGCAGAGTTCATCAGTACAAGACATGGAGAAGTCAAGGCCACAATTTGTAGAGTAATCTTCACAGGAAATCATTATGCAAATCATATGCAGATTACACAACCTGGACATTACAGTTATCAAGCTTTTTTTTTGGCATTAAAACATTAGTCTAATCTTTCCTTTTTAACAATCCTGTAAAATACCAGAGTGTGGAAATCAAAGTAATGTGTTTTCAGTAGACACATATATAGAGACACCAAAGCATACTCCCAGCTCAGCATACATACATTCTGATTTAAGCAAACAAAGCCCCCTAAAGTGCAGGGAGTTACATGGATGTAACTAAGGACTAACAATTGCTCTAACCATATTCAGTATTACTCCTACCTCAGCTTTCCTCTTTGTCATCACTGCTCCCTGCTGCACCCCTGAAAATCAGAGGCCACCGTGTCTAAACTTAATAATCACCATTGGTAAGTGTACTGAGGATATTTCTAATGCTGCTTCTACAGACATAGGCATACAATTAGAAATGCATTTCCTTCCAAACAGTACCAATTTTCAGCCATTACATCATGTTTTCAGCTTGCCTGCTCATCATTTCTCTTATGTCTTACCCACGGTGTTCTCTTAAGCACATGACATTTTATGTGGTGCTCTCATGGCTGGTCTTGGATTTAACTAAAGGGCAAAAGACAGGGCAACAAAAAGCAAACTCTCATGATCCAGTGCATGCCACTATGAAAACTATTTGACTAGCAGACTACCTTTGAGTGGGAGGAGGACAAACAGCAGAGGAAGACAGGAGGAAATGCCATCTTGGGCTTCTGAAACCTTGAAACAAAAGGACACCCTGCTGCTGGTTTTAATAGTTCATAACAGCAGCTGTCATCCCCTAGTGAGTGTTTCCTGCAACGCAGCACTTCCTCACATGACATTCTTGAGTTCCATTTACCTCTGGTACTGCTTCATGTCTCATGGCACCACAGGAGTTATCACAGTGTAAAAACCTCTTCCCTTGTCAAGTGCCTAAGCACCACAGGAACAGCACATCTCTGTTGAAATGAAGACAGTCTTCATTACATATTCCAGCTTTTTTGGTTGTTTTTCCCTTCCAGAAGACATGTACCAGTAACAATGAAAAGCATCTGACATCATTTAATAAACCAACATTGCAACAGAATCCAATTCAATTGTCAGAGACACTGCAGTGGCACTTTGCTGCATAATATAGGTCAAATGTGCTTTAGAAGTACACGAGACTTTTACATACATATATGAGCATAGATATCATGTACACCTATGATGCTGTAGAAACAAAAAGGATACACATGTGTTTGTTGTTAAAAAGCTATATATGCATGATGTTCTCTAATGTTTGCAATTCTCCATGTTTAATACCACCAATGCAAATATTTTCAATATAAAAACAGATTATTTTCTTATGCATCTCATTGCATTTCTGAGGCATTAATACTATTTGATATTTCCTTCCTTAACTGGCCACTGAAGTTAGTGTACAAAAATGTCAGGTAAAAATACATGAAAAAAAAATGTTATGAAGTCAAAAGTTCCAGGGGAACACCCAGTAATTTTTTTTGTTGTTGTTTCAAATTGACCAAACTATCAAAATTGAAGGCAAATGATTAGACAAATGAATAATTTTACTCCAATAAGTAGCTCCTGATGGTATTATTAAAATTCTGAAAGTAAAATCACTCATTTTGTCCAGAGCACGCAAATCGAAGTATCAGAAACATAAGAAGTATTAAGAGTACTGATTCTGACACAGAACTGCACTTTAAGCACACATTCTATTCCATCAGAACATATTTAAACAATGTGCTGTGAAATAACATTATTTGCTGTAACTTTCTTTTTAGTATGGCTTTTTAAAGATCTATTCAATCTTAAATGAGGATTCATTCATTAATTACACTGTTTTCAAACCTCATAGGAAACATTGGTAAAAGCCCATTGTTAGAGCTTGGAGCTATGAGATGATTACCTATGAAAATACAGAATCATAGAATCAACCCAGGTTGGAAGAAAACTCCAAGATCATTCAGTCCAACCTAGCACCCAGCCCTATCCAGTCACCCAGACCATGGCACCAAATGCTTCATCCAGCCTTTTCTTGAACACCTGTTCTTTGACCACAAAATATGTATTTGATACTCTTAATTATCATTAAATAAAGGATAAAGTGATACATTCTGTAAGGTAGCTGAATGCACCTGTTTCTAGCAGTTTAGATAAACTATTTGTTTAGTGACAGATCTCACTGAGGGATGTTTTGTGCAATATTGGTTAAACACATCCAAATACTGAGCAATATTCACAGGATCGCAGGATGTTAGGGGTTGGGAGGGACCCAAGTTGATCATCGAGTCCAACCCCCCTGCCAGAGCAGGACAATCCTATCTAACACAGATCACTGAGGAACACATCCAGACAGGCCTTATAAGTCCTCATAGAAGGAGACTCCACAACCTCTCTGGGCAGCCTGTTCCAGTGCTCTGTGACCCTTACAGTAAAGCAGTTCCCGCTTGTGTTGAGGTGGAACCTCTTTTTGCTGCAATTTACACCCATTGCTCCTTGTCCTATCTCAGGGAGCAAGTGAGAGCATTCATTTTTGACAAAGGCTTTAGGTTAATATAAACCTAGCTATCTTGAATGCCTGATTTGTTTCTATTTTAGGCAAAGTCATGTTTTGTTAGTCAGGAGGATTTTTATTTAAGAAAATCTGAAATATATATGAAAAAAGAGCATTTTCTCAGGAAGAAGGTACAAGTTCTGTTTTTGGTTGTTTGGGCTTTTTTTGGGGGGGTTGTTTGCTTTTTTAATATTCAGCATGGCCAAAAAATAATTTTAAAGTGCTATTCTCACCTCATTCTTTCTAATAGAAAGTTTGTGTTTTATTAGATATGCCAATAAAAACATTTAATGGAAAATAAGGACTTTTTAAAAAGTATTGTAGTACCCAGTAGAGTCTTATAAAACATTTATTAGTGAAGAAATACAATACAAAAGATTTAAATATTGGATCCTACAATGCTTTGCTGAACAAGAGGAAAATTAGCAAAGACTTCAGAATTTGACAACAGCTAAGTTATTTCTAGTTACAAGACAGATACATGATCTTAGCACTGCATTAGTCACTCAGGCCCAGATCCTTAAAGGCATAAGACTTATTTTTGAGTAACTGTCATTAAGCCCTTTATTTGTTATATAATTGTATATGAATTAAGTAATTTGAAGTGTAAAGAAGAGATTGAAAACTTCTTTGCTAAGCAACAGTGTATTGATTTCTTTGGATGTTTTGCCTGATTAAGGTCTCTAAAAACAGGCTTAAGGAAAGATCTAATAGGAAACCCATTAAGTGACCATGAGATCACACACTAAGCCTATCCTAAGGACAAAATCTAATCCTATTTTTGACTGAAGTTCTAAATTCCTCTTGGCCTGTCATCAGCAAATACGTAGTTACCTCTTTCTGGCTTTTTTGAGTGTGTGTAAAAGTGCAACTTTAGCATTTATATATATAAATATCAACTAGAAAATATGACATAGTTAAAAGTATTAAAAATATAACACTTTGATTGAAAATACATGAAAGAAAATGAAGAGCTGACAGTGGCTGCTTCCCATACCTGTCTGTAGCTTTTCAGAATAGCTCTGACAAAGTATTTTTACTTATGTAGAATATTTATTAGGAAAGAGGTGAGTTTACTACCTAAAAATGTAAGTAAGAAAACATTGTATTTGTTCATCCAGAATAAATTAAGCAAATTGCCTATTTGCAGGTTCTTACTGTTGAAAAAGACTGTAAAGTACTGCATTTCGAGTTGGGAGGATACATTTAGATCTACTAATGGATGAAGCCCTAACAGAATGCCTGCCTTTAACACATTGAAAAATACTTGATAGCCACACTTATGTAACAGAGTCAGACAACATGTCTTTTCTGTGAAAAGCTCTTTTATTAACTACCTCCTTAACCTTCTGCTTTGGGATAGGCAAGGGAATTAAAGTGAATTGTAAATATATACATATTTATAATATATATATATATATATTTACATATATATATATATATATATATACACACATATAGGTGCAACATGAAAAAGTGAAAGATCTTTACAGAGTGAGATTCCATTTAGTTTTCATATTTTTTAATAAGGGATTTCTAGTTTTTCCATTCATTGAAGAGAGCATTTTCATCTTGGACAGGTCAAAAATGCAAAGCTGTATTTTCTGTGACTTTGCCAGAGGATTTAATAATTTTTATTCAACTGAGACTAGAAGGATTCAGTAGGACTAATGCTTAATTATCTAACTTTGTAGTCACAAACTTCTTTTTGAGCATGTAACATGTACCAAACATTCTGATCCAAAGATTTCAGCTGTACACGTTCTACTAGGTAAGATCTCAGGATGCTTAGTTACTCTAGGAGATGTTTATTTTCTCACTCCCATCTTAAAGCACCTAACAAGACTAAAAGGAAACAGTATAACAGCTAACAAAGTTTTTATGGTGTCTTGAATTTTTTTCCCTTCAATTTGTTAGATTGTAGTAATTTTTAAAGGGTTAAGTAATTTAATTATTTCCTCATTCATCCACATGAATGGCTGAGAACAAAAAAAATGCTGAGTGAAAAACAATCCAGGCCTTTTCATAACACTACAAATACTTGCATTAGTTCCCACATTTGAGTTGGGTTTTTTTGTGCATCAATGCACATCACAGTGTTTTTATAGTTGACACATTTTATATGAAAGGCTCTATCATAAAAATAAATGAAATTATCCAAAATACATGGTATAAAGCTTGCTTTAAAAGGGCATTTTGGGTACACAAACATCAAATCCTATCCTTGACATACCAGTTTAACATGCAAAATGAAAGAATATGGAAAGATATGCCAAATACTTATTGCTTTCCTCAAGTAACAATTAAAAGATCATCAGGAAAAAAAAAAAAAGGGTACAATAAATATAGACAACTACTTGGATTTCCACATTTTATCATTCCAAAATTAGTTTTTTATCATAGACAAAAAAAAAAATGAGTTCCAAAATATAAGTATACATCATATGAATAATGAAAGTGGTAGCAGTCATTAGAACTACTGGAAATAAAATTCAATTTTCCTGATTAAAAAACAAACAAACAAACACACACAAAAAAAACCAAACCCACAAAAATATGTCTGGGTGAAGTCTCAAACAGAAATCCTACCCAAAAGCTGGGCTACTAACACTAATATTTGGATCATGTATCCCTTTCAATTAATAATCTACTTTCAAAAGTTGCAATTTGTATATGATAATATTCACTTCCTGCCTTAAAACCCTGGGGAGTGCTGCCGTGTAAATTGAACAGTTACACATTTCAGTGGCAGAAGTGATGTTTGAATGCAGCTTTTATTAGCTTCTTTAAGTGGCCGGTGCTGTTCCCATTGGCAGTGCTCCCATTGACTTCAATCAGGGCAGGAACAGGCCCTAATTTTGTAAGGCACTTTAGGATCCTTTGGGAAGAACGGTGTTAGAAGAATACAAGCTATAATTATCAATTAGTTGTCAACAAAGTACTCTCACAAACATCTCCCATGGTCACAGAACATCACATCTTAATTTCAAGTTTCGGTTTGCTGTAGCAATTTTAATGCTGCTGCTGAATGATTATTTGTCCAGGCACTGAGACACTTGGTGATAGAATAATTTCCAACCTTGACATGCAGAATTTTGATTCCTGTCCAACGGGAGGGCAAAAAAAAATCAACCAGACAAAAAGATTTTCCTGGGACTGCATAAAATAAGACAGATCTCTCTTCTGACTGTGCTGCCCTGACTATACCTTTACAGGTAAGAATCTCTTGTCAATGGTTAAACAGTTGTAACTATCTAAAAAAAGATGCTACAAGTTCAAGATTCTATAATATTCTAAGTATTCAATACTCTGTGGTGTGTATGGTTTTTACTGTTGCATCTCTACATTTGGGCAATGAAAATCATTTTCACTTCTGGTAACAATAAGCCTTGCTGCCAGAGTCTCTGTCCTAAAAATAACTTCTTCCTTCTCAGTATTAGGAAATAGCTTTGACAACATTTAAAATGCATAAATAATAGAAATAGGTCATATTTCCAAAACATTTAAAATGCATAAATAATAGAAATAGGTCATATTTGCAAAGCACAGAATCACTAAAGGGATTCACTAATTGCAACACAGTAGTCATGTAGCTAACTGTAATACGGGGAGGTGCAAGGTCTCTTAACCATTTTTCACTCCTAAAATTCCAATGAGACACAAAAATAAACATGACCTGATTTTTCAGAGTTCAGTGACAACAATAACTGTAACAACAATTCTCATTGAAGAATTTGTGCCAATTTCTGCCATTAGGCTTAAGGAGCAATGTTTTTCAAGTCAGAAACTTTCAATTAAGAACAAAACATAGGAAAAAAATGGCAAGAATTTTAGATACAGAACTAGTGTTAGATTTCAAGGTCCTCAGGCCTTTCAGAGCATATTAAAATGCTCTCAGATATACACACCAAATTACTTATTGTCTACCTGAGCAAACCCAGAAATTTTCATTGTTTGAGGAAGAAAAGACTTTGGCAATAATAATAATTATTCTATATATCCAGAAGCACTTTCACCAAAAAACTGAACTAAACCTGAACTCAGATTAAAGACTAACTTAAGCTTCTATGCACCAGCTTCTAACTTAAGCTTCTATGCACCAGCTTCTAACTTAAGCTTCTATGAATTCCTTTTCTCCAGGAATAGAAGTGTGTCACACAAAGAATTATGACTGACCCCTGATGAGACTACTCACATCAATCAAATTATTTGCACGTTGAAGTAGTCAGAGGAAAAAAAAATATCTACCTTTGAACTTTTGTCTTCACTGCTGTGTTAAATTATCTTTCCATTAAAGTTGTGAAGAACCATGGAGCTTTAATGATTAAATGAACATTTGTGAGGCCTTACATCAACACTCAGAGCAGGAGACGAGAGTCACTGAATATAAGACAAACCTAAGAGATAAAATAGTTTAACTACACAATGGTAGATTGAAATTACATAGTATTGATCAGGCCAACACTGGGCATTTCTTTATATTGCACCAGAGATGATTCAAATAGCAAAGCTAGGCAAAGTGAATGCATATTTTAACATTTAAAACATAAATCTGATTGACTTGGACAACTCTTCCTAAGGTAAGTATCACAGAGACAAATTGATGAGAGGATGCTATTTTTGCTGTTACTAAACTTGGGATCCTGACCAAATCTAACAAAAAGTTCTTAGTAACCAAGAATTGTTAAAATATATTTAATTACAGATACCATCCAGTATATAAAATATACTGAAAATTGTAGAACACATTCATTGTATAAAATTACATATGGATGAAAACTTAGCAACCATTACAAATACATTCAATGATAAAAAAATGGTAATTTTAGAATCAGTATTGTACAATTTTAGAATCATAGAATCAGCCAGATTGGAAGAGACCTCCAAGATCATCCAGGCCAACCTAGCACCCAGCCCTGGCCAGTCAACCAGACCATGGCACTAAGTGCCTCATCCAGGCTTTTCTTGAACACCTCCAGGGACGGTGCCTCCACCACCTCCCTGGGCAGCCCATTCCAATGCCAATCACTCTCTCTGCCAACAACTTTCTCCTAACATCCAGCCTAGACCTCCCTCGGCACAACTTGAGACTGTATCCCCTTGTTCTGTTCCCGCTTGCCTGGCAGAAGAGCACAACCCCACCTGGCTACAGCTTCCCTTCAGGGAGTTGTAGACAGCAATGAGGTCTGCCCTGAGCCTCTTCTTCTGCAGGCTGCACACCCCCAGCTCCCTCAGCTTCTCCTCATAGAGTTCGTGTTCCAGGCCCCTCATCAGCTTTGTCGCCCTTCTCTGGACACCTTCCAGCACCTCAACATCTCTCTCACTTCAACATCATTCTTGTACCTACTTTTCATATTTTTTTTTCTCAAAAGAATAACCACTTCTTATTCATTAGGAAAAAAAATTCCTAAGGAAGAGTTGATAAACTCTTAATTTGATAAGAGTTGATACACTCTTAGTAACTCTTAAAATACATAAATTAACACAGTTTGCATTATAAAACTTCCAACATTTGAAACTTATTAAATACTGTATTGCACAATAAACCTCATGTATTATACTGTTCAACATGATATGGTACATTGCTACTACCTGCCATGCCAAAAAGGTAAAAATAAAACATTTCAGACCTGATCACCAATTGCTGCTACGGAGCTCATTTGACCACTCAAACTTCTCTCCTGAAAAGCTTCATTATGTAAGTATGGCCTACTTACAAGACACTTCCTCTCTTCTGAGAAAAGGTGCATTTAATTCCCCCCCAACAACAACAGAAATAAATAAAACCTTCGGTTTGCACAGTCTGTTACTCCAGAGTTACACAGGTATAAATATATGTTTATGCATGTATGTGTTCATGTTACAGACTTACAGCAATGATGCCATAGGTAGAAAAAATAACAAAAGACTCTACAACAACCAAAACCAACCCACACATGAAAAAAAAACCAACCCAAACAAAGAAAATCAAAACACCAAAAAAAACACCACTGTACCTGAAGTATAATTTCCATTGACAGTGGTGAGAATATTGCTTAAGGTCTTACTCCCTTCTATCAGAGCCACAATAAACAAATGTATGCCTCTTCACTGCCTCACAATGGACGAATGGGAAAGGAGACAGATGTAGACCATGTGATTATGCTTAGGAAATCAACAGCTATCTAAAAGAGTAAAATACTTTTCTTTAACAGAAAATGCACACACTTAATTGCTTAGATCCCTCTGCAGACAACTGTGCTCTGTGCTTAAAAAGCAGACTTTGAAACAAAGGCAAGCAGTTTGTGTCAGTAATGAGTATAGAATCATAGAATCAACCAGGTTGGAAGAGACTCCCAAGATCATCCAGTCCAACCTAACATCCAGCCCTGTCCAATCAACTAGACCATGGCACTAAGTGCCTCATCCAGGCTCTGCTTGAACACCTCCAGGGATGGTGATTCCATCACTTCCCTGGTCAGCCCATTCCAATAGCAAATCACTCTCTCTGTCAAGAACTTCCTCCCAACATCCAGCCTAGTCCTGCCCTGGCACAACTTGAGACTGTGTCCCCTTGTTCTGTTGCTGGTTGCCTGGGAGAAGAGACCAACCCCCACAACCCCCACCTGGCTACAACCTCACTTCAGAGTAGGAAATTTGATTCTATTCCATTCTGTTCTATTCAGCTCAGCACGGGGAGAAACTTGTTTACAGCAAGGGTGATAGAGCCTTAGAACAGGCTGCCCAGAGAGGCTGTGGAGTCTCCTTCTCTGGAGACTTTCCAAACCTGCCTGGATGCATTCCTATGGGGAATCTGCCTTGGCAGGGGAGTTGGACTCGATGATCTCTGGAGGTCCCTTCTAACCTGTAAGGTTCTGTGATTCTGTGAAAAACAAAGAATAAGACTAGAAAGAATAAAAATTAAATAGGAAATACATAACTGTTGACTCAGTTTTAAAGAGTTAGAATGTTTTTAAACATTAGCCTCATAAAATTCTGACCCTCTCAATACTGAGTACTGTTAAATTACTTCCACAACTATTACTGATTACATTTCATACTATTTTTGTATGGAAATAAACTCAAAATATCCACCCTTAAAAGACTATGCATAATTTCACCTCTAAAGAAAGAGAAGATGTCTAGAAAGAGCCAAAGTTATAACTGATAGAGATGTTATAAATGAATGAGATTCGAAACACCTTTGCAGCAGGCGTTTTTCATGTGCATGGTAAGCAAATGAACAGACTCCAATAAGAAAAGGCAAAAAACATAAGACAAACTGTAAAGACATTCCACACTTTCAAAAATCAAATCAGTGGAAGAATTTTCATTCACTTACAAAAACATCAAATATACTGATTAGCCAGTTCTTTCTTTGAAGTACTTTTCATCATCACTAAAGGAAGATATTTATACTTGAGAAGAAATGATTCAGCAGAATATTCATTCTTTGGAAGTATATGGTACAAGTTCTTTGATCTTAATGTTGCCATTTCTTGTAAGTTTGAAAGAAAAAAATGTGCAGAATTTTCAACTTAATGTGAAACATCCTGTAACTTACTGTGAGAGTCTAAATCCTCTCTCTTATTCATCAACAAATATAAAGACTGCATCCTTTAATAAATAGCTTTGTGGTGATCTATGGTCCCAGCTTAATTTCACAACACAGAAATCTGTAAGAACAGATCTTGCTCCTCTGAATAGAGATATTGTTGATCTCTGTTCTCTGGACCTTGACACCTATACAGTTGGGATTGCTATGAACCATCATAGAGAAGTTAACTGAATGTGCAGTACTGGATGTAACTACACATAAACACTCACATGAACACACCATTGTATCACTTATAAATAGTTCTATGAAGGTCTTACAAAAATACTTATGTGAAAGCTACTTAAAATTGGAAGACTAACAGATTTTATGTAAATGCAATTATATTCAACTTAATATTCAACCTCGAGTTGCATTTAAAGTGCTTAATTCTGTATTTTTTTAATTACAATTCACAATTATATAACTGTATCATAGCTGAAGAATATCAACACTGTGAAAAATCTTGCACTAATTTTAGCAGAGAACAACTGCTATTGGAACTAGCAGCTTTATTGTAGTTGTGACTAAAGAACTGAATAGTTCTCCTAAATTCAGCATTTAGAAAGAGAACAAATCTTTGTCATGTAATAATTACTGCATAATTTCATACATTCATTCATTTATTATTTTAAAATACTGAGAGCTTTGAGGAACTGGTTTCATTTTCAAAACCACACTTGGTATGTGTTTAGGTACCCATTTGAGAGGACAAGCTAATTGCTACTGTAATGATTTACAGCAAACTCAAATTCAGGCCTCTCCTGTTATGTGATATTACTTCAAATATAGAGTTTTTTGGTGCAGGAATATTAATGCCTTTCAATCCATATTGACTTTGTTGCAAACCAGATTTGGGCCTGAACTTTTGTTCCTAGCAACTCCACAAACAGTATTTGTATTACTATATTAGACAAGATGAAGCCATTAGACTTGAAGCAACTTCTTTGGTGGATACTGTGGATACAGTATTTATATGTTTCGTATGCTATACAAAGCACTTTCTCTCTCCAATCCAGGCCCAAAAGCTTTCAAAACACACATGGAATTATTCTTATTAATATAAGACTTATATTGATGTAAGACAATGTTAAAGGAATACAAGTGTATGCATATGTATACAGACATATACATGCATACCTCCATAAATATACATATGCACACATACATATATCTTTTTTTTTAAACACAGATGGTAAAAATCCCTCACAGATGGTTAAAATAATAATCTACTTAGTAATTAAACTGCTTTCAGAAATTGGAAAATCATACTAGGTTGTCACCTTTAAAGCTTGAAGATAATCAAACTTAGTACCTTTTTTTTTTGTTTTAGAATGAAGTTGCTATGATGTCTCTGACAAGAGCAATTGTGCACTTTATCTCCTTCACCAAATATGCATATGGTTTGTTTTTTTTTTGCCAAAGTGGGTACAAAATCAGCAGAAGGCATTGGTAATCTAAAGTTCAGAAATCAGATATACTGTTGAAATTATGAGAAAATGCTTTATTACATGAAAAAGTGAACTTGACAATTATTATTTCAACTTGTAATCTTATTTCAGTCTAGACATATTTTAGAAGGTTGTCCAGAACCATATCATGATATGCAATAGTAAATCATGTGCCCAAACAGAAATAAAAGTCATTTAGGTTTGGCATAATCTATAGTTTTTGGTTTTGGGTTTTTTTTTTCAAAATTTAAAAATACTGTAAATACAAGGCTGCAAAATTGCAGCAAAAGTAGCTGCATCTTCCATGTCAAAAACAGCACAAAGGCAGAATGTTTTAATACTTATTTCACCTAATTCAAAGTTTCAGGACCAAGCCTGTAGAACAAAAAGTATGTTGCTGGTTCATACAGCCCATCACGCTCAAGAATTGCACCTGAATAGGTGGATGCAAACTGAACTTCCCATATAATCAGCACAATATGGTTCCAACATAAATTTTACAGAGCTGTAACGTTCAGTTACTTTGCCAGGAGATTGGAAATAGATGGAGTTAATTTTGGAGGTACACAGCAGAACTACAAATGTCTATCATTACTATACTCAAATCTTTCACTTTACAAAACAGATATGGTAAGAACATGGCTTATTGCAATGAAAAAAAGCCAAACACATAAGAGAAAGGTAAAAGTTTTGTAATTTCCTTATATCAATGTAATCCATTCTCTTACTTGCACAACTAGATGCAAAATGTGGCCCATTAGCTGTAAGCTAAATAGTTAATTTGATAACCATTTAATTACAAACTTCATTACACTTTATTTCTTTGCATATTCAATTAACTGAAAGCTTCTGGTTCTTAGAACCTAAATGTGTCTTGCTTTGTTTCCTAACTCTGTTCTGTTTGATGTTTTAAAAATAATTATTCTAAATCATAACTGTGCTTAGTATTTCTGGAGAATTATCATATTGCTAGGTACTCTGAAATATAGATGAATAATGGACAGGAAAAAAAGGCAATATAAAAACTTGAGATATTTATATTAAGGTAGTATTCATACATAGATAGATAAACAAATCTCTAAGACAAGTATTGCTGGGATGCAAGACCTATGTGCTCTTATTCCATCAGAGCACACTGCAAAGCTTCTTAGAAGGCTGGAAGATGATGTAAATGAACAGGTAGTACAGACGCCTCGTTCAGAGTGCTGCTATCCTGCCCACTCCTCCCACAGCTTCGCCTCACTTCTCTACTCTTCCATCCTGTTGTCACTCTTTAGCTTGAGGTACTGCATTTTCCAGAGTAAATGCTGCAGAAAAGAGGTACAAGTTCCCTACAACCAAATTATCAACAGAAATATGAAGACCATTTGAAGGCTGACAGCTATGGAATTGTGTCTGCCATTCACTCTCTCTTCATTTTTCTTGTTCAATGTCAGTAGTACCAACAGTGTTCTCAGTTCTGCATATGGCAATCAAGTATTTTTGCCCCCTTCTCTAGAGGCTGATTTGGAGATGCTGCATTTCAGTATGCCCATGTTCAACGAAATGAAAGACTATTTAGGTACTCTGGACACATTGAGCGATATAACAAATCTACCTTCTAAAAACAAAGCTTTTGTTTAACCTATCCTTCATGATACAGTGCTTTGATGGACTCTGCCTCCCGAGGGGAACCATATGAAATAAGTAGATTCCTAAGTTTCTGTATGAAACACACAACAGACTGGTCAAACGTTTCAGCTCCAGCTAAACAGAAGTCTAAACAACCTACAGAACCAAAATCTTACCTTCATATTTTACCAACAACCATTATCAGCTACTCCTGCCTTTCCAGAGATATGTCTTCCAGAGTGGGACTTCCATGGGTCAGAGGCTCATTTGTTTATTATATTTTACCATTGATATAAGTACACTATGTTAAGAATTAAATTATGTGATATGAGAAAAGGTACCACACCATCTGTTTTCTTAAATGAATTACACCTAAGAACTGGCTATAAGCTTTATCAAAGAAATGGAATCAGGAAAACATTCAGAAATTAAATACTCCAATATTCAGAGCCAACCAAATGTGTCTTTACAACCATCAAAAGAACGGGAAGTAAATCTTAAAAAAAGCCAAAAAGTGTAAGAATTTGGACTCTACAAGTCTCAAAGTGGAAGCTGTGTTTATGTCACTTTTAACTGAAGACAAGACTGATGTAGGTTCTGATGTTTCAAGTAGTGTGTAAGAACGCTTAGCAATTACAGGGTGCATCTTCTATTATTAACCAGTTGAAAGCCAGCTCATTTTATGAAATATGAGTGTAAATTAATTATGCAACACTGAAGGAGAGGGAAAGGGTAATGGAGAAGAACAGGGAGAGAAGAGGAGGTATTTCACCCCTAAACTCACCGTTAGGATTTATGACATTAAATTGGCGTGGTATGAAAACCAAAATAAAGCACAAAGAGTATTTCTTTTACTTCAGAAGAACAAATGTTCTGTATCACCACAATCCATCTTTTGATTCTAGTAGTTATATGGAGAAATTAGAATTTTCTTCCACTGTTTTTAATCACACTATTTCAAAATAAATATATTTTCCCAGTAAAACGTGAGGCCGTAAGAGGGATTCAATAAGCTCAATATAACTTGTTGAAAGACTGAAAAAACCAGAGGGGGAAAAAAATCACTGTAATAAACAACATAAACCAGTCTGATAAACAAACTAAACAAAGCTAAAACAGTATTAAGAACTCTCAAAACAAGGATATATTTTCCTTCTTCACACACTTTTACCCCTTTGGTCAGCACTAACGCAGCAGATGATCATGCAGAAGGTTCCACTGATCTCACTAACAGAATAAAGGTAATATTTTTATTTGTATGGGGTTTTTTTCTTTATCCTGTTTTCAAATCAAAGGCACATCATCCTTTGTCAAGTAAAATTTCCATCTACTTTTTCTTGCTATATTTTTTCACAATTGATATATCATTTTAGCCGTTGAGTGGGAAACCCTACTTCCACTTAAATCCTCACTTACAAATAGCCCTTTCAGGTGTGTTTCAGGGTAATTTTGGACTAAACATTATTTTGCACTATGTGTCCTTCCTTTAAGGATATATCTTCAAGAACACATTCTCTGAAGAGAACTGATTTTTTTTTCTCCATCAACAAAATTGATGGTTTTTTTTTCTACTGAAGATGAGAAGTCGAAGAGATTTAAATTGATTGATCTAATTTTAGTGTAGACCAATGGAAAAAAACCTCATTAACACGTATTAAGAGCATGTAGAAAACATGGAAGTAGCAGTAGTACCAGATTCAGAAATGGCAGCATCAGAATGTAAGCATAAACAGACTGTCCAAATATTTCCATCAGCTCTGTCTTACAAATTCAGAGAATTTTCATTTACTCATTTGTGGATGCTGCCTCTTTGTGGCAGAATGCCATGTAAAATACACCTTTCACATTAAGGACCTTATCTTACACCTTTGTTGACACCTGTTCAACTCCTGTTCATGCCTTCAGAATCACACACACCAAAACCAACCAACCGAAAACCAACCAACCAAAAAGAGTTTGCAAGACCCTCTTCTTTCAATTCTTACAGTTGGCCTCTCTTACTGAATGGTTCAAAGCCAGTGTGGCTGCAGATTTTCTTATTGATACCCACGGAATGACAGTGTGCCTTTACTGAGTTTAAATGGAAGGAGAATCAGGCTACTTGTTTCAGCAATAGTTATAAATGCAGCAATTCAAAACTAGGGCTCCAAAACTGTGCCTGAGGCAGCAACACGCACATTTCTCACTAATGTCAATGGGAAGGCTTCAGGAGACCAAGAGCAGTGCACAGAACAGCCATGTGTTGTGTCTCTTGTGACAAAAGAATACTCTTCATACCCGCATTTCAAACTGAAATAACACTCTACTTACTAAACTGTCCAAGCTAAACACAGTCATGTTTTCTCTTTTTTTTTTTGCCTTTGCTCAGTGTGGGTGGCATAGAGGGAAGAACACATGCCTAGAAAACATTTATCTTGCATTCCAGCAGATCAGTTATATAGCTTTGTTTCTTGTAGAAAGTGACAGGTTGCAAACGCATAGAAAAAGCAGAACAGAAGAGAGCCCTTTTTGCAATAAAAGATGTACTAGTGAGCAACTCTGCAAACGGCATCAAACGTGATAACCTGATGAAGAAAGACAAAACCACATGTGAAATATGACATACCCTGTCTCATATATTATAGAATATTTCAGTAAGGAAACAAAATGTATATATAAAATTACCCTATGCAGTATGTTAGTGAAACACATAACCCTGTGTTACTCTCTGACCCATGTTATGTAGGCAGGTATTTACCGTATGTCATGTTTCGCTTTGAAATGTTAGATCTTTATGATGAGCCATAACTGCTAGCAAAGAGAATCCAGCGTACAAACAGATCATTTTGGCAAGAGATTTTAAACTTCAGATAGTCACTACTTCATGATCTTACATTTGAAATACTTATCAAGTGTTTATTCAGAAACTATTAAAAAAATCACATGTGGGATACATATGAGACATCAATTTGTCCCATCTTACAGTGACGCTGTGTTTATGAAAATCCTTGCCATTGCCTGCTGCCCAAAGGGGTAAAGACATTGTATATAGATGTGTACAGTCCATCATTTGGTCTTTCAGGATGCCAGTAAACATGTGGATCTGTACAAGTGCAATTGTACTTGACTAAACAATCAGAAACTGACTACAACGGTTGCAAAATCATTGTATTTTGGTTAACTAACAAAAGACCAAACCAAACCAAACAAACAAAAACCCCAACAAAACACCACTCCCCAAAAATAACCCAAACAAAACCCTCCCAAAACCCCACACAACCAAAAAACCTCCAAACAACAAAAATCCAAAAGTGACTAATCAAAAATGAAACAATCATTTTTTCCTGCTAAAATGAATGTCTTCTACATGTCCCTCACTAGTTTGCCCAACCAGATGTCAGAGCAGGAAGTTGCTACAAGGTACAAGTTTATGTAGAGAAACATGATATTTTTCCCATTGTGATCAGATTTTCTGTCTTAGATTGTCTGTTAAGATTTGGTCAAAATTGGCATTATCTGTACTGATGTGAAAGGTTCTTCTGAATACTACATCAGCTCTGGAAAAAAAGCTCTCAGTGTAGTGCAAATCTTTAAAGGAATCTGAAGGTTTTGAACCCTATCCTGAAAAAAAAGAACACTTAAACATCCCAGTAACTTTACCAGTAAGAATAGTTCTGCATCCTCTGTCCTAATCTTTTGGGCATTTGACTCACTTTGCTCAATGAGTGAATCTACATGACTGCACACATTGCCAAAGTTGTTCATGTGCTTAAGTGCCTGCAGGATGAAGGCCTGAGCTGGGACTTCTTTCACAAGTAGAGATACTCAAGTGATTAAGAATTTGCAGGATTAGGCCCTAAAATAGTGAAGGAAAGAGAAACTCTAATGTGCATATAAAAATAGGTGCTACAATAAAATATTTTTTTTCTATTTCATCAATAAGTTATTTTCACTAACCAGTTATGGATCATATATCTCTGCTCTCTTTAATGATTTGTCCACATCTACAGTGATCCTTTTAAAGAATTTTCTTTTAAATTCAAAAGTCCAGAAAGCATAGAAACGCATCCTTAAAAAAAGGAAACCTTGTATTAAAGTCGGGGTGTGCTAATCTCTCCATAAAAGCCATTTAGCTTCACCCATGGCTAAAAGGGGGAAATGTGCGCTGTACTTTTCAACCAGAAAGAAAACTAAACTAAATAGCATTGATACAAACCAAGCAAACAAAAAAACAACCGTGACTTTTGTACATGTAATCTGAATATGACCTGACAAGACCCCTCCTGCAACCCCTCCCCGAGCACACAGAGACTCACAGAGTGCCAGTGCCGTGTCAAATTTACACCATAGGTGGTTTCATACTTCCACACGTAGTAAGAGAATAAAAGCGGGACAGGGGAGGGGGGGGGAAGGCTGAAAATAAACAGCACACCCTTCCAGAATCATTCTCCCATGGTGAAAAATCCTGTGCCAAGGCACTTCACCCTACAAGAAAATGAAATAAAGGAAGAAAAAAAGGCAGGGGGTGAGACGGGAGGTCGGCATTTACGTTTCTTTTGAGTGTGGTTGTTAAATACAAATATTCTAGGGAAGGAGCTGCTGTGGCTAGCGGGGGGCGGGGGGGCAGTGGGGCAGGGAGTGTTTCTCAGAACTGGCTGAATGTGGTCTGTTTTTCCAACACTTCGAGGTAGTCCGGCTCTGCGTTTAGTTTTGCTTTTAGCTCCAAGTACTCGTTCCTGTTTGGCTCTACATAGACAGTACTGGGGGGGCTGTAGAGCACCGTCTCCCGGAGCCTGCTGTCCCCCGGCCCCGGGGGCAAGTACTGGTGGGCACGCCTAAGGTCATAGTTGGGGGAGTAGGTGTAGGCGGCGGGTAGCTTGGGGTAATCGGGGAGGGTGGAGCCGGGTGTGCCCACTGTGGAGGTGGAGTGTTTGTCGGGCTCCAAAATGCCCCTGTAAAAGCGATCAGCGTCTTGTACCGGGGAGAGCAGCTCCTCTCGCGGTTCGATCGTGCTGACGCTGTACGCGGGGCTACGCACCGGCGCATCCTCCCCGCCAGGCGCTGGTGGCGGCGGGGGCGGTGGAGGAGGCGGTGCGCCCCCCCCGCCTTGCAGGGGGTGGCTGCTGTAGGTGACCTTGAGCTCGTGGAGGTCTTTGTAATCCTCGCCCGCGTTGCCCTCCCGGGAGCGGTAAATGGGGTTTTTGCACATGTGGCCCAAGGGGTGCGGGATGTACTCGTAGACGTGGCCGGCGGGGGTCTTCACTTTGGGCAGCGCCACGCCCCCTCCGCCGCCCCCTCCGCCGCCGCGGTGAGGCGGATGCTGCTGGAGGTGGGGGTGGTGGTGGTGGTGATGGTGGCTGCCGCTGTAGACGCTGTACTGCATGTTGAAGGAGCTCACGTCGGAGTTGTTTGCGCTGGCGTGGTCACCCTGGCCTTTCTTGCGCCGCTTCATCACCAGGACGAAGAGCCCCGCCGCCACGAAGACGGACATGATGAAGACCAGCAGCAGGCTGAGGATCAGCACAGACAGCGGTACCGAAGAACTGCCACCGCCGCCAGCAGCGGGCGCGGAGCCGCCCGCCGCCGCCGTGCCGTTGAGTCTCACGGTGGAGGAAGAAGGGGTGGTCCTGGCCGGTAATTGGCCCGAGGACGGGGTAGGCGTAGAGACGACGATGTCCGAGTAGTCGGGGCACAGCAGCTCCGCCCGGACGGCCCGCATGTCGCTCTGGGCAAACTTCTTAGGGGACTCGCAGATAACCTGGTCCACCAGGACACCGGTGTTGAGCTGTTCCAACCACAGCTTCATGCCTACCACGTCGCAGGTGCAGTCCCAGGGGTTCTCGTGCAGGTCGATCTGCAGCAGGGATTTCAGCTGGTCCAACACCCCACTCACTGGCAGGTAGGAGAAGTGGTTGCTCCGCAGGCTCAGCCTGTAGAGAGACAGACCAGAAAAAATGTTCCCTGGCAAAGACCTCAGCAGATTGTTGTTCAAAAACAAGAGCTGAAGGTTGGGGACAGATGCAAAGGTGCCTGCCTCTATTTCCCGGATGACGTTGTACTGCAGGAACAGGTACTGCAGGCTTTGCAGCCCATAAAACAGCTCCGGGCTCAGCCGCTCAATCCGGTTCCCATTCAGGTATAGCCTTCGCAAATTGGTTAAATCCCCAAAAGCCCGGTCCTGAATGACCGAGATCCGATTATTGCCCAGATGCAGCAAATCCAGCCCAGTGGCATCCACAAAATCTGCCCTGCGTACCAGCGCAATGTAGTTTTCTGTCAGATACATCTTCTTAGGATTATATGGTTTGGGCTGCAGTTCAGAAATGCTCTCAATCTTCCTCTCCTGACAATTGACGTTGAGGCCCAGGTCAGAAATCTGCAAGTTGCAAGTGCAGGCAGTGGGGCACTCCAAAGGCACCGGGGATTTGGTCTGGTAGGCAATGCTGGGGCCATAGTTGCTGTATCCCAGGTCTTTCGAGGGCAGGCGGGAGGTGGGGCGTACCCTCGTCTTGTTGGGCTGGCGGGTTCCTTTGGGGGGCTTCAAGGGAGATTTGTAAACAGCTGAAGAAGAGGTGGCCACAGAGTTGACTGAGGCTGGGGTAGTGTGGAAATGCCCTGTGGTGCTCAGTGGCGTCTGTGGTCTCATTTCATAATCAGAGATGAGCCTCCTTGGGCAAAGCTCCTGCTTGGAGACTTCATCCAAGTCTCGACCATGTAAGCGGAAAGGTGTCTCACAAACCACGTCTCCCACTAGAGCAGAGTAAGAGATACTGTCCAGCCAATCTTTTAAAGCAATCAACTCACAAGAACAATTCCAGGGGTTTTCCTCCAGCTGCAGCTCCACTACTTTATCCATGTGCTGCAAAAGGCCCACATAGGGCAACAGCTTCAGACGGTTACCCCTCAGGTCCAGGTGAGTTAAGGGCACGAAACGGAAAAGGTTGTTGGGCAAACTGGAGAGGAGGTTATCATTGAGAATCAGCACCTGCAGCAAGTGCAGTTTGCTGAAGGCATTGGGCTCAATGACACTAATATAATTATAATCGACCTGTAGGTATTCCAAACTCTCTAGCCCGAGGAACGTGTCATCCCGTAAAAGTTCCAGCTTGTTGTTATTCAAGTGCAGCCTCCTTAAACCTCTCAGACCATGAAAGGCCCCAGTTTCGATGTCTTGTATGTCATTGCTTCCCAGATGCAAAATTGAAGCCCCTGTGTAATTGACAAACTGGTTCGGGTACAGCCTGTTCAAAAGGTTTCCCGACAACAGGAGGTGGTAGACAGGGAACCTTGGTGGACTGATCTCAAAAAGGCTGATGATCCCTCTGTTTTCACAGCTCACTGTTAAGATGCTGTCCTTCTCCTCACAAGGACACGCATTATCACATATTTCCCCATAATACTCAATGCTTTCTGCCCATGAAAGGACTAATGATGTTAAAGCAAATGCGATCGTCTGCAGCATCCAGATATGCATTTTTTTGTTGAGGTCCTGTTCCAAAGTTACTGTAGAGCTGCAAGCATACATTTTATTTCCTGTAAGGATAAGGAGAAAAAAAAAAAAAGAAAGCAGCATAATAACACAGCCCCATAAACCATAAAATGTATACAAACTTTACATGTGTCTTTGGTGGAGCAAAGAATGGATTGCTAACTGTAAAAAAAACACACACCAAAAAAAAACCCCAAAACCCAAACAATCTTCTGTCACTTCTGATTTCCACACTTTCAAAAACTGGATGGCATGCATTGATTAAGAGATTGATGGGCAACCCCTAGCGAGTCAAATGCCTGCGGTATTTAAAGAGCTGAGGTCACAGAAGGAATTGTTCTGTTCATGTAGGGTGCATTTCAATGCTTTCTTGGATTTCTTTTTCATGACCAGCCCCATAAATATACATAAAATGGCTGTCATTTCACTTCCATGGTTCTAATTTAAGCGAAAAGAAGCACCATTTTACAAGATTTCTCACCTCTCCTTGTTATTCATCTCCCCCCTTCCCTTCAGAACCTCCCCAATGAACAGCGCACCAAGGTCTTCCCCTTGTTCTACCTTGATTTTTAACCGGTGGTGGAAATACCATGTAGGAATCCAAAGAAAAATGCTCACTGCTGAAAACAGCAGCTTAAGTCAACAGAGAGAATAGTGACACATTCTCCACATCACACATTTCCTAAAACTCTTTTACATTTTCTGCTTTTTTTCCTGTCTATACATTTACAAATCGTACACACCCCCACATGGATACGCACACACGCACACCCAAGTGACTTCTGTGGCAGAATTCTTCAGTAATGAGATTAAATATGTTAACCTCCTACCTCAGTGCACTTAACAGCTCTCTTCAGCGAGAGAAATTTTGTTATCTTTCCACAAGTAAATCATTTTAATTGACACAGTGATCCCTCTCCCTGAAATTACATACAGTGTAACAGAGATGATCGTTAAACAGAGGTCTTCAGTTCTTCTACACATATGCACACACACACATATATATACATGGTCAGACACACAGAGACACACAAAGAAAAGGAAGTGTTTTAACCACTCACCCAAAATTTGTGAAAAATGTAAAACATGTGGATCATCTTCAGAATCTCAGCCATATCTGACATACCGCTTATTCCCAACGTTCTGCAAAACTAGCCTGGTAGAAGTGGAGAGATCTAAATAGGTCTCATAGAAATATCTCATTGCCAACACTCCAAGCATCAGAGTTACTGATTATAAGCAGCGATAGCTGTCAGTACTCTTCATCCTTTATGGAAGAAGACACCCAGGCTTATTAAAAGCCAAGGGGGGGTGGAAGGGAAACTCTACCATTGACCTACGTCAGTAATTTAACACCCAAATTTCACCTAGCTGGAAACAAATGCCATTTCCATTCCTTTTGCAGTGTTTCTGACTCCTTGTGGCTTTCTTCTACTTCTGCAAGTCTAAAAGCAATATGAATAGGGAAAACAAACACGTTGTGTGTATCGGTAGAAGACTAATAAATTATCCAAGCTTAAATGCTGGAGATCTTGGAGCAGGCTTGCATTTTCTATCGTCCACCTCAGAGCTCCAATCCTCATGACACGACTCTGGTCTGGAGGAATGCATCCTGAAAAACGGGAAGTCTCAGTACTGCAAGACATCTCCTGTGGCATCGGGTTCAAGGATGCAAATCTAGCACTTGCAGCAAAGGCAGTCATGCAGCAAGAAATCGGAAGTCTCGGTGAATTCCCTCTAATTCTGACCAGACATCAACTGGATCGGAATTACTCAAAGCAAAAGGCTTCACTGCATAAAGGCAGCAGGAATCTTACTCAAAGGCATGTATCTAGCATATTCTTTCTCAGCTTGATCAGATCCATTCATCCATTACCCAACAGTTCTTCGGAGGAAAAGAAGAAAAAAAAAAAAAACAAAAAAGAAAAGAAAAAGCCACTGAAGACCTGTCCAGTCAGTGTTACACTCCCAGGCATTTTACAACTTTAATTCAATTATGGCTAGAAGAGGAGGCAAATGCAATATCCCCTCCCTCCTCTTTTCTCCTTTTCTCAAAAAAAAAAAAAAAAAGGGGGGGGGGGGGGGGGGGGGGGGGGAGGAGGGAGGGGATGGGAGGCAATGAGAATAAAGTTGTAGCTGGCTACAGGCAAGGTTGCAATCCCGCCCCGAAAACCCCTGTGTGATGACTGCGTGCTGCTGTTCGCCAGCTCCCAACAGAGGTTCGGATTGAGGGTGGGCAGGAGGGGGAGGGGGGCGGGAGGGGGAAGAAGGCGGGGGGCTACGAGGGGGAGTGGAGAAGAGGATAGGGCTTGCATCGGGATTTTTCTTCTGTGTGCCTTGTTTTCCCCGAAGACTTCAACCCTTATATTACCGCACTGCACAGCCGGCTCGGAGCATCGTCCAATGCCGCCGACAGGAGCGAGCAGCAGTAAGCATCCCTAGCCGGACACTGCCCCCCACCTGAGCAGCATCCAGAGTTGGGAGGAACGGGTTCTTTTTTCCTTCTATTTTTTTTTTTGCGGGGGTGAGGGTGGCAGTGAGGACGGGGGAAGGGCTGGAGGTTGGGAAGCAACAGCAAGGAAAGACCCGGCGGTGAAGAGGCGGCAGGGAGAGGAAGGGAGGGAGAAAAGAGAGAAAGGGAGCGCGACAAAAGTCAGACCCGGTACTTACTTGGCCCGAAATCTCCGGGGCCCAGGCATGGTGGCAGCCCATGAAGACGCCTCCCCGCTGCGCGGGCGCTGCGCGGAGCCGGCGGGGAGGAGGCGGCGGCGAGTAGCGGCGCGGCCGGGGCGGCTCGGTGCGGCACGCGCACAGACACCCGCCGCGCGCAGGCGGCGCCGAGACACCCGCGCGCGCACGGCGGCCCACACGCGCGCGCCCGCCCGCCCGCACGCTCGCACAGGCGGCGGGAAGCGAGCGCGAGCACGCGCGCGCGCCCAGGCAGCCGCTGGGGCGGGGGCGGCTCGAGCGGAGCGCTGCGTTCTCCCCGCGGCCGCTGAGCGCGGCGGGAGAGGGGAACGAGGCAGCGGGAGGGGAGCAAGGGCGGGGCGGGGGCGGCGGCGGGGGCTGAGTGGGCTGGGGAGGGGGCTGCGGGGAGGAGAAGGGGGGAAGGGGGGCTTGGGGAGGGAGAGTTCGGGGCGGGGGGGCCACGGGGGAGGGCCGCGATCCCGGCCGGCGCAGCTTGTGTCCCCGGCTCGGCGCCGCTCAGCCCGCACGCACGGTCGCACAGCGCTCACATGCCGATAGCAGAGCCGTACCCCCGCCACACCCCCGCCCTACGCACCTAGGGCTGCACTTTTTCGGCACGAGTCAACTTTCCCTGAGCGCTGCCCCCGCGTTCCCGCACATCCTCGGGCGGCTGTGGATCTGAGAGCCGGCGGCCCGCATAGGGAGCGGCGCGGCTATACAGCCGGTCCCATCTTATTTCCTGCAGCGCTCAGTGGCTGTAGCCGGGCGGCGCGGAGCGGGGCAGGCAGCGAGAGCCAGTAGTCCGACGGCCACTGCCGCCGCTACTAGAGGTGCGGGAGTCTCCGGTGAATTGGCAGAGAGCGTGGGGAACTCAGTAGTTGCGATGAAAGGGAACGGCAGGTTTCTCTGCAGGCATCCCTTGAAATCGCGGACGCGCGCTGTGTGCAAGGATCGTTTTAGTTTAGTTTTCACTCTCTGCCCGCGAAGATAGTAGGGGTGGGGATGCAACTGCCACAACTGAGAGATGCTGCTGCCACCCTCCTCCTTATCCGGCCTGCTTCCCGCGGTAACGGGGAAAGGCCACGGTGCCGCCAGTGGTATTCCCGGGCGTTCCTAGGGCCGCTCTACTCGGCTCAGCGGGGCTCGACTCGGTGCGCTGCCTCCCGCTGCCGGCAGATGGCAGCGCAGGGCGGCGGATGGGCAGCTTCACCCCGCCCCGCGCAGGGCCGCCCCGCGGGCGGTCTGCCCCTGGCAGCGGGCAGCGTCGCCGAGCGCCGGCATGGAGGGGGCATTGGGCTGTTGGGCATGCCAGTGGCTGTGACAGGGCGAGGCAAAATAGCCAAGACGATGTTGAGTGCCTTTCTCTTTGTTGCGGTTGGGAGAACTGTCGTTGTTCTATTAGCATACGGAACACGGAGGGTGTTTGGTGTGCACAGCTGGTTGTAGCAGTGGTGGTGTTTTTTGCGTGTAGCTTTAGGGTTTTCCGAGAGATTACGTGTTTGCCTGATCTTCAGGAAAGGAAAGGGTAATTTAACTGCATACTTGCAAAGATGTGCACACGTTCGCTTTTGTGTGTTCGTTCCTGCTATGTGCTGTATGCATTGTAGCACGTAAATCAAACAGGCATTGGGCATACAGTGCAGCCTATCGGCACAGCGCGGAGGCTGGAATCCACCTTTAACTCGAAGGTAGTGTTCCATGTAGTTGTGCCTTCAGGGGTTTCTTGTGCAAGGCTAAACACTGAAGGAGTGTTTAGCATGTATGTATTGCATACATGAATTCACATTTATATCTTCAGCAGACCTCTCTGATAGCTGGTATTTTAACATCTCAACATACTAAACCCAGGGATGACTGTAAAGAATCACCTTTTCTTAGTTCTCAGCCTTCCTCAAAAAGTGTTCTTCCACTTGAAAATGTAAGAGAAGTTTGACTGAAATCCTCTTTCCCTAAGCTTGAAATAAGCAAGATCTGGTATTTGGAAGGAAGACAACTTTCTTATATAAACCAGGTCATATTACTGACCTTGTAGAAGCTTTTGAAAAGCTTTTAAGTCCTTACTTCTATTATTAAAGAATCTCTGACATTACTGTTTTGATGCAAAACGTCGATTCAGTTGAAGATTTTGCATGGCTTTATACTAGGTTCCAAGGTAGTGATTTTAAGTCAGGAAAAGAACACCAAGCCACGCTAGGCGCTTTTTATCCCTTACACACACACACACACAGAGGATGATAATGGAATGAAAAGAGTTGACAAGTAGTCAATACAGATGTTTTACAGGAGTTTCTTATGACCTCTTGTTTTTTAAAAGAAGTTGTGAATTAATAGGTTCTGTATTTCTAATTTATGGGATTTTATGCACATACGCTTGCGTTTTTCAGGCCTGTCGTTTATAGCATCTGTCAGACGTACAAAGTTAGACACAAATCCTTTTTATTCATAAGAAAGATAATTCAAATAACCTTGTCATCTAGGTTGAGCTTAGCCAAACTTTTGAAAAAATTGATATTTCACAAACTTGAAATTGTGTCAAAAGCTGCTATGTAAGTCAGCACTGTGCTTACGTTTCCGTTCAATTACTCTAGTCCTGTGCTAATGAGGTATTGAAAGTATAATGAATACTAAATCCGACTTCATAAACTCTTACCTCCAAGTTGTTAGACTGCTAGATTATTTTAGTAGCGTGCATGAGGTTTAAATAGTCATTATTGTAGAACTACCATGCTGCTGTCCCCTTCATTCTTACTCTGATGAACATTATATTTTTAGTAAAATGCTGTGAATTTCTGTAGAGTTTTGCAGAATATTCAGTATGCATAGCTAGCATGGGAGGGCACATCTTTGTATTCCATATTGAAATCTATAAAGATAGTTCCATATGAATGGAGTCTATATAATCTGAAAGTATTCCTTGTGGTGGAAGTTTGTATTGGATTTTTTGAACTAGAACTGTCCTTACAAAGCTAAGCACATGAACATCAGACAGTAAATACTGCTAAATTTATGAGACGTTGTTTTTAGTGCTATAGTGTGTTGTAATTTGCTAACTGATCTTTCATCTACCTTTCATTAAACCAGGAGATCCTCAAAACCTTTAGGTCCTTACAAACCTAAGCACATGAACATCAAACAGTAAATACTGCTAAATTTATGAGAAATAAAGTTGGTTTTAGTACTGTAGTACTATAGTGTGTTGTAATTTGCTAATTGATCTTTCATCTACCTTTCATTAAACCAGGAGATCCTCAAAAACTTTAAACTGAAAAACTCAGGAGGAAAGATGGAAGTAACTTGTATAATCCTCATACAGAATACAAATAGAGGGACATGAATGAGGATGGAGCAACAGAAAAGATGGATAAATTATGAATACATGGATTATATGTACAACAACTTGTAACTGTACAGATCTACCTTCTTCCTATAGAGCTTCAATCAGTAAGAGTTACAAGACATCTGCTAAAGTATGTGGAACCAGACATTATGGAAGAACAAGAACATGGAGGTACCGGAGTTGTAAGTGAAATATACTGGAAGTGAAGAATACAGTTCAAGAAAGACAAAAAAAGGATGGTGAAACAATTTCATGTTAGTTCACTGAAAACTGTTAAGGAGTAAAGACCGTTAAGCAATAATGCAATAAAGAAGTTAAATTTAAGAGTGAAGATG
Organism: Pogoniulus pusillus; assembly: GCF_015220805.1. Classification (NCBI taxonomy): domain Eukaryota; kingdom Metazoa; phylum Chordata; class Aves; order Piciformes; family Lybiidae; genus Pogoniulus; species Pogoniulus pusillus. Next base: position 44,857,657 of record NC_087268.1, read on the forward strand.
AGATAATGTCTGCAGAATCAAAATTATTTAGCAAAGAGTGGGAAAAAAGCTTCATGGGGAGGCAATCTATTATGAATCTGCTGGTACAAATTTGGTCTGTATAGTAGTTATGCAGATTTCTGTGATTTATCATGAGCAAGTACATTAAAACCAAAACCAATAATGTTGCACGTGACACAAATTTGAACGTGATAGAGTATAGCTTCTTCTGTGGAATAGACACTGAGCAGGCAAGATAACTTAGGCTTCATTTTAGTGAATTATAGGGTATGCTGGAAAAAATCGTGATAGAAAATAATCTTAAATCTAGTGGTTTTGATCTTTTTTCACTTCATGTGAAGCTACGAGACAGAGAAAAATATGAAGGATCTGTAGCTACAGTCCACTTTTTTAAATAGGCAAGCTGAGAAAAAAAGTACAGTAAATGGTCTGGAGTGAAGTCAGGAGTATTAGAATTCAGATAAGGCATGATAATACTTTTATGTAAAAACAATTGCAAACATTATTGAATGTTTGCACTGGGAGAGAGGGGAAGAAACAAATAAAAAAAACAAATCCAAACAACAGAGATGAAAAGGAATTTCCAGAAGAGTAAAACCTTAAGCAAGTTAAGGGTAAACATGAAACCTATAAAGAGTGGAAAAGAGATGGTGATTAGCAATGAGAGATCTGCATCATTGGTTAGAAGGTATGAAGCCAAACAGAATGGTCATTGTGCTAGTTTGAGCCTAGCTAGAATGTTTTGGTGAGAAGAACTAGACTATAGGCTGTGGAAGGAAAACAAGACTGATGTCTACCTCACTTATAGGCTTGTTGAGATGCATAAAAACAAAAATCAAAACATAGATAACTCTCTTCTGCTGCTGGGGAGCTCTGAGCTGCATCTCTCTCTCTAACCGTACCCTCCGTTTCTTTGACTAATCCACTTTGCTTCCTAACCCTCTGGCCGAACCTCCATTCTTCCCTGGGACTGGGGTAAGGTTGAGAGGGGTAGGGGGAAGGTGAAGGGGTGGTTGAGAGCCCCTCCTGGTGACTCAGGTTTTTGGGAGGGCTGTTGTGTTTCTGCATTACCTTTTACCTTGTCTGTTTCTGTCTATAACTGTATATACTGTAAATATCTGCTTGTATATTGTGCCAGCTGTAAATATAAGCTTCATTCAATTTCCCGAGCTGGCTGAGTCTAGTCTGGGGGGTGGGGGGGGAACACCCAGACCATCACAGTCAGAAACCTTGTGACTGAAACTTGCACAGAAAGCTGAAACCATAGTAAAAACTTTTTAAGCCATATTACTAAAATGAGAACTTGAGTAAGTGGGCTGGATGTTAAAGGATGAGTTGGACATTAAGAATAAAGTAGGTCTAGTCTAATTAGATGTCTCTATTTCTAGTGAGACTATATATGTAAGTTTTGATATATAAGGAAAGTAAGAATAGGGTAACAGATACCACAATATCAGTGTGTCTGTTACCATTTGGTACTGGAAAATTTTTATGTCTTTGAGTGCTGAAAGGATCAAAATGTGAAATGAAAGTTGGAAGTAAGCAAGTCCAAAATGTCCAAGTTGCTTAGACAAGGGAACCATATATAATGTTTAGAGGAGAGTTACCTGAAGGGGTAGAAGTCCTTAAATACTTATTAGATCAAAACTGGTGACACGTTTTGAGTCTGGTGCTTTATAATACACTTAGTGCTGATTTTGGGATAGGAGGATCTGGACAGAGTTTGCAGACCATGCAAAACCAGAAGTATTGCTGAGAGCCAGTTAATCAGGCAGGAAGACCTGTATATGCACATATATACGTGCATGTATATATATACATACATATATAGATGCATTGCTGTCTATATGTGTGTCTGCATTTGTGTTGAGATACATATATATCAGTATTTATGTATTTAATGTTACTGTCAATATTGTAACACATCACTATTTATAAATTCAATCCATGTGTATCTCTATTATTTTCTTCTGACCTGAACAGATAGGGATAGTGTAAAATTGAATGAAACTATCTACAAAGTCACCAGTAAGAACTCTTGCTATAAGCTGAGATGATCCAATTTTATACATGAGTCTAAAACTCTGCAGGTAGTGGTCTATAAAAAAAAGTGTTACTATTATAAAACAAGTGCTGATAAAAAAGAAAAAGAGAGGATATTAAGGAAAAAGGAAAAGAAAGGGTATTAAGTGAGATTGTCCTAATAGGTGGAAAGGTGTTGATGCTACTGTGAAAAATGTGCTTTTCCATGAGTTGCTGTTGTATTATGCATAATTCTAGTCATACTTTCAAACATCTTAAAATGAAATTCAGAGTTCAGAAACAAACTCGGGTAATCAGGTGTGGAGAGATTTTTGCTAACAGGACATGAAATGATAAATATGAGCATCCATGATGGGAAGTGTCCTTGAGTCCATCTTGGGCTTAAGATACTGAGTGGTAAATAATAGCATTCCACATGCAACTGCAGGGGGTGGAGTGCCAGCTGCATGTGGGCAGAGTTAGCCAGCCCAAGGGGACCAGATTAGCCCGCCCAGGGGCTGGCCACATAGATGTAATTGTGTATTACCCTATCCATGCCATGCTGGTAATCCTGGACCAACTGTGAGCTATCCACATGTACCAATCCTAAACTAAGTTAGCTGTGCACGCCTTTTCTAAGTAAGCATATAACTCACTGTAACACAGAAATAAAGCAGAGACTGACCATCTAACCGTATTGGTGAACCCAGAGTCATTTTATCCCAGATGCAATGCCAGCAATCAGGGGACAGCAAATTGTCTAGAAAAGATTTGTTTTTTTAATGAAGAGTATACATAGGCAGATCTTGAAAGGACATGTGATTCCTTGCAAATGCATTTTTAGATAAATAGTTTAAACAATATAAACACTGTTGTTGGCATTCCATCAAACACTTGTTGATTACTACATAGCCTATACATGTGAAGAATTTGCGAACCATATGAGAGGTGAGATACTGGAAAGGTCTTCCAAATAGGTAATCAGGCCAATAAGCCAAAGTTGTTTTATGATAAAACTTTAAAAGCTCACAGAAAAAAAAAATGTAATTGAACAGGACAGTTCCTGTTAGGATAGTGACATTTGTGCCAAGTTGGGAAGGAAGAGGCTTTTAGAAGAAGATGGAATATGATTGTTCTACATTTATTCTGTGTCTGTTCTCTGCCTCAGGGCTTACTGCAGGCTTTAAGGTTGGGAAGAATCTTTTTTTCCACTTACTGTATAATTTAGATTCTGAAATCTGTTGATTTATTTTTTTTAATTATTTTTTGTAATCATAGAATCAACCAGGTTGGAAGAGACCTCCAAGATCATCCAGTCCAACCTAGCACCCAGCCCTAGCCAGTCAACTAGACCATGGCACCAAGTGCCTCATCCAGGCTTTGCTTGAACACCTCCAGGGATGGTGACTCCACCACCTCCCTGGGCAGCCCATTCCAATGGCAGTTCACTCTCTCAGCAAAGAACTTCCTCCTAACATCCAGCCTAGACTTCCCCCAGCACAACTTGAGACTGTGGGGCAAGTTTTAATTCCTAAAACATTAAAAAAAAAATCTAACATTTTTCCACATATTTCAGGGGCTTCAGTAGACCATTGGTGGTGTTCTTGTTCTCTGTCTTTCCTCATTTTTTTCTTTCTCCTCAAGGCACATTAAAGGTCTGGTCTTTTGCTCTTTACTGCAAAATTAAAGGGTTTGAGTTAGGATTGGAAAAGTGGGTAGTTCTCTGTAGATTAAAAGTTCAGTAGGCCTTTTCTACTATATAGTAACCTATAACTGTGGGGATGTAAAAATTTAGATAGTCCACTTCACCTCTGTGCTCCTATGCTTCCCGTTATTACTTCTTATGAAGATCATGTTCAACTCAGTTCCATTCTCCCAAAAACACCAGTCAAACTTTCAGCATTTTCAGTAAGACATGGTATGAATTAAGTGACATACAGGAATAAAAGTGACATACAGGAATTAAGTGACATACAGGAATAAAAGTAACTGTAGAGTTTCCTAAACTGATCTTTCATCTCTTTTATCTCCTTGCTATGGTTACGATTATCAAATCATTAAAATTGTGTTACATCAAATATGTCTAATAATTATTATCTAAGGATATTCCTAATGACTGATTTAAAAGGATTCTGATTTCATGTGGATCTGAACACTTCTTCTGAGGCCCTTTCTTAGTTTTTCTGGTAAAAGTCATAGAATGGGAATTACACACATGTTCATATTCTTACACACAGGGGTAACCCTAAAGTATAAATCTACTGCACTATTCCTCTTTGTGATTTAATTTTATTACAGGAAATAAAACTAGTTTAACAGGAGAAACCCAAAGAATAACCAAACATTCACTCTTGATTAAAACATTCAGTTGAAGGAGCTGAGTTAAAATTTTTACTCTGGATTAATTAATAGAAATTTGAACCCAATGGTATCCTGCAAACATACAGGCTGACCTATCTTGTTCCTGTTCACTTTGAGGGAGCTAAGCATCTCATGAGAGTTTCTATCAAACTATTCACTACAAGCAAAACAGGGGAAGTCAGAAGTTAAAAATCAGTGGTGATGCATAAATTAGACTTAAAGTGATTCAGAAGTAACACTAACATGATTCTTAATGACTATGAAAAAAAAAAACCTGTCTAGTTAAATGTTAGTAATAAAATATACAGTAAGGAATGTAGGTCCTTGAGGCACTTGAAGGTACCCATCAAGAACTTTGTCAGTCTTAGTGGTTCTTGAATACTCTATCTGGGCACTGTAAATGAGCATATATGTGTTTTTGTAAACTTAGACTCCAAGTAGATCCACGTACTTGGCATTATGTTGTATCATTCAAATAATTTTGCTTGAGAGTAGTCAGGTGTTTTGTGGAAGTGTTATGTAAGATAAGCTATTTGCTTGCACAGTAAGTTGTAAAAATGAAAAAGTCTGATTTCTGAGAAGTAAAGACATGAATTTCTACATCACCTGTTGAAACATATAAATGTATTACATTATTTCCACAGATTTGCATACATCCATTCACTGAATAACATAGAATGGGCAAATTCTTAATGAAACAGTTTGGTAATAGAATCATAGAATCAACCAGGTTGGAAGAGACCTCCAAGATCATCCAGTCCAACCTATCCCCCAGCCCTATCCAGTCAACTAGACCATGGCACTAAGTGCCTCATCCAGTCTTTTCTTGAAGACCTCCAGGGATGGTGACTCCACCACCTCCCTGGGCAGCCCATTCCAATGCCAATCACTCTCTCTGGCAAGAACTTCCTCCTAACATCCAGCCTAGACCTTCCCTGGCACAACTTGAGACTGTGTCCCCTTGTTCTATTGCTGGTTGCCTGGGAGAAGAGGCCAACCCCACCTGGCTACAATGTCCCTTCAGGTAGTTGTAGACAGCAATGAGGTCACCCCTGAGCCTCCTCTTCTGGTCTGTGTTTAAGGTAAATATTAAGCTTTATTTGCACAGTGATAATTAAAAAAAAAAACAGTTTATTATTTAGTCATTCTACCCTAGTAGGCACATGTCACATTCCATTAAAAGGAAGTGAGGGATGTTTGGGGGGGGGTTATCTGTTGTTTTTTTAGTGGTGGTGGTTGTTTTATTTTGGATTTTATTTTGGTTTTGGTGTTTTTTTTTTTTTATTTGATTGGTTTGGGGGTTTTTGGTTTTTTATGAAGTTTGGAGGTTTTGTTGGTTGGGCTTTCTTGGGGTTTTTTTTGTTTGCTTGGGATTTTTTGTGTGTTGTTTTGTTTTGTTTTGTTTTGTTGTTTGTTTCACTGATTGGCTGGGTTTTGTTAAGCAAGCAAACTCAATACAGTAGAAGCACAGAAGCTCTACCACGAATTGAAATTGCATGTTCTGACTATTCCGGGTTTCACAGAATCACAGAATGAACCAGGTTGGAAGAGACCTCCGGGATCATCGAACCTATCACCTAACACCTAATTAACTAACCCATGGCACTAAGTGCCTCATTCAGTACCACTGGTGGCTTCTCCAGGTCTTCTTGCTGGGAAGTTTTCATCACTTGCTGCCACTAGGTGTCCCTATATGCTCCTATGTGCAGGAAAAGGCTTAATGAAAACATGAGCAGGAGTAGAAATTGAGCAGAAGGGCTAGGAAACAAGATAGTAAATTTTCTTTGTTATATTCAGAGTTCTGTGTGATGAATGTCTTGCCTATTACTGAAAAGGACATATTAATAGATTGATAACTGTGCACTAATATTTCAAAGTAAACTCAAAAAGCAAAACAAAAAGCCTAAACATTAATGTGGTCTTTAAGTGGTCTTTTTGATATTACATAGCTATGTCATATCAAAAATTGGGAAAACTTTAGAAAAAATGTCAGGTGAAGTCTTCTATTTGGTAAATTTAGGTAAATTTATTACAATTTTTTAAATTATTAATAGATTTTTTAATAAAAATAGATTTTTCAGATAATACACTTTAATTATATATGTCTAAGAGTGATTAAGACATGTGTATTGTGATGAGCCTCTCAACGACACCCTGCCAAATGGGATGTTTCAATAATTAAAAGCCTTGGATGGATTGTACAGCCTCCTGACCCTTACAGTGAATGTTAAATAGAACACTTGTTATATAAAATCATTTGGTTTATACCATAAGTCTCATAATAATCAAGTTGTTGCTACATTATTGTAGTGGGCAAGTTGTCTAATGAAAGTCAGCAGCCATTAATGATATGAGAGCTGAGAGCTTTTAAAAATAATGATAATTATTATTCATTTTCTTCTGAAGAAATGGAAGAGTGCAAAGGAGTATGAAAATAGATTCTTTACATTATAATAAGCAAGATACTTGAACAGACACCTCAGAAGATTAAATAATTATTCCCTGTAACATCAAAAGGCAGCAGGTGAAACACTGAGCCAAATTATACCAATATTGTCTGGAGAACAAGAATTCTTGAGCAATATCTTACTCAAAACATAGAGCTTTACTTAAATCACCAAGCTCTCATACTTCTCAAAACTATTTAAAATGTAACTACAGAAAAGCTACTTTTCTGGACCTTCAGTCCTGAAACTATAATTACAAGTTTACTTGAACTTGGACAGAACAATAATTGTCTTTGGAGATGAACTGCCTTATTGCTAGACCTTTGTATCACACATAGTCCAAGAATTTTGGATTGGGGAAATAAGGTTTTGTTTTATAAGTATTTACTAACAATATAATTTTGCTGGAATGTCTACTGATTTGAAGATACTTATGGTCTTGATGTAAAATTTGTGTGTGTGTCTTTTAATCCAAAAGTGAGAGTTTTACAGCTCCATTGCAATGAAAACTTATGAATTGATGAATGCATTGATAGACCATAGCTTGTTGTCATGTTTGGAAGCAAACTGAGAGAAGTCAAAGAGCACCTTGTTGATCAAGACAGGTATGATAGCATGGTATTTGGTTTGGAGTTTTTACTTGTGTGATTTAAATTAAATTACATTTAAATATATGTGGTCATTTGAAAAGTCTGAGTGTTGGCAGGTCAAGAAAGCTACGAGATAGATTTATTATAGAAGTGAAAATTGGTCTTTAAAGATACTGTGGTGTGGTCCCATACTCTTTGAATCACAGGTTGGGATCAGGCTAGTTTGAGCATCTTTATTGTAGTACAATTTCATGGTAATGCATAAAAAGAGAAGTGTTAGGACACTTTCTTATTAATATGTGTAAGGACTAGCTTTTTTCTTTCTTTGTTAACTTAGTAATTGCTGTAACTGATAATCAGGTTAAAATTTCTATGCAATAGGCACTGGAAGGAGGAGGACTAGTGCTTTGCCATTCAAAATTAAGAAATAGAACATGATTTGTGAGTAAGGGATTTTAACCACTACTATACACCAGTAGAAAGTGTGAGTAAGAATCTGCTTCTGTTTTGTTATCAGTAAAATAGAATCATAGAATCAACCAGGTTGGAAGAGACCTCCAAGATCATCAGTGTTTTACTAGTTTGCCAGTGAAGTTACCAGTTTAAATGAAAAATGGTAGCAATACATGTAATAAAAGCTTCTGCATTGCATATATTAACTATGTAAAGCATGCAGAGATCTTACAAGACACTGAAAATACAATACATTGAAGAAGAGGAAAAAAAAAAAAGTCAGAATAGTTATCAGATGCACCTTAGTTAAAGCATATCACCATGCCCTGCAAACATTAATTTTATTCTATTGCTGGTTATAATACAGCATGCACCTTTTCCTATCCTCTGTTAAAGAAAAATGCAGTTACAGTCTTCAGAGGAAAAAACAACAACAAAAAAGTTCTCATTAGTAGTTTATTTCTGCTTAGAAGTGGTACAGATTTAAGGTTTAATGTAGTTTCAGTTGTAGATTTCTGTACCTGTCCCTGTGGAACATGAATTTCCTACAAAGTTTTAAGTAGAAAGCCACATGAGATTTTACTATGATTACTGCTGCTGTGGTTGGTAGTACTTAGTACTGGAAAATGACATCTGGATCTTCCATTAGAGTTCTCTAATCAGGCTGTTTCAACACATATTTATGCATTAAAACCTATGCGTTAGAGAAAAATCAGTTGGGAGTGTCAGTCCTATTGAAAACCAGTAGTAACTGAGTAGTATGAAGTAACTTGACTACTTGGCTACCTGAAATCCTGCAGTCAAAGCAGAAAAAACAGATGAAGGAGAGGTGAAAAGAAATATTATCCCAGTCTTCTTTTCAGGAACAGAAGCAAAATTACATCAGTCCACTGAAATGTTGCATATGGAATACAGAATACTTTATTGAATGAGTTCAATTAATTTCTCAGAGCTCCCTCTCCAATAATCTCATCCAGAAAATGAATCTAACTCTTATTACAGTAAAGTGTTGGAAATGTTTAATGTCTTTTTCTGTCTTGCTTCAGTCAATTTTTTTAATGCAAATGTATTGCTAAAGGAATGGAAACAGGAAGGTTTAATAAATAACAATATCAGTGCCTAAATCATTAATTCTGTCATGCCTAAGATAAACTTTAGCATTATGAAGCCTATGTAGGTTCTGGAAGCTTCAAGCTTTGCTTGAAGCATTCCTTTACAAATGCTACCTTCTTCTGAAATGCATCAATACCATGCTAAATTAAATTAATTCCTTCCACTTAAGCATCTTCCCAGCTACTATAGGTAAGAAATATTTCATTTTGCTTTATATAATAAATGTTTCAAAGGTAAGTAGATGTTATGGCAGGTAATGATGCAAGATAGAATCTGTCAAAATTAATGTTGTTTATTCATTTTGATATTCAGGACTCCCACTACCAACCACAATTTTAACAATAATGAGTTCTTTGCAGTGGTAATGAAAACATGACATAGGGCATAAATAGAATCTAGAACACTTCAGAAATGAGTAGCAGTAATATAACAGATGTTAAACCATTAGAACTGGAAAGAGTCAGTTATTTGCTGAGTTTCAGCCACATGATCTGGAAAAAAATGATGACAGTTTGTTTGTTTTTATGAACTGCACAAATCTATTCCTGTTACCTGTGTTAACTATCTGACACTTTGTCCAATTGAGTCCCTAATTCCAAAGACACATTCTAATATTGCTTGCTTATAAAGCATAATATTTAGATGGAAATTCAGTGTTAACTGAAGATCAGAGAACTTAGCAATAAAGGACAATGTAGTACCTGACTTGTGGGGGGCTACAAATAAAAATCTGCTATGTTAAAAGAACAAGAAAATGGCTCTATGAAGTGTGAGACTCATGCAAGCTTATGTTCTTCATTAGATCTTTGCAACCTGTTCAAGTCACCATAAAATTTGTTAATATTAACTCAGTAAAGTTAACCACAGCGAAATAGAAACTTTGGACTGGCTGATCTTTGAGGTCTCTTCCAACTGGATGTTCTCTGTGACTCTGTATTAGCATCACTGATGTGATACCAGACTCATGTAGCCAGAAGTGGGAATTGTTGTTTGTTTCCCTTTTTGTTGTTATGCATGGATTAAAATGTCTTGTGGATGCCATAATAAGAAATCAATTTCCTTGCTTTGTGCATGTGTTTTCTTATAGAGATTACTCATTAGTCAACAAATTACATTTAATGAAAACAGTTTTCTGTTAATTCATATTTTATTGCTTTTCATTACATATTCTATTATTCTAAATAACTTAAGCATGTGTTTTTTTAGTTGCATACTATTAATAGAGCTTGATGGTTAACCTTAACATTTCAGCTAAATAAATAATTATGCTGAAAGGATATAAAAACAAAAAAAGACACAAAAAACCCACCAACCTAATAAACAAACAAACAAAAAAAAAATTAAAAAAAAAGATAAAATTGCTGCCATCAGTTTTGCCAGTGGAATTTGCAGATTTGCCAGGACATCTAGAACAGTGAGTGCCATGTATTTTATCAGTAATGACTGCTGACTATCACATAATTTCACTTGCTACACTAACACCCAAAATACTGCTATAAGACATAGATTGTTTCTCTTTCTGCTTTTGGCAAAACCTGATTGATTTAATTGAATTGCATATCCTGTATGTGTCTTTACCTCAGATTCTTAGTTGCAGGAATCATAGAATTATAGAATCAACCAGGTTGGAAGACACCTCCAAGATCATCCACTCCAACCTAGCACCCAGCCCCCTCCAGTCAACCAGACCATGGCACCAAGTGCCTTATTCAGTCTTGAACACCTTCAGGGATGGTGACTCCATCACCTGCCTGGGCAGCCCATTCCAATGGCAAATCACTCTCTGAAGAACTTCCTCCTAACATCCAGCCTAGACCTCCCCCAACACAACTTAAGACTGTGTCCCCTAATACTATTATGAAAAACCTTCTGATAATAAAAGCAATAGATACCACAAATGCACCATCTCTTGTTATTCATCCTATATTGCTGCTTAACACATGCTCTTTCAAATAGTGTGTTTCACAACACAGTATCTGTTACTTATGTGAAGTAAAAAGTAATAAATACTTTCATCTTGCAAAAAACCCCCACCTTTGCCTCACAAATTCACATTGGTTTATCATATAGTTCTTGAACACTAAGCTAATGATCTCTTTATTTAGTGCATGCTATTTTGCTACATACTATTTTGCCTCCATCTGGTTTGGGTTTCTTTTTTTAATATTTATTGAATTGCAGTTACTATTTAAACAAATATTAATACTTTCAGATTTTAAGGCATAACTATGGTGCTATGATCTCTTTGTCATTGCTGTTTTCTAATCAGATTATCTTTGTATTTTATTGCAGAGTTTCGTAACTCACATAAATCTAGTTTCATTCTGGGCCAAATTTTGACATTGTGGATAACATTTCACTGAACTGATAATGTTAGTCCAGAGAAATGAAAGTCCTGGTAACAAAATCTGTGAACAGAGAGAATTCACTTGTGTGTTTAAGGTCAGGCTGGGTGAGGCTATGGCCAGCCTGATCTGGGGTAGGGTGTCCTGGCCCATGGCAGGGGGGTTGGAACTAAATGATCCTTGTGGTCTCTTCCAACCCTGACTGATTCTATGATTCTTTTGGTACTTCTTCATAGAATCACAAAATCATAGAATCAACCAGGTTGGAAAAGACCTCCAAGATCATCCAGTCCAACCTAGCACCCAGCCCTATCCAATCAACTGGATTGTGGCACTAAGTGCCTCATCCAGGCTTTACTACTTAATCAAAAATTCCTATTTTCACTCTTTCAAGGTAATTGCAGTAGGAGATATTCACCACATTTCCCAACCCCTGTGATTCTATGATTTTATAAGTGATTTTAAGATTTAAATGCAGACTACCTATAGGTTCCTCACTCACAAATCTGTTCGCCTTTCTGAGTTGTACTTTGCAGAATGTGATGTCAATGGATAGCCAAACCACTAATGTAGAACTTTTAACCTGTTCCAAAATAATGAGTTTTTTTTCTCTTGTTTCCCCCCCAATTAAGAATATAATTTGCATGCCTGAAATACCCTCCAGGTGGCTCTGGAGGTGCCGTAGAGTTTTGCTTTATCATTTGCATGCTAACAAATGTTATTTACTGCCTTGAATACTCTTCCACTGTGGATAGAATCCTTTCAATAGTTTTGATGAACAAAACTGTTAATGCAAGCTGTTAATTTACCAACTGCCAAGGTTTTAAAGAATATTTGCTTGCATGTTTGGCATGCAAATTAGATAAAGTAGCTTCTGAGGAAGTGCATCCTGTGATGTTTATTATTATCATTGGTGGGGATTTTGGGGTGTTTTAAGATAGATCTTTCAGTAAAGGTTGATAAAAAGAAATAAAGTTTGAACTTCAGTGAAAAAATATTAATTGCATAACAAACCTATCAATAAGTTCAGAGACTTGCAGATTAAAAAGGGGCAGAAATGGACTTCAACTAAATCAAAGATACAGATCCAAACAGTTGTGCTCAGAAGAGCCCTACTGTGACACCTAACTCTGAGGAGGCATGACATTGCTCCTGAGGGAGACTAGCTGTTCTTACTGGAAAGATTCAAGCACAGTATACAGGTACTGGAGCCTGATTTAATGGAGGCTTGTTTGCTCTAGGCTGTCTCTGTACTTAATAATAAACAGATGTTAAAAGCCTCCTTAAGAACTGAATCACTCTCTCAAGATAGCAGGTTTTTTTAAGTTGGCTATGTCCCTTTGTCCCTCGGGGAAGGTAAAGATCTAAGATAATTTAAAGGCTCCTTTAAATGCTGAAAGATAGATGGGAGAAACTCAAGGAATCTGGTTTTGGCTATCCCAGATATCACTAAAAGTGAGTAAGCATCCTTGCTGCTAACCTCAGTTTTGGACATTGAGAAATAGCTTGTATGAAAGATCCACTCTATTGTGTTTTTTAAATGTTAATAATGAGAAAGCTGAGTTTGAGGTTGTGTCTGTGGGAAGCCTTTAATCACAAACCAGATGCATCAACAAATCTGGGGGACAAAAGGTTCTGAGACAGATAAAATTACGTTTGACTGAGTCAGACTGCTAACAGAAATTTTTATTACTAATCTATATCAAAATATTCCATGATGTATTATAAGTCTGTACATGCCTGTTCAAGAGTTAATTAGCTTTACATTCACAAGTCCCAAAAGGAAAAGAACACATGAGAAATTCACAGTTGCTGAGATGTTGCAGGTCTTAAAAACAACTCATGGCTTCAGATCTCTTCTTTGCTGTGTTTTTTTTCCAGCACTGTTTTCCAACCTACTAACTTTTATGCAGTCTATTTAGTTTTGGACCATGGAGAATCAAAGACATCTCTTATTAAATATTTAACAAAGCTCTTTAGATTGTGTGAAATGCCATACTTTAGTGTATCATCTATATCCTGATAGCTACCACAGAAAGGTCTTGTAAGAGGTCTTCCCTTGGCATATGCTTTAACATTTATGCTCCAACAAGAAAGTAATAGTCATTATAATGCTCATACCAGTTCAGAGAGTCAGGGATGCCTCCTCTCTCCAGCCTGAGCATTATGAGCCACCTTGTCCTGACCTCAACTATCAACAACTCAACCAGATAACAACACTTATACCGCTACAGAGAATCTTGAAACACCTAATGTTAAGTTAGCTCTATGTTTTTATCAGGTATAAAATTGGGTTTTGAATAGGAGTTAAAAACAATTTCTGTGTAAAGGCACTATCTTTAATACCAGCCCACAACATTTGCAGCCTAAATGCTATAAGCTGTTATCAAGGAGCCTTGTGTAGAGAATCCTGGGGCTTTTTTTTCTTTTTTTGATACTTTATAATATCCTGAAAACTGCTGTCAGAGATTTTTCTTTATTTCTTCATGGTTTTCTGTTGTTGCTAGTCTGCTGATTGTGGCATTGCTCAGGTTTCTTTAGAAAACATCTAATATGACTTCATTCTGCCACAAACCCTCCATTTATTTTATTATATAAAGCACATTTTCTGTGCTTGTGCTAATATCTTAAGAGTGGATTTATTTTTTTTTTTCTCCCTGAGTTGGTGTCTCTCAACACCAGTGTATTTTGATACCAAATTACTGCTTTTTCAGATCATTAAAAACAGAGTCAGCTGTCTCAAATACTTTACTGAAGAGCATTCCAGGAAGAGCATGCCCTATTTTAATGCAAAATTTGATGAGACTGTTCCTTTCATACGGAATCTCAATGATACGAAACTCTAACCAAGGAACTTGATAACGTGAGTTTAATGGTCTCTTCAAATTGTCACGTTTCAAAACCACTTCCTCCCAGTCAGATGAAGCTCTGAATGTGGCAGACCAGGCTTTTACATTTTATGAAGCCATTCATAGATCTAAGTCTTTAATATTCATCACTGACTGTAGTATTCAGTTTGTTCAGCGTGACCTTTTCAAACGCTATATAAACAGGTTTCGAACTCTATGTGAAGAGAGGGTTACTTTTTCAGTGATTCAAATTAACCAGTATAAAAATATCTGTGAAGCCACAACAGTTAGCACAGTGCTTATAGATACTGGCTAAATCCTCCAGCACTGACAGTACTGTTTAAAAAAGTGTTTCTTTGGTGGCTTTTTCGCTAGAGGTGAAGGTCAGTGTTTGCAGTTACGTTTTCCAGTTTAATAATAGACATATGTAAACAGTACAGAGGTCATAGAATCATAGAATCAACCAGGTTGGAAGAGACCTCCAAGATCATCCAGTCCAACCTAGCATCCAGCCCTAGCCAGTCAACCAGACCATGGCACTAAGTGCCTCATCCAGGCTTTTCTTGAACACCTCCAGGGATGGAGACTCCACCACCTCCCTGGGGCAGCCCATTCCAGTGCCAATCACTCTCTCCACCAAGAACTTCCTCCTGACATCCAGCCTAGACCTGCCCTGGCACAACTTGAGACTGTGTCCCCTTGTTCTGATGGTGTTTGTCTGGAAGAAGAGACCAACCCCCACCAGTCAAGGGGGGAAATCATCAGTTCTATTAGAATAGAATGCTTAAATATTATATTCTTTCAGCCTACCCCACGTGCCTATGTTACTTTTTCAATTGAGAAATAAATTATTATAATTGCCAGACTCTTGAATATTCTCATGTAAATAGAAACCAATTCTAGAGATTCTGAAGATGAATGTGAGATAAACTTCCTGCCCAGGGAGGTGGTGGAGTCACCGTCCCTGGAGGTCTTCAAGAAAAGACTGAGTGAGGCACTTAGTGCCATGGTCTGGTTGATTGGATAGGGCTGGGTGCTAGGTTGGACTGGATGGTCTTGGAGGTCTCTTCCAACCTGGCTGATTCTATGATTCCATGATCCAGATGAAGTCTGTTGTGTGGCATTACATGTTTCCAGCTGATCACTTGTTTTGCAAGATGCTCTCCATTAAAATGCTAGGATATGTAAATGTGCCAGACTATACTTAACACAACTTCTAACTGAATAAGACTTCAGAATTCAATTTCACAGCATGGAATTTGCTACTTCTCTGTGAATGAACTTTGTGATGAGGATGACTGAGTCCTTTGAAATCATCTAGTTAATACATACAAAAAATTTCTGAATACATTTTGGAATACCAGCTAGATGCTGAAAAGTATGGAAGACTCCTTTCTTAAGGAATTGTGCTAAAGAAGGATAATTTTCATTCTTAAATGCCTTATTTTGCTTTTAATGGAATATATCCTCCTATTCTCTTTCAGTGTTTTCTGTATTACAGATATGAGAAAGTAATAATGGCAAATACATACGCTTGTTTTTGTTTTATATAGCCTATGGTCACATCTTATTTCAAAGACAGTATTGAATATGCTTCTCCCAAAGACTTTTAAGGTCAGCTTGACCCCTGAATAATGTTCTTCTTCACTGCAAACTGATACAGCTGTATGGTAAGGGAGAAAAACGCTTGCAGTGTCAGTTCAGAGAAACATGAAGACAAGTGGTTCGGAAGATGGCAGAGTGTATATGAAGGTCCTAGAGGTGTAGCTCTCATATGCATATATATGTGTGTTTGTATAGGAGAGCACATAAGTAGGTGTCTATGCTTAACCTTCCTATATTACACAGAACCACAGTGTAACTCCATCTTTTTTTTTTTGAGGAATATGCTTTGCTACCTATTCGTAATGTAGCATTCCTCACTTGTCTGCCTTCTTTGAGATATCACACAGCTACAGAGGGAAAGCACTCAAATCATTTCCCCAGGACAGAGTGGCTGCATTTGCTCTTTGCCTGCATTTGCTCTTTGCCTGCATGCAGATACGCAGAATACCAATGTAATTTTCCTGTGATCTCCACTACTCATTTGACTCTGTAACAATAAAGCAGAATCTGTCCTTTCAGATGAGGTTTTCACACATGCATCACACAGGGTGCATGCTTTGTGAGTATTTTGATAATTCTGCACATAAAATGCAATACAATTCTGTAGATACCATAAAGAATTAGATGAATCTGTAGTAGCTGCAAGTAAATATCACATGCTGTTTTGTGACGATGAATCTAGATAAAGTGGAGGCATCTGAAAGGAAGCTGAGGACCACTGAGCAGGATAAAATGGAAGCATCTGAAAGGAAGCTAAGGACCACTGAGCAGGACAACTATGTATCTAACAGCTGTTTGAAAACATGTTGAGATCAGTATAAGCACAGTGTCTTTATCTTTGGAGAATCTGGGTGTAAAGTTTGTTTTCTCTAAATGCATCATTCCCAAGATAGCCAATTCCCAATACCAGCCTGAGATTAATGTGGGCCCTTGGACATAGATTAGCCAATCAGAATGGCACTTTTCCAAGCTTGACCGTATTAGGTGAAGCCAGAGCTTTTGTTTTCCTTTCCTGCAGTTGCTTCACCCAGCACAGAAGGAGAGGGAGCAGGGGAACATGTCTGGACAAGCCAGAGTCATAGAATCAGTCAGGGTTAGAAGGGACCAAAAGGATCATCTAGTTCCAAGCCCCCTGCCTTAGACTCAATTGCTCCAGGTCCTTTGTCCTCTTTCCCATGGTTGCTTCTCCCCATAGCAGAAATGGGGAGAGCAGAAAAGCATGCCTGGGCAAGCCTAGGCATGGATAAGCCCACTTTTGCCCTATCAGGCCTACCATGACACCAAGGAAACAGTTGAAATCTCATCAATTTTAACTGAGATGATGAAATAAAAAAATTAAAAGATGCTGCTGAACTCAATTCTATTTCAATTGAGTTGATTGTGCTATTAAGAAGTATTTTTTTCAAACATCTTTAAACATTTAGAGGTTATGCTTATGGTAGAGTGCTTGCATATTTGAAACTAAAGTTATGCTTTACCTCAGTACTACACTGTTGCCATGTGGTTTCGACCCTGTGTGATAGTTTGGGTGTTACCTGTGCCCCACACTTAAGAAAATCACCCAGATTAGGCTCAGCCAAACTGGAAATTAAAGAATGAAGCTTTATACTTACAGCTTAGCACAATATACAAACAAATATTTACTATAAATATACAGCTCTATGCAGACATTAATAAATCTCTGCTGAAAATCATCAGAGTATCAACAGCATTTACAGTGAGTAGTGTAAGATGCCATTGGAATGGTCTGCCCAGGGAGGTGGTGGAGTCACCATCCCTGGAGGTCTTCAAGAAAAGACTGGATGAGGCACTTAGTGCCATGGTCTAGTTGACTGGAGAGGGCTGGGTGCTAGGTTGGACTGGCTGATCTTGGAGGTCTCTTCCAACCTGGTTGATTCTATGATTCTCCCCCCAAAAAAAGATAGAGGGAAGGGAACCATGGGATCCTCCTGGGCAAGCCAGGACATGTACTTTCTACAGTAAGAGTCTAAACCAATTTGCAGTCCCTGTGTGTTGAAGGAAAGAGAGAACACTGACAGGTTTTGCACACATTTAGATATGCCTAGTCTGCCATGCTATCACCTAGCATGCATTTAGAACATTTTTCAGCCACACAAGAGTGGCTGCTTTGGAGCTTTTCCAGAAGCTCAGCTCTGAGTCAAAGGGAGAAGTCTACATTTACAAAGGACCATTCACAGCTGTCAGAAGTTAGCTGTCTGCGGCACTCAAAGTACAGCTGCAGTTTTTCCAGCGTACTGACAACTTCTGTGGCAACCAGAGTCTGCTGGCTAGTACTGGAATTTCTGAGGCTTTATCAGGAAAAAAGTCTCTTTGCCAATGCCTGTAATTTCCATTTTGACATTTTTAACTCTCTTTTATTCTTTCCTGTTCCAAGTACATACTACATTTTGTTTCCCCTGAAGTTAGGAAATTAAAAGATAGCAAGTTTTGAAATAAAATGCTTATTAAACTAAGTAGAAGTGGTGGGGTTTGAGTGTTCCCCACCCCCCCACACTTTAGAAATCACCCAGACTAGGCTTAGTCAGACCTGGGAATATGAATGAAGCATATATTTACAGCTGGCACAATATACAAGCAGGTATTTACAGTCTATATAGTTATAGACAGAAATAGACAAGGTAAAAGGTAATGCAGAAACACAACAGCCCTCCCAGAAACCTGAGTGCCCAGGAGGGACTCTCAACTGCCCCTCACCTTGCCCCTGCTCCTCTCAACCTTACCCCAGTCCAAGGAAGAACAGAGGTTCAGCCAGGGGGTTAGGAAGCAAAGGTGAGTGGAAGGTGTGTTAGAGAGATGCAGCTCAGTCAGCAGCCCAGCCAGAGAGTGAGACAGAAAGGTGAGAGTGTTATCTAATGTTTTCATTTCTTCTTCAGCAGGCCTATGAGAGAAGTAGCCATCACCATCGTTTTCCTATCACAGCCTGTGATCTAGTTCTTCTCACCAAAACATTCTAGCTAGCTTCAAACTAGCACACCTCCCAGTGTTGCTACAGTCACAAGTATGCTGCAGGCCATGCTGCCTGCTACTTCTGCTTGGTGCGGGCTACAGTAAACAAGCCCATAGAGCAGTATGGTGTTGGGCCAGCCATGGGAGTCTTCAGACAATGCAATGTGAATTATGCAGAAGCCCCTTTATCGATCATTTATACACTGAGCCAGTAGAGCACACCCCTACACATCAGCATAATCAGTCAGGAACGACCCACTGCATCTGCATACATGCTGGAAGGTGTCCAGAGAAGGGAGACAAGGCTGGTGAGGGGCCTGGAACACAAACCCTATGAGGAGAGGCTGAGGGAGCTGAGGGTGTTTAGCCTGCAGAAGAGGAGGCTCAGGGGGGACCTCATTGCTGTCTGCAACTACCTGAAGGGAGGCTGTAGCCAGGTGGGGTTGGTCTCTTCTCCCAGGCAAGCAGCAACACAACAAGGGGACACAGTCTCAAGTTGTGCCAGGGTAGGTCTAGGCTGGATGTTAGGAGGAAGTTGTTGTCAGAGAGAGTGATTGGCATTGGAATGGGCTGCCCAGGGAGGTGGTGGAGTCACCATTCCTGGAGGTGTTGAAGCAAAGCCTGGCTGAGGCACTTAGTGCCATGGTCTAGTTGACTGGCTAGGGCTGGGTGCTAGGTTGGACTGGATGATCCTGGAGATCTCTTCCAACCTGGTTGATTCTATGATTCATACATGCCTTGTTATTCTCATTAGCAAAGGTCCATTATCTACCCCTTCTGAGATAAGGTGGCCAGCTGCATGTGAGACCCAAGGTTTGTTATTACAAAGATCTGCCTGTTGTCACTTCTCTTCACTCCATTCCCACAGCTCTCCTGCACCTGCACCCCACAACTCTTCTGCATTCCCACGCAGGTATAGCCACATCCTCCTCTTGTTATTTCAGTTAGGATGCTATCTGCAATTCCATTTCTTCTGTGGACACTCTGAATCTTCCTCATTTGTGTTCATAAAGAATATACAGTGAAACAAAGGTATCAGGATGGAATGCAGCATGGAGATTTCATTTCCATTTGCAGAATTCTGCAACTGCATTTCTCAGAAATACAGCAGCAATCTGAGGTAAAATGCTGGTGCATTTTGTTTCTCATCCCCTCCATTCATTGTCTCCTTGAAAAATTTGCATGATTACAGCAAGGAGATAAAAACCACTTTGGAACAGAAACCATACTTTATTATTGCTTATAAGAAGTGCACAGCATACTAGAATAAGATAAAGCTGTATGCAGTAAACAGTAGCTTTTCTTTGAATTGCATTCTAGAACATAATCTTCAAGAATACACAGAATATAACAGAACAGAGGAGAAAAACCTACAATGAAGCCAGTGAGATCCAACTCTACATTTCACATTAGTCAAGAATGAAAATCAGGATAGTTTTTATGACTTGCATTTTACATCTAAAGCAGTTTCAAAGTTTTCTTCTAACTACGTTTGGATTGGTTTGGTTTAATTATTTTTTTTCTCCTTACTAATAAATCTGGTAGATTTCAGACTGTTGGTTTGTGCTTGAAATTTTAAGTGTTGACAACCAAGGGACTTGAAAGGGAAGCTGGAGCCAGGTGGGGGTTGGTCTCTTCTGCCAGGCAACCAGCAACAGGACAAGGGGACACAGTCTCAAGAATTTCAAACCCACCTGGACACATCCTTGTGCAACCTGATCCAGGTATTCCTGCTTTGGCAGGGAGGTTGGACCAAATGATCTCTGGAGGTTCCTTCCAACCACTACCATTCTGTGATTCTGTGAAGTTGTGCCAGGAGAGGTCTAGGCTGGATGTCAGGAGGAAATTCTTCCCAGAGAGAGTGATTTGCCATTGGAATGGGCTGCCCAGGGAGGTGGTGGAGTCACCATCCCTGGGGGTGTTCAAGAAAAGCCTGGATGAGGCACTTAGTGCCATGGTCTAGTTGATTGGATAGGGCTGGGTGCTAGGTTGGACTGGATGAGCTTGGAGGTCTCTTCCTACCTGGTTGATCCTATGATCTGATAATCAGTAATAATCATAGAATCATTGATATGCTTTCCACATAGAGCTGAATCTTGACAAATCATTGAAGTCAAGGGAAATATTAAATAGAGCAGCACAGGTCATGAATAAGATGCTATGGACTCTCTGGAGATTCTTAAACATGAATGAGATTTATGTGTGCTTTAGAATTGATATCCTCTAGAATCTGTACATGTCTGTCCAAGTACCTGTGGTGAAGTTACTGGTTACCTATGGTGATTCTATGATTGAAGGAACCTTGAGCCAACTCTCTTTTGTTTTGTTTAACTTGAAAATAGCTGAAAATGTTTGCTAGTTCATACAAGGAATCATTGTTAAGACAGAGGAGGGGAAAGACATTTCAAGAATCATGACTTCTCTTTGTTTCACTACTTAGACCTTGATCCACCTTACTTGTGAGTTCCTTATTGCTTCTGACATTATTATGTTCTTGAGGCTGACCACGTAGTGTAAAAGCGTGGAAGACCCCTGAGGAGTTACAGAGAAAAATCTCTCTGCAATCAGGACTGGGTGTATCAGGCTTTCAAGCTGCTTTTCTGTGTGTAGCACAGTAAGTGACTGCTGCTCAGTGGGAGCCTTTCTGGGTGTTCAGTTTTTCTGAGTACACTTATTTTATCTTTAAAATCTCCTCATTTTCTGTACTATTTTCCACAAAACAAAACAAGCTGTGTAATGTGAAAGGAAAAGACCTGTAAATGCATGCTCTCAGTATTTTTGATGTTCTTAAAAACCAAACCAAAACAAACCACCTCCCTGGAAAAGAAAAAAAAAAAAAAGGAATAAAAAAAGAGGAGAGAAAACAAGAACAAAAAAAAAATCCAAATCCCTTTGTTCAAGTTCCTTTTTCTTCTGCAATAGTAAGTGGATGCCACAGGCAAGTGATTTTGGATATATCTATGATATGAGCCTCACCAGTACAGAAATATTTGTGTGAATGAGCCTGTGCCTTATCATGCACAAGATTTCCTTTGGAAGATAATCTTTTGAATTTGAGTATGTTGTCATATTTTGGGTAGTGCTGCCTTACTGTATTGCAGTGCACATCAGGATGGCACTCAGTGAAAAGTCATAGAATCATAGAATCATTGAATCAACCAGGTTGGAAGAGACCTCCAAGATCATCCAGGCCAACCTAGCACCCAGCCCTATCCAGTCAACTAGACCATGGCACTAAGTGCCTCAGCCAGGCTTTTCCTTCAACACCCCCAGGGATGGTGACTCCACCACCTCCCTGGGCAGCCCATTCCAATGCCAATCACTCTCTCTGACAAGAACTTCCTCCCAACATTCAGCCTACACTTCCCCCAGCACAACCTGAGACTGTGTCCCCTTGTTCTGTTGCTGGTTGCCTGGCAGAAGAGACCAACCCTTCCTGGCTACAGTCTCCCTTCAGGTAGTTGTAGACAGCAATGAGGTCTCTCCTGAGCCTCCTCTTCTCCAGGCTAAACAACCCCAGCTCCCTCAGCCTCTCCTCATAGAGTTTGCGTTCCAGGCCTTTCACCAGCTTTGTCACCCTTCCAGCACCTCAACATCTCTCCTGAATTGAGGAGCCCAGAACTGGACACAGTACACAAGGTGGGGCCTGACCAGTGCTGAGTAGAGAAAGAATAACCTCCCTCATCCTACTGGCCACACTGTTCCTGATGCAGGCTAGAATGCCATTGGGTCTCTTGGCCACCTGGGCACACTGCTGGCTCATCTTCAGCCTACTATATACCAGTAGCCCCAGATCCCTTTCTTCCTGGCTGCTCTCCAGCCACTCTGTCCCCAGCTCCCCTTTTCCACCATATCTGCTCCTTTCCCACCCCCCACAGTGTTTTGCCCTTTTCCCCCCAAACTCAGAGCACCTGGGTGCTGTTGAGTCTCCTCCCACCCCAGGTGTGGCCACTTTGCCCTCCCTGCACACTCCCCTTTATAATCAGCTCCAGGAAAGGCAGAAGCCCCAAGTTTGCCCAACTGGGCAGAGGGATCCTCCTCCTCTCATCACCGGTGAGTCCCCATGGTGTGCACTGGGTGAATGGTGGAGGGGATCAAAGGCCGGGGGGCCTGGTGTGGCCCCCCGGCAGGCAGGGTCGGTAGCTTATGCTCGTACCATGACAGGATGGATGGGGAGGGTGTGCACCTGCTGCAGCTACAGTTGGTTGGCGATGGGAGAATGCTGGGGACAGGAAAGGACCTCCAGAGATCATCAAGTCCAACTCCCCTGCCAAAGCAGTATCACCTAGGGCAGGTCACACAGGAACACATCCAGATGGGTCTTGAAAGTCTCCAGAGAAAGAGACTCCACGACCTCTCTGGGCAGCCTGTGCCAGTGTTCTGTCACCCTTGCTGTGCTAGTTTGAAGCAAGCTGGAATGTTTTGGTGAAAGAACTAGATAATGGGCAGTGAAATGAAAAACAATTGTGTCTCCTTTGCTCACAGTCATGCTGAGAACTCTGGGAAGAAGAAGAAAACTTTCTCCATTTTGTCACTCACTTTGCTTCTGGGCTTTGACGAAGCTGCATCTCATTAACCTTGCTGCCACTAACCTTGCTCCCTAACCTCTTGGCTGCACCTCTCTTCTTCCTGAGAACTGGGGTAAGGTTGAGAGGGCAAGGGGAGGTGTTGGGGTGGTTTGAGAGCCCCTCCTGGGTACTCAGGTTTCTGGGAGGGGAGTTGTGCTTCTGTATTGTTTATCCTTTGTATATTTCTGTATATAACTGTATATATTGTAAATAGCTGCTTGTATATTTGCTGCTGTAAATAAATAGCTTCATTTATATTCCTGGAGGCCTTTCTGAGTTAGCTGGGGCAATTCCAAAAGTGTGGGGGGGCGGGTAAGAGCCCAAACCATCACACTTGCAGCAAGGAAGTTTTTCCCTCATGTCAAGGTCCTTTCCCTCTGTCAGTTTTACAAAGCAAGCTTTGTTTCTTTGGTTGAGTTTTATGCCTTTACTGTGTCTTTTCCCTTTCCTTAATTTACAAAGCCAGTTCCAAGTCACGTTATTGTAATCAGTCATTGTTACCAGATCACTCTATGCATTGTTATATATATATATATATATATAAAAAAATGTCTGAGATGATTGCCATGATTTTTAAAAGACTAATCAAACCCCCCTGTTGTAGAAGACAAGGAAAATCAGTATCTAAAGAGAGATTCAAAAAAGAAATGAGATATTTTGTTTCAAAAGATACCTTACTAAGTGTATTTTCTTCCCATTCCTGAAAAGAGAGAAAAGCAACATTGACAGATGTCTCCATTACCCCGTGGAGCCCAAGAAAATCTTTATACCAAATAGCACATTATTATTGTATTGCCATCATGTTGCCACAGGTTTCTAAGCAGCCTTGAGGCATTCACTTTCTAACCCACTGGGAGCTCTTCATCTCATGAAATATGACATGCCCATTTTGGGTAGGAAAGTACTCCAATCAAGTCACCTTTCATCATCTCAGGACCTGAAAGTTGTCAAAAGGCTAGCTTACGTATATTTTGGTGTTGTTGGGATTCTCTATTTCATTCTGGCCACTGTTCATGGAGTAAAAGATGAAATGCTCAGGGAAAAAAAAAAAGGAAAATAAATCTTGAAATGTTATTGCTGTTTCTTTGTGAAACCCATCCCTGCACCTTGTTTTCTAGCACAATAATAAACTGCCACTCAATCACACTGAAAAGCAAAAAGTTGATGATACTTTGTTGCTACAAGAAACTCATTATAACTTGGTAGCCCTTGTGCAATCCATTTATCAAGAGTTGAGAAATAAATGTTATATGGGGAATGCAAAAACTCATAGCTGAACTGTTAAAAAAGCCAAGAGTTTTGAAATGGAGATGGTCAGTCAGATCAGGGAGAACTGGAGGGACAAAAGGAAGACAACATAAAGTTTAATAAGAAAAAGAAAACAAAGTATCCCTGGAGGTGTTCAAGAAAAGACTGGATGAGGCACTTGGTGCCATGGTCTAGTTGTCTGGATAGGTCTGGGTGCTAGGTTGGACTGGATGATCTTGGAGGTCTCTTCCAACCTGGTTGCTTCTATGAAATCATGTACCACCACCTAGTAGCAGAATGATGCTCTGCCAGTCTCCAAGCAATGACTACCTTAGAAGAACTGCCCCCAGACCTCCCTCTTTCCCCTGTTTCATTGCTAAGCATGATGTTATTGTAGTGTATTGAATATCCTTTTAGTCAGTTTATGTCAGCTGTTCTGTCCTGTACAACTCTCTTGCTCATCTCTAGCTGACTCCCTGCACTGGCAGAGAAACAAGGACATTCTTGGTGCTGTGCAGACACTGTTCAACAACAACTAATACATTGCTATGTTATCAACACTGTTGATTAATAATCTAAAAGGGCATCATGCAGGCCACTATGAAGAAAATTAACTCCCTTGTCTATGTTTGTGTCCTTGTTTTTATCCATCCCAGCAAGCCTATGAGTGCAGCAGCCATCACCATTGTTTCCTTTTCACAGCCTAGCATCGAATTCTTCTCACCAAAATGTCCCAGATAGGCTCAAACTAGCACATTATTTTGTTTAATCTATTTGTTAACCATCACAAGGCCACTTCTATACTCTTCTTTTCCCCTAAAGATGAATATCAAGACTGATTTATGCCTTCTTCTTTGTAAGAGTGCAAGAACTACAGTTTACAGTTTAATTTAAAATGCTATTTATACATTTGTATACTCTTATTCAGAACCATGCTTTAAGGACTATGTCATGATCATAGAATCATAGAATCAACCAGGTTGGAAGAGACCTCCAAGATCATCCAGTCCAACCTAGCACCCAGCCCTCTCCAATCAATCAGACCATGGCACTAAGTGCCTCAGCCAGGCTTTTCTTGAACGCCCCCAGGGATGGAGACTCCACCACCTCCCTGGGCAGCCCATTCCAATGCCAATCACTCTCTCTGGGAAGAACTTCCTCCTAACATCCAGCCTAGACCTCACCCCAGGCACAACTTGAAACTGTGTCCCCTTGTTCTGTTGCTGTTTGTCTGGCAGAAGAGACCAACCCCACCTGGCTACAGCCTCCCTTCAGGTAGCTGTAGACAGCAATGAGCTCTGCCCTGAGCCTCCTCTTCTGCAGGCTGCACACCCCCAGCTCCCTCAGCCTCTCCTTATACGGTTTGTGTTCCAGACCCCTCACCAGCTTTGTTGCCCTTCTCTGGACACCTTCCAGCACCTCAACATCTCTCTTGAATTGAGGGGCCCAGAACTGGACACAGCACTCAAGGTGTGGCCTCACCAGTGCTGAGTACAGGGGAAGAACAACCTCCCTTGTCCTACTGGCCACACTGTTCCTGATATGATCTTGAAAAATATACATGAGGACATTTACTTACACACCTGTCCATCTCATTTTCAAGTCATATGCAATATGGATAAATACTGAAATCAATAAATAGGATTTTTCCATTGTGAAGTTTATGGTAAGAAGTTTAGTTTTATCAGAGTTCTTTTAAGAAATATCTTATTAGGTTTTTTTTCTTTAGTTCAAACTTTAGTTTTCATATGCCATTCGGAAAGACTTGATTGAATTACTTGGTTGATGTTCAAATCATAGAATCATGAGTTATTAAAGTAGGTTAAGTCAGAAGGGACCCTTGGAGGCCATCTATTCTGACTCCTCAAAGCAGGGCCAACTTCTAAATATGAGGTCTTATCAGCTTTTTTGTACATGCTGCTCTTGACATCAAGGGAGTAACTGGAAGTTTATTTATATCTCTGAAGGAATTTCTGTTGACTTGACTTTCAATTAGCCTGGAGTCATTGATAAGAAATGTCTTTTGAGTTCCTTTGAACTAACTTGACATTGTTAAAAGGTATGTCTGCATGGAAAATATTTAAGGAACATCACAGCGTGTGGTGCAGCACACATGCTGCAGGGCAGGGATCCATCCAGAGGGACCTAGACAGGCTGGAGAGGTAGACACAAGCCAACCACATGAGGTTCAACAAGAGCAAGAGCAAGGTCCTGAATCTGAGTTGAAGCAATGCCAAGCACAAATCCAGGCTGGGCAGTGACTGGCTGGAGAGCAGCCCTGAGGAGAGGGACATGGGATTGCTGGTGGATGAGAAGCTCAACAGGAGCCAGCAGTGTGCACTTGCAGCCCAAGGGGCCAACCAGGAGAAGTGTGGTCAGCAGGTGGAGGAGGTGATTCTCCCCCTCTACTCTGCTCTGGTAAGACCCCACCTGGAGTACTGCATCCAGTTCTGGAGCCCCCATTGCAAGAGGGATGTGGAGATGCTGGAGTGTGTCCAGAGAAGGGCCATGAGGATGCTCAGAGGGCTGCAGCAGCTCTGCTGTGAGCACAGACTGAAAGAGTTTGGGCTGTTGAGTCTGCAGAAGAAGAGGCTCCCAGGTGACCTTCTTGTGGCCTTCCAATATCTGAAGTGGGCTTACAAAAAAAAGTGGGGAGGGACTTTTTAAGCTACCAAGGAGTGACAGGACTAGGGAGAATAGAGCAAAGCTAGAGATGGGGATATTCAGACTGGATGTGAGGAAGAAATTCAGCATGAGAATGATAAGAGCCTGGAATGGGTTGCCCAGGGAGGTGGTTCAGGTCCCTTTGCTGAAGATGTTTAAGGCCAGGCTGGATGAGGCTGTGGCCAGCCTGATGTAGGTGAGGATGTCCCTGCCCATGGAAGGGGGGTTTGAACTAGATGATCCTTGTGGTCCTTTCCAACTCTGACTGATTCTATGATGCTATGATTCTGTGATATAATGTGTTTTAAATATGAATAATGGAAATTACTGTGAATGGGAAAGAAAAAAAATGTATCACTTTGTGTAAATGAAACTCAGCTGTTTGCTGAAAAACAAAACAAAACAACAAACCAACAAAAGACAGCAGCAAAAAAAAAACCAAACAATCCCAATCAACAAAGCTGATACAGCACTTGTGGCCCAAAATGAAACATCTTGGCAAATAAAAATCCTTGTTGTGCTAGCATTTTTTTTAATAAAAGTAAATCCATCACTACATTTGTGAAGTGCCAAAGATAACATGGGCTTCACATAATGAATGTGTCCAGAGAAGGGCAGCAAGGCTGGTGAAGGGTCTGGAACACAAACCCTATCAGGAGAGGCTGAGGGAGCTGGGGGTGTGCAGACTGGAGAAGAGGAGGCTCATTGCTATATACAACTACCTGAAGGGAGGCTATAGTCAGGTGGGGTTGGTCTCTTCTCCCAAGCAACCAGCAACAGAACAAGGGGACACAGTCTCAAATTGTGCCAGGTCAGGTCTAGGCTGGATGTTAGGAGGAAGTTGTTGGCAGAGAGAGAGTGATTGGCATTGGAATGGGCTGCCCAGGGAGGTGGTGGAGGCACCATCCCTGGAGATGTTCAAGCAAAGCCTGGATGAGGCACTTAGTGCCATGGTCTAGTTGACTCTCTAGGGCTGGGTGCTAGGTTGTACTGGATGATCCTGGAGGTCTCTTCCAACCTGGTTGGTTCTATAATTCTATGATTTTGTATAATGACTGTGAAAAACTGAAGAGCAATGCATGTGAGAAGACAATAACTAAGATTACTGCTGTTAATGAAGATATGGGGAAAAATGAGCAAAAGAAAACCCCTGAGAAAGAAACTGCAATATTTTAGAGTTAAAATTAATCTGTGAAGGTCATTAGGGTCAAGATTCTTGATTAATGCTAGACTCAATGCATTTTAGCACCATGGAAAAGAACTCTGCTAAGTAACATAACATCTCCTCACTGTTGCCTTTGCAAACCCAAGCAGTCGTCATTATAGCCTTCTCTATTATTACCAAATAGCTAAAGTAGTCCTTTCAGGACCTGCATCTGAGGCTTTTCTTTGCCTGAGAATGCTGCCTGGTACATTGAGATAGTGCCATTGCAAGTGTTATGGCTGATAACAGCGAAAGCCAGGAGGGAATGAGTACCTATCCACAGTCAACAAGCTGAAGAATGGTTTAGCTGGGAAGTGATTTAGCTGAGATAAAGCAAATCTGTATTTTAGTGGGACAACAAAGTCTCAGATTCTTGTCTCTGCACACATTGTTTGCTTCTTTCATTTAAGACACAGGAGAACTACACAAAAAAAACCCCAACATTTTTGCAGCAACCAGAGCTCTGTGCTGTACCTTTTACAGGGCTGTTGTAAAATGTTAGCTAGTCTGGTTTTAACCTAAATGTTAAAAGACACTATAAAAAAAGACCCTATAAAAAAACAATGTAAATAATTAGGTATAAACATGTAAAAAATAAATCAATACAATCTAGACCAAAATCTGCTATCATTGTTCAGCACTTTAGAGAAAATATACTTTTTTTCTTCCTCTTTTTTGTTTTTTCTTGCTATATTTTGAGTATTTTATTGGTCAAGAAGTTTTGATTATGAATTAAATGTGGGTTGAATCTGAAGACAAACATAACTGGAAAAAAAATGTGTGTCTTTTCTAGATTAGTTTAAGCATAATTGGGAGGTTTCTTTATAGAATCATAGAATCAACCAGGTTGGAAGAGACCTCCAAGATCATCCAGTACAACCTAGCACCCATCCCTAGACAGTCATCTACACCATGGCACTGAGTGCCTCAGCCAGGCTTTTCTTGAACACCTCCAGGGATGGTGCCTCCACCACCTCCCTGGGCAGCCCATTCCAATGCCAATCACTCTCTCTGGCAACAACTTCCTCATAACATCCAGCCTAGACCTTCCCTGGCACAACCTGAGACTGTGTTCTGTTGCTGGTTGTCTGGCAGAAGATACCAACTCCCACCTGACTACAGCCTCCCTTCAGGTAGTGGTAGACAGCAATGAGCTCTGCCCTGAGCCTCCTCTTCTCCAGTCTGCACACCCCCAGCTCCCTCAGCCTCTCCTTATAGGGTTTATGCTTCAGGCCCCTCACCAGCTTTGTTGCCCTTCTCTGGACACCTTCCAGCACCTCAACATCTCTCCTGAATTGAGGGGCCCAGAACTGGACACAGCACTCAAGGTGATTATGATTCTATACCTAAGGTAATTATTTCCATCAGAGAAAATCAGTGCTAACTGCTCCAGTCAACACTTTTTTTAATGTTATTTAGCAACCATGCAGCCTGTTTTGGTAGTGATGGAGTTCTAAAACTTTGATCCTGTATCACCAGTGCCTCTTGCAGACTGAAGCCTGCCTTGGTAGATTAAAATCTTACAGATATGAGACTGGTTTTAATCCACTGAAACAACTGTGTTGTAGACCACCTAACTTCTATGCTCATTATACAGTAATGTCTAGTGTATTCTTTATAAATTTAGTATTTCCAAGGAATGTATTAGCCTCTGGCTCTTATTTCACACAGAATCACAGAATTGACCACGTTGGAATCAAAAGAAACAGGAAATAAGAACTTGATGTTGGGTAATACTTTTTGGATGTTTTGATAGTCACCCCTGAGCCTCCTCTTCTCCAGGCTAACCAACCCCAGCTCCCTCAGCCTCTCCTCGTAGGGCTGTGCTCAAGGCCTCTCCCCAGCCTCGTTGCCCTTCTCTGGACACGCTCAAGCATCTCAATGTCCCTCCTAAACTGGGGGGCCCAGAACTGAACACAGCACTCAAGGTGAGGTCTAACCAGTGCAGAGTACAGGGGCAGAATGATCTCCCTGCTCCTGCTGACCACACCATTCCTGATGCAGGCCAGGATGCCACTGGCTCTCTTGGCCACCTGGGCACACTGCTGGCTCATGTTCAGGCTGGTATCAATCAGCACCCCCAGATCCCTCTCTGTCTGGCCGCTCTCCAGCCACTCCGACCCCAGCCTGTATCTCTGCATGGGGTTGTTGTGGCCAAAGTGCAGCACCCTGCACTTGGAGATATTGAAGCCATCCCCTTGGACTCTGCCCATCTGTCCAGGCGGTCAAGGTCCCGCTGCAGAGCCCTTCTGCCCTCCAACCCAGCCACATCTGCCCCCAGCTTAGCACCAGGGGAAATTTAGGCTGGAGGTGAGGGGAAAGTTCTTCACTGAGAGAGTCATTGGACACTGGAATGGGCTGCCCGGAGAGGTGGTGGAGTCGCCGTCCCTGGAGCTGTTCAAGGCAAGGTTGGACGTGGCACTTGGTGCCATGGTCTAGCCTTGAGCTGTGTGGTAAAGGGTTGGACTTGATGATCTGTGAGGTCTCTTCCAACCCTGATGATACTGTGATTGGATAGAGCTGGGTGCTAGTTTGGACTGGATGATCTTTGGAGGTCTCTTCCAACCTGGTTGATTCTATGATTCTATGAATGTATATCCAAATATTCAGTTGTGGAAACGTGAGAATTGGAAACCCAGAGTTTTAGCACAGATATGTAAGAATTTACAGTTATATTTAAAATACTTTTCTCATTGTATTTTTTCATGCTGTTTTATGATCCAGATCCACAAAATACTCATCCATATGAAAATTCAGCTAAATTATTAGAAGAAAGTGGGTTTTTAATGATATTCTGATCAGTGCAAGCACACAAACAAGCAAATAAGGAGAGTGATTCTAAGGAACAGCAAATTTCTGAGGCTGAAAGGAATTCATGTTTCCTAAAGGGGATATCATCTCCTATGATCAGGCTTCCTTTAAGAAGGATTTATTCAGTGACTTTACTCAGTGCAAGGACAAGGTAGATAAAATCAAATAAAAATATTATTGTTCTTTCTTTCCTTCACCTACTGAACCTAAAAAAGGCAATTGTATTTAATTCACAAAGTTCAGTTGAACTCACCTTTGCTATTGGGTGATATTTATAGTGTCTCTCCATGACTCCCATGCCTGTACAAATGTCACTGATTCCGCAGGGTTGTAGTGTGGTTAAGACCATGCACTGCATTTTAGTGAAAGCCATGCTGAGGAGGAAACAGCTTGGATAACAACAGTTTCCAATTTCACTTTTATTACAGCTAAGCCTTCAGTAATATTAGTTTACAGTAGTGCCTTGAAACAGAAGTACTCTCAAAATTGTTTGACACAGCATAACTTTGATTCAAAAAGCAATGAGGCATATTTATACTCAAGCAGGATAACCACAGAAGGTGACACCATGAGCCAGTTTCTTAACAGGCTTAAGCTGGCAAAGCTCCACTTTGCATAGATGTGCTAGTTAGAAGCAAGCTGGAATGTTTTGGTAAAAGATCTTGATAACAGGCAGTGGAATGAAAAACATGGTGTCTCCTTCTCTCACAGTTACGCTGAGTACTCTGGGAAGAAGAAAGACTTTTTCTCCATTTTGTTTCTTCTTCTGCCTTTGCCTTCAGACCTGGTCACATCTCATTAACCTTGCTCCTACTAACCTTGCTCCCTAACCTCTTGGCCGCACCTCTCTTCTTCCTGAGAACTGGGGTAAGGTTGAGAGGGCCAGGGGGAGGTGTTGGGGTGGTTTGAAAGCCCCTCCTGGGGACTCAGGTTTCTGGGAGGGGAGTTGTGCTTTTGTATTGTTCATCCTTCGTATATTTCTGTATATAATTGTATATAACTGTATATATTGTAAATAGCTGCTTGTAAATTCTGCTAGCTGTAAATAAATTGCTTCATCTATATTTCCAGGGTCCGTCTGAGTTAACTGGGGCAAATACAAAGTGTGGGGGGGCGGGTAAGAGCCCAAACCATCACAATAGAATCATAGAATCAACCAGGTTGGAAGAGACCTCCAAGATCAGCCAGTCCAACCTAGCACCCAGCCCTCTCCAGTCAACTAGACCATGGCACTAAGTGCCTCATCCAGTCTTTTCTTGAACACCTCCAGGGATGGCGACTCCACCACCTCCCTGGGCAGCCCATTCCAATGGCATCTTACACTACTCACTGTAAATGCTGTTGATACTCAGATGATTTTCAGCAGAGATTTATTAATGTCTTCTTGGTGAGTTAACCATTTTGTCAGCTATACTTTTTCCTAATTTAAAGTAATTTTAAGTTGAAATTTCTTCTGTCAATGAATGTAACAAAACTCAGAGACATACCTTTTAACAAACTCTGATGTTTGTATTCCCAAAGCAACCTAAATGTACAGAACTATGAACTAGAGCTTTAAAGGTATCAGAGCTTCAAAGGTAACCTAAGCTACTCACTCTTAACATCACTGATAGATTGGCATCTGTTTATTTTTAAAGTACATTGTCCCTATGTAGCATCTTAAAGCATACAAAGTAGATACTCAGTTCCATCATCTAAGAATTAGTTTGCTGAGCTGTTACACCTATTCCAGACACTTTGGACCACATAAAGAGAGAAAGAGGTAATTATATTAGAGGTCTGAGGGTCAACAGAAAGAGTGCAGAGGAGATCAGTTTGCTTGTCAGTTATTCAAAAGGAAATTAAAATCATTGTTTGGACATTTTTACAGTTGCTGTCTGACGAAACTTGTAAAGAGCTGAGTGGTGTCTCCAAAAAATGTTAGTAACTCTTTTGATGATAAAATAGAAAGGAGATCAGAATACATCACTGTTTTAAATTCTTATTTTCAAGCAGCTAATGATGGAATAAAGGTAAGAATGGAGGTGAGTCTACTACCTGAAGGGACATTGTAGCCAGGTGGGGGTTGGCCTCTTCTCCCAGACAACCAGCAATAGAACAAGGGGACACAGTCTCAAGTTGTGCCAGGGTAAGTATAGGCTGGATGTTAGGAGGAAGTTCTTCAGAGAGAGAGTGATTGGCATTGGAATGGGCTGCCCAGGGAGGTGGTGGAGTCACTATCCCTGGAAGTGTTCAAGAAAAGACTGGATGAGGCACTTAGTGCCATGGTCTAGTTGACTGGAGAGGGCTGGGTACTAGGTTGGCCTGGATGATCTTGGAGGTCTCTTCCAACCTGGTTGATTCTATGATTCTATGAGTCCACTAAATTCCAAAATGTATCATACAAGGACCTTCTGCTTTTAACCTGTACATGATTTAAAACAATTTTAATCTTAAACCCAAAGCCTACAGGATTTAACTTGTAGACCTTAGCTCCTGTGTGCATAATAGGGAAATATTTACACAATAGGGTATGTGAATATTGTTTATGCATGCTCCTTCTAGGCAGATCGAATATAAGTGGCAATATTGAGATAGAAATCTTAACACATTTGACAGCAATTCTCACCAACATCTTTACATTTACGTTTGAAAACAGATCTGGGAATAGCTCTAAAAGTACATTCTGATTACATTACCTTGCATTTTCATGACAGAATTGGCTGATAATTGCTAGAGTCAGTTTTGTCTGCATCTGTCTTCTTCTATCCTTCTCACTCCTATTGTGTAACAGGAACTAAAAAAGTGCACACAGTCTGGAGGCAAAGTAGTTTCTTTATGTCAAGTCAAGCAACGATTGAAACTGTGAAGAGGACTTGTTAGGAAGTTTTTTGAACAGTGTCTTTAAATGGTTATCTTGGAGGGAATTTATGAGACAGAATCATGTCACTTTCTGTAGGATTTTCCTAAGCACCTAATGACCTGTGGAAAGAAATGGAAGAAATTTGGCAGAGAAAAGATATAACAAGAATTTGTTTAAATTCTTCTCCTTTACTATTGTGATGGTTTGGGTGTTACCTGCCCCCTACACTTAAGAAAACTACCTAGACTAGACTCAGGCAAGCTGGAAATTAGACTGGAGCTTTCTATTTACAGCTTAGCACAATATACAAGCAGATATTTACAATATCTGTACAGCTATAAACAGAAGTAGACAAGTTAAAAAATTATACAGAAACACAACAGCCCTCCCAGAAACCAGAGTCCCCAGGAGGGGCTCCCAACCACCCTTCCACCTCCCTTCCACTCTTCTACCTTATCCCAGACTTTGCTTTACGTTCAAGGTGAGTTTGGAGAATCAGCCAGGGGGGTTAGGAAGCAGAAGGATTAGTTAGACAGAAGATTAGGGAGAGAAGTGCATGCAGCCAGAGCCAGAGAGCAACTCTGTTATATATGTTTGTGTTCTTGTTTTTATCCATCTCAGCAAGCCTATGAGTGGAGCAGGCATCACCAATGTTTCCTTTTCACAGCTTATTATCTAATTCCTCTCACTAAATTATCCCAGCTAGGCTCAAACTAGCACAACTATATGAACCTTTGTGATCCAAAACCTGCACTGACAGAGGTCAAGTTCCCTCTGAACAGGCAAGCCTATTTTGTAATTGCAAGTTTGCACATGGAAACAATTACTTAAGATAAACTGTATGGAATAAATGTCTCTGACATAATTCACATTGAGTTGGTCTGGAGTCCACGTGGCATTGCTTATGATCACACTGATCTCTGTGTAAGCTCTGGCCACGTTCCCACAGCAGTTAACAGGGAGCTGCAACACTCAATGACACCAACTAAAACCCAAAAAACCAAACAAAAGAGAAGATATGGATTGATACAGCTCAGCTAGTGGCATTATGTGAAGTGTCTCTCATGTTTAATATATAAAAGAGAGAGAAAAATATTGTTAATTAATAGGTGAAGAGTAGAGAAAAGCACAAAAGAATAGACTGGACATGGGAACTTAAAAGTATTAAAAAATCAGCAGAGAAACCTACCAAAGCAACTCCCTGCTCCTCAGCTGTTAGAGGTTGAGTCCCACTTCCTTAAATGAAACTCAAGGACTGTCTCCTTTGAACAGCCTCACTTACCAGCAATTTCAGTGAGTAAAAAATTCTGTAACCTCGTCAAAATCTGATACTATTATTAATGGACCAATACAACACTCCAGTGGCTAATTTTTCAAATGCCCTTTACTCTTCACAAAAGTAAACCAGCAATATGACAGTCAGAGATGCAGACCAGATGATTAGCTATTTGGCCTAATAATGGGAAGTGAGATTATTATTATTATTTTCAAACGATTGCACTTGCTGCCAAGTGGAGAATCCAGGAAGAAAGAGAGTGTGTTAGTTTGAGCCTAGCTAGAATGTTTTGGTGAGAAGAATTAGACTATAGGCTGTGAAAAGGGAACAATAGTGATGTCTACTTCACTCATAGGCTTGCTGAGATGTATAAGAACAAGAACACAAATACAGATAACAAAGTTTGAGAGTTTTCTCCCTGGCTTTTGGGCTGCACTTCTCTCTCTAACTTAACTTGCTGTCTGACTAATCCCTCTGCTTCCTAACCCCCCTGGCCAACTCTCCAAACTCATCTTGAATGTAAGGCAAAGTCTTTGGGAAGGTAGAGGGGTGGAAGGGAAGTGGAAGGGTGTTTTGAAGCCCCTCCTGGGGACTCTGGTTTCTGGGAGGGGTATTGTGTTTCTGTATTCCTTTTTAACTTCTATATTTCTGTATGTAGCTGTATATAGTGTAAATACCTGCCTGTATATTGGGCTAAGCTGTAAGTATAAAGCTTACAATTTCCAGATTGGCTGAGTCTAGTCTGGGTGATTTTCTTAAGTGGGCAGGGTCAGGGAACACCCAAACCATCACAGAGAGAAAAAGATGCCAATTATTTCTTCTTTGTCTTCTACATTTTAAAACATTATTACACATACATAATTATTTATGTTAAATTATTTTCATATCATATTTTCAGTGTCTGAAAGTACATTTTGACAAGTGCGATGGTTTGGGTGTTCCCAACCCCCACACACTTTGGAAATCACCCAGACTAGACTCAGTGGCTCTGGAAATTGAATGGAGCTTCATATTTACAGCTTAGCACAATATACAAGCAGATATTTACAGTTTATACAGAAATAGACAAGGTAAAAGGTAATACAGAAACACAACAGCCCTCCCAGAAACCTGAGTCCCCAGGAGGGGCTCTCGACCTTCCTCCCACCCCTCTACCTTACCCAAGACTTTGCCTTATGCTCAAGGTAGTCTGGAGGGTCAGCTAGGAGGGTTAGGAAGCAGATGGATTAGTCACACAGGTGGCAGGATAGGTTAGAGAGAGGTGCAGCCCACAAAGCCCAGAGAGTGACTTTGTTATCTGTGTTTATGTTCTTGTCCTTATACATCTCAGCAAGCCTATGAGTGCAGTAGACATCACCATTGTTTCCTTTTCACAGGCTGCAATCTAGTTCTTCTCACCAAAACATTCTAGCTAGCTTCAAACTAGCACAAGTGGCAGCTATTAATTTCTAGTATATCCTTTGGCATACTTAGCATATAAGCCCTTTCATATAGAACAGTACATTATTAAAGCCAAATTCAGAAGTTCTTCATTAGCCAAACTTTCACTACCATCAACAAGGAGTTTCATCTGGCCTCCTGTCCACAAAATTCTAAGAACATGAGGCATTTTATTCACTTTTATTTCCGAGCAGTACTTGTGCAACAGATATTCTCATTAAAAAGAGAAAACATTTTGTTTCTACTTAACCAAATAAATACCATCTGAATAATAAACCAGACAGGATGCCCTCCAAAGTCTAGAGTAGCTGAGCAACATGATGTAAAGCTGTCATTTCCTACACTTCTACCATTCACATTTCAAGTGATCTGTGAAGTATTGTCAGTGTGCTGAGGCAACTATTCTAAGCAATTGACATTGATTCAGCTTCAAGGATGGCATAAAAAACATCCAGATGGCATGCATGCTTTACATTATAAATATCAGATAAATGATATCTCAACATTCAGAATAGTGGTCACAGTATCTATTATATCAGTATCAGCAAAAAATAGATGGGCAATGGCTTTTCAAAACAGCAGCATGCATATGCCTTGTTTGTCTGAGAGTAACCTGGACTGTAGGCTATAATAAAGATCTGAGATGTAATCAGAGTCAGCTGAAATAGTTATTGCCTCTTTCTGAATCTAATATTACTGATGATACAAAACTCAGGGGGTGTGCCTGACACCCTGTCAGGCTGTGCAGTCATCCAACGAGCATCTCCCCTACAAAGAGAGACTGAGGAACCTGGGGCTGCTGCGACTGGAGAAGAGAAGACTGAGAGGGGATCTGATCAATGTCTACAAATATCTGAGGGGTGGGTGACGAGTGGATGGGACCTATCTCTTTTTGGTGGTCTGCAGCAATAAGATAAGGAGCAATAGGTACAAATTTGAACATAGAAGGTTTCACCTCAACACGAGAAGAAAGCTCTTTAGAGAGAGGGTGATGGAGCACTGGAACAGACTGCCCAGGGACATTGTGGAGTTTCCTTCTCTGGAGACTTTAAAACCCCACCTGGATGCATTCCTGTGTGGATTACCCTAGGTGATTTTGCTTTGGCAGAGGGGTTGGAGTCGATGATCTCTGGAGGTCCCTTTCAACCTCTAATGTTCTGTGATTCTGTGAAATGAAATAAGAAGGAACTGAAAGATTTTTTTTACTGTCTGTCATACACATCTCCTAAATAAAGTTCCTGTGTAATGAATGAACTGAATGGGATTTTGCAACAAATTGTTTCAGGAGAAATTGTCTTATCTTCTTCAAGTCATGTTACTGAAAGGGAAGGATTATTTTATGTTACCAACTCACCCAGTAGTTACATTCAAAGGACATGGAAAAATTGTCACTATGTGCAAAACTCAAAACTCAGAGATCCATTCATTTGCAAGACCTGACATTTTGGAGAAGGTGAAGGAAACAATCTTTAAAAAATGCTCATAAAGAAACTGATGCTAAAGAGTAGTGTGCCCAGGGACCAAGAGAGCCAATGGCATCCTGACCTGGATCAGGAACTGTGTGGCCAGTAGGAGAAGGGAGGTTATTCTGCCCCTGTACTCAGCACTGGTCAGGCCACATCTTGAGTACTGTGTCCAGTTCTGGGCTCCTCCATTCAAGAGAGATGTTGAGTTACTGGAACATGTCCAGAGAAGGGCAACAAAGCTGGTGAGGGGCCTGGAGCACAAACCCTATGAGGAGAGGCTGAGGGAGCTGGGGGTGTGCAGCCTGCAGAAGAAGAGTCTCAGAGGTGACCTCATTGCTTTCTACAACTCCCTGAAGGGAGGCTGTTTCCAGGTGGGGGTTGGTCTCTTCTGCCAAGCAAGCAGCAACAGAACAAGGGGACACAGTTTCAAGTTGTGCCTGGGGTGAGGTCTAGGCTGGATGTTAGGAGGAAGTTGTTGTCAGAGAGAGTGATTGGCATTGGAATGGGCTGCCCAGGGAGGTGGTGGAGTCACCATCCCTGGAGGTGCTTAAGAAAAGCCTGGATGAGGCACTTACTGCCATGGTCTAGTTGACTGTCTAGGGCTGGGTGCTAGGTTGGACTGGATGATCTTGGAGCTCTCTTCCAACCTGGTTGATTCCATGATTCTATGGAAAGAATCTAGTAGCAACTAAGGAAATACTAGTCATAATCTACAAGCCTTGAGGTGTGAAAACTGCCAGGATCTAAAAAAGCTAATTTAGTTATATTTCAATGTGTATTGAATATTAATATACCACTGAAAGAAAGGTAGTCATATTTTAAAGCCAACTTGTTCATTATGTATGCAGCCAGTAACAGTATGACCCATGCACATTAGAGCTGAATATTCAGCAAAGTTATTCAGATGTAAATGGAACTCTTAAAAATATGTTCCCAAAATTCATTTTTATACAATTGTCATCAGCATGATTAAGAGTTCTTTGTTTCCAAAGACTACTCAGTAATTAAAGATTAGTTTAAATTGCAGTAATAATTTTAGTAGACAGACAGAAGAGCTTTTATAGTTAAACTTTCCATCACTCTTGTAAAATGGAACAATTTCCTACTTTTGACAAACATTTGATTAAAGAGGATTAGTGGAACTACTTCTAAGTGTGTAGAGGATGTTCAAATAAATTA
Organism: Pogoniulus pusillus; assembly: GCF_015220805.1. NCBI lineage: Eukaryota > Metazoa > Chordata > Aves > Piciformes > Lybiidae > Pogoniulus > Pogoniulus pusillus. The sequence goes on from NC_087268.1 coordinate 44,897,107, forward strand.
TTTATTTCCTCAAGCATTCAACACAGGCTGTAGCAATATTTATTATTTGTAGCCTTGCAAAGACAGTTTAAAATATCTTACTCATTCTGGATAAGCAGATTAATAGGAGAAAACTTGATGGGATCTTTTGTGTTTATATGGAGACTAATCTAAAGGGATGTTCTGGCATAACAGTTCTTACCCTTCCTGCTTTAATAAAATAAAAATGCTATGAAGAGAAATTCTTGTGAGCAAAATGATGCAAATATCCTTTGTGTCATGGTTTGGGTGTTAATCATAGAATCAGTCAGGGTTGGAAGGGACCACAAGGATCATCTAGTTCCAATCCCCCTGCCATGCCTAGGGACACCCTACCCTATAACAGGCTGCCCACAGCCTTATCCAGCCTGGCCTTAAACACAGGGTGGCCCTGAAAGTGCTTAAGGCCAGGCTGGATAAGGCTCTGTCCAGCCTGATCTAAGCTAGGGTGTCCTTGCCCATGGCAGGGGGGTTGGAACTAGATGATCCTTGTGGTCCTTTCCAACCCGTTCTGATTCTATGACCTCCAGGGACGGGGCCTCAACCACCTCCCTGGGCAACCTATTCCAGGCTCTCACCACTCTCATGCTCAACAACTTCCTCCTCACATCCAGTCTGAACCTACCCACCTCCAGCATTGCTCCATTCCCCCTAGTCCTGCCACTCCCTGATTGCCTAAAAAGTCCCTGTCCAGCTTTGTTTGTAGTCCACTTTCAGGTACTGGAATGCCACAAGTAGGTCACCTGGGAGCCTCCTCATCTGCAAAATGAACAGCCCCAGCTCTTTCAGTCTGTCCTCACAGCAGAGCTGCTGCAGCCCTCTGAGCATCCTCATGGCCCTTCTCTGGACAAACTCTGGCACATCCACATCCTTCTTGTAACGGGGGTTCCCGAACTGGATGCAGTACTCCAGGTGGGGTCTCACCAGAGCAGAGTAGAGGGGGAGAATCATCTCCCTCAACCTGCTGGCCATATCTTAAACTGGCATTGAAATCTCTGTAATTGTATTCTGTAGAGTCAAAATTATATGAAACTTTTTTTTTTAAAGTATTTTTTAAATAAAGTGTGACTAATGTTACAAAACAAATACAGCTTCCAGGATGATGTTTGGTTTTCATTAGCATGCTGACTCCCATAACTCAACCCTGCCATTTCTTAAGACAGCTTTGATGGAAATCTTGCAATTGCCTCAGCACATCTTTTCCACCTGGTAGCCTTCATTTCTTTGCTCTCACAATCTGAAGATTCCTTGTTAGATTAACCAGCTGCTCAACTTTGTTGTAAAATGATTCATCTGAAGCTTTGGATTCTGTTAAATTCAACTGTAATTGCCTTTTTTATGTTTTGAAATCATATTTTATGAGTTCTTTTTGAAAGATATAAAAGCAAAGTTACCTCAACAGCTCATTCTGTGGTAAGGAACAGTGTGGCCAGTAGGATGAGGGAGGTTGTTCTGCCCCTGTACTCAGCACTGCTCAGGCCACACCTTGAGTGTTGTGTCCAGTTCTGGGCCCCTCAATTCAAGAGAGATGTTGAGGTGCTGGAATGTGTCCAGAGAAGGGCAGCAAGGCTGGTGAGGAGCCTGGAACACAAACCCTATGAGGAGAGGCTGAGGGAGCTGAGGGTGTGCAGCCTAGAAGAGGCTCAGGGGTGACCCTCATTGCTGTCTACAACTACCTGAAGGGAGGCTGTAGCCAGGTGGGGTTGGTCTCTTCTGCCAGGCAACCAGCAACAGAACAAGGGGACACAGTCTCAAGTTGTGCTGGGGGAGGTCTAGGCTGGATGTTAGGAGAAAGTTCTTGCAAGAGAGAGTGATTGGCATTGGAATGGGCTGCCCAGGGAGGTGGTGGAGTCGCTGTCCCTGGAGGTGTTCGAGAAAAGACTTAGTGCCATGGTCTAGTTGATTGGGCAGGGCTGGGTGCTAGGTTAGATTGGATGATCTTGGAAGTGTCTTCCTATCTGTTTGATTCTATGAAAAAAAAATTATTTGGACCAATTTTAACTTGCAGATCTCAGAATGAAGGAAGGATTCAGTGTCTCTGAGATCTGAACATCATGTGGCTGTGATAGTTGTCATAGCTTTGGATAGTTGCGGTTTAATTCCTCAGAATCACAAAAGGAGAGTGATGATAAATTCTCTGCTTGTATTACAGAAGCTCTGCTCAGTGTCCAGCAAGTGGTTTATTTTTTTTTTTTTACAGTGTCTTTAAAACTAGTGCTTTGATACAAGAGGGGAAGAGATTCTGTGAAATTCAGGTTCATAAACACGCATTTAGCGCAGAGAATTCCAGAACACTTCTTTGGACGATAACTTCAAAACCAGAATGCTTTCAGGTCAGGAATACTTTGAATTCTTTCGTTTTCACAAGCACAAAACCTACAGTGAAATGAATACAGACCAAAATAACAATACTGCATTCCACTTTCAGCAGCCTGAACAGCAGCATCTGCAGTTTTATGCCAACAATGGGCACCTCTGAGTGTCATTAACTTCCTCTGAGTCTGTGTGTAGAACTAAGGCATTAAGGATTCAAAGGCTTAAACTGCTCTGAGTAGGTTCATTCTTTTCTTGTACTATAGTGCTTGGGATGTACTAACCAGATATTTCTGATCTAGAGCTTCCTCTATGTAATTAGCTGTCAGACTGTGTGATTTATGACTACCTGAGTCAGGTTTGGGTTTGTTTTGGTTGGGTTTAGTTTTGTTGGTTTGTTGTTGTTGTGCTACAACTCCTGGGGGATAGGTTGGACTGGATGATCTTCGAGGTCTCTTCCAACCTGGTTGATTCTATGATTCTATGATTCCATCTTTGTCTCATGGTATCACCACAAAATCCATCTTCTCACTTGTGCAGATTTAGGGAAGCTGGATGAAAAGCATTAACATGCTTGCTATTTTTCTGGAGGCAGGTTAATCCACTATGTGGCAAATGAGTAGGTAATCTCATTTATGTCATGGGTATAAGGGATTAGAATCCTTTGGGTTGTATTACTTTAATTAAAAAGGAATCAGCCATACACAGTGTCAGATGAGGTCTCACAAATCAGTCAGGAAGTGCCAAATTAGCCAATAAAATGAAATGCAGTAACTTCAGTGTTGTATTCTACATGCATATAGGATTGAGCTAAACATGGGTGATTTTTTAAATTAATAGTATTAAATAATAATAGTAAAATAAATAATAGTATCAAAAATAAAATCACTTTTCTAAGGTAACTAGAGAATCATAGAATCATAGAATCAGCCAGGTTGGAAGAGACCTCCAAGCTCATCCAAGCCAACCTAGCACCCAGCCCTCTCCAGTCGTCTAGACCATGGCACTAAGTGCCTCATACAGGCTTTTCTTGAACACCTCCAGGGATGGTGACTCCACCACCTCCCTGGGCAGCCCATTCCAATGCCAATCACTCTCTCTGTGAAGAACAGATGCAGTTTCATTCTTCAAAAGCAGTATTTAATGAAGAAGCAGCCATTACATGATTTGAATTTGAAAGACAAATAGCAAACTTCATTAAAATTACTATTTCCCATCCTAACTCTAATGGGTTCCTAGCAGGTTTCATTGTCTTTATCTGGATTACGATAACTACAAATAGAATGAAGTTTCTGGTGAATGTTGGGTGAGTGCCAGGAGGATGGAGCCAGGCTCTTCTTGATGATATCTGATGACAAAGGGCAGTTGGTGGAAGTTGAGGCATAGGAAGTTTCATATAAACACAAGGAGGATTTTTTTCCCTGTGAGGGTGACAGAGCACTGGAACAGCCTGCCCGGGGGGCTGTGGGTGTCTGCCTCCCTGCAGGGAAGAAGTCACAGCAACAGTGGACAAGGGAAGGGCAACTGACATCAGCTACCTGGACCTGAGTGAGGCATTTCACTCTGTCCCACATGACATCCTGGTCACCAAGCTGGAAAAACTTCGACTAGATGGGTTAAGAACATTGTATAAATGCCTTTTAAAACCCTGACAGACATGAGGCATTGATACCCTGTTTTTGAAGCCTATTCCAGTATTTGGCCACTCTCTTGCTAAAGAAATTCTTCTTAATATCCAGTCTGAACCTCTCCTCACCCAACTTTAAATCATTCTTCCACACGCCACTCCACTTTTCCTCAGCAATCTGTAGAGAGCAATTAGGTTACTCCTGATAATTCCTTTTCTACAAACTAGACAAACCCAGCATCTTTATCCACTCCTCACAGGACATGATTTCCATCCCTATCAGCATCCATCTGTCATCTTAAATGGATCCATGGGAATATTAATTGAGATGGTTTGCTGGGTATGTTGCAAGTTGTAATTAAAAACTTCTTTCTACTAACATCTAAACACATTAAGCAGCTCAGATAAACCAAAACAAATAATTGTGGCATTGTCACAGTCCAAACATTGCGCTTGTGATGGCTTGTTCGTGTGATAGGCTGGATGTCAGGAGGAAGTTCTTCCCAGAGAGAGTGATTTGCCATTGGAATGGGCTGCCCAGGGAGGTGGTGGAGTCACCATCCCTGGGGGTGTTCAAGCAAAGCCTGGATGAGGCACTTAGTGCCATGGTCTGGTTGATTGGCCAGGGCTGGGTGCTAGGTTGGCCTGGATGATCTTGGAGGTCTCTTCCAACCTGGTTGATTCTATGATTCCTTTATATGATTCTATGATCTCAAAGTGCAAAACCTAAGATGACCACACCAGGGGTTCAATCAACAATAAAACTTTACTGTTTCCCCATAAGATGGTGTGCAGTAGGTAGGGAAAAGTGAGAGAAGAAAGGGGAAAGGCAAAATGAAGAGAGAAAAGAGAAAGAGGTTTATAACTACCAGCAATGTGAGGTTGCAAAATGTCTCTCTGGTCTGGGCTTCAGTCCTGATGATCCTTCTGGTCTTTTTTGATCTTGGTAGGGAAAGCTCTCTTTCAAGTCTCATTTCTAGAGACACATCTTTTATGATCAATTTTGAACTTGACAGTGTTTGAACTCCCACCTCTTTCTGCCCCTCATGCCTCTCACAACTAAGGCTTCCATGCATGCCCAAGAAGGAGTGACTGAGGTGTGATCTGGACCCAAAGAGGTGTGCTCAAGGTGTGCTCTGCCTTGAAGGTATGCAGTTTTAGGCCAGGAGGTGTGCTCTTGTATTATAGTGACATTGTAGTCAGCAAAGTTGACTGAGGTTCATGGTTCCCTTAACAACACCAAGGCATCAGTCCTTTTTGGCAGCAGTTATGGTTTTTATTCCAAAGCATTAATTGTGGACAGTGGAATCATCCATCATACTTGACAGGTACAGATGGTTGGTACCAGGTAGGCCTGCAGTGGGATCTGCACTTGCAAATCTACGGTGACCACATTTCATTGTACAGGCTCAGTAACTTCATCACTAACTTATTATGGAGTAAGCCAGTGCAAAATTCATGCAGAGATCTTGGCCTGAATATCAATAAAAATCTTGGAGGTTGTGCTGGTTTGAGGCTAAGATTTACTGAGAGAAATTAAATCCTTGGCTGGGGGAAGAAAAAAAAACACCAAGCAGTAATTTATATCCCTCAGGTTTCTGCTGAGAAACACAACTGGTCAAAATGTGGATAAGATGGTCACTTCTCACACACTCCTTAGGTCTCACTGCTGGCTGTGCCTTCTGTCTGGTGCTCTGCTCTCTGTGGCTGACTGCCTTTAACTCTCTAATCCACCTAAGCCCTTTTGCCTCTAACCTCCTTGCCATCTTTTTTGACATCTCACCTCAGATCTCCGAATTTATCACATGAGATATACGTGGGATGGTCTGGTTATTTCTGAAGGGAGGGAAAGAGGGAGGGGGGTTGGGTTGGGAGCCCTCCTGGGGACTTTGATTGTTTCTGGGAAGAGTATTGTGTTTCTGTGTTACTTTTAATTTGTATATAACTGTATATATTTGTATATATCTGCTTGTACGTTGTGCTAAACTGTCAATATAGCTTAATTCTTTAACTTCCAGATGTCTGTATCTAGTCTGTTTCTGCTGAAGGTCCTGGTCATGCATACTGGGTAATGCAGTGTATTCCACAGAGGTACAGGGGTCCTGATTCCTAATGACAATGATGAGACAGGTGATGCTCTTTGGACCACTCCTTACAGGCATGTTGCCTCATTCTAAGGCAAAAAGCTTTGTTCTGGATGTGTCAAGTTTGCATCTTGACATTTTGGCAGTGAGGAAAGGGGTTACTGTCATGGGCTCCTGTAAGAAGAAGCTTCAAAAAGCTCCCCCACCTCCAAGATGGACCTGCCTCACCATAGCTGAGCCAATCAGTGCTCCATAATCATAGAATCATAGAATCACTCAGGTTAGAAAAGACCTCCAAGAATATATTTTGGAGGAGAAAACCTGTTAAGCAGATTCTTTTCTTTCGGGAATTCTTTTGTTTGGGAGAGAAATGGCATGAGAGAGAGACAACCATGCAGACACCCAGGACAGTGAGGAAGGAGTGAGTGAGGCACACCAGAGCAGTTTCTTTCATTCAGCCTATGGTGAGATGACAGGCAGAGTCCTTGAAGCACTCAGAGATGGACAGTGGGGCAGAATTCTGCCTGCAGTCCATGGAGAACCCAATGCCAGAGCAAAGGGACCAGTCCCAAAAGAGGCCATGACTCTGATGGAAGCCTGCACTGAAGCAGTCTATTGCTGATAGAACTGTAGCCCATGGAGGGTTCCCACACCCTTGGAGGATTGTCTCCAGTGTGAGGAATACCACATTGTAGAAGGGGAGAACTCTGAGCAATTATCCCCCCGAGGAGGAAGGACTGGCAGGAATAGCGTGGAACGGACTGGGACTGACTGCAGCCCACATTCGCTGCCCTACTGCACTGATAGGAAAGAGGAGGTAGCAGAGGTGGGGAATATTTGTTCATCACAGTCCTGCTCACTCTGATTCGACTGGTAAACTACAGAATCACAGAATCTGTGGTTGGTGGTGGTTCTGCTGTTCAAATTTCCACCCCCCCACCAAGTTGAGTCTGTCAGAGAGTGAAGCCTCTCTGTCTTTTATCTCAACTCTCCAGGCTTTCTCTGTATTTTCATAGAGTTATAGAATCAGTCAGGGTTGGAAGGGACCACAAAGATCACCTACTTCCACCCCCCCTGCCATGCCCAGGGACACCCTACCCTAGAGCAGGCTGCCCACAGCCTCATCCAGCCTGGCCTGAAGCACCTCCATCCATGGGGCATCAACCACCTCCCTGGGCAACCCATTCCAGGCTCTCACCACTCTCATGCTCAACAGCTTCCTTCTCACATCCACTCTGAACCTACCCACTTCCATCTTTGTTCCATTCCCCCCAGTCCGGTCGCTCCCTGACAGCCTAAAAAGTTCCTCCCCAGCTTTTTTTGTAGCCCCCTTCAGACACTGGAAGGCCACAAGAAGGTCACCTGGGAGCCTCCTCTTCTCCAGACTGAACAGCTCCAACTTTCAGTCTGTCCTCATAGTAGAGCTACTCCAGCCCTCTGAGCATCAAGATCTTCAATTAAACCCCCAAACACTCATTTGGGCCCAATAGGGGTAGCATTGCATACTTCCTGAGCTAGCTATAATGCTGCACTTAGCAATACAAATGGGTTCCTCAATTCCTTTGATATGGCTGCTGTGCTTGTCCTCATTTATAGCTGGTTTTAAGGTTCAGATAGAAAATATTTCTCTTTGATGTTTTCACAAGTGGGAAAAAAACATATCCCTCCCTGTGCATATCTCAACAGAAGGTAAACATTTCTAATAGCATGTGGGATTGCTAATTAGAGCTAATTGTGGCTTGATTGAACTATTCTGACAGCAAGTCAGAACTTCCTTTCTTCACAAAGTGAGGGTTTGTAACTTGCATTCCCTGAATCTCAGCAGCAGAGAGTTTGACTGTGATCCCCTGGATTTGTTAATTTATATTTCTAACTTCTTATCCACTTATGAAGCAACAATGGGAACTCAGGCTCATCATTATGTATTGAAATATAATACATACATTCTTATTCTATTGATGTCTACAAAATCAGAAAGCTGAACAAAGTCTCCAGTGAATCAAAGAAGATAATGGATAAATTGTGCTCTGTACAAACACAGAGAAAAGGCAAAAGGGAATGAAGAAATCCTACTGTCTTAAGGGTAATACAGATATTCAGTACAAATAACCAAGATGAAATTATGGACTTTTCTAGAGGGGGGAAAAAAAAACCTCTCTCATTTCACTAGACAGTGTTGTTGGGTTTTTTTTTCCCTATTTTTTTATTGTGGTTCTATAAAAAAACTCCTCTTGAGTGGTAAATATTTTCTGTAGGGCTTGCATATTGATGTATAGAAATGTAAACTTTCTGAGTGGTTTTTGGAACACTTGTGTTATTGTCTTTCAGATATTGGATGTTTTAAATGAACATAGCCCACCCAGACAAATGAAATCTGGCTATGATGAGGCACTTAGTGCCATAGTCTAGTTGGCTGGCTAGGGCTGGGTGCTAGGTTGGCCTGGATGATCTTGGAGGTCTCTTCCAACCTGGTTGATTCTATGATTCTATGATTCTATTATTCTATGATTCTGTGTCTGCCCAGCTTGGACTGACTAGGCTGACTCATTATGACCTGGAGTCACAGTTTGAGTCAACAAGACATCATACCTACCCTACACTAGTGGGATGGGGAGGAGAAAATATAAGAAAAGATTCAAGACTTGAGACAAAGGAAAGGGAGAACTCAGTCACCAATTATGGTCAGGGGCAAAAGACAAACTCCACCTGGGGAAGTAAAATCAATTTAATTTAAACAAAACCACCATAAATCCACTAATTGAATCAGAGTAGAATAGTATGTCAGGGTTTGAGCAGAATTGAGCAGTCTGAAAATAAAGAGAAGAGGCAGGGTAACATTAGGTTGTTCTGATGAGGAAGCACAGCTGCAGAAAAGTGGCCTTGGGAGGGCTGGCAGAGGAGCTGTGAAAGTTAGTTGTTGTCTGTAGCTAGCTGCGCGAAGGGGGCTTGAAGGGGGCAGGTTGGTTAGCTCTGCCTCTCTGCATGTGAACAGCTCATGTGTCTGTTACATAACCTATCAGAATTAGACATATTGTATTGAACCATTACATAAGCATCACTCTCAGCTTCAATAAACAGGATCGACTTTACCCACCATATTGGTGAGGCTGTGTCGCTCAGGTTCCCTGCACAGATCCTGAAGAGAGGAACACATGCAGCAATAGTGATAAATACAATTAGATCCCAAATAAATGCAGCTTTCCCACCCCTCCCTTTATCCCAGACCAAACTTTGCTACTTCTTCTCCTACAGCAGTGCAGCAGGACAGAAAATAGGGGCTGTGGTCTGCCCACCATATGCTAATATATAAGAAATTATGTACTTACAGAGCCATTTGTTCCTTTTGGTCCATAAAAAGTATCCACAACTTAGAAAATGTGTCTCTTCAAGGCAAGAAGTCATCAATTTTACCCAAGCTCCATGAGAATTCAGTTATACCCTAACCCTCCCAAAAAAGGCTCACAAACCTACGTAACTTCCCATGGCATAATTCCCCATCACTGCCTTGTGCCAATTTATGTATCTGTTCTAGAAATGCATAACAGCTTAGAGCTTACAGCTCAGTATTTGCATGTAGGAATGAGTAAGCTATCTTCCTTTATAGCTTACGTCAAGAAAGATATATGTAATAGGCATGGTCATGTTTGGAGTGACTGCAGACAAGGAACTAGAATAAGTATCCACCAAAAGCCTCCAAAGAAAGGATATCCTGTTCCAAATTAAGTATAAACACCTTGAGTACTGTGTGCAGTTCTGGGCCCCTCAATTCAAGAGAGATGTTGAGGTGCTGGAACGTGTCCAGAGAAGGGCAACAAAGCTGGTGAGGGGCCTGGAACACAAACCCTATGAGGAGAGGCTGAGGGAGCTGGGGGTGTGCAGCCTGGAGAAGAGGAGGCTCAGGGCAGAGCTCATTGCTGTCTACAGTTACCTGAAGGGACATTGTAGCCAGGTGGGGGTTGGCCTCTTCTGCCAGGCAACCAGCAACAGAACAAGGGGACACAGTCTCAAGTTGTGCCGGGAGAAGTCTAGGCTGGATGTTAGGAGGAAGTTGTTGGCAGAGAGAGTGATTGGCATTGGAATGGGCTGCCCAGGGAGGTGGTGGAGGCACCGTCCCTTGAGGTGTTCAAGAAAAGCCTGGATGAGGCACTTAGTGCCATGGTCTAGTTGACTGGATAGGGCTGGGTGCTAGGTTGGACTGGAGGATCATGGAGGTCTCTTCCAACCTGGTTGATTCTGTGACTCTATGATTCTATTCAAAAGAATAAAAACCTCAAATGTTACACAGTTACAGTTACATTACACTGGAAAATATTTCTCTTTATCATTTTTATAGATCATTTTACAATGGAATTAAGCAAAAATATTTCAGTTGGTTATAAAGATGATTACTGTATAGTGTGTTACACTTTTGTGGAGAAGAAATGTTTCAAAGAATATATATACTCTATTACAGTAATGTGCATTCAATATGCTATTAAAAATTATTATTGTTGTTATTCTGTCATGTATAGTGATTACATGTTATTTGCTATGTGATTCAGAATCAACTTAATTGCAGGGTCCAAAGAGTGAAGTCTTCCAAGTCAATGGGATCTAATTAAGTCAAGATTCCTGGTGAATGGGTAAGATTGTGAGCTGGACTAAATATTTGACATCAAGTATTTCCTTCCGTGCAGTTAGCATCCATGACACTATGATAGTCATGTAGTCTGTTAACCCTTATTGACTTCAAAAGTTCTCTCTCCTTTTGTGAATACCTTTAATATCAGTGAGACAAAGAAGACATTGCTGTCTACAACTACCTGAAGGGATGTTGTAGCCAGATGGGGGTTGGCCTCTTCTGCCAGACACCCAGCAACAGAACAAGGGGACACAGTCTCAAGTTGTGCCAGGGGAAGTATAGGCTAGGTGTTAGGAGGAAATTGTTGCCAAAGAGAGTGATTGGCATTGGAATGGGCTGCCCAGGGAGGTGGTGGAATCGCCATCTCTGGAGGTGTTCAAGCAAAGCCTGGCTGAGGCACTTAGTGCCATGGTCTAGTTGATTGTCTAGGGCTGGGTGCTAGGTTGGCCTGGATGATCTTGGAGGTCTCTTCCAACCTGGTTGATTCTATGATTCTGTAAGCCTTTAAATAAGAATGAAATATAATAAAGGATTGAATATAAACTACTTGATGTATTATTTAAGAATACATAAATAAATATAGTGATATGTTTATAAAGGAAATGGTCAAAATTGAAGAATGAATAATTTTTTTCATAGGATGAGGCACTTAGTGCCATGGTCTAGTTGACTGGATAGGGTTGGGTGATAAGTTGGACTGCAAGATCTTGCAGGTCTCTTCCAACCTGGTTGGTTCTATGATTTTATGAATGGTTTTATTTATGAGTGATCCTTGTAGCCTGTGATGGTTTAGGTGTTACCCACCCCCCTACACTTAAGAAAAGCACCCAGACTAGGCTCAGCCTAGCTGGAAATTGAATTAAGCTTTATATTTACATCTTAGCACAATATCCAAGCAGGTATTTACAATATCTACAGCTACAGACAGAAATAGACAAGGTAAAAAGTGATACAGAAACACAACAGCCCTCTCAGAAACCAGAGTTCCTAGGAGGGGCTCCCAACCACCCTTCCACCTCCCTTCCACCCCTCTACCTTATCCCTACTTTGCCTTATGTTCAAGGTGAGCTTGGAGAATCGGCCGGGGGGGGGTTAGGGAGCAGAAGGATTCGTTAGCAAGTTAGGGAGAGCAGGGCCTGCAGAGCCAGAGAGCAACTCTCTTATCTATGTTTGTGTTCTTGTTCTTATACATCTCAGCAAGCCTATGAGTGAAGTAGACATCACCATTGTTTCCTTTTCACAGCCTAGCATCTAATTCTTCTCACCAAAATATCCCAGCTAGGCTCCAGCTGGCACATAGCCTTAGAGAAATTGCTAACTACACTATATCCCCATGCCAAAGATAAAAATCTAGGCTTGTATTACCAAATTCTTTAAGAGTGATAACATTGCCAATTGAAAAAAAGTGTTATTACTTCATGTACCTGAAATGAGTGACTAACTGAAAAGGGCAAATAAGAAGGACCACTTGTGGGCTGCTATTCATGCAGTAACAGATCCTGAATCATAAGACAATGTAGGTTGTAAGTCATCCTTGGAGGTCATCCAGTGTAAGTCTTCAAAACAGAGTGAATTTAGAACAGGTTGCTCTGGGCTATACCCAGATGAGTTTTAAAGAGTTAAAAGCTGAGATTCCACAAACTCTGTGGACAACCCCTTACAGTATTTGATCTTTCTTAGGGAGAAAAAAAAACAAACCCAAACTTCTGACTCTATCTAATGTTCCAACTCTTATCTCATCTATTACTCCTAACCATTCCTACCTTGTCCTGCTCTCTTCTCATTTCTTCTTTCCTTTCTTTGCTCCTCTTTCAATTATCATTCAGGTAGCTGAAGAGAGCTGAAAGATCTATGTTTAGTCTTCTAAAACTGATTAAACTCAGTTATCTCAATCTCTTCTCATATCCTGCTGAGTTCAAAGGAATGAAGTATATGTGAGGTAAGGGCTGACAAACAAGAGCAGGAAAGCTTTTCCATGTCATAGTCTTAAAATTTGAGTTGGATAGATGGGCTGCAATATTCATACAGAGTTTTTTACAAGACTGGCAAAGATTTTGACATGCCAGTCAGAATTTTACAAGCATCCAGCCATCTCAAGCTCTGCAGCATCTATGGAAAACTATTTATACCTAAGAAGACTACCAAACTGTCACAATTTCAGGAGTTTCAGAAAAAAAAACCAACTATCTGAATTACAAAACAGCATCTACAAGGGGAAAAGGACAGGAATCAAAGACCCTGAATAATACTGAATTGTAAAGCAGACAGACACTTAGGACTGAACATGCAAGTTGGCTGAAGTCAAATGTCAGGCTCCAGGGTAAACACAAAATTAGAATTCCTAAGATTTCTGAACAGCTTAGTAAAACTACAAGAATGTTACACATCGAAGAATATGAACTATACACTGCCTTTTTCAACAGGACTTTGCCAAAATTCATTTCCTCTTTTATGGTTGCCAACAAGCAGCTCCAAAATCTGGTCCACAATATCCTAAAGAACTGATTGATTAACTAATGAGGATGCATACCAATAGCATGTTGCAAAGCCTGTTGCAGATGTCCACATCTGTGGCAACATCTGTCAGTTTAGCAAAAGGGTGGGATCCTGAATCAAAGAATTGGTCAGAGTCACAATGTTAACAAAATATTTCACAGATATCCCTCACAAGAGTTCCATTCCTTCTTCCATCATAGAATCAACCAGGTTGGAAGAGACCTCCAAGATCATCCAGTCCAACCTAGCACTCAGCCCTCGCCAGTCAACTAGACCATGGTACTAAGTGCCTCAGCCAGTCTCTTCTTGAACACCTTCAGCCATGGCAACTCCACCACCTCCCTGGGCAGCCCATTCCAATGCCAATCACTCTCTCTGGCAACAACTTCCTCCTAACATCCAGTCTAGACCCCCCCTGGCACAACTTGAGACTGTGTCCCCTTGTTCTGCTGCTGATTGCCTGGGAGAAGAGACCAACCCCACCTGGCTACAGCCTCCCTTCAGTCCAACCTAGCACCCAGCCCTATCCAGTCATCTAGACCATGGCACTAAATGCCTCATCCAGTCATTTCTTAACACCTCCAGGGATGATATATCTCTACATTCTCAAAAATGCAAAGATTTAGTTGTATTTATTTATATATAAACCAGAATCTGAACCTAGCCTTTAGACTTAGCAGGCACAGAACTTTAAAAAGAGAAGTGTTCTAATTATGAAAGTTTGGACAGAGTTTTCGATGCTGAATATTGAAGAATGCTTGGGCAAGTAGGCCCTTATAAGAGCAAGATACATAAATACCCATCAAATACATAAAATTGGTTTGCCATCTGTAGTGTTTCATATAAATAAGTTTGTTGGTAGTGCTCCTCTGACAATATTAGTCAGTTCTTCACAGTCTCATCTTGCATATATTTCTCTCTAGGTAGAGAGATAGATTGAGATACTACAGACTTCAAATCATTGTTTGAAAAGAGCACTGTGGCAAGTGGGAAGGAGAGTTGAAACCATAAGATGCTACTTTGGGACTGTTTGTAGAATACAGTATACAAAACAATCATATTTGAGGCATTTGTATGTTCACTCCTTAGAATCATAGAATCGGTCAGGGTTGGAGGAGACCACAAGGATCATCTAGTTCTAACCCCCCCCTGCCATGCCCAGGGACACCCTACCCTAGATCAGGCTGGCCAGAGCCCCATCCAGATGGCTTAAACACCTCCAGAGATGGGGCCTCAACCACCTCCCTGGGCAACCCATTCCAGGCTCTCACCACTCTCATACTGAACAACTTTCTCCTCGTGTCCGGTCTGAATCTCCCCATCTCCAGTTTTGCTCTATTCCCTCTAGTTCTGTCACTGCCTGATATCCTGCAAAATCCCTCCCCAGCTTTTTTGTAGGCCCCTTTTAGATACTGAAAGGCCACAATAAGGTCACTCCTTATTTGTATGTGCACTGTTGCACTGTGTATGTATGTGGAAAAAACACACCTGTATTTGCATTTGTATAGTGAAATGCATGCACAGTGCAGATAATATAATGCAATAACTATTTTACTGCTATTGGAGAAACAGCATTAAAGCTTTTATGGAAAGAGCTGTTAAGGCTTTTTAAGTAAAATTGAAAGCTTGTTTCACCCAGCTATTTGTAGAAAGAATGTTCTGTCCTCTGAGTTCTGTGTCAAGAAGCAGAAGAAACCTCAATTGAATTTTCTACTGCTTTCATTCCTGTTGCCTTGACATCCTGTATTAGCTGTTCATGGTATTATATATGCCCCCATGATAGATGAAGGGACATTCTGGGCTGATTTTTTAGGAGGTTTTTTTTTTTTGTTTTTTTTTTCTTTAAAGGAAAGGAAAAAAATAAAAGAAAAAGAAAAAGAATAAGTCACTTTCTAATAAAAAGGAAAAGTGATAAACCTCAGGTCTGGTCCTATGTCATGTCACTGGAACCTTTAAGAACAGCTTTTAAGGGAAGACAGGAAGGGAGGAAGGAAGAAAGTGGAAGGGACAAGGAATATGAGTAAGAAATGTTATAACACATAACAACAGAATTTTCCATTATTAATGAATTAATCAGATTAAATAAAATAAAAATTATTGTGTTCTATTAAAAGGTGAAAGATGTTTACCAGGACTGCTGGTCAGCTTTTGGTGTATAATTCCTTCTTCACTATGCTAACAAAAATGACTGTGATTTAAGGGGCAATAAATATTTCAATGCATTGTAAGAATAAATATTGATAAACTGAAGGTTCAAAGATGATAAAATAGGCTCTATTTGTTGGAATATAATAGCCAGGTGGGGGTTGGTCTCTTCTGCCAGGCAGCCAGCACCAGAACAATGGGACACAGTCTCAAGTTGTGCTGTGAGAGGTCTAGGCTGGGTGTTAGGAGGAGGTTCTTCACAGAGTGTGATTGGCATTGGAATGGGATGCCCAGGGAGGTGGTGGAGTAGCCATCCCTGGAGGTGTTGAAGCAAAGCCTGGCTGAGGCACTTAGTGCCATAGAATCATAGAATCATAGAATCAACCAGGTAGGAAGAGACCTCCAAGATCATCCAATCCAACCTATCACCCTGCCCTATCCAATCAACTAGACCATGGCACTAAGTGCCTCATCCAGTCTTTTCTTTGCCACGGTCTAGTTGTTTGGCTAGGGCCAGGTGATAGTTTGGACTGGATGATCTTGGAGGAATCTTCCAACCTGGAAGACCTCCAAGACCTGGCTTTTACTTTAGTACTTTGCAAAAGCCTTTGTTAGCCAGGTAGCCTCATTTCAGCTGGAACAGAGTTAATATTCATCATAATACCTGGTATAGTGTTGTGGTTTAGATTTAGGATGAGAATGATGCTGCTAACATACAGATGCTTTAGTTGTTGCTGAGCACTGCTAACACTAAGTCAAGGGTTTTTTTTCTGTTCCTCAGACTGTTCTGCCAGCAGATAGGGTGAGGGTGAAAACAAGCTGGAAGTGAACACAGCCAGGACAGATGACCCCAGCTGATCAAAGGGACATTCCATGCCATAGGAAATCATGCTCAGGTGTAAAATTGAGGGACTAAGAAGGAGAGGATGTTTAGAATTACTGTGACTGTCTTTCCTGATAACCATTATGTGTGATGAAGCCCTACTTTCCTGGAGGTGGCTGGATATGTGCCAATGGCAAGCAGTGAATGAGTTCCTTGTTTTGCTTTACTTGCAAGTATGACTTTTGCTTTTCTTTGGCTTTTGCTTTATCTTGGCTTTTACTTGTTTTTATTTCAACCCAAGAGTTTTCTTGCTTTTATTTTTCTGATTCTCTCTCCCATCTCACCACAGGGGAGTGAGAGAATGACTGTGTGGCACTTAGTTATTGTCTTGGACTAAACCACAACAGCCTTTTTTTGGTGCCTAGCATGGGGCTCCAGGGTTTGAGATACAGAGAGATCTGAACAGAGCAAGCTAAAACAAATTTGTTCTTGTGCTTATTCTCAGACCGGTGTTATGTAACACCTTGCTTGCTGCATATGTTCCCTGTTGTGCTGTTTATCACCTCAGGAGGCTGTATTAAGGTTATCATCTTGACTTACTGTGTAACACTGGTTTATGATATGGTGAAGTGACTTGTTGAGACTAATCTGGTGTTTGTACTCAGCATTGCCATCATCCCTGTACTTTGGGGACCATCTCTTGGCAGCTATTAATAATTGCACCCTTTACCTTTTCTCCTCAGAGAGCCAGCCTATTAGGGAGACAAGGAAAGATGCTCTTCCCTTCTCCTTCACCTTCCCTTTCACCTTCACCTTCTCCTTCACCTCCAGGCTAGTTACAATAGCTCCAGAGAATTTTCAATATCCTTGGGATGTTCAAACCAAAAAGGATAAAAAATGCTGCGTGACAGATGTGTAAGAAAAATGTAAGAGGAATAAAAATGCAGACACCAAGGTTGGAAAAGGAAAGGAAGGAGTTGCTTCAGGCCTCCTGTTGCAGAAATTAATTGATGCAAGATGACATTTTTTCCAAAATGACTATTGTTTATTAATGTTGCTATTCAGAACTCTCCCCAGTTCTTACACAGTCATGGAAACATTCTATGGATAATATCTGGCTCTAGTAATAACCAGCAAAATGTATGAACAATAATTGAACTGGAAGAGAAGATTTCTGCAGTCAAATGCTGCTTGTGGTCAATATGCTGCTTGCCCAGTGGATAGACTCAAGGAGCTCTTTCTGCTCATGGCAGAAGGCAGTAGAGAATTGCAAAGAGGCACTGAAGCATTTACTCACAAATTATTATTACCCACTTGGGGCTTAGCCACAGTCCAGACAGTGCCCAAGTGCTTTCAGGGGACTCACCTTATTGGATGTTGAGACTTAATTCTTCCTGGCTTCTGGGGAAAGGACGCAGACAATCTCTGACCTTGTCTCCTGACTTCTTCTGGATGATCTGTGTGTATGCCCAGGACTGCTAAGTAGGAATTTCAAGTGTAGAGGCAGATGTCATGCAATGTAGTCTCAGCACGATGCCACGCTGGCCACACAGGCCAAACGTGTGCAGGCATCCAGGGTCTGCTCACGGTAACTGGCAGCAGTGGAGTTCACCAGGTGAACAGCAAGGCAGTGTGCAATGGCAGCAGGCAACAGCAGAGCAAGGCTGAGCACAGCAGAGAGAGCAGGGAGGCAAAGCAGGAGAGCAAAGACCTATCTCCTTTTATCAATGTGGGCTGAGATCAATTGCCCTTTGGACACAGAACAGCCACTCAGGATGGCAGTTAGCCAAACCCTACCATATAGGCAAAGCCATAGGCTCTCTTTTCCCTGATTTGGGAAAAGCACAGGCCTTGCACAAGCTAAGTGTCTATACCTTACACCACAGGACCCTGGGCAGGCCAGACTCAGTGGCTCCAGGTTCTTTTGTGTCCATTTCCCATGCTTGCCTCTCTGGTGGAGCAGAAAAAACATGCATAGGTAGGGCAGGACCTGGATAAGCCTATTTTGGGCCTATCTGGCCTAAAACAACAAGGCCCCAGAGCAGATATCCACACTGCAGATCCCATGGTGAAGGAAGTACTTCTCTGTAGCCCCTGAGTGGGATCACACCAGAGCAAATATCCAGACTTCACCCATGTAGACTGCACCTGTAGCCAGGTGGGGTTGGTCTCTTCTGCCAGGCAAGCAGCAACAGATCAAGGGGACACAGTCTCAAGTTGTGCTGGAGAAGGTCTAGGCTGGATGTTAGGAGGAAGTTGTTGGCAGAGAGAGTGATTGGCATTGGAATGGGCTGCCCAGGGAGGTGGTGGAGTCGCTGTCCCTGGAGGTGTTCAAGCAAAGCCTGGCTGAGGCACTTGTTGCCATGGTCTAGTTGACTGGCTCAGGCTGAGTGCTAGGTTGGGCTGGATGACCTTGTAGGTCTTCTTCCAACCTGGTTGATTCTATGATTACACAACATGAACCACACAATAGAAGCCACACCTGAAAATGTATATGTTTGCTGTGTCTAATATCCCTTTGTAAGTAAACCCATAGGATTATTTTTGTGTATGCTTTGTTTTTACTAGGATTATTTCCTAGTAAAATTATTCTATGTATTTCTGCCACCTCATCTTTATTTAGCAGATAATTATAATTTAGTGCAAAGCAATAGCATCCAAGCTTACAGGTGGCCATAACATACCATGCTTTACTGATTTATGATGGTTCCGGAATGCACTTTGCAGATGAAGAGGAAAAGCTCAGCTGCTAGCACTTCAGTTATATAACCTTCAGCAGATCTGAGGAGCCCTGACTTTCCCTGGGTGAAATGTTCACAAAATATTCAGTAAATTATTTTATGAGTGTGGTGGTTTGGGTGTTAGCCACCTCCCCGCCCCCCACCCTCCTACTTAAGAAAATCACCCAGACTAGACTCAGCCAAGCTGAAAATTAAGAATGGAGCTTTATATTTACAGCTTAGCACAATATACAAGCAGATATTTACAATCTATATACAGCTACAGACAGAAATATACAAATTAAAAAGTAATAGAGATACACAACAGCCCTCCCAGAAACCAGAGTTCTCAGGAGGGGCTCTCAACTGCCCTTTCACCTCCTTTCCACCCCTTTACCTTATCCCAGACTTTACCTTACGTTCAAGGTGAGTTTGGAGAATCGGCCAGGGAGGTAAGGAAGCAGAGGGATTAGGAAGCAGAGGGATTAATCGCACAGACAGAAAGTTAGGGAGAGAAGTGCAAGCAGCCAGAGCCAGAGAGCAACTCTGCTGTCTATGTTCATGTTCTTGTTTTTATACATCTCAGCAAGCCTGGGAATGCAGTAGACATCACCACTGTTTCCTTTTCACAGCCTACAATCTAATTCCTCTCACTAAAATATCCCAGCTAGGCTCAATCTAACACAATGCGGAACTTGTTAGGATGTTGAGTAATGATAGCATTAGGGGAAATGGAGCAAAACTAGAAGTGGGTAGATTCAGATTGGGTGTTAGGAAGAAGCTCTCCACCAAGAGGGTCATGAGATACTGGAACAGGTTGCCCAGGAAGGTGATGGAAGCCCCATCCCTTGAGGTCTTTAAGGCCAGGCTGGATGAGGCTCTGAGCAACCTGGTCTAGTGTAAGCTGTCCCTGCCCATGGCAGTGGGGTTTGAACTAGATAATCCTTGAGGTCCCTTCCAGTCCTGACAGTTCTATGATTCTGATTATGTTAGACTTCTCCAGACTTCTCCAGAAACACTGCTAGCACTTTCTGTGGTTGTATTTCTGGTGTCAGCTCATGACCTGCCATAATATCATTTAGCAGACTTTGTAGGAGCTAATAAATGGCTTCCAAAAGGTTTGTTACTCCACAATCACAGGATCACACGATGTTAGGTGCTGGAAGTGACCTCTGGAGAACTTCAAGACTGACTCTCCTGCCAGAGCAGGACCAGATAATCTAGTGCAGGTCATATGGGAACACATCTAGACAGATCTTGAAAGTCTCCAGAGAAAGAAACTCCACAACCTCTCTTCCAGTGATCTGTGACTCTTACAGTAAAGTTCTTCCTCATGGGTAAGGCTGCATGTGTGATACATCTTCACCTCATATGGTCAAGCTTGGCTGACTGCCATTTTGATTGGCTATTCTGTGTCCAAAAGCCCATTAGTCTCAGGCTGTATGATAACAAGAGATGAGCAAGTAACAACGTGCTCTGCTGTTGTATTCATGCTTGCTGCTTGCTGCTGCATTGTTCCTGCTTATCATGCCCTCTATTTCTGGCAGTGATTCTGCCATTGCCTTCTGCAGCATTATGCTTTGTTAAGCTATAAGCTAGCTCTGCTGCAAAGTAACAAACTCTGATACTTGGGGTTTGTTTTCCTGGAAACTACACTGCTTTGAGTTCACCAGGAACAGGCTCTAAATGCCTCCATGCAATCAGCCTGCATAGCCAGTGTGACATCCATGCTGAGACTGCACATCACAAGACATCCTGCCTGCACCTGAAAGCCTTCTGCCAAGATGGGAAGTCCTGGAGACACACAGATCATCCAGAGAAGTCAGGATTGCGTCAGAGATCATCTTCCTCCTTTCCCCAGCAGCCTGTGAAGCTTGTGAAGAACCAGAAGCCTCAGCAGCTCACAAGACATTGACAGAACACTCTGCAAGTGTTTGGGTACTGTTGGAATCTGTAGCTAGCCCCACAAGTCAGGAGATTAATATTTGTGAATAAATACTTAAAGCCTGTTGTAATTCACCACTTGCCTTCTGCCATAAGCAGAAATAAGCTTTCTGAGTGCATCTAGTGGGTAAGTGGTACCTTGACTGCAAGAACCTTCTCTTCCAGTTCAATTCATGTTTATATTCTTACCAGTTATTTCTTAAACATTCTAGATCCTATGTTATTCCTCTGCATAATGTTTCCATGACCACTGCAGAAGAACCTGATTATTATTAAAATTAGTGGTTGGGAGTGGTGAGAGTTTTGAATACCAAAATCAATAAACCATATTAAATTTGAAAATACCATCTCACAATCAATTAATTACCCCTCCATCACAGAGTGGTGCCCTGTGACAGGACAAGGGGCAATGGATACAAACTGGAACACAGGAATTCCCATCTCAATATGAGGAAAAAACTACTGTGAGTGTGGCAGAGCACTGGAACAGGCTGCCCATGGAGGTTGTGTAATTTCTGAAGAGATTCTTGCCTGGATGCATCCCTGTGTGACCTGTCCTAGGGAAACCTGCTTTGGCAGTGGGGTCAGACTAGATGATCTCCAGAGGTCCTTTTTAACCCCTATCATTTTGTAGTTCTGTGATTGTATATATTTGTCTCCCTCCCTTTTTTAGTGTTTTCTGATTGAAAAATGAAAAGCATTTCCACACTACACATCTGACTTATTCCACTGACCAGATTTGCTCTCTTCACAACCTTCCTTACCATGCATTTGTCAAGTTTGTCATTGACCAGGTACCCTTAAAAGGAGCAGATGCTCTTTCTTCATACTTTCACAGTAAGCATCTTCATTCAGGGAGCAGTCACCTTCATATCACTCTACTGTTGCTGGATGGAAACTGTACTGTTTTGAGAGGCAGCAGAAGTCTTTGGTTAGTCTTTTAAACTTCATTTATAAGTATTAAATTTTAGAGGCCAAACAATAAAACCAAAACATTTTCATTACTTGTTTGTTTTTTTAAGTGATGGATTTACAACCTTTAAAAGATACACTTGATTTCCATTTCTGTTTCTGAATCTCTTTAGTCTCAAAAGAAAATAAGCTACATTTATAAAGTAGTCAGTGATATTAGAGAATGTTTCTTTGCTTACCTAAGAAATTATATGGTAATTTAACCTTTAGCCTTCTGTTTTCACATGTCCTTACTAAATTAAATTAACTATCAAATAGTTATTTTCTGATATTTCTGATATTAGTATGTCCTAAGCCACTTATGATTTTTTTTCTGGTCCAGAGCTCCTGCCTATGAATTATATAAATACCCAGAATGATTATACAGTCAAAATACTACTGGAATTTCCTGGAAAAGTCTCCAGCTAAGGGCCAGGCCAACCAACTCCTTCATATTTAAAAGGTCATACATTCAATAGACAAAATCAAATAAAATCAGAGTTTGTGCACCACTGTGGTTCATAAAACACATAAAATGTTTCAAGCCCTTTAGCAAGTAACTTCAGCTTCAAGACAAAATTATCTTTCTGCAGGTCTGGTATACTAACTTTTATAAAAGTACTTGACATCATCAGTAAGTTTGCAGATGACACCAAGCTAGGAGCAGGTGTCAATCTGTTGGAGGGTAGGAGAGCCCTGCAGAGAGACCTGGACAGGCTGGATGGGTGGGCAGAGGCCAATGGGATGAGATTTAACAAGGCCAAGTGCAGGGTTCTACACTTTGGCCACAACAATTCATGAAGGTAATTCATGAAGCATTCCATTTTTTTTCAGCCCCAAGCAGTGCTACAGCCTGGGGACAGAGTGGCTGAGAGCAGCCAGGAAGAAAAGGACCTGGGAGTACTGGTAGAAGATGAGGCAGCAGTGTGCCCAGGTGGCCAAGAGAGCCAATGGCATCCTGGCCTGCATCAGGAACAGTGTGGCCAGTAGGACAAGGGAGGTTATTCTGCCCCTGTACTCAGCACTGGTCAGGCCACACCTTGAGTGCTGTGTCCAGTTCTGGGCACCTCAATTCAAGAGAGATGTTGAGGTGCTGGAAGGTGTCCAGAGAAGGGTGACAAAGCTGGTGAGGGGTCTGGAACACAAGCCCTGTGAGGAGAGGCTGAGGGAGTTGGGGATGTTTATCCTGGAGAAGAGGAGGCTCAGGGGAGACCTCATTGCTGTCTACAACTACCTGAAGGGGGAGCTGCAGCTAAGTGGGGGTTGGTCTCTTCTCCCAGGCAACCAGCAACAAACAGGACAAGGGGACACAGTCTCAAGCTGTACTGGGGGAGGTCTAGGCTGGATGTTAGGAGGAAGTTGTTGGCAGAAAGAGTGATTGGCATTGGAATGGGCTGCCCAGGGAGGTGGTAGAGTCACCATTCCTGGAAGTGTTGAAGAAATGCCTGGATGAGGCACTTAGTGCCATGTTCTAGTTGACTGACTTGAGATGTCTTGGTGTTAGTTTGGACTGGATGATCTAGAAGGTCTCTTCCAACCAGGTTGATTCTATGATCCTATGACATTTGCTTCTGTAACAAATTCTAAAAAACTTTTAAACTCTTATGCACTGTTAAGTGCTTTAATCATAGAATCCTAGAATCAACCAGGTTGGAAGAGACCTCCAAGATCATCCAGTCCAACCTATCACCCAGTCCTGTTCAGTCAACTAGACCATGGCACTAAGTGCCTCATCCAGTCTTTTCTTGAACACCTCCAGGAATGGTGACTCCACCACCTCCCTGGGACAGCTTACCATGGCTTAAAGCTGCAAACTCAATTACAAAAACATATTTTGTGTAATATTTTTTGTCTATTCTTCTTGTTTATGTTTTAACTACATTTTAAATCTCTTCTTGTTTATGTTTTAACTACATTTTAAATCTAGGAAAGCATTGTTACTTTAGGTGTTTATTGGAGAAAAAATGGTTGCATCTCTTATAAATATTTATGATGGAGGAAATTGCTTGAAAGACTCAGCTTATGTTTACAATTTGGGATTTGAATTCCATCAAGCTTGTTTCCTGAAGAAATGCCATTCAGAGTTTAATTTGCTGTAAAGACTAAAGGCATAGGGCCAAACTGTGTATGGAGAGCAAACGTGTGCACATCCAGGCCTCCTAAATATCCATTCAATTTCATTTACTCTCTCACTTCCTGGAATAGGTTAATCTTTTTTGTAAATGAAATTACAAGAGGTGCTGTGGCACAAAGAAGCGAAACCAAGGGCCAGAATGAACAAGGTTTGGATACAGGGATAGGAAGAAAAATATATTTAAATATCATCCAGACAGATTCCAGGAAGAACTGAAAGAGATTCTTACAGTGTCAAAAAGAATGGAGCTCAGCATGCATTTAACATTTAAATTCAGATACATAATCTTCAGTCATTAGACTTCTAGTAACAAACTGTACAGCTACCTGAAGGGTGGGGGTTGGTCTCTTCTCCCAGGCAAGCAGCAACAGAACAAGGGGACACAGCCTCAAGTTGTGCCACGGGAAGTATAGGCTGGATGTTAGGAGGAAGGTCCTCACAGAGGGAGTGATTTGCATTGGAATAGGCTGCTCAAGTAGGTGGTGGAGGCACCGCCCCTGCTGGATTGACTAAGACACATAAGGATGAATGTCAACCCTCCAGCTATGAATCAGGACTCTTAAGACAACAGTGTTGGGTGGTGGAATGTCTCTTTCTCTTCTCCTCCCCCTCTCTTTTCTCTTGATTTTCTTCTCTTTGATATTCTTTTTTTAGAATGAAGTTGCCCAGTTTGTTCTGAATCATAGAATCATAGAATCAGCCAGGTTGGAAGAGACCTCCAAGATCATCCAGTCCAACCTAGCATCCAGCCCTCTCCAGTCAACTACACCATGGCACTAAGTGCCTCACCCAGGCTTTTCTTCAATGCCTTCAGAGACGGTGACTCCACCACCTCCCTGGGCAGCTCATTCCAATGCCAATCACTCTCTCTGGGTACAGCTTCCTCCTAACACCCAGCCTGTACATTCCCTGGCACAACTTGAGACTGTGTCCCCTTGTTCCATTACTGGTTGTCTGGCAGTAGAGATCAACCCTCACCTGGCTACAACCTCCCTTCAGGTAGTTGTAGACAGCAATGAGGTCACCCCTGAGCTTCCTCTTCTCCAGGCTGCAGAACCCCAGCTCCCTCAGCCTCTCCTCACATCTCCTCTGCCAAAGTGCCTTTATTCTTAATGTTTGTTGATAGTTGTTAGAAAGAACAAACAAGCAAACAAATGTTGATTTGTATTCTTCTTCAGGGTCATTGTCATAATCAGAGGATTGCAAAGATACACTTCCCTTATCGTCCACCAAGTAGAAGGAGACACACCTCTTCCTCAGAAGACACACCCTTTCCTCAGAAACAGGACCTGCTGTTACACAGTAGGAATTTCTAACATATACAAGTGGAACACTTTGTTTTCATTAATTAGGTTCAGCTTATTTTCTTCTCATCCTGTATAGAAGAGGAGCTACACATCTGTGCCATTTCTTATCTGTTCATAGGAGAAGTTAGTTTTACATAAATTACATGGACAATTATTAACTCCAGTGGCCATATTCATGAATTTACAGATCTTCTACACCATTGGCATATCTTCCTTCCTTCTAGATACCAGTTCCAAATGCTGCTCTCAAACTGGACCTTCCACACAACTGAATCCCATTCCAAGACGTTTCTAACTTCTAGCTTTCTCTAATTGCATTATGTACTGCTTTGTTGGGAAAGGGGAATTAGTTAATGTTCTCAATCTTTCCTAATTAAGAGCATAAAATTATAAACATCATTGCCATTATTGAAATTACAGGAACAAATAATTATTAGAAAATGGCCCTTGTGACCATTTCTACAATGATTAATGGGTGGCTAACTTGTATTTATGACACTTAACTCTGATAACATCAGGAACAATTTCACAAAGAGCTATCATCAACATTTCAAGATCAAAAGATCTGGAAAGCACTTAGGTGCTTAACTCCTAACTGTAATTGCCTTTTCAGGTCTACTCTGGGGGGGGGGGGGGGGGGGGGGGGGAATTACTTCCTCTAGAAAAAAAACAAAATCAAAACCAAACCAAACAACAATAACAAAATCAAACCCCCGATTTCTGTGTAAATGATTGCTGGACAAAACAACTTTGTGATATAAGGATGCTTTAATAGGGGTTAGGAAGTTAAAATGCTATTTAACTTACCATCATCTGTCTATAATGGGTGCATAGCAGGACTGCCCAGGGAGGTGGTGAAGTCACCGTCCCTGAAGCTGTTCAAGAAAAGCCTGGATGAGGCACTTAGTGCCATGGTCTAATTGACTGGATAGGACTGGGTGCTAGGTTGGACTGGATGATCTTGGAGGTCTTTTCCAACCTGGTTGATTCTATGATTCTATGACTAGAATCTACTTACTTAAGAATGACCTTGTATGCTACTTTTGGAGAGAAAACAGACAGCTTCAGAGAAATAAATCATACTCATATACATATGTGAGAGGATAGACAGAAAATCTAAGATAAAAGAAGGCAGAATATTGAAGATAATCACAACATCCAGATTCCAGGAATCATAGGAGAGGCTGAGATTAAGAGAAAAGTGAAATACGTAGGAATTGTGGAAGATGGGGAGTATGAGAAATATGGGGACTGGATCCAAGGATTTTATTCCTTCTTGGGTGGAATTGAATCTCCTGCTGATATTCAATACCATTTTCAGTACCCTGGTAACATCATTTTGTGGGGTGACCCAGCAGTGTAGCTGAGTCATGAGTTGAATTGAATCTGCTGCTTATATTCAATACTGTACTACTGCCATGCCAGCTTCAAAATGAAAGCACTGGCAGGAGCAAAGTATGGTGGGGCTTGAAGTTCAGATTGTAACATGAAAGGCTTCCTGTTTCTGTTGCTGCTTTCAGTTTCTGGGTTTAGGGTATTGGTCTTTTCCATTGGGCTGGCTGTGGGTCACAGAGGTAGGAGCAGGTTACTGCCTTCTACTGCTGCTTCTGAATTTGACTGCACTTTTCTGGAATTGCAATTACACCACCCAGATGTTAATGTGTGTGTGTGTGTGTGTATGTTACCCCTCCTCCTGCCTGTTTGGGGTGAGAGTGGGCTGTGCTAACCCAAGACAAAATGTCAGGTTCCCTGTCATCTGCTTGTTCTCACCTGTTTAAAACCATGAAACTATCTTCTCATTTGACATTGTCCTTAGCAGTACCTATGTACTTTATTGATACTGAAAATGTTCATAAGTAGCATTTCATTTGTGTGTGCTTGATTACTAAGCTTACATTCTTAATAAATGACATGCAAAGAAGTTTCTCATTCTTTATTCAGAGCAGAATTTTTTTCTTTGTGTAACAATGAAAATCCTTTCTCACTGGCACAACTGTGCTAATGGTAATGCACTAAATCATACATTTTTGGTCTGTTAAATTGTAATGGTATTCACTCTTTTGGAAACTGAACATTTTATCTCCATAGTGTCCTACCACATCTATCAGCATAATCATCAATGTGCTTCTTTAATGACACGTTGGTATTGGAAAAATGAGAACTGTGACCTTTGTGCTAATTAGCTGTAAGAAGAATCTAGTGAGATGCAAAGTGTTAGACCTAATGGTACCTCAGATTACACATTTTAATCAAAACTGTGAAGGTAATACATAATGCTAATTATACCACAGATATCCATTCAGACAGATATATTGTAACATACTTGTAGGCTTAAGTGCATTTCTCTTTAGAGCTTCCTAATCTACTTCCTAATTATCTAATTAATAACAAGTATTTCCCATTTTTTTAACTTCTAATGAGAAATTTTGGCTAGCTGAATACTGTTTTCTTTCTTTTTTTAAGCAGAAAAATACAGCTAATAGAGGCTCAGGGGTGACCTCATTGCTGTCTACAACTCCCTGAAGGGAGGCTGTAGCCAGGTGGAGGTTGATCTCTTCTCCCAGGCAACCAACAAGAGAACAAGGGGACACAGTCTCAAGTTGTGCCGGGAGAAGTCTAGGCTGGATGTTAGGAGGAAGTTGTTGGCAGAGAGAGTAATTGGCATTGGAATGGGCTGCCCAGGGAGGTGGTGGAGTCACCATCACTGGAGGTGTTCCAAAAGCCTGGATGAGGCACTTTGTGCTATGGTCTAGTTGACTGGATAGGGCTGGATGCTAGGTTGGACTGGATGATCTTGGAGGTCTTTTCCAACCTGCTTGATTGTATGATTCTATGAGCCTCAGTGTATCAATATCAACTTAAACAATGAAATGTGAGGACAATGTGTTGAAGTTTGTACTTGGCAGTAAAATACAATGAATATATAACCTTTCTGTGAAGTCTAGCACTTCAGAGGTTTCTAAGGAAAAGGTTTAGGTAGCAGCCATATCCTTCTGGATATATTTTGATGTCATGCATATGTTAACTAAAAATGTTCGTGCTCATGTCTATTATCATTCATCCAGAACACTAAGGTTTGAGAAGATAATGTAAAACAACTTTAAGTTATGAATTTTATACTTCCTACTCCAGTGAATCATGAACTATGAGTCATTCATGGTAACGATAAGAGAATGACACATTAATCTGGACACATTTATAAAACCTTTATCCATGCACATAGTATTCCCCTCTTTGAAATAAATGGAAGTGCTAATGTTCTAGTCAGTGAGAAAGTGTTTTGCACTGAGAAAGGGACAAAAAACAGGTAAGCAAGCTCATGAAGAAAATATATTACTATTATTCATGTGATTTTCTCGTACATTTTACTAGAGTAGAAATGCAATATACAATTTTCAACAGAAAACTCTAGGGGAAAAAAATCTCTTTAAAGTTTCTTGGGAATGGCAGGCTAAAATTGTGGCACTCAACCAAATGGAAAGCTGACACAAATATATCCTCCACCATACATTACCACACACCTAGCCTGAGAGTTTTAAACATCTTAAAGGTATATTAATGGCTTTTAAGTTTAGCAATAAAAATAAATTCTCTGCAAAATGCAACTCAATCTTTCCTTTTCTTCTTAAGTCCATGTTGCGTTTTATTTTTTAAAGATAGTGATAGAAATTAAACTCTCAAATCAAATTGGAGGAAAAAAATACAGACTTATATTTAGAGAGAAGTACAGCGATAGACATTACAAAGCAATTACCACATCCACGACAAACCCCATTGAATTTTTCCCCATCCCCAAAAAAATAGATCTACACTCCCCAGTGCTCCAATCCTTTCCCCCCCAACAATGCCTCTGCCATCCAGAGGCCTGCTGCTTACATGCTCTTAGATTCATAGAATTCTTTGGGTTGGAAAAGACCTCTTAAGATCACCAAGTCCAGCTGTCAGCCAGGCACCATCCCTAGAGGTGTTCAAGAAAAGCCTGGATGAGGCACTTGGTGCTATGGTCTGGTTGACTGGATAGGGCTGGGTGCTAGGTTGGACTGGCTGATCTTGGAGGTCTCTTCCAACTTGGTTGATTCTATGATTCTATGATTCAAACATCACCATAAGTATTAAAACCATGTTCTGAAATGCCATGTCTGTAAACACCTCCAGGGATGGTGACTCCACTGCCTCCCTGGGCAGCTTATTTCAATGCCTGACCACTTCTTCCATAATTTTTTTTCTCTTAATATCCAGTATAAACTGTCCCTGGCACAATTCCAGTCCATTTCCTTTTAGTCAATCACTTGGTACTAGAGAGAAGAGACTGACCCCCAACTCAGCATAATCTCATTTCAGTTACTTGTACAAATCTAGGAGATCTCACCTCAGCCTTCTCCAGACTAAAAAATCCTAGTTTCTTCAGATGCTCCTCAGAAGACCTGTTCTCCAGACCCTTCACCAGCTTTGCTGCCCTTCTCTGGACCCACTCCAGCACCTCGGTGTCCTGGCATTAGTTAGTGGCAAACCAAACACAGTACTTGAAGTGCAGCCTCACCAATGCCAAGTACAGAGGCATGATCACTTCCCTATTCCTGCTGGCAGGATACTTGTTGGCCTTCACTGCTGGTCCATGTTCAGCCACCTGTCAGCCAGCATCCTGAGGTCTTTTTCTGCCTGACAGCTTTCCAGACATTCTGCCCCAAGCCTGTAACATTGCATGGGGTTGTTGTGACCCAAATGCAGGACCCATCGCTTGACTTTGTTCCCAATAAAGTGGCTCCCACCACACACACAGGGCAGGAGGAGGAGGAAAGGAAAACAAACTGACCTTGTTATGAGCTTATAACAAGATAGCAGAATCATGGGATTGAATAACAATCTTCCAGTCCCCAGAAGGTTTTGAAACCTTTTGTCTCAACCTGGGACAGTCCATTATTTCTACAGAGTCTTCTTGAACTTCATTATGCTATGTTGTATATAGAGGGTCCACTGATTTCTTCTTCTCTGCATCTCACCTCTGCAATGACCGATCTCAATATTTCTTCCCATGCATCTGAAGGATCATATCTCTCTTCAGCAATAACATATTGATTTTTCTATCAACACTCATCTCAAAATGAGCTTCTGAAAAAGTTTCTTTTTCTTTGAAAATTTTGCTGAGCTTCCTTCAATTGCCCAGGAAAAAAAAACGAACACATTTATCTATTACCACAAAGAAACTCAATGGAAAACTGGCAAGAGAGATTTCTTCAAAGGAAGGGGAGGGAAAAGTCTAATTTTGCCAAAATATTTCTCACAATCTTTGCAGGTCTTTGTCAGGTAATGTCTCATTGCACCAAAATCTTTAGGACAAAAAGGAACACGTCACATATACAGAGACAAGGATTCAATGATGAGCAGTGACAGTCACATGATTATGGGGGTGGGCTCCTCAATTCAAGAGAGATGTTGAGGTGCTGGAATGTGTCCAGAGAAGAGCAACAAAGCTGGTGAGAGGCCTGGAACACAGCCCTGTGAGGAGAGGCTGAGGGAGCTGGGGGTGTGCAGCCTGGAGAAGAGGAGGCTCAGGGCAGACCTCATTGCTGTCTACAACTACCTGAAGGGAGGCTGTAGGTGAATGGGCGTTGGTCTCTTCTCCCAGACAGTCAGCAACAGAACAAGGGGACACAGTCTCAAGTTGTGCCAGGGGAGGTCTAGGCTGGATGTTAGGAGGAAGTTGTTGGCAGAGAGAGTGATTGGCATTGGAATGGGCTGCCCAGGGAAGTTGTGGAGTCACCACCCCTGGAAGTGTTGAAGCAAAGCCTGGATGAGGCACTTAGTGCCATGGTCTAGTTGATTGGACTGGGCTTGGTGCTAGGTTGGACTGGAACTGGACACAGGACTCAAGGTGTGGCCTGACCAGTGTGGAGTACAGGGGAAGAACAAGCTCCCTTGTCCTACTGGCCACACTGTTCTTCTTGTTGTCCATATCACTGATGAAGAGGTATGAGCAGAAGTCCTTCACTGAGCTCTCACTTCCTCTGGATTTCAGATTTTTTTATTGTGGTATCTTTGTCAAATAAAGTTGCAAGTAAATCACTAAGGCAATCATCTTAATCAGTGAGCAGCTTTTCAGCCTGCATTGCGCTTGCTTCTTGATCAACATAGAGGTGCTGAACTCAGAAGTTTTGTTGTCTGGGTTTTTTTAGATCTCTTTCTAATGAGTACATTACAGAGAACAGATAATGACACAAGGAAGGTAGATTAGAGCGAAAACATATTTTTAAATGCATTTAATAAATGACTCACAAAAATGCTAAACCACAGATGTCAAATTACT
Organism: Pogoniulus pusillus; assembly: GCF_015220805.1. Lineage (NCBI taxonomy): Eukaryota > Metazoa > Chordata > Aves > Piciformes > Lybiidae > Pogoniulus > Pogoniulus pusillus. The sequence goes on from NC_087268.1 coordinate 44,928,594, forward strand.
GTGACTCTACAGTCTCAGATACTTTCTGGCAAAATTTTCCACTCAGTGGGTGCTCCATATTCAATGCTATATTGAGTAGAGCTGGTGAAAGCAAATTAAATCCACCCTCCATTTCCTTGTTTTCTCCCCCAAAACCTCACCAAAAGATCTGAAGCCAGTCAAATGCCCTGATGGCAGGGATGAATATTTAAAGGAACAGGAGAACCCACATTACCAATAAATTGCTCAAGTGCTGGTACCATCATTGGTACTTGGATTATTTGATGAAGGAGCAGTTTTTACAGCATCTGGCCTGCTAGAACTAGATGGGCTCCATCTATCTAGAAAGGTCAACAGGATTCTAGCCCATGAGTTTACAGGGCAAGTTTGGAGCATGTGCCAATCTGTTAGAGGGCAGAAGGGCTCTGCAGAAGGACCTGGACAGGCTGGATTGATGGCACAGTCCAATGGCATGAGATTTAACAAGTTTAAGTGCCAGGTTCTGCACTTTGCCCACAACAACCCCATGCAGTGCTACAGGCTGGGGACAGAGTGGCTGGAGAGAGGATAGTTGGAAAGGCACCTGAGGGTACTGGTCAACAGCTGGATAAGCCAGTGGTGTGCCCAGGTGGCCAAGAAGGTCAATGGCATCCTGGTCTGTATCAGGAAAAATGTGGCCAGCAGGACTAGGGAACTCATTCTTCCCTTGTACTCAGCACTGGTTAGGCCACACCTTGAGTGCTGTGTCCAGTTCTGGGCTCCTCAATTTAAGAAAGATGTTGAGATGCTCAAATATGTCCAGAGAAGGACAACAAGGCTGGTGAAGAGGCTGGAACACCAGCCCTATGAGGAGGGGCTGAGTGAGCTGGGGGTATTTTTAGCCTGGATAAGAGAAGGTTCAGGGGGAACCTTATTGTTCTCTACAACTTCCTGAAGGGAGGTTGTAGCCCAGTGGAGGTTGGTCTCTGCTCCTGGGCAACCAGTGACAGAACAAGAGGACACAGTTTCAAGCTGTACTGGAAGAAATTTAGGATGGATATTAGGAAAGAAGTCTTCACAGAAGGAGTAACTGGCCATTGGAATGGGCTGTCCAGGGAGGTCATGGATTCACTGTCCCTGGTGTTTAAAAGAAGGCTGGATATGGTGCTTAGTGCCACTCTTTAGTTAATTAGATGGTGTTAGATCATAGGTTGGGCTTGATGATCCTGAAGGTGTTTTCCAACCTGGTTAATTCTGTAATTCTGTGGAATCCAAACCAAATGTTTATAAACCAAATATTCTCAACCAGGAAAATGTAGCTGGAGTGAATTGCTTGTGGACCCAAGGCTCTCTATTGCTTTAAATATTTGATTTTTTTTTTTTTTTGCATTAATACTTTAAAATGGGGGTTGAAACTGAATATTCAGATTCTTGGCTGATGTAAACCAATTTGATGGCATGTCCGTTAAGAGTATATTCTGGTAAGAAAAACTTCCCAGAGTGTACTATCATCCTATGCAAATAAGTGGGAATGCAAAGTGCAGAAGGATAATAACAGAGGATGCTGACCTTGGTTCCCACCAGCTGCTGGCTAACTTATCTCAGAAAGAATAGATAACGGACACCTCGTTAATGAGGCAAGCAAGGTATGGTTTATGCTGATGGAATGAGTTGTCCTGGACAAATTATGCTAATGTGTAGGCTTGTGCTTTATGCCCTGAGGGTATATATTGAGAGCCAAAATGATCAGTAAACATCTCTGGCATAATTCACATTGAATAGTCTGGAGTTCTTGTGGCATCGCCTTGATCACACTGATCTGTGGAGCCTTGACCACATTCCCGCAGCAAACTAAACAGATTTCTGCAACAAATAAACAGCCTTGTTTTATGGTGGGAGGTTTTCTGTGTCTGTTTGGTTTTTGATTGTTTGTTTTTCATTTAATTGTATGTTTGTTTGTTTTCTTGCCTGTTTTTTGGGTTGGGTTTTTTTTGTTGTTGTTTTTTTTTTCCTTTGGTTTGGTGTCCTTGAAATTCTCAACCACAGTCACGTATAAGCAGATTCAGTGGTACAGGGCATGCTGTCCCCCAGAAGGATTGTGATACTTCATTAATAATGTCAGCCAACTCTATTCCCTGGGTCAGTCACTCTCCAGTACTCTAATCTCCAAGACCAAATTACTGCAAAAATACATGAAAACCCTATCTGGATAGTTCATGAAAACTCTGGAGCTTATAATTTGTCAAAAAATTCATCTTTCTTGTTCAGGATCTTGATCTCTCTATTTATCCTTATCCTCAGGTGCTGCAAGTCTGTCTCACTTCTTGACAGAAACTTCAGAAACTTCTGAGGTTTTCAAACTTTTAGCTTCCACAGATATTTTTCTTGTTTCAGCTGTTTAAGTCTAGGTGCTATATTTAAAAATATAGGTCCAAAATCCCAAGCTCCTCACAATTTTCTGAGAAATAAAAATGAAGATAAAACAATAATTCACTTGCAGTCTACCCCCATCAGGAAAGGAACAAAACCTAAGGCAATAAAACTAAACAAGAGAATTATCTTATATTTCTATGTTTAAGTAAACCCTATGACTGCTTCTGTAAAATATTTCTGTAATTGAGTTTACAGCTTTAAGCCATGTTAGGCTGTCCCAGGGAGGTGGTGGAGTTGCCATCCCTGGAGGTGTTCAAGAAAAGCCTGGCTGAGGCACTTAGTGCCATGGTCTAGATGACTGGATAGGGCTCGGTGCTAGATTGGACTGGATGACTTTGGAGGTCTCTTCCAACCTGATTGATTCTGTGATTCCATGATTCTATGATTCTGTGATTCTTCAGAGGCTTCACAGGCTGCTGGGGAAAGGAGGATGATCTCTGACCTGGTCTTGATTTCCCTGGATGATCTGTGTGTCTCCAGGACTTTCCATCTTGGCAGGAGGCTTTCAGGTGTAGGCAGGATGTCTTGTGATGTGCAGTCTCAGCATGGATGTCACACTGGCTATGCAGGCTGATTGCATGGAGGCATTTAGAGCCTGTTCCTGGTAAACTTGAGGCAGTGGAGTTTCCAGGCAGTTAGGATACAATAAGGCAGTGAGCAATGGTAGCAGGCAGTAGCAAGCATGAGTACAATGGCAGAGCACATTGTGTTACCTGCTCATCTCTTTTTGTCAGTGTAGTCTGAGAGTAACGGACCTTTGCACACAGGATAGCCAATCAGAATGGCAGGTAGCTGAGCTTGACCATATTAGGTGAAGTCATAGGCTTGCTTTACCCCAATTTAGAAAAACATAGGCTTTGCACAAGGCAGGCACAAGTTAAGTGTCTGTACCTTGTTTACCACAGGAGCAAAACAAGACTGGGCAAGCCAGAGGCCTTAGACTCAGTGGCTCCAGGTTCTTTGTCCTCTTTCTCGTGGTTGCTTCTCCCCACAATAGAAGGAGGGAGAGTGCAAAAAAAAGTCTGGGCAAGTCAGGACATGTATAAGCCTATTTTGGCCTATTCAGGCCTACTAAAACAACTGCTTCTCTTTGCACCATGTCTGCTGTTTTCTATTTCAAGTAGTCTTAGCTTTGGCATCAAGCCAGATTCATTCTCAACTCTCAATGCCCTGGATAGGTTTTTTTTTCACACATTTCTTCCCTCACCTTGATTATACATTCCCACTATGCCACTCCATCTATATTCCTAGTCTTGAAGTTTCTTTGGTCATGAACCTTATCTTTCTCACTCTTCAGGTTTTAAATAATATAGTCAACTCCCAGTTTAAAAATGCTCCAGGGTCTTGTGACTACTGCTAGTACTCTCCTACTGATCACAGAAACTTGCTGTTTTTCCCCAGTTTCTTTACTCTCTACTTGGCCAGGAACAGAGTTGGCACTCCTGTGGGAGGGATTTGTCATAACAAGACACTTGCCAAAATTCACTTAGAAGCAATTGACAGCACAAAAGAAGAGATCTGAGAACAAAAAGGGCAAAAAAGATACGACAACCTCACCCAAAAAAATCTGTGTTAGTCGTTCTTTTTAAAACTTATTCTTAAATGACTTGGAGAGGGGAACAAAACCTGTAATTTTTCCAGTTGGAGAAATATGAAGCTGATGGCACAGACTTGCAGAAGGATTTGAAAATGTGATGTGAATAGCTGATGGAACAAGTGCTAAAATTCAGTGTTGATAAGTGCAAGATAGTATGCCTGAGGACATACTGAGTCTGTCTGAAAGGCAGCTCTTACTTCTGATAAAAGTGATCATGAAGCTAATGTTAGCAGTTGCCTGAAACTGGTAACTCTGTTCAGCAACAGAGAGGCAATTAAAACAACACAATGAACTAGGAATATTATTGTTTAATGTATGTTCCACAAGCATTTTCAATGCTGTATGCAGTTCTTCTGATCCATATTCCCACTCCTCCCCCCTCTCCAAAAAAAGACTTAAATGAAAGTAGAAGATATTCCTATATCTAAAGGCACTTTCTACTCTGGAACATGGGGAAGTTAGAAATTTAAGAAAATAATCTAAGTCAGAGAGACTTTGGTAAAGGCAGCTACAATCAAGAATGAATGAAGGAGATGAATAGTGTTTATTCACTATTTCTCCTTATCCAAATAATCTGTAATGCCTAATGGAATTAGCAAACAATAGATTGACTGGTTTAGCAAGGACACAAAAGGCAGATATCCTGTTGAGAGTCTGCCACAGACCACCTAAGCAGTATGAGGAGGCTGATGAGGCATTGTGCAGGTGATTGGCATAAGTCTCCAAATTGTCAGCCCTTCTTCTCATGGGTGACTTTAATTTACTGGACATCTGCTGGAAATGCAACACAGCAGGGAAGAAACAATCTAAGAGATTCCTGTAGTGTGTGGAAGGCAATTTCCTGACACAGCTGGTAAATGAGGCTACGAGGGAAGGTGCCTCACTAGGTCTACTGTTTACAAACTGGGAAGGACTAGGGGCTAACGTGGTGGTTGGAGGCCTTCTTAGGCTTAGTTAAACCCATTATCCTCAGGGCATTCAGCCTCCTGATAGGGATGGAAAGCAGCGCTGACTCCTGGTAATCCAGGAGGAAGTAGTTAATGACCTGTTATGCCACCTGGACACTCACAAGTCTATTTGGCCAGACGGGGCTCAGCAAACAGTGCTGAGGGAGCGTGCAGAGAAGCTTGCCAAGAGGCTCTCCATCATCTGTCAGCAGTCCTGGCTAATAGCGGAGATGTCAGAAGATTGGAGACTTCCCAATGTGACACTCATCTACAAAAAGGGATGAAAGGAAGATCCAGGGAACTGCAAGCCTGTCAGCCTGACCTTAGTGCAAGGGATGTTTCTGGAGCAGTTCATCTTGGGTGTGCTCACCTGGCAAGATGTGTTGGTTCTAGCTTAATCTTCCCAGAGACTCAAAATACAGTTAACAGAGCCAATACAATAACAATGCCTTCCTCTCTTCCCCACTCTTGCTTTGGAAAGAAATTTCATTGGGAAAGAAAAATCCCTTACTGGTTAAGATCAGAATGTCGTGTTTTATGACAAAGACTGTACTTGCCTGTACTACCTAGGGTGACAAAACTGCTACCAGAATGGCATAGATGTTAAAACTGAACTTTGAATCAGATTTGCAGGGAAAAAATGCTTTTAATGGATGAGCTTTTGAACAAAATAGATTGTTTTATGAAATGGTAATTAGCAAGTGTGATGCTTTGGGAGTTACCCACCCCCCCACACTTAAGAAAATCACCCAGACTAGACTCAGACAGCTGGAAATTAAGGAATGAAGCCATCTTTACAGCTTAGCACAATATACAAGCAGATATACACAAATTTATACAGTTATATACAAATTAAAAGTAACACAGGAACACAATACCCCTCCCAGTAACAATCAGAGTCTCCAGGAGGGCTCCCAACCCAAACCCTCTTCCTCCTCCCTCTTTCCCTCCCTTCAGAAATAACCAGATCAACCCACGTGTATCTCAAGTGATAAATCTGGAGATCTGAGGTGAGATGTCAAGAAAGGATGGCAAGGAGGTTAGAGGAAAAAGGGTTTAGGTGGATTAGAGAGTTAAAGGCAGAATCAGCCACAGAGAGCAAACTGCCAGACAGAAGGCACATCCCCAAGTGAGAGCTGAGCAGTGTGTGTGAAGTCTCCCTCTCATCTGTATTTTGACTAGTTGTGTTTCTTAGCAGAAGAATGAGTGATACAGGTTACTGTGGTTTTTCTTCTTTCCTCTCACAGCTAACAATTTAATTTCTCTCAGTAAAAATTAGCCTCAAACCAGCACAGCAAATCATCTCAAGAAAGGGGAAATTAAATTCTGTGTCTTAAGCCAAAGAAATAAAAAAGACAAAACACACTGAAGAGGAGAGGATTTTTTTACTTTACTGCAAAAGAAAGAAACAAAATTCCTTGTTATGCTTCATAATTAGACAGGTAATTTTCCTGGAAAGCAGGGAGTTTTTTTGGTGCTTTTGTTTGGTTGTTGGTTGGTTTTCTTTCAATCAATGAAGTAAGAAGGATGGTTCTTGAAAAAGATACATTTTTTGACCGTACAAATGTCTGAAATGCAATGTTATTTAATCTCCTGAGGATGCAATGTAGTTTAATTTAGAGAGAATAAGATGGTAATTTTTGAATGGTAAAGTTAGTGTGTAAGTATAAAGCTGATATGAAATACCAAAGCAACAACCCTAATGTTATGATGCACAAAATGGTCAGAAAAAAATTGGTACTTGCAATTTATGAATCAGAAACAGGGAGACCATGCATTGCATCAGGTTTCCTCCTTTGTCTGTGCTCACAAATGCATGGTTTCATAGGCAAAATGCTGTTTCCAATAAAATGAATGTGGCTCTTTCCAATTACATCAACAGCCATTGAAATCAGCCTCAGGTCTGAAGGTTTTAAGTATATCACAAGTCAGAGGTGGAATTTGTTTGTTATTTCCTTGACACAGTTTCACATCTAACCTTTAAATATTTCTCTACAGGAGCCTGTGCTGATGTAAATAAAGCTGAGAGGTATAAATACATAAAAATATATTCTAGATAGAAATGTACATGGGGGATAACTCTTGTGGTAGGCCTGATAGCCCCCAAATAAGCCTATACATGTCCTGCCTTGCCTAGGCATGTTTTTCTGCTCCATGAGTGAAGCAACCATGGGAAAGAAGACAAATGAACATGGAGCCACTGTGTCTAAGGAATCTGCCCTGCCCAGAGTCCTGTGGTAAACAAGGTACACATGTTTAGCTTGTGCCTGCCTTGTGCAGGGCCTATGCTTTTCCCAAATTTGGGTAAAGCAAGCCTATGGCTTTGCCTAATATGGTCAGGCTTGGCTGACTGCCATCCTGATTGGCTGTTCTGTGTCCAAAGGGCAATTGATCTCGGCTCACATTGATAAAAAGAGATACACAGATAAACAACGTGCTCTGCCATGCTCTACCTTTCTATTTGTGCCTGCTGCCATTGCTTACTGCCTTACTGTTTGCCTGGAAACTTCACCCTCTTGAGTTTACCTGGAACAGACTCTAAATGCCTGCACACAATAGGCCTGCATGGCCAGCATGATGTTGTGTTGAGACTGCACATGGCAAGACATCCTGCCTTCACCTGAAAGTCTCCTGCTGAGACTAGAAGTCCTGGAGATATGCAGATCATCCAGAGGAGCCAGGAGATAAGGTCAGAGATTGTCTGCCTCCTTTCCTCAGAAGTCTGGGAAGAATCAAGTCTCAGCAGCTGACAAGACAGAGTTTCCTGAAGGTGTTAAGGCACTGTCTGGGACTGTGGCCAGCCCCACAAGTCGGGTAATAATTTTGTGAGTAAATACTTAAAAGCCTCTAATTCTCCTTTGCCTTTCTGTCATAAGCAGGAAGCTCCTTGAGTCCATCTAGTGGACAAGCAGTATATTGACCACAAGCGACATTTGACCATGGGAATCTTCTCTTCTAGTTCAAAAAATGTTTATATATTTTGCTGGTTATTACTGGATCTAGTCATGATCTGTAAAACATTTCCATGACAGTGTGAAGAACCAAATATTATTAAAATTAGTGGTCAGGGGTGGTGAGAGTTCAGAATATCAAAATTAATAAACACTGTTAATTTTAGATGAAATATCATCTCCCATTAATTTCCTCTTGGTAACAATAACCTACCCAGAGGTCAATAACAATACCCTATTATCATGATGTAAAGCAAAAAAGTTTTTCACAGCTAATATATTTATCTGAGTGGTTTTATATAACTTTGCCAGAATTGCTGTGTCTATAAATTGCCATTCTTACTGGTAAAGATGGCTGCAAACATGCATAACCTGTAATTTTATATATTGAAATAGAAGTGACATTTTAGGCAATTTTTTTTTCTCCTAGATGAAGATAAACTTCAACATTTTTTCTCATATTGTTTTTTCCCCCCTTACAAATAAAAAATAAACTTAAGCTGAAGTTTACATATTCTTGACTTATTTAGGATATTTGTTCATGAGGGACAAGGGGCAGGGTGTGGGGGAGTGGGAGGTGAGTGGGGAAGCAAGGGAAAGAAGGAGAGGCCAAGACTTTAAGCCAAGCAAAGTAGGTAAGTTTCAGAGACAGAAAGCAAGCAGTAAGATTTTTTGTTGTAGGTTAGAGAGTAGTAAAACCACAGAGAGGAAAACTCCCCCAAAGGAGAGTACCAGGGGAAGATACAGATTATCATCATTTGTTATCCCATTCCAGCCTATACTTCCCCCAGTCTCAAGTTGTGCTGGGGGAAGTATAGGCTGGATGTTAGGAGGAAGTTCTACTCAGAGAGAGTGATTGGCATTGGAATGGGCTGCCCAGGGAGGTGGTGGAGTCTCCATCCCTGGAGGTGTTCAAGAAAAGCCTGGATGAGGCACTTAGTGCCATGGTCTGGTTGATTGGATAGGGCTGGGTGATAGGTTGGACTGGCTGATCTTGGAGGTCTCTTCCAACCTGGTTGATTCTATGATTCTATTCTATGATTCCTTATCCTGTATTTTCCCTATATAAGAAGCCAACCTCCTGGTCAGCACTTTTTCTCTTCTCCCTCACTTCTTTCTCTGCACTCTTAACTTTCTTTGGGTTTGCTGTGTGGGAGGTAGGCCTAGCTGGTGGGAGAGAGAACTTCTTGCTGCCCAAAGTGGCTTGTCTTGGGTCTGGTCTAGTCTGTGACCAGGCCTTTGCCAGGTTGTATATATCCTTTTCTCTTTATTAGATTTTGTATTTTTATCTGCTTTTGTAAATACTACATTGATTTAGCTTCCCATTCTGTGCAAATGTTGTTATTTTACCCCTTCTGGGGTAAATTCTCCATCCTGTCTGAAGCAGGCTGCTCGAATCAGCAGAGTTTTAAAGAATCAAAGGATGAAGAGAAGGATGCCATAGCTCACTCAGGTTCAGTGAGCTCTATAATCTACTTAAGAGTTTGACTAGAAATTCTTTTTTATCTGGACACTGGGCAGGCTGCTGTGTGGACATAAAGGAAAACAATGACTTCTTAAACTTCCATGTGGCAGCACTCCCATTGTTGCCTCTTTTTACTTAATGCCATGGAAGCAACCATGATAAGTCTGAGTGGGCAGAGCATTGATTGGCTTAAGTGCACTTCCCATCTATAGAGCACTGATACTCTCCTTGTCTGCTGGATTTCTCTAGCAACAACTGAAGGGCAGCAGGACATTGAGAAGAAAAAGTAGGAAAGCACTTTCCTGCAGTATAATTTGTTCTTATCTTAACTCTAGTCCTTTTTCAAAGATTACTCTGACTTTATTGGGATATGTCAAACTTTGGGGAGGTGAAAATGTTTAAAGCAGTCCCAACTGCAGTCTTGACATAACATACATTACAGAATACATATAGACATACCTGAATATCTCTATTTAATGCTTTCATACTCCCTACATGCATCTTGTATCTTGACACTTACACATTTTAACGCCCTCTAAGATGTGAACTGAGATATAAAATTAAACTGAGGATGAAATTAAACATTTTCTCCCCAAATTTTCATATGACTTTAGCCTTTGAAGTACTTTGCATGATATGTTTCTAAAAATATATTAGTAAAATGTGGCTTTAATGTAATTTCTATAAAGAAGTTATTGAAGAAAAATGTAAAATGTGATGAATATATTAATGAGTTTTACTACATTACCTCAACATATTAATCTCTACATAGTCTCAGACTATGGTTTTGTTTTTGTTGCTTTTTAAATATGTATTCTATTACTGAAAATTTATTTTCACTCATTTCACAATGTAGAGACCTATGGCATATGGCAAGTTGCATAAGTGCATATGTGCCATTAAGACTGAAGATGATAAATATTCTGTGCTTTAAACTTACTTCACATTATTTATAAGTAATAATAGTAGCACTACATATACAATAACAATAATGCACACTGGTGTCATCATAGAATGGTAGAATGGTTTAGGTTGGAAGTAACCTCAAAGATCATGTAGTTCCAACCCCCATAGGCAGGGACAGCTACCACAAGGCCTCATCCCATCTAGCTTTGAACACCTCCAGGGAAGGAACACCCACAGCCTCCCTGGGCAACCTGTGCCAGTGTCTCACCACCCTCACTGGAAAGAACTTCTTCCTACATCTAGTTTAAATCTCCCCTCTGCCAGTTTAAACCCATTACCCCTCATCTTGTCATCACAAGACCTTCTAAATAGTCCCTTCCCAGGCTTTCTGTAGGCCCACTTCAGATACTGAAAGGCTACTACAAGGTCTCCTCAAAGCCTTCTGTGCTAGTTTGAAGCAAGCTGGAATGTTTTGGTAACAGAACTAGATAACAGGCAGTGAAATGAAAAACAATTGTGTCTACTTCTCTCACAGTCACGCTGAGAACTCTGGGAAGAAGAAAGACTTTTTCTCCATTTTGTTTTACTCTTGCTTTTGCCTTAGACCTGGTCACATCTCATTAACCCTGCTCCTACTAACCTTGCTCCCTAACCTCTTGGCTGCACCTCTCTTCTTCCTGAGAACTGGGGTAAGGTTGAGAGGGCTGGGGGGAGGTGTTGGGGTGGTTTGAGAGCCCCTCCTGGGGACCTTGGTTTCTGGGAGGGGAGTTGTGCTTTTGTATTGTTTATCCTTTGTATATTTCTGTATATAATTGTATATAACTGTATATATTGTAAATAGCTGCTTGTAAATTCTGCTAGCTGTAAATAAATTGCTTCATCTATATTCCCAGGGTCCGTCTGAGTTAGCTGGGGCAAATTCAAAAGTGTGGGGGGGCGGGGTAACCCCCAAACCATCACACCTTCTCTTTTCCAGGCTGAAGAGCCCCAGCTCTCGCAGCCTGTCCTCATAGCAGAAGTGGTCCAGCCCTCTGATCATCTTCATGGCCCTCCTCTGGACTCACTCCAACAGTTCAATGTTCTTCTTGTGTTGGGGGCTCCAGAACTGCACACAGTACTCCAGGCACACAAGTAGAGAGGCTTCTGTGGAAGATTTAGAGAATAGGGAAAACTGACCACTTTTTGACATCTATCCAACCTCCACTAGCATGTTAAATGCATTACAGATAAGCTTGTAGGTTAGGCTGGGTCTGGACCTTCACAGTAAGCAAAAGAACAAAAGTTAGGCACACAGCTCCAAAAGATCTTGCTCTGTGATGCCCAGGCAGTAGGAGGGGAGGGGGAAAAGTAGCCTTTTATCCCTAAGATTTCTTCTGCATAATGCTTTGAAATGAAGAAAAGGGCAAGGTAGAGAGTGAGGAACCTTTTACCTCTGAAAAAGAAATCAATGGAAGGTTTCATAAATGTTTCCATGTGATGTCTGCTCCCTAGGGTTTTCACAGAACAGCTTTTTGGAAAAGAAAAAGAAAATATATAGAGAGAGACATCTCACTGGTCTTTAAAACTATCCTGTAAAACTCTTATTTCCAAGAACTAAAATGTAGGGTCCAGACTTTAGTCTTTGCCTGACCTCAGGACTGCAAGCTCCGCCAGTGTATGATCAGTCCAATAATCAATAGCTAAAATGATGCTGATTGATTATTTGTTCATAGTAAAAATGCCACCTGTCTATAAATGAAGACAGACAATTTCTGCTTTGTTCTGCCTCTGTGGTGGTTTAAGGGGTTCCAGGTTAGTACAGGTTCCCTGAGAAAACTACAGAGACTGTTCCAGTTTAGACCACAAGCTTACCCACTTCTGGAGAACAGAACTGACCCAGGTAGAGGCTATAGGGTTTAAAGTTTTCTGGGGACTAGAAGGTTGTTCTTCAATCCCATAATTCTGCTATCTTGCTATAAGCTCACAACAAGGTCAGTTTGCTCTCTGTATCAATCTCAGCCCACATCTGATAAATAGGGCATTCCAGGCAAACAAGGGGCTCTTGCCACCTCCTCTGCTCACCTCTCCCAGCCTGCCTGCTGCCTGGAGCCACTACCTCTGTTCGCTTTACGTGACCCTTTGTTCCCCAGCACTCTGCACCGATCCAGTGGATGACTGAACAAGGAGCTCCTGGCCGGATGCCACTCCAGCTCGCCGCATCAGCCCGGTCGTGTCCATGGAATCTTCTCAGACAGTACACCGCAAATTCAGATCCAACTATTAGCTCCACAAGAATCAACTACATGGCTTTTGCTTTATGTGCTAGTTTGAAGCAAGCTGGAATGTTTTGGTAAAAGAAGTAGATAATGGGCAGTGAAATGAGAACAGTTGTGTCTCTTTGCTCACAGTCACACTGAGAACTCTGGGAAGAAGAAGAAAACTTTCTCCATTTTGTCTGTCACTTTGCTTCTGGGCTTTGATGAAGCTGCATCTCATTAACCTTGCTCCCACTAACCTTGCTTCCTAACCTCTTGGCTGCACCTCTCTTCTTCCTGAGAGCTGGGGTAAGGTTGAGAGGGGCAGGGGAAGGTGTTGGGGTGGTTTGAGAGCCCCTGCTGGGGACTCAGGTTTCTGGGAGGGGAGTTGTGCTTCTGCATTGTTTATCCTTTGTATATTTCTGTATATAACTGTATATATTGTAAATAGCTGCTTGTATATTTGCTGCTGTAAAATAAATAGCTTCATTTATATTCCTGGAGGCCTGTCTGAGTTAGCTGGGTACCTACAAAGTGTGGGGGGGCGGGTTAATGCCCAAGCCACCACACTATATATACATTTTGGGGACCACAGATACTGAGACATCCAATTAGTGAGTAATTGAATTCTCTTGATTCAAGTTGCTAAGGAATTTCATTGACTTTACCAGTGGCACTTTATGCCACAAGACTCTGACCAGGACCTTTCCAAACCTCTACCAAATCGCTTAATCCTGCTGCAAAGAGCCATCCTGTAAAATAGCTTCACCAACCACGCACAAAGAATTTGTGTGGGTTAGCCGTACAGAAGTTTGGGGGAAATCTTCTTTGTATATATTAATAGATTATTTTAAACCCTTCAAATTGGCCTCATCTCTCATCCCAAACACAGACTCAAACCCCTCTATAACACTCTCCTTTCCTCCTCCTCCTGCCCTGTGTGTGTGGCAGGAGCCACTTAATCAGGAAGAACATGTAAGCAGTAGGCCTCTTTAGATGGCAGAGGCATTGTTGGGGGGGGGAGGATTGGAGCACTGGGGAGTGTAGATTCCGTTTTTTTGGGATGGAGAAAAATTCAGTGGGGTTTGCTGTGGATGGGATAATTGCTTTGTAATGTCTAGCTCTGTATTTTCTCTCTCTAAATATAATTCTGTATTTTTTTCCTCCAATTTCATTTGAGAGCTTAATTTCTGTCAGCTCTCTTTAAAAAACACAGCAGGAGTAAGAATGAGGACCCTGTACATTGAGTGGAATTTGGAGAGAATTTCTATTTATAAAAGCATATATATAAGGCAATCAGAAAGAATAAGTAAAAAGCCCACTAGGACCAAACTAGTCTTCTAGAATCCTCCACCCTTTCCACCCTCAGCTAGCCTGTAAGGTAGGCCAGAACTGCCCACACTGTCCTGGAGTCCTGTATACCCAAAATTCCTCTCCCTCTGTGGTTTGAATGGGGGAGGAAAAGGTGCAAAAAGATCTGTTCCCCCGCTCCCGGCCCTGCAGGCATGAAGGGGGGGAGCAAGGGGCCCTTAGAATCATAGAATCATAGAATCAACCAGGTTGGAAGAGACCTACAAGATCAGGTTGGAAGAGACCTCGAAGATCGTCCAGTCCAACCTATCCCTCAGCCCTACCCAATCAACTAGACCATGGCACTAAGTGCCTCAGCCAGGCTTTGTTTGAACACTTCCAGGGATGGCAACTCCACCACCTCCCTGGGCAGCCCATTCCAATGCCAATCATTCTCTCTGCCAACAACTTCCTCCTAACATCCAACCTAGACCTACCCTGGCCCAACTTGAGACTGTGTCCCCTTGTTCTATTGCTGCCCTTCCGGCATGAGGGGTGCCCGTGCAGTGCCCGTGCTGGAATCAGGCTGGGATTGGCTGTAATTCACAGTGCAACTATTCCCTTATTTCATTATTTCCAAAAAAGGTAACTCTAATTTTGTATATACTTTATTATTACAGCATCAGCGTAGATAGAAGTGCTTATGAAAGAACAGAACAGGATTAATAAGGTGAACAGGATGAATAAGGTGACAGGAAATGATCTATTATGTGATACTTGCTTCAAGATAATTCCTCTATTGCACTTTCAGATAACTAGGCCTAATATTATAGAGATAGCTAAATGCAGGAAGTTATTATGGGCTTATGTGTGTGTGTGTGGTAGATAGTAGCTGAGCACGAACCAGCAGTGTGCCCAGGTGGCCAAGAGAGCCAATGGCATCCTGGCCTGGATCAGGAACAGTGTGGCCAGCAGGATAAGGGAGGTTATTCTGTCCCCTGTGCTCAGCACTGGTCAGGTCACACCTTGAGTCCTGTGTCCAGTTCTGGGCTCCTCAATTCAAGAGAGATGTTGAGGTGCTGGAAGGTGTCCAGAGAAGGACAGTGAAGCTGGTGAAAGGCCTGGAACACAAACCCTATGAGGAGAGGCTGAGGGAGCTGGGGATTATTTAGCCTGGAGAAGAGGAGACTCAGGGCAGAGCTCATTGCTGGCTACAACTCCCTGAAGGGAGGCTGTAGCCAGGTGGGGGTTGGCCTCTTCTGCCAGGCAACCAGCAACAGAACAAGGGGACACAGTCTCAATTTGTGCTGGGGGAAGTATAGGCTGGATGTTAGGAGGAAGTTGTTGGCAGAGAGAGTGATTGGCATTGGAATGGGCTGCCCAGGGAGGTGGTGGAGTCACCATCCCTGGAGGTGTTGAAGAAAAGCCTGGATGAGGCACTTAGTGCCATGGTGTAGTTGACTGGGTAGGGCTGGGTGCTAGGTTGGAGTGGATGATCTTGGAGGTCTCTTCCAACCTGCTTGATTCTGTGATTCTATATATACATGTGTGTGTGTTTATTTACTGCATAATTTAAATAGGCATATATTTATATGTCTCATATGAATTTGTATGTGCATACATGTAAATATTAGTTTATATCCTACCTTAACTTAATCAATTAAGGAACATAATAATGGGAATTTTATGGAAACATAAGTTTCTATATAGTAACTGAAAAGAAAATCTCCCAGAAAAGTCAGATATCAGATATATTTTCTCTCTACTAACTTTGTAGGGATCTTAGGGCAACACTACTGCTTGTTCTGAGTGTCTTATACTTAAATAAATGCCACTGTAGCTATGGTAGATCAAGGCATAAAAAAAATGGAAGGAGAACTAGATATGTTAAGATAGTTCAAGGCATAAAGAAAAAGTAAAAAGAGAAGTTCTGTCCACATCAGCTTTTCTATAAGAGCTGATTTCTGTGCAGGAAAAAAAATGATTTATTCCTTCAGTCCTTTTTTCTGATCCTTTAATTTTCTGTATCCTTTGATAAAAGCCTTAGTCAGTGAAGGCTCCACAATTAAGGATTTTCAGTTTATTCTGCTGCTGAGTCCAGAGGATTTAGAAAAGTCTTTTGGTGGGAATTGCTTATTAATAATTGTGATATTCTACTGATTCCTAGATGAAGCTGTCAGCATTGTTGAGTGCCTTTAGATGGGTGATAAGCATTGTAGCATTCATAATAACAAACTAGAACAGTTGACACCAATAGAAAAGAGGTAATGGTTGTTATAATAATCTTACTAATGTGCAAATCTATTGACAAAAAAACCCCAACAAAGAAACAAAATCCCCAAATCAAAACAAGTCCAAGCAAACAAACAAAATGTGACTCAGAATAAAAACAAGCTCTCTAGATTAGCCTGGGATGATGTAAACAACTATAAATTACATCTTTCTTCCCTGCTGTGGCCACCATTGTCCAGGAAAGATTTACCCCTAGAAAAAAGAGGAAGAAGTTTGTCCATGAATTTGCACCTTAAGAAAGTTTCTAACTTATAGCAACATTTAACATTATATATGACTTCACAAGAGCTCTGACACTAATAAGCTTCTTAGGGAGTTGGATCAATGCACCCTTTGACAGCTTTAGCTGCAGTCACTTCCTCTTCACTTCTAAATTTGTTTTGGCTTCTTGAAGGCTCCTTAATAAAAAGAAGAAATGAAAGTTGATCAAAGGTAAACATTCAAGCACAGCTTTTCATAAGCAATTAGTCTGTATGATCCTGCCCCCACGTAAGGAACATGAGGCTGAGCTTGAACCATTTTGTAAAGTAACTTCTAGCTCCCCTAGAAGCTATGATACCTCCCTAGCAGTCAGTATGAATGTATCCCCAAATACAGGCCATTGGCATGACATATTCATGCTTGGGTGTTGGAATCCAGATCATGCTATAATAAAAGGGAATATGGCTTGTGAGAATGGGGATAATAGGTATAGCTAGCATGGTAATCTGTTTCTCCACCTTATCAATGGTGTGGTCTTCCACAAATACAGAAAGTAGAATGCTAGTTTATTGTTAAAGAAGTGCAGTTCAGTCTGGATGTCAGATGTTAATTGCTCTGAAATTCAAACTCTAGGTTTTCCAAACCAAAATCACAGGTATCAAGTCTCATAAAAATAAATAGTTTCATTGACTAGAACAGCAGCAGAGTCAGCTTGAGCTGGATGCCTTGAACAAAGACATCTCTGGGCAATGTAGTCTGACAGACTATGTATCCACTCTTTATGTGATCTTCATTCAGCTTTCGTGCACTCTTTGGTCCAGCGGTGATTCTGGTCTGAGTCCATCTGACACTCCTGACTCCTTGTGGGATTCCTCCCCTCCCTCCAGGCAGCAGGCTGTTATCTTGTCTAGTAGCTGCTGTTGATGCTTTTACCTTTCTTATCTCTGGTTTGTACTGAATCTGAAGGCCTCATCTTACTTGACTAGATACAAGTTTTGTACAGATTCAGCAAAACCAGGTGAAAACTCTCAGCCAGTGACCCATGGCTTCAGCAAATTTACCTACTCAGACTAAATAAGTAAAGCTAGGCAAACAACATACTACATCACATAACATTATCACAGAATCACAGAATGTCAGGGACTGGAAGGGACCTCGAAAAATCCTCTAGTCCAGCCCCCCTGCCAGAGCAGGATCACCTAGAGCAGATCACACAGGAATGCATACAGGCAGGTTTTTTGATATCTCCAGAGAGAGAGACTCCACAAACCCCTCTGGTAGCCTGTTCCAGTGTTCTGTCACCCTCACAATGAAAAAATTCCTCCTCATGTTTACACGCAAATTCCTATGCCTCAACTTCATTGCCCCTTATGCTGTCACTGGGCATCACTGAGCAGAGCCTGTCTCCATCCTCTTGGCACTCACCCTCTACATATTTATAAACATTGATGAGATCACCTCTCAGTCTCCTCTTCTCCAAGCTAAAGAGCCCCAGCTCCCTCAGTCTCTTCTCATAAGAGAGATGTCCCATCCCTTTAGTCACCTTTGTGGCTCTGTCTTAGACTCTTTCAAGCAGTACTGTGCCCTTCTTGAACTAGGGGTTGCAGAGCTGGACACAGTACTCTTGATGTGGCCTCACCAGGGCAGAGTAGGGGGGAGGAGAACCTCTACCTACTAGCCACACCCCTTCTAATACACCCCAGAATGCATCCGAACTTTAAGGTAATTAAATATTATTAGGGATTAAGCAAATGTTAACGTTTTGGACTGCCTAACAGTCATTTTTCTCATGGCTTAAGACTTATTATATGTATTTATTGGAAGTTTCAGAATGTCACTATCAAATTGCCTGCTTAAAAGTACATTTCAGCAGTCTCAGTTTCTGCAGTCAATTCTCATCTACAGATGCAGAAAACTTAACAATGAGTCTACAGATCCAGTCTCTATAGACTTGCATTAAATAATCATTGGCTAAAATACAAAACTAATATAAAGACAAGGATGAAAGCATCATCTCCTTCTATCCAGGAATTGTCCTTGCTGTGAGATAAAAAAGGCCATAGCTGATCTTGTTCATTTGTTATTTATTGGACAATTAAACCTTAATTTTGTTATGCAACAAGGAAGAGCTGAAGAGGAATACATGCAAACAAAAACTTCTCTAGACAACCTGTTCCTGTGCCTCAGAACCATTACTGTAAAGGCTTTCATCCTTGTGTTTGATTTAAATATACCTCTTCCAATCCAAAACCATTTACCCTTGTCCTGTCAGTACAAGTCCTCACAAAAATGATTTCTTCATTTTTTATATAAGCCTATTTTAAAGTGTTGAAAGACTGCAAGAATGTGTTCCCAGAATGCTCTCCAGTTTGAACAACTGCAACCCTCTCAGCCTTTCTTCTTCCTCTAATAATTTTCATCACTCTTCTCTGGACCCATTCCAGCAGGTTCATATCTTTCTTGTACTGAGGACTTTAAAGCAAGACATGATGCCCCAGGGGAAGTCTTATTAGGGTGCAGTAGAGCAGAAGAATTACCTACCTTGACCTGCTGGTCACATTTCTTTCTATGAAGCCCAGGATATGACTGGCTTTCTGATCTGCAGGTGCATATTGCCACATGGTTGATTCTATGAATGCTGCATCCAGTTCTGGTGTCTCCAGCATAAGACACAGTCCTGTTGGAACAAGTCCAGAAGAGGGGTCAGAAGGATGATCAAAAGGCTGGAGCACCTCTGCTAGGAAGACAGGCTGAGGGAGCTGGGGTTGTTGCATGAGGTCTTAGGGCAACCAAGTCTAGTTGGGAAGGTTTAGTCAAGGACTTGTCAGTGTGAAACTGATGATTGGACTCGATGATCTTGAAGGTCTTTTCCAATCTAAGCCATTCTGTGTTTCTGTGTTTCTATGTTATACACAAAATGTGATAGCAAGGCTTTTGGATTTTGCACTGTTTCAGGTACTTAAAAGCCACTTATTTAGGCTCTGAATGTTAAAGTATTTCTATAAAACAACTCTACTTAAGAAGTGTTATGGATCAGTAATTAACTTAGAAAGGGCTTATAAGAGAATCAGCATAATGAACTGCTCACATTTATTGAAAGGAAACACTGAAATTAGGAAGATCCTTAAAATATCTTTTTACTGCCAAGATTAAGGTTATTGCTACAGTAGCAAGATATTTTTCACAGAAATTCCTACTCTTCAGTAAGAATTGATCAGTAACTAAAATCAATTTTCATGAGGCTCATTCATCTCATTCTGTTGAGATACTGGAATTTGTCCAGAGAAGGGTGACGAAGCTGGTGAGAGATCTGGAACAAAGCCCTATGAGGAGAAGCTGAGGGAGCTGGGGGTGTGCAGCCTGGAAAAGAGGAGGCTCAGGGGTGACCTCATTGCTGGCTACAACTACTTGAAGGGAGGCTGTAGCCAGGTGGGGGTTGGTCTCTTCTGTCAGGCAAGGGGACATAGTCTCAAGTTGTGCCAGGGGAGGTCTAGGCTGGATGTTAGGAGGAAGTTTTTGGCAGAGAGAGTGATTGGCATTGGAATGGGCTGCCCAGGGAAGTGGTGGAGTCACCAACCCTGGAGGTGTTGAAGAAAAGCCTGGCTGAGGCACTTAATGCCATTGTCTGGTTGATTGACTGGAAATGTCTTGGTGTTAGGTTGGACTGGATGATCTTGGAGGTCTCTTCTGACCTGGTTGATTCTATGGTTCTATGATCTACAGTTTATTGGTTTCTTGTTTTTCCCTTGGAGTAGATTTGGTTGATCTCTTGGACAGAATATCATGGATGTTCTTCAAAGGTATATTGAAAGTCAAATCTTTCTGCATTAGATATAGAAGGGCATTTGCTGAGCACCTGGAACACCATATCCAGTTCATTTTCTCTGTAGGAAGCTGTTTTTATTTTTTTTCTCAAGAGGAAAAAAGAAAAGCCACAAACTAATAGTTCACCCTCATTAAAACTTGTTAAAAAAAACCCAACAAACCAAACCAACCAAACAACCCAAAACCAAACCAACCAAACCTCCCCAAAACAACCACTGAGTGTCAAGAGATGACTGGAGAAAACCATCTTTCTGTTCAAACTACATTTTCGTGCAGTTTAGTGTGCATGTGGCCTAAGGCAACTCCACTTGGACTAAACTTCTATTCACCAAAGGCAAGACTTCTTGAGAATCTATTTTCTGAACTTCAGAATGTTGCTATGGGACTCGAATTCATGATTCCTTTTGTGAGTCTGTCCCTAAGAACTGGCATTTTTAAAATAATTTATTTTATTAATCTTTTTTAAGCAATTGAAGATTCAGCTGGCAAAGATGCTGAATTCCAGGCATGGCTTTTGCATGTATTGATAAGCTTGATCTTGACTTTCATGTGACAAGATGAGCTGAAGGGACGCTGTAGCCAGGTGGGGGTTGGTCTCTACTCCCAGGCAACCAGCAACAGAACAAGGGGACACAGTCTCAGGTTGTGCTGGGGGAGGTTAGGCTGGATGTTAGGAGGAAGTTGTTGCCAGAGAGAGTGATTGGCATTGGAATGGGCTGCCCAGGGAGGTGGTGGAGTTGCCATCCCTGGAGGTGTTCAAACAAAGCCTGGCTGAGGCACTTAGTGCCATGGTCTAGTTGATTTGCTAGGGCTGGGTGCTAGGTTGGCCTGGATGGTGTTGGAGGTCTCTTCCAACCTGCTTGATTCTATGATTGTGTGATGAAGCTCAAAACTGTGCTATGTGTGATAATGAAAATAGACTATCCATATACTTACCACTGCCGTGTAGCCAGAAATCGTTAATCAGTTACTGTTCAGAAAATCTGCTGTGTTATGATAGTGTAAGATTGCAAGGAGAATATTTTAACTTATAAACAAAACATATCAATTGTTGACAAAAAGAAGATATTAAATCAGGAGGTAGACAAATTATGTTTTCTGTCAGTGACCTACAAGGTGTAGGACATCATACACTGATGTAACAACTGATAGATAGTTATGCAATGAAAAGTATGTGGGTTTATTTTTCTTAGTTTTTAGAGTTAAAAAAAATATATGTAAAGGTTTAAAGAATATGAGATGGAAAAATCTGACTTGTTCCTGCAGCACAATTTTGACAGAAATGCTACAGAGTATTTAATTTACATTGCTAAAATATTGCATAGTAACTAGGGCTGGGGCATGCAATATTCAAATATTCTTTCTCTACTTGAAAATTGTAAATGAAGAAAAATGGTAATATTTTGTCTTGCTCCAAAAAAGTGTTTATCTCAATAAATAATTATTTGGTACTATACATATGCCAAGTACTGGTTTATTCTGAATTCGCTTTCAGTTTCTAATTAGACATCTGTTAAAGTTCATAACAGGAAATCTAATAGATTTGTGTTGTGATTTGTCAAAGAGATTAATGATTCATAGTGTTAAAGTGTCTGTAAAAGGAGCACTTCTGTGAATCATTATGCAAGTTGAAATTAAGCTCTTTTGCTTTTATGAGAAATGTTTCAAACTTGTGTTATTGCCAGCAATTAAAACAGCAGAACACACCCCCCCCAAAAAAAACAAAGAAAAAAAGGAAAAGATCAAATGATAAAGCTAATTTTTGCCATCTTTCTCTAATTAGAATATTTATGCTCAAAGGAACTGCCAAAACTAAAGAAAAACATATTTTCTCTCTTTTTCTCTCTAGCTTTTGACATCCTAGGATTTTAAGGATAATATGCATAGAACTCTGAACTGCACAATGTTTCAAGCTGATAGGAAAATTTGTGAAATAGCACTGTCAGAGGGAGTGATTTGCCATTGGAATGGGCTGCCCAGGGAGGTGGTGGAGTCACTGTCCCTGGAGGTATTGAAGCAAAGCCTGGATGAGGCATTTAGTGCCGTGGTCTAGATGACTGGATAGGGCTGGGTGCTAGGTTGGACTGGATGAGCTTGGAGGTATCTTCCAAACTGGTTGATTCTATGATTATGTGATTATTTTGCTCCTGTTTAGTGAGTTAAACCAAAAATTGCCTTGTATTGATTTACTCATTTTGACAGTTGCAAGTGCCAGATACACATTATTTCCTATAGTCATTTACAGTTCAGACAGTCAGAAGAAAGGCATTAAGTATGACAGCTGAGTTAAGCAAGGTTTTTTGCTGCCCTCAAGTTTACAGTGTTTGTCTTTATTTGGTAAATATGTTCCTCATTTTGAACATTCTGGACAATAAGGACAGAGTATTTCCTTTGCCAAAAGAAATGAGCAAGTAAATATGTAAATAAATCTTATATGTCACAGTAGTTACTACAGGCTTTGGAGCCTATAGCACATTGTAAACCCTATCCTGGAAGCGTTCAAAAATAGACTGGATGAGGCACTTAGTGCCATGGTCTAGTTGATTGGAGAGGGCTGCATGCTAGGTTGGACTGGATGAACTTGGAAGTCTCTTCCAACCTGATTGATTCTGTGATTCTATGATCAAACAGTAATTTATTGGGTGAAAAAAAATATAGCAATCAATTTCTTCACTTCCCAAGGGAAATAACTCATGCTTTGTCATATGAAATTCACTTCCCACCTCTCAGAAGGCAGACAGTATACACAATTTCCTCCTGCTGCTCCAGGGAAAAAGAAAAAGAATAAAAAGTACTTCTTTCCCAACAGTGTGTAGCTTGTGAGGACAGTATCTTCTTTTTCTCATCAAACAAATGGTCATTAGAAAGTATTACATCTCTGATCACAACCGTTGTGTACTTTCAAAGAGTTTAAGAGACCTTAGGAACTTAAGAAGTTATTTTTAAGAGACCTTAAGAATTCTGATAATGGGAATTATTCCAATAGAACAGAAAAAGTCATTATTGTTTCCAATTGTAAAAGTACATGGTGAATCAGAGAGAACATAATGTCCAAGGTCATAATTCCATCTGGTTTGTTGAAGCAAGCTCACTAGTGTTCAGCATAAGATCAACAAGTTCCATGTCACATGGATTGTGCTTCAGAAGATGCAAGTAGTTTATGAAAGTGTATGGGATTGTAACAGCTCAAATATGCTTTCCAACATACTTGAGTTAAAATCAACTAGAAATCACAACATTTACAGGCTAGAGATAATTTATTTAATGGACAGGGAAAAATAATCTAATGCTAAAAGAAAAAAATTATGCTAAGGAACACCTGGAATCTTCTATGTGTCTGAAAAATCATTAAAAATATAAACACAGCATGTGAAAACTGCAATACTTCCATAGATACTAAGAAATGTAATTATGTGCAATACAGGGAAAATCAAAACCAAACACTATAAAATTCCTTAAAACTCACTCCAGAGAGTAATAACATATTTGACCACTTAAATACATGGAAATATAGGGCTGGGTGCTAGGTTGGACTGACTGATCTTGGAGGTCTCTTCCAACCTGGTTGATTTTATGATTCTATGGAAGCAGATACAGAAAAATGTGTTCCACTTGGTAGAATATTCCAAACTTATATTTAATGTCAAAATATTCATTTTTTAGTTCTTTTTTTTAAGTGTTTGAACCCAAAACCTAATGCTACTGTGGACATCTTTTGACTCTCACTAAGATGCATGACTAGTGTGAAACATATGTTGATACATTTTTGTCTTGGTTCCAATTTAGACTTTCCAGAGACTCAAATATAGTTAACAGAACCAATAATTTATAGGATGGCTTTCCCTCCTCCCTCTTCTTTTCAAAGAAAAGTGAATTAGATGTAGAGAGGAAAAGGTAAACCACACCCAAATAACCAGTCTCACTTTGATTTGGAAGTTAAAAGAGACAACTTTAACAATAAATAAAAGATACTTGAGGTATGGGAGTTACAAAGAGGTATAGGGAAGGAAAAGCAAGACACAATATATGTATTAAACCAGGAATGGTGGCAATGGGATTTCCACCTCGTGCACTGATGGACACGTGGTAAAACAAAGAGCAGAAGGAACAGGAAGGTGGTCCTGTCAGGCAGGGATGCAGGACAAGAGACAGCAAACCACTACAAAGCATCAGCATCCAGAATCTCCAGGGTGAGAGTATCTATATGTGCCCTAACTATTCTTTCTCCTACTTATGCACTCAGCTGGATGAGTATCACTTTTTTTTTCAAACAGATCCTAAACTTTTGGAAGGCTAAAGTTTAGTGTCATTTTCAGCCAGCTTGATGAACAGGCTGAACTCCAAAATCAGGATGATGGCACCAGTCACCATGTTTCACCGTTAACAGGAACAGTTTGCTTGATGAGGCTAACCTACTCTTCTATCCAAAGTAATTTCAGCAAAGCAGGATTGTTCAAGTCCTAGACATCAGGTTAGCATGCCACCATTGTGATTAACAGCCACAGAGAGGTAGCTAAGTGCCTAACCATGTTAGAGTAATTTAGTTCAAAGCAAGCAACCACAAAGCATGACACGCATCATCTGAATCCTTATGGTCAGAGAATGAGGTCTCTAAATGACAAGTACCAATATCTAGATGTTCATAAACCCCAATTTTATACCTTTCCTCTGATAAATTAAGCATAAATATTAAGCAAGCCCTTTCTAAGATCTGCTAAGAGAGATGAATGCCTTCCATGCTCATGCACAATAAAACAAGTACATGCAATTTCTTCTGCACATCCATATAAATTAGACACTTGGCTTTGTTTCTGCAGTTCCATTAACCTTTGTGAGTGTATTTTGCTTCACCAATTAATTCAAGAATGTAATGGTTTGACCCTGATTGACAGCTAAGCCCTAAACAGTCGCTCACTCACCCTTCCTGCTCACAGGAGAATGTGTTGGCAGAACAGAAACACTAAAAGATCCCCAAACTTGAGAGTCAAGATAAAAATAGCTTAATAAG
Source organism: Pogoniulus pusillus (assembly GCF_015220805.1). Taxonomy (NCBI): domain Eukaryota; kingdom Metazoa; phylum Chordata; class Aves; order Piciformes; family Lybiidae; genus Pogoniulus; species Pogoniulus pusillus. The sequence continues at coordinate 44,953,701 of NC_087268.1, forward strand.
AAAGAGGAAGAAGAAAGAGGAAAACCAAACAAAACAAGTGATACAAAGGATGTTGCTCACCACTTCCCACAGTAGATTGATGCACAGCCAGTCCCAAAGCAACGGCTACCTATCCAAACCTTTTCTCCTTTCCATTTTTTGTGGTTCTATATGGCACAAAGTATCCCTTTGGTCATTTTGGAGTGGTCATCCTGCTTATGTTCCCTTTGTCTCAGTTTAGAAGTTAGGACAGAGATATTGTTCTTTTAAAATATCCCTGTGTGTGAAATTAAGACACAAACAAGGCCAAATGTAAAAGCAAGGCTGTTTATTAAAGAATAGAATAAATGAAAAAGAAAAAAATGGAGAAAGAGAGAGCAGAAGAGAAATTACCACCCTAAGGTGCTTTTTTTACCTTAAGACAGGAGGAGGGATGAGACTTCAAGTCCCTTCAGCTTGTGCTTCATCTGGGAGAAGCAGGGGAAATGCCAAGTCCCTTCAACATGTGCTTCAGCTGGGAGGAGGGCAGAGGTCATGGCATATGGAAAATGAAACCTCTCAAGATGCAGAGTGTTATCAAGAAAGATATGTTTAATCAGTGCTGGATGACAAGGGGAGATCGTCCTCCAGAGTCCTTGCACACCTTTACCTTGTGCAGGTGAAATGTTTATACTACAAAATCATACATATTCAGGGGTGCAGGGGTAGGGTTAGTACAGTCAGTTCTTGGAATAGGGGGTTGATTCTATGATCTTGAGTCAGATGTCCAAACTTCCAGAAGTCAACACAGCTCAGCTAAGCATGTGAATACATGCTGAGATATATCAAAACAGCACTTTTTGTTATAAGCCTTCATATGCCCCACTGAGGTTAAATACACATTTCTTTTGCCACTTGCCTCTGGCTGTGATCCAAGCACATGAAAGCGAACTGCTTCTTTTGTCTGAGTCCTAGTCCCGTCCCTGGGCCATTCAGTCATTATCACATTCTTATAGATGTTAACAACAGGTCGACAAACTAACCAGTTAGCTGAATAATAAGTAGGATGCTCAGCAGCCTGTAGAAGCAGCCTTTTTACAGAATGCATGCAGGCATATTCACAGATAGGATGTGTGAGCTGTGTTCCTGAAGGTGTTAGAAAAGAAAGTGTCCTGTGATGTCTTATAAGATTGGAAGTCAAATAGTTTGGAATACTGAGTGGAAAGGGTTAAACTGTCTCTTTCCCTGGCCATGCTGTTTGTCAGGAGAAAATAATTTTCATAATTGCTTTTTTATTTTCTCTTGAAGGAAGCTTTCAGATTTACTAAAAATGAATAGAATTGTAGAATCAACCAGGTTGGAAGAGATCTCCAAGATCATCCAGTCCAACCTAGCACCCAACCCCCTCCAATCAACCAGACCAGGGCACTGTCTCATCCAGTCTTTGCTTGAACATCTCCAGGGATAGCAACTCCACCACCTCCCTGGGCAGCCCATTCCAATGCCAATCACTCTCTCTTTGAAGAATTTTCTCCTAACAGCCAGCCTAGACCTCCCCCAGCACAGCTTGAGACTCTGTCCCCTTGTTCTGTTGCTGCTTGCCTGGCAGAAGAGACCAACCCCACCTGGCTACAACCTCCCTTCAGGTAGCTGTAGACAGCAATGAGCTCTGCCCTGAGCCTCCTCTTCTGCAGGTTGCACACCCCCAGCTCCCTCAGCCTCTCCTCACCAGGCTGTGCTCCAGGCCCCTTGCCAGGTTCGTGGTCCTTCTCTGGACACATTGTGGTATCTCAACATCTCCCTTGAATTGAGGAGCCCAGAACTGGACACAGCACTCAAGGTATGGCCTGACCAGTGCTGAGTACAGGGGAAGAATAACCTCCCTTGTCCTACCTGTCCCTTTGGTCTGGGTTGACTAATCTCTAATGTTGTTATTTCTTTTCTGGTGGTTTGTTTGGGGTTTTTTATTATTTTTGGTTTGGTTTGGCTTTGATTTTTTTTGTTTGTCTTGTTGTTTCCTGGGACTTTTGGTTTGTAGTATTTCCCTTCAGGACCAATTTATTCTTTAAAATGCAGGCTGGAATTCTTCCAGGCCAGGCACAATAACTCTGCAATGGGCCCACACAGGACACATCAGTGAAATTGGTGATGTCTCTGTAAATAATTTGAAAAGGGACAAAATGGCCCACAGAAGTCTATGAGGAATGAGGGAAAAACTCCCAAGGATGAGAAACAGTCTTATGAATACAAAGGTCAGAGAAGAGGATGGGGGAGGCAGTTTGCAGATACTCTTTTGCAACCTGTGGAAGTTTTAGAAGAGACCAAGGTGAAGTAGGTAGCTGCCTGCAGATTTTGGAAAGAACACATCTGAGCAAATGTTTACAGTGCAGTCTGTAGAAATCCCATTATGAAGGTTTATCCCAAGGGAATGCACTATAGTGAAGACATAATAGAGAAAGCTGACAGAACATGCTAGAGAGAATCTAAAAGAAGGCTTGAGATCATCTGCTCCAATCCCCTTGTCATGGACATGGACACATCTCAGATAGACTTGGCTCAAGGTCTTACCCAGTCCAGCCTTAAACACCTGCAGAGAGGGGACAACCTATTCCAGAATCTCACCTCCCTCTTACTGAGGAACATTTTCCTATGATTTAGTCTAAAACTAGTCTCTCTCAGCTTGTGACCATTCTCTTTTGTTCTACCTCTAGACACCCTTATGAAAAGGTCCTCTCCAGCCTTCCTGTAGGATCCCTTCAAATATTTGAAGGCAGCTATGAGATCCTCCCAGAATATTTTCTTCTCCAGGATGAACAACCCCAGCTCCTTCAACCTAACCTCATAGTAGAGGTGCTTTAGTCCTTGGATCAACTTCGTGGCCCTTCTCTGTGCTCACTCTAACAGTTCTATGTCCTTCTTATGATAGGGACACCAGAACTACAAAAGAGCTGGGGAGGGACTTTTTAGGCTATCAGGGAGTGACAGGACTAGGGGGAATGGAGCAAAGCTGGAGGTAGGTAGGTTCAGAGTGGATGTGAGGAGGAAGTTGTTCATCATGAGAGTGGTGAGAGGCTGGAATGGGTTGCTCAGGGAGGTGGTTGAGGCCCCATGGCTTGGAGGTGTTTAAGGTCAGACTGGATGAGGCTGTGTGCAGCCTGCTCTAGGGTAGGGTGTCCCTGGCCATGGCAGCAGGGTTGGAACTGGCTGCTCCTTGTGGTCCCTTCCAACTCTGACTGATTCTATGATTCTATGAACTGGATACAGTATTTCAGATGGGATCTCACAAGAGCAAGGGGAAGAATCACCTGTATTGACCTGCTGGACACACTCCTCTTGATGCATCCCATAATTGGAGTGAGTGACTTCCAGATGTACCTTCCAAATGCAACCATTTTTATTCTGTAATGAACGTCACTTTCATGAGACATCTAAGTATGAGACAAGACAAAGACAATTACTTTTGACAGCAAAACTTAATTCTGAAGTTTATGGTCTTTGAGTTCATGATCTGAAACTGGACTTCTTACATCTTACCCTTATTTTATCACATTAAGCAGAAAATGAAAACAGACCTATGATTCTATGATTCTATGACAAAGATTTTATTGTCCTGCCTTTCAAATTGTACCCTATGAGAATTTTGGATATCTGATTTTACAGCACAGACTGCAGCCACAGGCTGCAGCTCCTCTGTGTAAAACATGCAGAGAGTCAGTAACATGCTATACATTGCTAAATCTAGCTGCAGGATCTTGAAGGCAATGTTGCTGAATAATTGTACATGCCATGCTCTCTGTCTAGCCATTCCAAACATCTCCAGCATAGTAAAGGATTTATCCCTTAATATCTAAAAGCAGCTGTCTATATGTTTTGTATCATGTGTTTCACATCTGAAAGGGAGAATAATGTTCACTCCTTGTTTATTGGTGTGTTTGGTTTGTTTTCAGGGGCTCAGAGTAAGCAGCATTTTTCTCTGAGTTCAAATAAATGTACCCTGTGGTGGTTCTGAGTGTCACCCACTCCCCCCGCCATGCAAGGATTCACTCAGACTAAACACAGCCAGCTGGAAGCTGAAGAATGAAGCTTTATATTCATAGCTTAGCACAATTTACAAGCATATATATGCAATATATTACACTATTTAGAACTATGTACAGTAACACACAAGTTAAAAGTAATACAGAAGTACAAGACCCTTCCCAGCAGCCAGAGTGCCAAGGAGGGGTTGCCAATCACCCTTCCACCTTATTTCCACTCCCCCCCCACCTTATTGTAAGAATCTGTCTTATGTGAAGGGTGAGATGGAAAGGTCAGCAGGGGTCTTAGAAGCGGAATTATTGGTTGAAAAGTGTGCATGTTCAGGCAGAAGAATAGAATCATAGAAATATAGAATCAACCAGGTTGGAAGAGACCTCCAAGATCATCCAGTCCAACCTAGCACCCAGCCCTAGCCATTCAACTAGACCATGGCACTAAGTGCCTCAGCCAGGCTTTGCTTGAACACCTCCAGCCACAGTGACTCCACCACCTCCCTGGGCAGCCCATTCCAATGCCAATCACTCTCTCTGCCAACAACTTCCTCCTAACATCCAGTCTAGACCTCCCATGGCACAACTTGAGACTGTGTCCCCTTCTTCTGGTGCTGGTTGCCTGGCAGAAGAGACCAACCCCACCTGGCTACCGCCTCCCTTCAGGTAGTTGTAGCCAGCAATGAGGTCAGCCCTGAGCCTCCTCTTCTCCAGGCTGCACACCCCCAGCTCCCTCAGCCTCTCCTCATAGGGTTTGTGTTTCAGGCCCCTCACCAGCTTCATTGCCCTTCTCTGGACACCTTCCAATATCTCAACATCTCTCTTGAATTGAGGAGCCCAGAACTGGACACAGCACTCAAGGTGTGGCCTGACCAGTGCTGAGTACAGGGGCAGAATAACCTCCCTTGTCCTGCTGGCCACACTGTTCCTGATGCAGGCCAGGATGCCATTGGCTCTCTTGGCCAATGTCATCTCTCCTTTCCTCCTCTTCTTAACTGTGTTTTTTCACTATCAGATCGGGAATTACTCCACTTGAAAGTGAAAAGTCACTTATTCTTTATTCCTGCAATGTTGGATTCTCTTGAATATGAAGGATGTATTTCTGTGAAATGTATTTCATCACTGGTTCTGAGAAAACAAGGATTTCTTTATATTAGAAATGTCATGCCCAAAGTCTTGTTTTTTGTCTGCATTTGTTTTTATCTGGGAGAAATCTTTCTCATCTTTGAGGTCATGGTTGAAAAAGCTGAGAATACAATTAACAGCCTAATGAAGTTGTTAATCATCATAATCAAAAGAGATTTGCAAACAAATGGCAGCAGAGCATTTAACACAAAGCTGGCAAAGAGAACACTGAGAAAGGTTATCTGTTTGGAGTTGGGTTTTTTTTTTGTAATTAGCTTTTGTTTGGTTTTAAGAACCTTAAAATGTTGTTAAAGCATTAAAACTGGCTCAAGTTCTTGCAAATACAATTATCTGCAGGCATGACAAACCAGAATCAAAACAAGCATCTTGAGTCAGATTGTTTAGAAGTGGTACATTTACCCTTTTGGAAAGAAGTTCACAATGCTACACACAATAGAGATTAACACTTTCAAAATGAAATCCCTACTATTAATTCTCAAATCAATGTGTTGCATCTACTTAATACTAATGTTGCAATTACACTAAGGCATTAACACTGCATAAATTGGTGCCTAGTTTTTTAACACATAGCTCACTTTGTACAACAGGGAAGATAATTTGTCATTTTCTTTATGTTTTGGTGACTCAAAATCTTCAGGAAAACAAAAGAGACATTATTTCAGGGTCAGACTGTAAAATGCTGCTGTTAGCAATGAGATGCTCCTCATGGATAATCAGTATCAATCATGGCTTTTAAGTCTTTAAAACAAACCCCTAGAGTTGTTTGGCTCTTTTTTAAATTAAAGCTATAACCATAGAATCAACCAGGTTGGAAGAGACCTCCATGATCTTCCAGTCCAACCCAGCACCCAACCCTGCCCAATCAACTAGACCATGGCACTAAGTGCCTCAGCCAGGCTCTGCTTGAACATCTCCAGGGATGTTGACTCCACCACCTCCCTGGGCAGCCCATTCCAATGCCAATCACTCTCTCTGACAACAACTTCCTCCTAACATCCAGCCTAGACCTCCCCCAGCACAACTTGAGACTGTGTCCTCTTGTTCTGTTGCTGGTTGCCTGGGAGAAGAGACCAACCCCCACCTGGCTACAGCCTCCCTTCAGGGAGTTGTAGCCAGCAATGAGGTCACCCCTGAGCCTCCTCTTCTGCAGGCTGCACACCCCCAGCTCCCTCAGCCTCTCCTCACAGGGCTGTGTTCCAGGCCCCTCACCAGCTTTGTTGCCCTTCTCTGGACACCTTCCAGCACCTCAACATCTCTCTTGAATTGAGTATCCCAGAACTGGACACAGGACTCAAGCTGTGGCCTGACCAAATGTCAGTCCTAGATGTCAGTCGATTGGTGGGCATCAGGGTCAGACTTGATGAGGGGAAACAGGGTCAGATGCAATCCCCAGGACAGTAGTGCCATGAGGCTGAGGTGGAGCTGGATCTCAGCACTGTTGCAGTGTTTGTGGTGTGGAAACTGACAGCTCTGGACTGGAACAGGGTCTTGGGCCCATGGGCATTTTCAACTGTAAAAAGCCACTAAAATAGTAAGAAATGAAAATGCATTTCTTGATTTACATTTAACAGATCCTTTCTTTGCTGCCTTGATGTCTTAGCACAGGCTGCGAGCCTCTTAGCCAAGACCGGTAGTTGACATTGGTCTCACCAGTGGGCTAGTCCCTGAGCTTGTAACACTGTTGGTGTTATTTTCTAGCAGAACCAGGGGGTACAGCTAGGGCTGCTTCTCCTGGGTGAAGCTTTTCTGTAGTTTTGTATCTCACCAGCCTTTCAACTAGCTGTTTTGTTTTTTCACTTGTGTGGTTTGATCTTTGTCTGTTCATTGATTTTTCATAAGTGCATGCTCTCTTGCTTCCCAAAAGTGGGCCAGAAGGATACTCATGCTGAGGCCTAAGAATGATGTGCTTCCTCTTTGTCCTCACCAACATATTTCATTTCACATGACCACATTATTCTCATGGCTTCTCCTGGCATGATCTTACTGCTAATTGTTTTCTCAAAACATCAATAGATTTCAGTACCTATATATAATGATTTGTACACAGATGTAAAGGGTTAACCCTCCTGGGGGAGTGGTCTTGACACTGACCCCAGGTCCTCCTAAATCCTCTCTGGACGTGGGTCTGACCCTTACTGCAGGTGGTGGTTGGCCCACTCCTGTCTAGCCCCCTATAAAAACAGAGGACCTTCCTGTTTTGCTGTCTCTTGCCCTGCCTCCCTGCTTGCCAGCATCACCTTCCTGTTTCCTGCTGCTCTTTGTTTTACTACATGGCCATCAGCATACGAGGTAGAAACCCCATTGCCATCAATCTGGTTGTACATATATACATATATATATATAGAGTATCTTTTTTTTCCCTTCCCTATACCTTCTTTGTAACTCTCCTACCTCAAATATCTTTTATTTATTGTTAAAGTTGTCTCTTTTAACTTCCAAATCTAAGTGAGACTTTATTTGGGTGTGTTTTGCCTTTTCCTCTCTGCATCTAGTTCCCTTTCTTTGAAAAAAAAAAAGGGGAGGAAGAGGGAAAGGCATCCTGTAAGTTGTTATTGGTTCTATTACCTGTATTTGGGTCTCTGGGAAGTTTAAACTAGAACCAAGACAACAGGCATAACTAAATGTATAGCTTTTGGATCAGACTGTACAATATCCACAACTTTGAGTTAATAGCATAGATAATGATGTTAAAATTTGCTTTGTAGTAATCAGTTTTAAGGGTCACTTCGATATATTACTATAGTAAAAAAAGAAAACAATAGGAAAAGTCTATGTAAATATATTAACAGGAAAAAGAGAGTTAAGAAGAATTCAAGAAAAGATTGGATGAGGCACTTAGTGCCATGGTCTAGTTGATTGGATAGGGCTGGGTGCTAGGTTGGACTAGGTGGTCTTGGAGGTCTCTTCCAACCTGGTTGATCTATGATTCTCTGATCTGTAATGTTTATTGAATACAAGAAGAAATAGCAACAAATGATGAGGACAAGGCTAAGGTACTGAATGCTTTCTTTGACTCAATCTTTAATAGTAAGGCCAGATATTAACAGGATAGGCAATCCTCCCTGACTTGGATGACAAGGATGGAGACCAGAATGTAGACTTCATAATTCAAGAGGAAATGGTCAGTTACCTACTACACCATTGGGGTGTGCAAAAGCCTACGAGGCCAGATGGGATGCATCCAAGGATAATAAGGGAGAAGATGGAAGTGCTCACCAATCCACTTTCTATTATTTACCAGAAGTCCTGGCTAACTGTTGACTGAAGATTGTTGAATGTGACACCAATCTACAAGAAGAGCCAGAGGGAGGATGCAGGGAACTACAGGCCAGTAAGCTTGACCTCAGTGACAGGGAGCATTATGGAGCAGATCACCTTGAGTGCCATCATGCAGCATGTGCAGAACAAGCAGATGATCAGACCCAGTCAACATGAGTTTATGAAAGATATATCCTGCTCACCTGCCATCATGCCTTTCTATGACAAAATGACCCACTTAGTGGATGAAGGGAAGAAGTTGGAGGGCTTTTACCTCAACGTTCATAAAGAGTTTTACAGTTTTCCACAACATTCTCCTGGAGAAGCTGGCAGGTTATGGCTTTAATGAACAAGCCCTTTATTGAGCAAAAAGCTGGCTGGATGGCTGGACCCAAAGAATTGTGGTGAATGGAGTTAAATTCAACTGGTGGTCATAGAATCATGGAATCAACCAGGTTGGAAGAGACCTCCAAGATCATCCACTCCAACCCATCCTCCAGCCCTATCCAGTCAACTAAACCATGGCACTAAGTGCCTCATCCAGGGACGGTGACTTCACCACCTCCCTAGGCAGCCCATTCCAATGCCAATCACTCTCTCTGACAACAACTTCCTCCTAACATCCAGCCTAGATCTCCTCTGGCACAACTTGAGACTCTGTCCCTTGGTTCTATTGGTGGTTGCCTGGGAGAAGAGGCAAATCCCACCTGGCTACATCCTCCCTTCAGGGAGTTGTAGACAGCAATGAGGTCACCTCTGAGCCTCCTCTTCTCCAGGCTAGAGCTCAGAATTGAGACCAGTTCTCCTTAATAAGTTTATCAGTGATCTGGATGAAGGGGTTAAGGGCTTCCTCAGTAAGTCTGCAGATAACACTAAGTTGGTGAGAATGTCGATCCACTCAAAGGCAAGGAGGTTCTGTGGAAGGATCTGAACAAGGTAGATCAATGCCCCCAGGCCACTGGTGTGAGATTGTACAAGGCCAAGTGCCAGGCCCTGAACTCTACATAGTTCTATACAGCACATAGAACTATACAGCACAGAGAAGGTCAGGGAAAAACAGGAGTGAATTTAGTTTTACAGACAAAACCTGTGTCAGCTGTCTGTGGTGCCAAAGGAACAGTCTGTTTTGTTTAAGAATACAGACCCAGCTGCAAGGACCCATTAATTAAATTCCTGTTCTTCATTATGTTCACATGCAAAGCACTCAGGATTTAATTCACACTTGTGAGTTCCTTCAGGACACGAAAGCCTCCCACTTGTGCTTCCTGATGTGGGAGCTTCAAAATGCAATAAAACATGTGCTCTCAGACTTTGTCAGGAGGAGCACTCAAGAGCTTTCCTCAGTGGAGAGAAAGGGAGGTAGCTCTGTTATACATCAAGTCACAGCTTGTTAACGCAGTGTATGTTTGAACCTGACAAGCTTTATAATTCCTTCCCATATATATGCATTTGGATAAATATGAATCTAGACAGGTTCATTGGTGGCTTGTGCTTTGGCAGGCTTATCTTGTCTGCTTCACTTTTTCCAGGAATCTCATCTTCAGCAACTCTCTGCCACCCACCCCTCTACACCAATTTACCTAGGTCGTGTTTTTCAGATTTCACAGCATTTCTCTTTCTCCACTCTTGAGTTGCAATCTTTGTTGTGTATTGCTCCCTCAGGGTCCTCAGCAATCACAAGTAGAAGGGAGCAATTTTTTTTACAGTGTTATCCTCCCAAATACTATTCCACGTTTTTTCCTTTGTTTTCACAAATTGTTATCTACTATTCATGCTTTTATCAGTCTAATTCCCCAATCCTGTTCCCAAGGCAGCTGCTCTGTATTTGGCATATCTGCATTTTTTGGCATATCTGCATTTAATGTCTTCAGTTTAAGCCTATCATTTGCCTTGATTTTATTTCATGATTTCCATTTTGGATAGTGCCTTAGGTTTGTGTGATGGGTTGAGAGTTACCTGCCTCCCCCCCACCAAGTGAATTCACCCAGACTAGACTCAGGCAGCTGAAAGTTAAGGAATGAAGCTTTATATTTGCAGCTTAGCACAATATAGAAGCAGAGATTTACAATATATTACAAATATTTACAGTTATATGCAAGTTGAAGGTAATACAGAAACACAATACACCTCCTAGAAATCAGAGTCCCCAGGAGGGCCTCCCAACCAACCTCCTACCTTCTTTCCACCCCTCCACCTTATCCCAGAGTCTGCCTTACACGCGAGATGAGTTGCGAGGCTTGGCAAGGGCGTTTGGGAGCAGAATGATTAGTTGGGTTACACAGATTCAATCAGAACAGAGAAGCCCAGGAAGAAAACACAAACACTGACTCCAACAGATAGACTCTTTTATCTGTGTTCATGTCCTCATTTTTATACATCTCAGCAAGCTTATGAGTGCACCAGACATCAGCACTGTTTCCTTTTCGCAGCCTCTCCAATATTTCTCATTAAAATATTCCAATTAGCCTGAAACCAGCACAGTTTGTCAATAACATTTTGGCTTTTGACAGCATGATTGAAAATGTTGGTACCTTTTCAGCTTGATAGCTTTGGGGGGAAAAAAATAAATAAGACTGGCATTATTCAGCTTGAAAAAATCAAAGAAATGTGATATAAGGAAGGTCCCACTAGAACTCCCCTTAGAATCTCTTCCAGTTACATAGGAAGCTTTGATGTTATCTCAAAGACTGTGCTGCCTTTGCAGTGCTGATCATATATCTTCCTTTTAAATTAAAAAATCTCTGTTTAGGAGACCTTCACTTAGAAAAGATCAAGAAATAGAAAAAAAAGTATCCACCAGGGATTATATACTTCTTATTGGTTCATTATGAACCAAAATCAGAGAGTGTCTCTGGTAAACTAAACTTTCTTGTCAGATAAGGGCAATTAAGAGAGCAAGCAGAAATAACAGGTAATTAATCCTTTCAAAAGTAGCCCCTATCTACAGAAATAGAATAAACCAGGAAAAAACATCATTATCTTCTCTTTGATTAGACAGAGTATTAATAATTTTATTAATATCTGTAAAGTAGCTTTAAATATAACTCTCATGTTTACTCTTTGCCACATAAAATAACACTAATGGATGCTTAATTCTGCAGCAAGCATTTAACACAATCTCTTTGTTATATTCACTTGTTCCAGATTGAGGTCCACCATAGGCTGTAGTGTGGATATCTGTTCCACCATGGACCTCCATGGGCTGCAGAGGGAAAATCTACTTCACCATAGTCTTTGCCACAATCTGCAGGGACATCTCTGTTTCAGAGCCTGGACCATCTGTTCTTTCTTCTTCTCCTTCTTCATTAACCTTGGTCTCTGCAGAATTGTTGCTTTCACATCTTCTCACTCTATCTCAGCTGCTACTGCTGCCCAGCAGTTTTTACCCTTCCTCAAATATGTTACCACAGAAGTCCCCCCAGCATTGCTGCTGGCCAGCAGGAGGTCCATCTTGGAGTTACTGGGATTATCTCTGTCTCAAATGGGAGCAGCTCCCAGTGTCCTGTTACAAAAATCTATTGCTGTAGCACACTTTGCTACCAAAACCTCATCATACAAACCAATTACAGAGGGTAAATTGAAGGTAAAGATTTAGTAACAGTAGGAATAGCATAAAGAATTATCACTATCATAATGAATTTTTAATCTGCAATTACTTCATTAAAGGAGGTCTTTTTTGGTGTTTTAGGTTTTAGTTTCTGGAGGGGGTTGGGCATTTTTGGTTTTGGGGTTGGGATTTCTTTTTGTGTGTTTTCTTTTTTTGGTTGGTTGGTTTGTTTTGGTGATAGTCTGAATTTGCTTTTCATAGCCCCAAATGAATATAGACCACTGAGAAATTTAACATGTTTCTTAACTGCTTGAAGAACTACATGACATGAAGATGTCTACCATGTGAAAATCCTGTAAGTCAACTTCTGATTGTACCAGGTATTGCCTTACACCAGATAAAACATGTCTTGACTGAGGTCACGCAATGCTGCTCACTTTTGAGACCTACAGGAACATTAAAATGCTCTGTTGAAAATCCCCATGGTAGAGAATACACTTTTCTATGTGCAGTAGTAAAATGTTCTATTGTGTTGCAGTTTAATTTTAGTGGAAGTAAAAGCTGATGGTATTTCAGTGTCTGCATTAATGAATTGCATTTTGTATTGAAGATGTATTTAAAATAGGGCATTTTGGTGTTAAATTACATTGATAGTTTTGAGAGAAACTGAAGAGCTGGTGAAAAGTTAAAAGCTGTTCTCATCAACTAAAGAATAGCTATTAGTTTTATAAACTACTGTTAGAACAGCTTTGTCGCAGTGATTCTTGATGCCAAGGGGATGCTTCAGCAACAATCTACAAAAATTAGCATATACTTGAGTTCTGTCAAGGTTCATCAGCTCAATTGCTTGAAAACGTGGTGCCTTCTCTAAATTATGCACTCCTTATGGACATGAAATACTTTATTGACCCAACAAATGCAGTTTGACATAATAGAGAAGCTTACAGTTACTTGATAAAGTTGCTGCATTTTTTAAGGTTGTCAGGCACAGGCAATTCAAGCCAGATATCTAAGGACAATTGAAATGTCCTGTAGGTATGTTCCAAAGATTAGTTTTGGAAAAATTGTTTTGACCATTCATGAACTCAGAGCTTCTGAGCACAAGCACAAATCCAGGCTGGGCAGGGACTGGCTGGAGAGCAGCCCTGAGGAGAGGGAATTGGGGGTGCTGGTGGACAAAAAGCTCAACATGAGCCAGCAGTGTGCACTTGCAGCCCAGAAAGCCAAGCAGAGCCTGGGCTGCAGCAGAAGCGTGACCAACAGGGTGAGGGAGGTGCTTCTCCCTCTCTACAGTGCTCTGGTGAGACCCCACCTGGAATACTGCATCCAGTTCTGGAGCCTCCATTACAAGAAGGATGTGGAGATGCTGGAGCATGTCCAGAGAAGGGCCACGAGGATACTCAGAGGGTTGGATCACCTCTGCTAAGAGGACAGACTGAAAGAGTTGGGGCTGTTCAGTCTGGAGCAGAGGAGGCTCCCAGGTGACCTTCTTGTGGCCTTTCAGTATCTGAAGTGGCCTACAAAATAGCTGAGAAGAGACTTTTAAGGCTCTCAGGGAGTGACAGGACTGGGGGGAATGGAGCAAAGCTGGAGGTGGGGAGATTGTGAGTGGACATGAGAAGAAAGTTGTTGAGCATGAGAGTGGTGAGAGGCTGGAATGGGTTGCTCAGGGAGGTGGTTGAGACCCCATCCCTGGAGGTGTTTAAGGCCAGGCTGGATGAGGCTGTGTGCAGCCTGCTCTAGGGTAGGGTGTCCCTGGGCATGGCAGGGGGGTTGGAACTGGCTGATCCTTGTGGTCCCTTCCAACCTTGACTGATTCTATGATTTTAAGTTCTCTGTGCTTATGGAGAGAGGGAAAGAAAAGAGGAAGCTTTTATATCTATATATATTAATAGCTATATCAGGAAGCTGAGTATCTTTTCCATCCTGAAATACCATCTAGGCTACCATCCTAAACTCTTAAGATCGTAACAATAGATGGGATTATAGCAAAAGGGAGGCAATTTAACAGACAGATTATTCTGTCCTTTTTTTATTCAGCCTCGATTTGTTCTGAATATAGAATTTGGATCTTTTTTACTGCTGTCCATCTTCTACAGCTCTCTCAAAGAAAAAGAAAACCCAAGCAACCCCACGCAACAATATTTTATCCAGAATAGAATGCAAAAATAACATGATGTGATGGTTTGGGTGTTACCTGCCTCTGCACTTAAGAAAATCACCCAGACTACACTCAGTGGTTGGAAATTAAGGAATGAAGCTTTATATTTACAGCTTAGCACAATATACAAGCAGGTATTTACAATAGATACAGCTATACTGTGATTTTGTTAGATCACATCTTGGCTTTCTGCATAGCAGCTTTCTCAATCTCTGTTTGCATTTATGGCATCTAGGCTCAAGATGACTTTGAAAGCCTTCTCCACATTCCTTTTGAGCAGAATGACCCAAAACTGGACATGTATTCCAGATGCAACTTCACCAAGGGTGACTGGAGAGGAATATCAGCTTTTTCATTTTGCCTATCATCCTTCCTCCAGTATGGCATAGGAGGGTAACATTTGCTTTATTTGAGGCAAGAGTACACTCTTAGCTCATATTCAGTGTCCACTATTTGGAGCTCCAAACTTGAGGTATTTTTCTACAATTCCTAATGTTAGGGTGGATTTACAGAATCACAGAGTGTGATTGGGAAGGGAATGTGGTTGGATGAGATCTTGAAAGATCATCTAGTCCAAACCCCTTGTCAGAGCAGGACAACCTAGAGTAGATCATGCGGGAACACATCCAGGTGTTTTGAGCAGAAGAAGGAGACACAGTCTCATGCTGTGCCAGGGGAGGCAAAGGCTGGATGTTAGGAGGAAGTTCATCCCAGAGAGAGTGATTTGCCACTGGAATGGGATGCCCAGGGAGGTGGTGGAGTCTCTGTCCCTGGCTGTGTTAAAGCCAAGCCTGGATGAGGCACTTACTGCCATGGTCTGGTTGATTGGCCAGGGCTGGGTGCTAGGTTGGACTGGACAATCTTGGAGGTCTCTTCCAACCTGGTTGATTCTATGGAGGTCTCCAGAGAAGTAAAACTCCACAATCTCTCTGGGCAGCCTGTTCCAGTGTTCTGTCACCCTTACAATGAAAATGTTTTTCCTATGTTCACATGGAGCTTCCTGTACTCCATCTTGCACACCATGTCCCCTGTCCCACCACTGGACATGACTGAGAAGAGTCTGGCTCCATCCTCCTAATGCTCATCCTTTCTGTATTTACAAATACCAATGAAGTCACCCCTGAGTCTTCTCTTAACCAATCTAGAGATCCGGGTCTTTCAGCCTTTCCTCATAAGGGAGGCATTCCATTCCCTTAACCATATTTTGGGGTCAGTATCATAAATTCCCCATCTGAAATAAATTTCTTTATATTTTGAATGCAACATGTAGTAAATGCTGGTGACCTACAGGCAATACCTGCTCTTTGTACAGTGGTGAGGAGGAGTATTTGTATAGACAAAGCATAATGAAGAGGAACTATCACAAGTCCTGTAGAAGATGTATAGAACTGAAAGGAGATATGACCTACAAGCTCCTGTTTACCAGAAGTCTGTGAGGTAATCAGACAATAAGGCTTTGGATCATGTGTGTCTGCAGACAAGGTCATTGATTTTAAGCTTCAGTCTGATCTTATGTTCCTTATTGTCATTATCTTTCATCTTTGCCACAATGTTTATGCTGTTTCATTGACCTTTCTGGTTTTTATTCAGCTGTAGGCTATGGAAAGAGTAGCTACTATTTTTTATCCTATGACAACCAAAACTAATGCAATGAATGCTGGTTTGTTGATTATTTTTTTTCTGACAGGACTTTAAAATGAGAATTCACCTCTTATATTTCCCTGATTATCTACTCATTGAAAGCCATGAAGCTACGTGAGATGAGAGTAGCTATAGGTTAAGTGTTAACATTTCTCATACATTCCACACAGTGATGTCTTCTTAGATTTTAAGATACATTTTCTTCCCAGCACATTGAAATCTAATTTTAGAAACTTCTGAAAAATTGGGCTGGAAGAAGGAAGAGAGGAGTAGATAGTTCCTTAGAAATTTGTACATCACTGCATGGTAAAAACTACAATAAGCTCTTTGGAGAAAATAAATTCATCTGTTCTTGATTTTTATTTGCTCAAACAATAGAAATAATGTCTAGTGTTAGACATGTGTTCCAGAAACTGATCAGAGAAATATTAATGAGAAAACATCACAGAATCAACCAGGTTGGAAGAGACCTCCAAGATCATGCAGTCCAATCTAGCACCCAGCCCTAGCCAGTCAACCAGACCATGGCACCAAGTGCCTCATCCAGACTTTTCTTGAACACCTCCAGGAACAGCAACTCCACCACCTCCCTGGTGTGATGGTTTGGGTGTTCCCCGCTCCCCCCTTCACACACACTTTGGAAATCACCCAGACTAGACTCAGCCAGCTCTGGAAATATGGATGAAGCTTATATTTAGAGCTGGCACAATATACAAGCAGATATTTACAGTCTATACAGTTATAGACAGAAATAGACAACGTAAAAGGTAATACAGAAACACAACAGCCCTCATAGAAACCTGAGTCCTCAGGAGGGGCTCTCAACTGCCCTTCCACCTTCTCCCATCCCTCTCAACCTTACCCCAGCCCCAAGGAAGAATGGAGGTTTGGACAGGGGTTTAGGAAGCAAAGTGGATTAGCCAGAGAGATGGCAGAGAGGCTAGAGAGAGAAAAATGCAGCCTAGGCAGAAGTGCAACTCCCTTATCTATGTTTGGATTCTTGTTTTTGCACATCTCAACAAGCCTATGAGTGAAGTAGACAACACCCTTGTTTTCTCTTTCACAGCCTGTAATCTAGTTCTTCTCACCAAAACATTCAAGCTTGCTTCAAACTAGCACATCTGGGCAGCCCATTCCAATGCCAACCACTCTTTCTGGCAAGAACTTCCTCCTAACATCCAGCCTAGACCTCCCCTGGCACAACTTGAGACTGTGTCCCCTTGTTCTGTTGCTGGTTGCCTGGCAGAAGAGTCCAACCCCCACCTGGCTACAACCTCCCTTCAGGTAGTTGCAGACAACAATGAGGTTACCCCTGAGCCTCCTCTTCTCCAGGCTAAACAACCCCAGCTCCCTCAAATCCAATCCATCAAATAAAAATATTCATTATTTCTTAAATGAATCTTTCCCCTTAAATTCACAGTAGGTGTACTGAGTTAGTTTTCTAAATAATGAATAGATTCAACTTTTTTTAAGTTTGAAACCACTTCATTTACCTCAAACCATGAGTTTTCAGCTCTTGCTCTTTCAATTCTCACTCACATTCCATTGCTGGGGGTAAGAGTGAATGACTAGTTAAGGATTTAGTCTCTGTGCAGGTTCAGTCCACCATAGGAAGATATTTTGCTTAAAATATGTGATATCTAAGAAAATGTAATTAAGTATGTTATAAAAAAAAAAAAAGAACTAAGAATACTACAGTGATTGGCATTGGAATGGGCTGCCCAGGGAGGTGGTGGAGTCACCGTTCCTGAAACTGTTCAAGAAAAGCCTGGCTGAGGCACTTAGTGCCATGGTCTGGTTGACTGGCTAGGACTGGGTGCTAGGTTGGCCTGGATGATCTTGGAGGTCTCTTCCAACCTGCTTGATTCTATGATTCTTCCCAAACTTTCCTGCTTCCTCTACTGTATGAAGCATGTTTGAATTTGGTATATGTATTTGCATTCTGTGAATAGAATCTGACCCTGGAACAGGAATTCTGTGTGCAGACTGGATGTGCCTATTTATTGGCTAGGTTTCCCTCTAACCCTGTACCCTCACTTGCAGAGTACGTACTTTGGACTCAGCCATCTGGAAAGGACAACAGAAGAATATATGTTGCAGCTTTAAAAATGTAAGTTACAGGTGCTCCACAAGATATATCCAGTTTTAAGTCATTTCTTATGATTAGACAAGACAGATCCACTAGATACTGTCTAAAATAATATTTTTTATTCCTCAGGAGTTTTACAGCATATTTTGATCTTCCTCCAAGATTCACCATTATGGCTAACAAGAGGACACTTAACGATCATTGCAGAAGAAGAGGTAACAGACAGTTCTGCCATGATAGAGCTGAGGAGTTAAACAGTACTATGAAAATGAGCTTTAGGAGGGATTCACTTCAAGATTAAAATAGCTTGAATTAGGTTTCTAATGTGGGAGTATATGAATGAGTAAGACATCTAAGCTCCTATTGTAGACAATAAGGGACACGTTGCCTACAACTAACTGAAGGGAGTCTGTAGCCAGGTGGGGTTGGTCTCTTCTGCCAGGCAACCAGCAACAGAACAAGGGGACACAGTCTCAAGTTGTGCCAGGGTAGGTATAGGCTGGATGTTAGGAGGAAATTCTTGACAGAGAGAGTGATTGGCATTGGAATGGGCTGCCCAGGGAGGTGGTGGAGTCGCCATCCTTGGAGGTGTTCAAGCAAAGCCTGGCTGAGGCACTTAGTGCCATGGTCTGGTTGACTGGCTAGGGCTGAGTGCTAGGTTGGACTGGATGATCTCGGTGGTCTCTTCCAACCTGGTTGATTCTATATTTGTAGGCAATTTTTAATATCAATTGGTACTCCTTAGGTAACCTTGCCTGGCCTCTAGCTGCCTTTCCCAAAGGGTAGGATTCTCAAACACTATCTTTCTTATTTGCCTGTGCATAACTGCACTAATTATAATGAAGCAGTAGGGCATCAGCTTGGCATTGCTTCAAAAGCACAAGGATATTATGTCTTTGGAAAAAAAAAATGCAAGGAGGAAAATTTCTTTTTTAATTCAGGAATTACTAACCTAGTTTGTGTTTTGTTTCATGACATGGCTCAGAAATTGTCGAGTAGAATATAGGATTATCTAACATAAGGTGTAAATTTCACTAAAGCAGTTATAAATATTTCACAAGAAAAATCAAACAGATAGACCAAAAAAAAACAATTAAGGCAAGAATAGAAAATAAATGCAGATGAAGTAGTTGATGTCATAGCATTAATATATTATTTCAAAACACTTTGTACAAAACAAGTAACAAGACCATAGTTTATGAATATTCTAGCACTGAGAAAAATATATTATCTTATAATCAGTATTACTCCTACATGTAGATTGTAAAAGGTAGTCTGTGTTTTTGATGATTGCAGACTCAATAACTCCCTGCTCTTCCTCCCTGCTGGCAAACCAACAGGCTGCTTCTGTTATAAATCACTCTAAACAAATTTACTATTGGTGCAGATATGATATGAGAGACTATGATAAACACTTTTAATGTCATCAGATACCTTTGCCACCAGCAGGCTTACATGGCTCGTTTACCAATATGAGCATGGAGACTGTCAGGGTACTATTAAATGATTAATGTGTTACAGTGAAGATCATTATTAAACCAACTAAATGTATAGCTGTAAAAGTTAGTGGAAATCTTTCCAATATACTCATGAACATGCATAAGTAAAAACCAACTGAAAATAGATTCTGAATGCATGTTTGTGATGAGCTGAAGTAGGGTTCTATGAAATAGTGTCTGAGAAGTGAATATTAAACAACAAGACTAACAGTTGGTTATTTTTCAAATATTCCTGAGAGATACTTTAACAGCAAATTATCTTCTATGTATAGAATCATAGAATCAACCAGGTTGGAAGAGACCTCCAAGATCATCCAGTCTAACCCATCCCCCAGCCCTAGCCAGTCAACTAAACCACGGCACTTTTGTCTTCATGTATAAAATTAAGTTTTATAATCATGTGGGTTATCTTATTTTGTTCAATTTTGGTTGTTTTGTTTGTTTGTTTTAAAATTATCCACACACTTGTTGTAGATGGATTAATAGAAACACCCTTTGGAAACTCTATGCCCTTAAGCAGATTATTTGTTCCTTTTATCTCTCAATAAAAGCATAGGCACTCAAATATTACACAAAGTGAACACTATTATTAAAGATATGAGCTTAAGTGTCAGAGAACCATTTTCAAAGGTACCTAACTGAAGGGAGGCTGTAGCCAGCTGGGGGTTGGTCTCTTCTCCTAGGAAACCAGCAACAGAATAAGGGGACACAGTCTCAAGTTGTGCTGAGGGAGGTCTAGGCTGGATGTTAGGAGGAAGTTGTTGTCACAGAGAGTGATTTGCCATTGGAATGGGCTGCCCAGGGAGGTGGTGGAGTCGCCATCCCTGGAGGTGTTGAAGAAAAGCCTGGATGAGGCACTTGGTGCCATGGCTGCCCAGGGAGGTGGTGGACAGGTGTTCAAGCAAAGACTGCATGAGTCAGTGCCATGGTCTAATTGACTGGACAGGGCTGGGTGCTAGGTTGGACTGGGTTATCTTGGAGGTCTCTTCCAGTCTTGTTGATTCTATGATTCTACAATCCTATTTTTGCAGCTTTCCAATGTCAGCACTGAATAGCATCAAAGATACACATCAATGCTTTTCTTCTTTTATTATGCTTGTAAAGGACAATCAAGGCTCATAAAAACTGGAGCTGGCAGCTACGTAAAAATATAACAGCTTGTTTGTAGTGCTTCCTTCATAGCTATCTAACAACACAGTTCTTTAAAAAAATAGCTGCCAGCTATTTATGTTCCAGCTGCCTTGCTTGTCACTGTAAAATGAGTATTCTCACTGTACTAGTTCATAGAGTAATTGTCCTCTCCTACCTGATGTTCGAAATCAAATGCAAAAGTGCATCTGAAGTAGTCTGAGCATTAAGGATTAAAACTGCCTGAATACAGAAGTCATCTTTGGAGAGATGCACTCAAATTTCACATAGGCAGTTCTGTGTATTTTACAAATAATGCTATATAAACACTGCTCTGCCAAGTGTTTGAAGGATTAATATTATAGTTTAAAGTATCCATTGTTCATATGGGCAGTTACATTCTTTCTTTCATTTGTTGCCCATCATTAATTTGCTTATTTTGCTATTTGAAGTTATGCAATCATAAAAAGGAATGTGTCACCTAGGTGAACTATCCTGTGCTGAAATGAAAAATGGCACTACAGCAGCTCTGTTATCTATGTTTGTGTTCTTGTTTTTATCCATCTCAGCAAGCCTATGAGTGCAGCAGACATCACCATTGTTTCCTTTTCACAGCCTAGCATCTCATTCTTCTCACTAAAATATCCCAGCTAGCTTCAAACTAGCACAGCATTGTATAATTTAATGGTTTCCATGTTCTTTCTCACTAGATCTCCTGCTCCATTCAGCCCATATTTTGGGCTGCATTTTGCTTGATTTACACTACAACTTAATATTATGTTGACTTTTTCAGCACAACTGATGAAAACCATTCCCTGTTAAAGTACCAGGAAATGTTTTCAGACCTGGTAGGCAGATGAAATAATATAGACAGATGAAACAATATTGTTTGAGGTTTTTTTTCTGCTTCATTAGAATCATAGAATCAACCAGGTTGGAAGAGACCTCCAAGATCATCTAATCCAACCTAGCACCCCAGATATGTTGTTCTTAATTACATATAAGCTATAAAGACTGGTTAGCCACATATTCAACTATCTCATTAATATCTCTATCACAATTGTATGAAAAGTACTTTAGACATTTGATAATCATAAGGTGATAAAACCCAGCACAAGCAATAGGCCCCTAAAATACCAGAAATTTCAACATCCTTAAATAAAAAATAAACTAGAGTAACTGATATGAGTAAACCAATAATTGCCTAAGTCATGATCAGTGTGATGTATTAACTATTCCAATCATAGAATCAATCATAGAATCAGACCTCCAAGGTCATCCAGTCCAACCTAGCACCCAGCACTCTACAATCAATTAGACCATGGCACTGAGTGCCTCAGCCAGGCTTTGCTTCAACACCTCCAGGGATGGTGCCTCCACCACCTCCCTGGGCAGCCCATTCTAATGCCAATCACTCTCTCTTTGTCAAGAATTTCCTCCTGACATCCAGTCTAGAGCTCTCTTAGCACAACTTGAGACTGTGTCCCCTTCTTCTGTTGCTGGTTGCTGGCAGAAGAGACAACCCCCACCTGGCTGCAACCTCCCTTCAGGTAGTTGTAGACAGCAATGAGGTCAGCCCTGAGTCTCCTCTTCTGCAGGATAAACACCCCCAGCTCCCTCAGCTTCTTCTCACAGGGCTGTGCTCCAGGCCCCTCACCAGCTTCATCACCCTTCTCTGGACATGTTCCAGTATCTCAACATCTGTCTTGAATGGAGGAGCCCAGAACTGGACACAGCACTCAAGGTGTGGCCTGAGCAGTGTTGAGCACAGGAGAATCAGAGTTTTGAGACCATATTAAATCTGCTTGCTTTTATAAGACATGGTTTTGCTAATGAAGATCTGATGTACATTTAAAATAATAGAAGCATACATAAAGGTGATTAAGGGGATTTCTTTAACTAAGGAAAAGATACCATCAGGATATGCTCAGTGCATTTGCGTCTATGTATTTACATTCAGATCATCAAGAGACATTTTAAAATCATGTAGGCAGCTGCAGAACATCTCAATGTGATGCACTTCATATTAGGAAATAAAATAAATGGAATAGAAGGAAAATAAAGAGAGATGAACAGGGGGATTTATTTATTTATTTAGCCTATTTCTAGCCTATTCTGTTCTTAGATAATTTCCTGAAAGCCTTTTTGAGATTCATTGTACCTCTTACAGTCTAAATTTAGAACATTACCTTTGTCTCAGTTATTGTGAGCTGTAAAGAAAATTGGCTGGTTGCTTTTCTCATGTAAAGAATTTTATACTTTATGAAGGAACATTCCAAGTGCAAGGAAGGGATGATTAAATTTCCTCTTTAGAATTAAGAAAAAATAAATGTGGCAGCATAGATTAATTCAGATCTTGTTCCCAAAAGAAAATGACACAGTCCTTCACTTCAATAAAAGAGCTCAAGACTTCAGATGTGCTGCATTTCTTTATTTTGTTTTCCTTTTCCAAGCATTTTCTGACAATGCTGGAGGAATAAGTATCATAGAATCAAACAGGCTGGAAGAGACCTCCAAGATCATCCACTCCAACCTAGCACCCAGCCCTAGCCAGTCAACTAGACCATGGCACTAACTGCTTCAGCCAGGCTTTGCTTGAACACCTCCAGGGACGGTGCCTCCACCACCTCCCTGGGCAGCCCATTCCAATGCCAATCACTCTCTCTGACAACAACTTCCTCCTAACATCCAGCCTAGACCTCTCCAGGCACAACTTGAGACTCTGTCCCCTTGTTCTGTTTCTGGGTGCCTGGGAGAAGAGACCAACTCCCACCTGGCTACAACCTTCCTTCAATTAGTTGTTGACAGCAATGAATGCACCCCCTGAGCCTCCTCTTCTGCAGGCTGCACACCCCCAGCTCCCTCAGCCTCTCCTCATAGGGTTTGTGTTCCAGGTCTTTCACCACATTTATCACCCTTCTCTGGATAAGTTCCAGCACCTAAAAATCTCTCTTGAATTGAGGGGCCCAGAACTGGACACAGCACTCAAGATGTGGCCTGAGCAGTGCTGAGTACAGGGGCAGAACAACCTCCCTTGCCTTACTGACCACACTTCCTCCTAACATCCAGCCTATGGTGACTAAGGATACAGCTCAACCAACATAACTTCAGATATCTCTAATGAAGCTGTCTGGAATTCTAAAGTACTATCTTAGTAAATGGGATGATAGAGGCCACCTTACAGAATGGTTTGAATGACCATATGTACAAATCTAATTTAGAATGAGATGAATCATGCCCTAGAATTGCTCATCTCCTTTTATTCATTCTAAAAGTATTTTGAGCTACTTTATTTAGAAGCAGGTAATCATAGAATATCCTTTGTCAGAAGGCACCCACAAGGATCAGTGAGTCAAACTCCTGACTCCACACAGGATAAACTAAAAGTTAAATCTTGTAGCTAAGAATGTTGCCCAAACACTTCAGGAACAGTAACAGACTTGGAGCCATGAGCAGTTTCCTTGGAGATTGTTTCAGTGCTTGAAGAAACTCTCAATGAAGAACTTTTCCCTTGTATCTATATGAGCTTCCAGTGATGCAGCTGTAAGCCATTCCCATGTGCCCCATCAGACACCAGAGACAAGATCAGCACCTCCTTCTCTGCTGCCCCTCGGGAGGAAGTTGAAGATACCAATGAGGACTCCTCAAAGCTGCACAAAACTAGTGTCCTCAGCCACTCTGCATATGTCATAGCCTCTCATTCCTTCACTATCCTTTTTTACCTTCTCTAGGTATTTTCTAATATTTTTATATCATTCTTGCATTCAGGAGTCTAAAACTGCACACAATATGAGGCTGCATCAGTGTTGAGTACATTTAGACAACCTTTTTGACCAGTTAGCTGTAGCATGCCTAATACTCTCCAAGATACAGTTGGCACTCTTGGCCTCCAGGACATATTGTTCAACTCCTAGTGAGTTTACCATGAGCCAAACTCCCTTACATCCCTTTCTCTGGGTCTACATTTCAGCCTCCTACTCTAAATCTATACATTCATCCAGGACTACACAGGTGCAGATTTCAGCGTTTGTTCTTGGCATATTTCATATGGTTGGTGATTACCCAGAAATCTATTCAAGATCTCTCTATAAGTCTTTTCTAACATCAAGGGAATCAACTACCTGAAGGGAGGTTGTAGCCAGGTGGGGGTTGGTCTCTTCTGCCAGGCAATCAGCAACAGAACAAGGGGACACAGTCTCAAGTTGTGCCAGGGGATGTCTAGGCTGGATGTTAGGAGGAAGTTGTTGGCAGAGAGAGTGAATGGCATTGGAGGGGGCTGCCCAGGGAGGTGGTGGAGTCACCATCCCTGGAAGTGTTCAAGAAAAGCCTGGCTGAGGCACTTGGTGCCATGGTCTAGTTGACTGGCCAGGGCTGGGTGCTAAGTTGGACTGGATGATCTTGGAGGTCTCTTCCAACCTGGTTGCTTCTATGATTCTATGATTATTGTGGCTGTTTGAGCTTGATTTCTAGCTTAGACATAGGGGAGAAGTGAGCATTCTAGGGATAGACCATATAATAGCAACAATGGATAAGTTAATATCATTTCATTGGAGCATCAAGAGCTTTATGTCTGGTAGCAAATCTTGTACCTTCCCCTTGCTGCTTCTGCCACTTCCCTGCTGCTCTCTTTCCTTGCTGCTGTTTTGGCTGCTGCTGCCTTTGCTGCTTCGCTGCCACTTGACCCCTTCCCCATCCTCATTAAGGTTATTATATTTCTCAAGTAGTCTATTTTCTCCTTATACTGTTACATTTAAACTATAAGAAATACAATTTCATCCCCCCCCTGACTTTCCAAAAGAAGTCTGTGTTGTAGTGAGTTTATTCTACCGGGGGAGGGATCCATCCTAACCCAGGACAATCCTAATCCACAGATATGGACCTTGAAGGAAAAAATCCATTCTATTGTTTGTCGAGGAGGATAACTATATTTAGCTTTTGGTTTATTTACTCCACTCATTAAAATCTCCGGGCATGGAGAGCTCAAAAGTTTACAGCACTTCACAAACCTTATATTTGGGAAATACTTTGCTTTGTTTCCCCCTCTCCCCATAATGTCTTTAAAATCCAAATTGATTTAAAGAAAAGAATCCTGTCACCAGTCTCCCTGTAACATTTTGCAATTAAATCTTTCTAGACTTTCCCTTAATCTTATAGTTTTGTTTGTTTTCTTCAGCCTCGATTTAGTTAATTTCATTGCTTTCCTCCAGACTTCCAATGTTTTTCTTACAAGCTGATGGCTGAAAAACAACATAATAAGGTATTTTCCTTCCTGAATATCTCCATAATTAGGGAAACTGGAGTAAAAAGAGAGGAAAGAACTGCTTTACTGACTCAAGAATCTATTTTACATGTTACAGCTGCAGTCTCATCATCATCAGAGAGCAGAAAAGCATTTTTCTTTTACTATTTACTATTACTATTTTTGATTGACAACCAAAAATTGTATTAGCCTACTTTACACTGAGATTTACCTTTTCTACTCAAAATTACTTTTTATTCCTGTGTAACTCTTCAACACTGACAATTAGCCATTTCTTTTCTCAATTTGTAGCTATGGATTGGATTTATCCTCTCAAGTACTTTATTGAATGCAATCCTATTGCTTTGCTGGTAGTTGTCCAAAACTTTCATAACATTCTGAGGTCACCTTTAAGTTCTACACTTTGGCCATGACTATCTCTAGCAATGCTACAGTCTGGGGACAGAATGGCTGGAGAGCAGCAAGGCAGAAAGGGACCTAGGGAGACTGGTAGATAATAGGCTGAATATGAGCCAGCAGTGTGCCCAGGTGGCCAAGAGAGCCAATGGCATCCTGGCCTAGATCAGGAACAGTGTGGCCAGTAGGACAAAGGAGGTTATTCTTCCCCTGTACTCAATGCTGGTCAGGCCACACCTTGGGCATTGTGTCCAGTTCTGGGCCCCTCAATTCAAGAGAGATGTTGAGGAATGTGTCCAGAGAAGGGCAACAAAACTGGTGAGGGGCCTGGAGCACAAACCCTATGAGGAGAGGCTGAGGGAGCTGGGGGTGTTTAGCTTGGAGAAGAGGAGGCTCAGGGGGGCATTCATTGCTGCCTACAACTACTTGAAGGGAGCTTGTAGCCAGGTGGGGTTGGTCTCTTCTCCCAGACACCCAGCAACAGAACAAGGGGACACAGTATCAAGTTGTGCTGGGGGAAGTCTAGGCTGGATGTTAGGAGGAAGTTGTTGGCAGAGAGAGTGATTGGCATTGGAATGGGCTGCCCAGGGAGGTGGTGGAGTCGCTGTCCCTGGAGGTGTTCAAGCAAAGCCTGGCTGAGGCACTTAGTGCCATGGTCTAGTTGGTTGAAGGAGGATGGGTGCTGGGTTGGACTGGATGATCTTGGAGGTCTCTTTCAACATGGTTGATCCTATGAAAATAGATCATATAGCTCCATAAATTGGTAAAAAATAATTTACTTGAAATAAACAATTATAGAAATAAAAAAGGGGGAAAAAGAAATAAAAGTAAAAAGAAAAATCAAGAAGGAAAAAATAGAAAGTAAAAAAAAGATATAAAAATGTCAGAGAAAGTAGGAGCAGCAGGTGTGGACCTAAAAGTGAGGAAGAGATTTATTCTTACTTTATATATTATTTTTCATTATAAGGAGATCTTTATAATTTCACCCTAATGTAAAATTCCTGTGACTTCAGTCAATCTCACTGAACAAAAATAAACTCAGTGAGGTAACAGAAAATCATTTCAATGCTTTTACAGAGCAGACAATTTAACATATCAAGGGCGAAACCAATTTTATTGTATCTGTATTATAGTAGATATGTACTCTATGTGCCATACATGTAATACACAATGCATGTGTACGTTATGTAGTAGATATACTCTATGCATGTCATATATATATATGTTACATGTATATATGGATACAGACATTATACATGTAGGTATATAGGGTTTATATATATAGGTATATAAATGCAATCAATATATCAGATTATGTAAATAATGTACATAGTTGTGCTAGCTTGGGCCTAGCTGGGATATTTTAGTGAGAAGAATTAGATTATAGGCTGTGAGAAGGAAACAGTGGTGATGTCTGCTGCACTCATAGGCTTGCTGAGATGGATAAAAACAAGAACATAAACATAGATAACACAGAGTTTGCTCTGTGGCTCTGGCTGCATGCACTTCTCTCCCTAACCTGCTCTTTGTGTGACCAATCTTTCTGCTTCCTAACTCCCCTGGCTGATTCTCCAAACTCACCATGAACTTAAGGCAAAGTCTGGGATAAGTTAGAGGAGTGGAAAGGAGGTGGAAGGGTGGTTGGGAGCCCCTCCTGGGGACTGTTTTCTGAGGGCTGTTGTGTTTCTATATTACTTTTTAACATGTACATTTCTGTCTCTAGCTGTAGATATTGTCAATATCTGCTTGTATATTGTGCTGAGCTGTAAATATAAAGCTTCATTCTTAATTTTCAGCTCAGATGAGTCTAGTCTGGGTGTTCTTCACAAGCGTGGGGGACGAGTAACACCCAAACCATCACAATAGTATGAAAGCATATGCAAACCATAGCCAACTCTATCTTTGTGGGGTTTTGAGGATTTCTTTTTTGTTCTAAGACTATTGATTTTGAGCAAATACATGGCAAAAATTGGTCATCCACAGATTATGTAGTCATGAAGAGAGTACATCTGCCTAGAGAATAATAATAAGCTCTCATGAAGACAAGGGAAAGGAGAAGAGAAATGGAAAGGGGAAGGAGGAAGGGAAAAGGGAAGGGGAAGAAGAGGACAGGAAATAATTTTGGTAATTATTTATTCACATATAGAGAAGATTCTTTCTTAACAAATAACCTGTATATATTCCACTTTAAAAGAAGATGCTATTTTCACTGTTGCTTGCAGTGACAGATACTTCATTCAACTAAATTACATTACTCTTCCCATGAAAGTTGATAATGGTTCCAGTAATGCTCATCAGTGTCACATAGTGTATTAGCAATAGAAATAAAATAACAACAAAACAGGTAATTGCAGAGAAGTAAACTAGAACATATACAAAGCATTTATACTGAGTTTTAAATGTTTCCACATTTGCTTAGGGATTCTACCTTCTGTATATCACTATTACTCATAAATGTATCTACACAGAATGTACTAGATTGAAGAGTCACCTCCAGACTAAAAACATTGGCTGCAGTTAGCTGTTGTTGAAATGCTAGCCCTAGGGAGTACTTTTCACTGAGCTCTGGTGTACTTGCTATACCAGATCTTTCATAACATATCAAGTACAGATAGTCAAAGTAATTCTCTGAGGCAGCTTTCAGTGATCTGTGCAAAGGCACTTAGGAGCACCTGATTCCTCATCTTTGGAGATCCTTACAACCAGGAACACGTAAGCAGTATTAGTGTCACCAATCTTTCTAAGAGAAAGAAATTCTGCCCTAGAAATTTCTCCAGCTAATCACTGTAGCTATTTTTGAGAGGGCATCTTTTCTGCTGTGGAGAATTGTAGGATTACAGGTAACTTTGTGAACGTGATATTTACATTAAGAACACGAGAAGCATCTCAACAAAGCTAAGATCACCATGAATGACCCTCCTGGTGTGTTAGCTCTGCCCACTGAGATAGCACACCTGGCAGCCACATATGCATTGTATTGTGACCATTGTGTGGACAAGGTGGAACTGCAATGAATGAACCAGAAACAGTATAAAAATCCTGAACTTAGAGGAACACTACCTGGGACATCTCAGGTTGGAGACAGCAGCCCCAAAACCCCTCCCCCAGAAGGACCATGGGGTGGTAATTATCTCTCCTGCTCTTTCTTTTTTTCATTCTCCTTCTCTTTCTCCCTTCCTTTTTTTCTTCTTTCTCTCTCTTTCTCTGGTGTCTCTCTCTCCTTCTCCCTCCTTTTTTTCTTTCCTTCCCTGATTTGTAATAAATACTCTTGCTTTGATATAGATCTTGTTTGTGTCTTAATTTCACTCACGAGAATGTTCAAAGGAACCACATCTCCTTCTCACCTTCCAGATCAAGATGAGAATACAGTAGAGAAGTGAAGAACACCATTTTGTCAGTTTGGTGCTGGTTTTTTTGCTTTAAATATTTTCCAAATAGACAACATTTCTCTCCTCCCATTTCTCCATTGCAACATGAAAGCAAATTCCATAAATCTGGTATCAAAGAATGTGAATACTTGTCTACATTTTTCAACAGTGTTCATCATATCTGTTTTTTGATTCATGTTTGGCAGATGTAGCCCAGGGAGACTGTAGTTGAGCTTGAAGAATGTATTTCAAGACTAACATGAACCACTTTGGAAACATCTTAGCTTCAGTACTTATGCTCTTGTGCTAGTTTGAGCCTAGCTGGGATATTTTGGTGAGAAGAGTTAGATGATAGGCTGTGAGAAGAAAACAATGGTGATGTCTGCTGCACTCATAGGCTTGCTGAGATGTATAAAAACAAGAACACAAACATAGATTATGGAGTTGCTCTCTGGCTCTGGCCTCATGCAGTTCTCTCTCTAACCTGCTGTTTGTGTGACCAATCCTTCTGCTTCCTAACTCCCCCTTGCTGATCCTCCAAACTCACCTTGAATGTCAGGCAAAGTCTGGGATAAGGTAGAGATTTGGAAAGGAGGTGGAAGGGTGGTTGGGAGCTCCTCCTGGGGACTCTGGTTTCTGGGAGGGCTGTTGTGTTTCTGTACTACTTTTAACTTGTTTATTTCTGTCTCTAGCTGTATATATTGTCAATACCTGCTCGTATATTGTGCTAAGCTGTAAATATAAAGCTTCATTCTTTAATTTGCAGCTCAGCTGAGTCTAGTCTGGGTGATTTTTGAAGTGCTGAGGGAGAGGGTAACACCCAAACCATCACAGCTTTTGAGCTAAAGAAGATAATTTATAGAATCATAGAATTGTTTGCATTGGAAGATCATCTAATTCCAACCTCCCTGCCATGGACAGGGACACCTTCCACTAGACTAGGCTGTTCACAGTTCCAGCCAGCATGACTCTGAACACTTCCAGGCAAGGGACATCCACAACTCCTCTGGGCAATCTTTTCTAGTGTCTCACCACCCTCGTTGTAAAAGATTTATTCCACATAACTAATCTAAATGTGACTTATTTCAGTTTAAATCCACTGTCTGATTTAGTTTCTTTAGATGGGATTTTTTGTTGTTGTAGACCAGTTTTGAAATGTCTTCTTTTTCTGGCCTTAACTATCAATCTGACCAACCACACACACACACACAAAAAAAAGTCTCTCATCATATCTCACTCCTTCAAATCTAGGAACTTTGCCAAAAATATGTGCAGTCTATTTTAAGGATTATAAGGATCAATGGGATTTTGCCACTTTGAGAACTGGAGAGATATAACATCTCCTGCATCAAAGCAGCTGCTGGCATTTTCAAAGTGTATGTGGTTCTTCAGTTAAAAAAACTCAGTTTGCTTTGCATTTGCTTTCTTTCCACCCTTGTTTCCACTTCAGCATCCTTCTTTTTGCAAAACAGTAATGATCTGTTCTTCAGGAGAAATTCACATAAGTTTTAATTTGTTTTATTTGTTTGTATTCAATGGGAATTTTAGTAGTTGGTTCATCAACACAGTTTTGGAAAGTTTTAGTTCAAAGCATTTCAAAGACTTTCTTTTCTACCTACTTTTGGTGCTTTATTATAATTTATTCACACTTACTATTCCCACATATATAGGAATGGAGAACTCTGCTGTCAAACACAAAGACTAAGACTTCTTGCATTACGCAACTGAATTCTGCCTTAAATCACAGAATCACTCAGGTTGGAAAAGACTCCCAGAATGGTTGGTGAATAATCTCAGCTCTAACACTTCTTCATTCTGAATTCTTGCATCCTTTATTTCTTCTCCTTCCCTTTATAGAATCATAGAGTCAATCAGGTTGGAAGAGACCACCGAGATCATCCAGTCCAACCTAGCACCCAGCCCTAGCCAATCAACCAGACCATGGCACTAAGTGCCTCAGCCAGGCTTTGCTTAAACACCTCCAAGGATGGCAACTCCACCACCTCCCTGGGCAGCCCATTCCAATGCCAATCACTCTCTCTGCCAACAACTTCCTCCTAACATCCAGCCTAGACCTCCCCCAGCACAACTTGAGACTGTGTCCTCTTGTTCTGTTGCTGGGTTGCCTGGGAGAAGAGATCAACCCCACCTGGCTACATCCTCCCTTCAGGTACTTGTAGGCAGCAATGAGGTCACCCCTGAGCCTCCTCTTCTCCAGGCTACGCAATCCCAGCTCCCTCAGCTGGTTGGCCAGCTCACAGTGTTCCCTGAAATTACATTGTATTTTAATTTGCATGTCAGATATGGTTAATGCTTGCTGATGTTTTCCAGAATTCCTTTTTTGTCATTTTAATCAGAAACAGTGTGGAAAATATGTTTCATGGTAATTGGGGCAATGGAAACGTCTTTCAGGTAGCACTTTACTGACAACAGAACATGCAAGGAGTGCTCCAAGATGGGGTGGAGGGTTTCTTTTGGTAGTTTTGCTGAAAAGAAACACATATCACATTTTTACCATCTTCATTAGTGCTTGTCCCATTTTAGATACTAGCTTAGTAAGAGAGAGATACTGAAGAGCAAGCAAAATGATCTATTCTAGAAACAAACAGATTCAAAGACTATAGATTTATTAATTTATATTATTCCCTCAGTGTCATTTTGCAATGGCAGAATGAATCTGGCTGTGATTTTTCCCTCCTTGGAGGCATTCAAGGCCAGGTTAGATGAGGCCTTGAGCAACCTCTTCTTGTGGAAGATGTCCCTGTCTATAGCAGGGGGTTGGAACTAGATGATAGTGCCATGGTCTGGTTGATTGGCCAGGGCTGGGTGCTAGGTTGGACTGGATGATCTTGGAGATCTCTTCCAACCTGGTTGATTCTATGATTCTATCTTTGAGGTCCCTTTCTAATCTGAACCATTCTATGATTCTGTTCTACAATTCTATGACTTCTTTTTCTTTCTCGTATGGACAATTCATGACATTGCAGTAGTGCCCTGCCAAATTGCCAGTGTTTATGTAAATTTCCAGGGCTTTCACAGTCCAGAAGGCAAAATGAGATTGTACATTTTAACTGACTAGGTTGTACTCTATTCCAACATGTGAATATAGCAGAATTTGTATTTCTATTACTCTGCCTGCTGAGTCAGTCCTACCAAAGTTATCAATTACTAGCAGCTGAATCAGACTATATGATCCTGAGAAATAGGAATTCATATTTCCTGGGTTCTTGGGAACATCCTTAATCTTTTATATGGATTTCCTTTGCAGGAAACAACTGACTGGCTGTTGAAAACAGTTACTTTTTGTAAACTTACAAATAGTACAGATCAAGGAGAGGTATAGCATTATTAGTAACTACTGAAAATCTCACTCAATATGTTTAAGAAAAAAAATAAAGCCTATTCATACACATATTCCAGGGAGGTGGTGGAGTTGCCATCTCTGGAGGTGTTCAAGAAAAGCCTGGATGAGGCACTTAGTGCCATGGTCTGGTTGATTGGATAGGGCTGGGTGCTAAGTCGGCCTGGATGATCTCAGAGGTCACTTCCAACCTGCTTGATTCTATGATTCTATGATATTCACTGATTGAAATAGTGCTTAATAGATAAAAATGGAAATCATTAATAGATTAACAAGGGCAATCACTACTGAGTGCTCAGTTCTCCACTAAAAAAACCTGAGCCTTCAAATCATGTAAATTCAGTTATATTATTTTCTTTTTTCTTCTTGATGCATGAAAACTACTTAAGGCAGAGACTGTGGGTTCTTGGTTGGATATCCTAATAAAGGCACTGCTAGAATAAGAGAATCTTCTGGAAGTAGCTTTTAAAATTAGCAGTTAAGATTGATTTGAAAAGAAGGAACAGTTACATGCTCAGCAAACTACACAAACAGGTTTTCTGTGTAATTTAGAGAAATGTTTTCCTGGCAATGAAGATGAATATAAACATATTAATTAGTCACAGGATAATCATTAAGAAATTCAGGATTTGTAATCACATTGAAAAGCTGAATTAAATTAACAGATGACACCAAGAGGAATGGGTTAATAATAATATATTATTTAATACAAGAGATAAAAAAAAATTAGGAAAAGCTAAGCATAAAGATCTAGGAACACCATTCTTTTTAAGACTAGTGCTATATTAAGGAGGGAATAGAAGAATTCTATGTGCATGTCCATGTACTTACAGTAAAGTTTCTAAAAATGAAGTAAAAGTCATTCTAAAAATATATCTGATTTCTATATCAGAGGAGGATGTATGTGAATAAATTTATCTGAGTAATTAGACTTCATAAAAGAGGTTTATCATCAAGCATTTTAAGAATTCTTTGGAAAACAATATTGCATCTACAAACAAGGCTTTCTGACATGGAATTTGAAAGATATCTGGACTTACAGTTGTTTCCCCTGAGCTGGGGCAAGACTCAGAGCAAAAGCATAGAATCGTATAGAATCATAGAATCAACCAGGTTGGAAGAGACCTCCAAGCTCATCCAGTCCAACCTAGCACCCAGCCCTAGCCAATCAACTACACCATGGCACTAAGTGCCTCAGCCAGGCTTTGCTTGAACACCTCCAAGGATGGTGAGTCCACCACCTCCCTGGGCAGCCCATTCCAGAGCCAATCACTCTCTCTGGCAACAACTTCCTCCTAACATCCAGCCTAGACCTCCCCCAGCACAGCTTGAGATTGCCACGAGGATGCTCAGAGGGCTGCAGCAGCTCTGTTGTGAGCACAGACTGAAAGAGTTGGGGCTGTGAAGTCTGCAGAAGAGGAGGTTCCAAAGTGACCTTCTTGTGGCCTTCCAGTATCTGAAGAGGGCCTACAAAAAAGCTGGGGAGAGACTTTTAAGACTGCCAGGGAGTGACAGGACTGGGGGGAATGGAGCAAAGCTGAAGGTGGGGAGATTCAGAGTGGAGGTGAGGAGGAAGTTGTTGAGCATGAGAGTGGTGAGAGGCTGGAATGGGTTGCTCAGGGAGGTGATTGAGACCCCATCCCTGGAGGTGTTTAAGGCCAGGCTGGATGAGACTGTGGGCAGCCTGCTCTAGGGTAGAGTGTCCCTGCCCATGGTACTGGGGTTGGAACTGGCTGATCCTTGTGGTCCCTTCCAACTCTGACTGATTCTATGATGCTATGATTCTGTGATTCTGTGCTTCCCACTGCCAGTGTGTGGAGAAAAGAATTCAATAATAATTACAGGGAAGCAACAAGAAAGTGACTCTGCAGGCCACTACGTGGGATACTCACATGAGAATGGTGAAATAAGATTCTGATACTTGTTGCTAAGGCTGCTTCTTTAATTTGCTTAATTAGTTATGTAAAAGACACCAGCAGTAGGGGGGTGGGGAGCATAACCTATACAAGCAGACTAATCAGTCAGTCGTGCGAGTATACACTCATGAGAGAGCTACTGGGCTGTGGATGTGGTTTTCATTTCCATTTCTTCTCTGGACCAGTAAGTCTGTGCTCCTCAGAAATGGTTTATCACAAGGAGAGGAGAAAGCTGTCTGATCAACAAGGATCTCTTACTTCAGGCTTTAACTGAAGAAGGTTGATGTGATACACTTCAGCAAGCCCAGGCATCTGGATCTCTTCCACTGTGTGGTGGAAGCTGCCTGTGGCGTGTTTATACATCATCCACTACTACAGACAAATAAATTCTACTGGAAATGAATTCTCTGACAAGACTGACTATATTCTCTTTTTTTTTCCTGACACTGCATATAAAATAGCTCCAAGTGCAGGGTGATGCACTTTGGCCACAACAACCCCATGCAGAGATACAGGCTGGGGTCGGAGTGGCTGGAGAGCAGCCAGACAGAGAGGGATCTGGGGGTGCTGATTGATACCCACCTGAACATGAGCCAGCAGTGTGCCCAGGTGGCCAAGAGAGCCAGTGGCATCCTGGCCTGCATCAGGAATGGTGTGGTCAGCAGGAGCAGGGAGGTCATTCTGCCCCTGTACTCTGCACTGGTTAGACCACACCTTGAGTCCTGTGTTCAGTTCTGGGCCCCCCAGTTTAGGAGGGACATTGAGATGCTTGAGCGTGTCCAGAGAAGGGCGACGAGGCTGGGGAGAGGCCTTGAGCACAGCCCTACGAGGAGAGGCTGAGGGAGCTGGGATTGGTTAGCCTGGAGAAGAGGAGGCTCAGGGGTGACCTCATTGCTGTCTACAACTACCTGAGCGGAGGTTGTGGCCAGGAGGAGGTTGCTCTCTTCTCTCAGGTGGCCAGCACCAGAATGAGAGGACACAGCCTCAGGTTGCGCCAGGGGAGATTTAGGCTGGAGGTGAGGAGAAAGTTCTTCCCTGAGAGAGTCATTGGACACTGGAATGGGCTGCCCGGGGAGGTGGTGGAGTCGCCGTCCCTGGGGCAGTTCAAGGCAGGATTGGACGTGGCACTTGGTGCCATGGTCTGGCCTTGAGAATTGTGGTAAAGGGTTGGACTTGATGATCTGTGAGGTCTCTTCCAACCCTGATGATACTGTGATACTGTGAAAATGATGAGAATTTCAAAATATTTCCCAACAATTTGACTGTTTCTAAAGTATTCTGAGGCAAACCAATCGCTAGCGTTCTACTGATTGAGATTTCAAAGTCAATATGGTTTTTTATTGTTTGAAAACCAATTTAATTACATTTTACTACTTTAAAAGAGAAATTAAACATGCAGGTTTTTTCAGCCTTTTTTTCCCCCTCACTAAATCTGTTTTATCATGTGTTGCAGAAGCTGCCCTGCAGGATAAGGAGCTTGCACACATGCAGTGCATGGGATTGCTAAATACACTCCAGCTGCAAAGACCAAAACAAAAATACTACCAGTCCTTCTGCCACACTGGCACCTTTCATTGGGAGCATCCTTTAGCTTATACATGTGTCTGGACTTTATTGGTTAAGTAATTGATAACAAAAAGTGCCACTCTGAGCAATAGAGGGGCCTGGGGGCTTTTAGGGATACATGGCCAGAGACATGCCCGGGGCTTCTACTGCTGCTGTTAGCTGCTGCTTCTGTTTAAGGCTTCCAGGACTTTATCTTTAAGTGAGACTCTTAAGATTCTGTAATGCTGGGGATTGGTCAATGTTGTAAAAAAGGATTTTTGAGAAGACTTCTCTGCCCTCTGCATTTCTGGAATTCCATTGCTAGAGCAGCAAAGGGGTTTGTGCATCATTCACCACCCAATGGCTCTCTGTTTTATAGGGATGCTATGGCAGCATTCATCTCCCCCAGAACAGAGGAGCAATAATCATGGTTTTTAGACAACATTATGATTTAATGTTCTTTTTGAGTTATTATTTTAATGAAAATATCAGTTGTACCTCCTTTTTTAAACTTCCTTTACCATTTTCTTCTGTTTTATTAATGTGCAGATACACAGCTTCTAGGACCCACTGTAAGGTATGAGTAGCTGTAACTCACTCCCTTATGTCTCTCTCTTACAGAATATAGCACCAATTCACAGTATCACAGTATCTGGAAGAGACCTCATAGATTATCAAGTCCAACCCTTTAGCACAGAGCTCAAGGCCAGACCATGGCACCAAGTGCCACGTCCAATCCTGCCTTGAACAGCCCCAGGGACGGCGACTCCACCACCTCCCCGGGCAGCCCATTCCAGTGTCCAATGACTCTCTCAGGGAAGAACTTTCTCCTCACCTCCAGCCTAAATCTCCCCTGGCGCAGCCTGAGGCTGTGTCCTCTCGTTCTGGTGCTGGCCACCTGAGAGAAGAGAGCAACCTCCTCCTGGCTACAACCTCCCCTCAGGTAGTTGTAGACAGCAATAAGGTCTCCCCTGAGCCTCCTCTTCTCCAGGGTAAAAAATTCCAGAAGAGTTTTGAAAGTATGCACGCATACATAAACTGGGTTTGGTTTTGGGGGGTTTTATCCCTTTCAAATTAAATATTTGGACAACAGATTCCAATTTCTTGAGTAAATTTCTCCTCATTCTGAAAAAAGAAAAGTTATAACAAAGAATGCTAGGCCAACCATGCATTTACAGATTGTAACACCTTGTGCAGTGATTGTGATTTAGAGTGATATGCTGTCACTTCAAGTTACTTTCCATTGGTAGCTGTGGGTTTTTTTTTGAATTACAAGTTAATTTGGCCAACATCCAGCATAAATAAGGTTATGCAAAAATGTCTCTGCATTAATTGTGCTTGAATGATTGGAAGTTTCTTTAGCTTTAATGCTCCAGAATAATTTTATGTAACAGCAGGAGGTATGTGGACTTCAAATTAACTGGTCCATTGAAGAATTCTACATAAAAGAGAGGGTTTGTTTTAATTATTGAGGAAAATTAATGAGTTCATGGAATCAGTGAAACTTCTATAAATAGAATCATAGAATCAACCAGGTTGGAATAGACCTCCAAGATCCAGTCCAACCTATTGCCCAGTCTTGTCCAATCAACCAGACCATGGCACTAAGTGCCTGATCCAAGCTTTTCTTGAACAAACTCCAGGGATGGTGACTCCACCACCTTCCTGGGCAGCCCATTCCAATGCCAATCACTCTCTCTGCCAACAACTTCCTCCTAACATCCAGCCTATACTTCCCCCAGTACAACTTGAGACTGTGTCCCCTTGTTCTGTTGCTGGTTGCCTGGCAGAAGAGACCAACCCCACCTGGCTACAAACTCCCTTCAGGTAGTTGTAGACAGCAATGAGGTCTGCCCTGAGCCTCCTCTTCTTCAGGCTGCACACCCCCAGCTCCCTCAGCCTCTTCTCACAGGGCTGTGCTCCAGACCTCTCACGAGCTTTGTCGCCCTTCTCTGGACATGTTCCAGTATTTTGAATTGAAGAGCCCAGACCTGGACACAGTTTAGTCTGTGAATGTCCAGAGATGATTGAACTACACATTACAGCTGCTTAATTAGGGAATTTTCAAAATTTTCTAATGTTCTTACAACCTGGATGCCAAATAGTAGGTTTAATTCCCTTTAAAGATGACTAAATATTACCCATGAGAGAAAAAGTCAAACAGAGGTGAGTTTAATTCTCTTTATAGATGACTAAATATTACCCACAAGAGAAAGTGTCAAACATAGGTGAAAGGAAGAATTCTCCACACATCCATGCCTTCATTATTTTTGTTTTGTGTAGGTACCTTAACATGTTAGATATTGAGAAATTCTGCATGTATGCTTATTTCTCCTTCAACAAGTGACAGTTTATCTGTTGAACTGTGCCTTGTGGCATATGCTTATAAAGTGAGGTGTATAATTCATAGGCTTTGCAGGTTGAACTTGTGCCCTTTATTCAGATGTGGGTGGTACACACCTTGCTCACTCAGGCACTGAAGAATTTCAAGCCAGGAATTCAGAGGATTTGTGCAGCACAAGAGAGGATTTGGCAGTTATAAATGATTTCTATGAATCAATAAAACAAACATCAGTGGAAAACAAGCAAACATAACAAAAAGCTCCCCCCCCCCCAAAAAAAAAAAAAAAAAAAAAAGGCAGAAAAACAAAGAGAAAAAAAATCCCAAACAAAACCAAAATCATAGAATCACAGAATCATAGAATCAACCAGGCTGGACGAGACCTCCAAGATCATCCAGTCCAACCTATCCCCCAGCCCTATCCAGTCAACTAGACCATGGCACTAAGTGCCTCATCCAGTCTTTTCTTGAAGACCTCCAGGGACAGTGACTCCAACCAGTCAAAAAAACCCAAACAAACCTACAATCAACCCAAACTCAAGAAAGAAGTGAACAATGTATTAAATGAGAGGAAAAAAATGATCTGTCACCACACAGAAATACTTGGGAAAGACTAAAGCATGAGGAAACCATAACCCTAATTGTTAGTGTGCTTGGGGTTTTATTTAGAATTGCAATTCAAGAGCTCTACTCTGCTGTTTATATGTGGAAGCCAACTCTATAAAAAGAAAAGAGGTGAATGTCATTTTTTCCCCAGCATGATACTAGAAGAACAAATGCCATGCTCTGAATTTGCAGGAGGGTGTCAGATCAGACTTGAGCAATTTGTCTGCTTGATGAGGTATGCAGGTGCTTCACTAGGCAAGTAAATACTTACACTGACATGAAAAGTTAGAGATAGACTTCTTCCTTTTAAAAATACGTGTTAAAAGCTCTTCATCTTTGCTTTAATTAAACCCTAACTGGTTGAGGTTGGTGGCACTTACCCAGCAAGATACCCACTTCTTATTCCATTGAATATTTAACAGCTTGAAACACAACAGAAGAGCTGCAGTGATTCTGAGCAGGATGGAGTCTTCAAACCCAGCCTCCCTCTCTTTTAATGGATTTAATATTTACAGTGTGGGGAAATATTCTGGGAATGTCTGAAGAGGGATTTTACTAGAATTATACATGCCATGAAAAGGTTTTATGTTAAGAATAATATTGCGTATTGTTCCAGTTATTTAAGTGCAATCTTCAGGTTGCCTGTGGCCTTCAAAGTTCTTTTATTCATGTGGAAAGGAGGGGTTTTAATTATAGCCAACCACTAGTAGAACTATGACAATTTCTTTAAAGATTGTCAAACGCACATGCCTCTATATCATAGGATCCTAGGATCATAGGATCAGCCAGGGTTGGAAGGGACCACAAGGATCAGCCAGTTCCAACTCCCCTGCCATGGCCAGAGACACCCTACCCTAGAGCACACCTTTGTGTCCCTAACGACCCTTAACGACCCTTAACGATTCACCTGCAGCCACTGGAAAAGAAGAGGAAGACAGACCGCACGAGCCAGCCTGAGTGAGTTATTTGGCTTAGCTTAATTTAGTAAGAAACCGCTATTAATTAATAGCTGAGTCCTTTTCCAACTACTGACTTCCAATATAGTCAGATTATTGATAGTATCCATGTAGATTAATTCTCATGCAACTGAATCTGCTTATCAAACGAAATTAATCTTTGTACATATATATATATATAGTTGTGGGGGTGGGTTTTTGGGAAAATAATAAAAAATAACTATTTTTGATAAATTCCAGACTCAGCCACGTATTAATTCCTGCTCTCCACAACAGGCCCTCTCAGTTATACTGAGAAAAATCAAAGTAGACAGACACAGCTAAAACTCTGAAGCTCCTTTGAGTTAAGAAACAATTTTCTTTTAAAAGAAGTACTTTTTACATAAGAAGGCACAACTTGAAGTAAAAGTTGTACAACTTCCCATGGCAAGGTACTGGACAAGAAGGCAGAGATTAAAAAGAGTTTAAGTTTTTGCAGAGAACTGATCAGAAAGAAGGGATTCTAACTGATCCCTGTTATCTAAGCATGACTTTCATTGGGTTTTACAGATCCTATTCTTCTAGCATAAGGCTGGGGAAGACTTCTGCTTTATTGTTGTGTCAGACAATTTCTTGGGAAGTGCTTTGGAGGCAGTCAGTTTCTTGAGAAGTAGATGAAAAGGGTATAGGGATTTTGTTCCAGTCTGTAAATTCCAAAAGAAAAAAATATGAAAGAAAAAAAAAGAAAGGATGAGTTTCAGTTCACTACAGTGGTGAGATTGGACTAAAGTAAATGGTAAAGAAGGGTAAAATATGAATGCATTTACTACTAGAGCTATGCAACAAGAATTTTTTTCAACAAATCACAGAAACTCAGAATTTTGTAGGTCGGAAGGGAACTCTGGAGGTTATGTAGCACAAGCTTCAATTCAAAGAACATCTAGTTGAGTATATTGCCTTGCCCAGCTAAGTTCTGAATGCCCCCAAGGGTGCAGATTCTGCAGACTACCTCTCAGCAACCTTTGTGTTTGATCTGCCACACAATGAAAAGAAGTTTGTTATGTTGAGATATTGTCGCTCATGTCTGTTTCCTTTTATTCTTCATAGAGCAACTCTCAGAAAAGTATGGTTCCATCATCTTTGTACTCGTCCATTCAGTATTTTTAGGCAGCAAGGTTTTTCCCTCTGGAACTTCTAACCAAACCCAACCCAACTGTCTTGGCTTTTTCTTGTCACGTGTTCTGTCTGCCTGACCATATCATTGACTTTCTGCTAGATCCAGTCTAATTTATATCCAGAATTTCAGTCACCTTTATCCAGAATTCAGTACAGAGGTCCAACTTCAGCCTCACCAGTGTTGAACAGTGGAGGAAGACACTGGATGAGTGGGCAAAGGCCAATGGGATAAAATTTAACAAGGCCAAGTGCAGGGTTCTACACTTTGGAGGTCTCTTCCAACCTGATCGATTCTATGATTCTATAAATGGAAGGAGAAGAAATAAAGGATGCAAGAATTCAGAATGAAGAAGTGTTAGAGCTGAGATTAGTCACCAACCATCCAGGCTAGAATATCAGGCAGCCACATTTCCCTTTTCTAAAGTGATTTACTGTTACAAAACCAGAATAAAACTGAGGTAATAAGGAGGCTTTATCCTACACAGATACAAAAGCAAATAATGAGAAGAGTAAAGCTGCATGCAATCAATATAATATGGAATAGAACCTGCTCCCTGTGTCTTCTTGGGCTATGCTAAAGCATTTGCAAGAGACATACATGCATAGATGCAGTACCCCCACTTGGTAGGTAATAAGGGTGGATGATCCCCAAGTGGGGACCAAATTTATTTGACTGACAAGATGGACAAAAAAAAATTATTTTCTATCTTACATTGACACAGTTCAAACTGTTAATGCTTCCAGTCTTACCTGAGACAATAAGACTTGAGGAACTAGTTTTTCTTTGATTCTTCCTCAGCAACATACTTCTTAGTGTTAATTCTTCACTCAATACATGGTGGAATGGTGAGTGCTAAGCTCCCACTGAAGGCCCTAGGCCACTAATAAATGGTACAGATAAACTGCTTATCTCAGTTATACTTACAAACCTTTAAAGGGTTACCTATTTCTAATTTAACATGACAGTTGTGGGAAAAAAACACTTGCTGATGGCAAAACTCATGAAAGTCATAGAATCATAGAACCAACCAGGCTGAAAGTGACCTCCAAGATCATCCAGTCCAACCTGTCACCCATCCCTGTCCAATCAACTAGACTATGGCACTAAGTGCCCCATCTCTGTACTCAGCACTGGTCAGGCCACATTTTGAGTACTGTGTCCAGTTCTGGGCTCCTCAATTCAAGAGAGATGTTGAGGTGATGGAACATGTCCAGAGAAGGGCAACAAAGCTGGAACACAAACCCTGTGAGGAGAGGCTGAGGGAGCTGGAGTTGTTTAGTCTGGAGAAGAGGAGGCTCAGGGGGGACCTCATTTTAGCTATAGTAGATCTTTAAAATCTGATGTCTGATCTTAGTGCTAGATTTATCCATATTTGCTTTCCACTCAGAAGGTGTTACTCTCGAAACTCAGCTCCAGTGTCTGCCTCTGTTACAGAGTCAATCAGTAATCCAGGTCTACTGGCAGCTGAAGAGTTAATTAATAGATGTATTGCCATAACAGGCAAAATGAGTATAAGAAAACACCAACAACAAAAAACAGAGCAAAGCAAAAAAACAACAACCAAAAATCAAACCAAATCAACCAAACAAAAACAACAACAACAACAAAAAAACCAACCCAAAACCAACCAAACAACAAACCCAACAAATCAAAACAACCAAACCAACCAACCAACCAAGCAAGCAAAATCCAACATTCTTTTTGCCTTAATCATCAGGATTTACTTTCTACATTCCATTGTTTTTTTCTTTTTCCTATTTTTTTTACCCCCAGACAGAGGAAGGTAGGAGCTTTTACACACTAAATTCAGTTTATGAGTTAGATCTGAGTTTTGAAGCAGGTCTGTGTGCTGTCCTCAGCACACACTTCATGTGAAACTTGCAGAGCAGATACATTCTAGGTATTTTCCTGGTGCCTGAACAGTTAATGGATGTTTGTTTCAAAGTAAAGTTGCTTTGAAATACTTATGGTGTGAACATCACATCCTCAGCACCAGCTGTTTCACTATGCAAGCCCAGTCCTATTTGTCTGCATAACTTTCTAATGTAGACATATTCACTGAATCCAGTGCTGTTTGGGCAAACAGAGTGGCTGTACATGTGCAACACAGATGGTAGCTCAATATGAACAAAT
This sequence comes from Pogoniulus pusillus, assembly GCF_015220805.1. Classification (NCBI taxonomy): domain Eukaryota; kingdom Metazoa; phylum Chordata; class Aves; order Piciformes; family Lybiidae; genus Pogoniulus; species Pogoniulus pusillus. Next base: position 44,997,194 of record NC_087268.1, read on the forward strand.
GACACCACATTGTAAACATGTCAGACTTCTTATAGATATAGAATCATAGGACAGAAGGGACCTAGAAAGGTCAACTAGTCCAATACCCTCTGCAGCAAGCAGGGGCATCCTCCACTAGATCAGGGTGCCCAGAGCCCTGTTGAGCCTCACCTTGAATATCTCCAGGGGAGGGGCCTCAACCACATCCCTGAACAAACTATTCCACTGTTTCACTACCCTCATAGTAAAGAACTTTCTCCTAAAACCCAATCTAAATCTGGTCCTCTCTAGTTTGAAGCCATTGACCCTTGTCCTGGTCACTGCCTTTGTAAACAGTCTCTCTCCATCCTTGTAGGCACCATTCAGGTACTGAGAGGCTACTATTAGGTCCCCTGGAGCCTTTTCTTCTCCAGGATGAACAACCCCAGCTCCCTCAGCCTGTCCTTGTAGAAAAGGTGCTACAACTCTCTGATCATTTTTGTGGCCATTTTGTGGAGCCAGCAGTGTGCACTTGCAGCCCAGAAAGCCAACCAGATCCTGGGCTGCATCAGGAGAACTGGGGCCAGCAGGTTGAGGGAGGTGGTTCTACTCCTCTACTCCACTCTGGTGAGACCCTACATGGAGTACTGCACCCAATTCTGGAGCCCCTATTACAAGAGGGATGTGGAGATGCTGGAGTGTGTCCAGAGAAGTGCCACAAGGATGCTCAGAGGGCTGCAGCAGCTCTGCTATGAGGACAGACTGAAAGAGTTGGGGCTGTTCAGTCTGGAGAAGAGGAGGCTCCCAGATGACCTTCTTGTGGCCTACCAATATCTGAAGGGGCCTACAAAAAAGCTGGGTATGGACTATTTAGGCTCTCAGGTAGTGGCAGAACTTGGGGGAATGGAGTGAAGCTCAAGGTGGGGAGATTGAGGCTGGATGTGAGGAGGAAGTTGTTCAGCATGCGAGTAGTGAGAGCCTGGAATAGGTTCCCCAGAGACGTGGTTGAGGCTGTGGCCAGCCTGATCTAGGGTAAGGTGTATGGAAACATAATATATAGTATCACAGAATCATAGAATCAAACAGGTTGGAAGAGACCTCCAAGATCATCCAGTCCAACCTAGCACCCAGCCCTATCCAGGCAACTAGACCATGGCACTAAGTGCCTCATACAGGCTTTTCTTGAACACCTCCAGCCACGGTGCCTCCACCACCTCCCTGGGCAGCCCATTCCAATGCCAATCACTCTCTCTGCCAACAACTTCCTCCTAACATCCAGCCTAGACCTCCCCAGGCACATCTTGAGACTGTGTCCCCTTGTTCTGTTGCTGGTTGCCTGGCAGAAGAGACCAACCCCACCTGGCTACAACCTCCCTTCAGGTAGTTGTAGACAGCAATGAGGTCACCCCTGAGCCTCCTCTTCTCCAAGCTGTCCCCCAGCTCCCACAGCCTCTCCTCATAGAGTTTGTGTTCCAGGCCTCTCACCAGCTTCATTGGCCTTCTCTGGACCATTCCAGTATCTCAGCATCTCTCTTGAATTGATAATCTCTCAACTGGACACAGCACTCAAGGTGTGGCCTGACCAGTGCTGAGTACAGAGGCAGAATAACCTCCCTTGTCCTGCTGGCCACACTGTTCCTGATGCAGGCCAGGATGTCATTGGCTCTCTTGGCCACCTGGGCACACTGCTGGCTCATGTTTAGACTACTGTCTACCAGTACCCCCAGGTCATGTGTATAAATTGATAGAGTAAAATAACATAGTTCTCCAGTTCTCAATCAACAACTCAACTCTTTTCTTGGCACAGTTCTTTCCTGATTTGACTTGCATTTTCTCCAGTTTCATCAAGTAAGATAATTGATGAACTGTGTTCTTGGAACAATTAATGGACAAAATCAGATGCTATAGGAATGTATATATTTTCTATTTCAGTTGTACAAAACAATAGAATTGTTTATTGAATTTCACAGCATATTCTCAATGTAAGACCCCAGAGAACTGGAAATATTCTTTGTGATGGAGGATAGACTTCACTGAAGCGTAAAGCAGATTTACTCCTTAAGATAGCTTTCCCTGGAGATTTTTCCCAAGTGTGTCTACAGTCTCTTTAAGCTCTTCCCTTTACATTTCTGAAACTCTCACAAAAAAATGGACTAAATGTAATTTGTAAAATTCTAACCTAGTATTAGTGTGTTTAATGAACTGCTTTGTTTAATGAGATGGAATAGTTCAAGATTGTTAGTTTCAGTTGTTATATCAAACCTAATTGATACAGGCATATACCTTGTCCTATCCCTTTCACTGTGAGGATGACAGAACACTGGAACAGGCTGCCCAAGGGGCTTGTGTAGTCTTCCTCTCTGGAGAAACTCAAAACCTGCCTGGATGAGTTTCTGTGTGATCTGGTATAGGTGATCCTGCTCTTTACTAGATGATATTTGGAGGTCTCTTCCAACCTCTAACATTCTGTGATTCTCTTCCTTCCTTCCTTCCTTCCTTCCTTCCTTCCTTCCTTCCTTCCTTCCTTCCTTCCTTCCTTCCTTCCTTCCTTCCTTCCTTCCTTCCTTCCTTCCTTCCTTCCTTCCTTCCTTCCTTCCTTCCTTCCTTCCTTCCTTCCTTCTTTCCTTCCTTCCTTCCTTCCTTCCTTCCTTCCTTCCTTCCTTCCTTCCTTCCTTCCTTCCTTCCTTCCTTCCTTCCTTCCTTCCTTCCTTCCTTCCTTCCTTCCTTCCTTCTTTCCTTCCTTCCTTCCTTCCTTCCTTCCTTCCTTCCTTCCTTCCTTCCTTCCTTCCTTCCTTCCTTCCTTCCTTCCTTCCTTCCTTCCTTCCTTCCTTCCTTCCTTCCTTCCTTCCTTCCTTCCTTCCTTCCTTCCTTCCTTCCTTCCTCTCTTTCTCTCTTTCTCTCTTTCTCTCTTTCTCTCTCTCTCTCTTTCTCTCTTTCTCTCTCTTTCTCTCTTTCTCTCTTTCTCTCTTTCTTCCTTCTTTCCTTCCTCTTTTCTTTTCTTTTCTTTTCTTTTCTTTTCTTTTCTTTTCTTTTCTTTTCTTTTCTTTTCTTTTCTTTTCTTTTCTTTTCTTTTCTTTTCTTTTCTTTTCTTTTCTTTTCTTTTCTTTTCTTTTCTTTTCTTTTCTTTTCTTTTCTTTTCTTTTCTTTTCTTTTCTTTTCTTTTCTTTTCTTTTCTTTTCTTTTCTTTTCTTTTCTTTTCTTTTCTTTTCTTTTCTTTTCTTTTCTTCCTTCCTTCCTTCCTTCCTTCCTTCCTTCCTTCCTTCCTTCCTTCCTTCCTTCCTTCCTTCCTTCCTTCCTTCCTTCCTTCCTTCCTTCCTTCCTTCCTTCCTTCTTTCCTTCCTTCCTTCCTTCCTTCCTTCCTTCCTTCCTTCCTTCCTTCCTTCCTTCCTTCCTTCCTTCCTTCCTTCCTTCCTTCCTTCCTTCCTTCCTTCCTTCCTTCCTTCCTTCCTTCCTCCCTTCCTTCCTTCCTTCCTCTCTTTCTCTCTTTCTCTCTTTCTCTCTTTCTCTCTCTCTCTCTTTCTCTCTTTCTCTCTCTTTCTCTCTTTCTCTCTTTCTCTCTTTCTTCCTTCTTTCCTTCCTCTTTTCTTTTCTTTTCTTTTCTTTTCTTTTCTTTTCTTTTCTTTTCTTTTCTTTTCTTTTCTTTTCTTTTCTTTTCTTTTCTTTTCTTTTCTTTTCTTTTCTTTTCTTTTCTTTTCTTTTCTTTTCTTTTCTTTTCTTTTCTTTTCTTTTCTTTTCTTTTCTTTTCTTTTCTTTTCTTTTCTTTTCTTTTCTTTTCTTTTCTTTTCTTTTCTTTTCTTCCTTCCTTCCTTCCTTCCTTCCTTCCTTCCTTCCTTCCTTCCTTCCTTCCATCCTTCCTTCCTTCCTTCCTTCCTTCCTTTTTTAATGTAGGGACTAGTATTTGAATGGATAGCACATTTCTGAGGAAGGTTTTCCTTTCTGAATGACTGCATAGTTCTCCACTCATACACGAGTGTGCATTATATTTACTAGCCTGTTTGATACTCAGCCAGGTCATTTAGTTTTCATCAAAATTTAGGGATGGTGTGATGGTTTGGGTGTTCCCTGCCCCCACACACTTTGTAAATCATCCAGACTAGACTCAGCAGCTCTGGAAATTGAATGAAGCTTATCTTTACAGCTAGCACAATATACAAGCAGATATTACAGTATAGACAGAAATATACAAGGTAAGAGGTAGTACAGAAACACAACAGCCCTCCCAGAAACCTGAGTCCCCAGGAGAGGCTCTCAACTGCTCCTTCACCTTCCCCCTATCCCTCTCAACCTTACCCCAGTCCCAAGGAAGAATGGAGGTTCGGCCAGGGGGTTAGGAAGCAAAGTGGATTAGTCCAAAGTGGAGAGTGAGGTTAGAGAGTAAGATGCAGCTCAGCCAGCAGCCCAAGTGAGAGTGGTTATCTATGTTTTTATTTCTTGTTCCTGTACATCTCAGCAAGCCTATGACTGAAGTAGACATCACCCTTGTTTGTCTTTCACAGCCTGTAATCTAGTTCTTCCCACCAAAACATTCTAGCCTGCTTCAAACTAGCACACAGATCATGAAGCTAATCCCATCCTACTTCATGATTGTTTAAAATTTATCTGTGTCTTCAGCATAGGTGTTGTGTGCAATTCCTACTCTACACAGGCTTTTTAATCCTCCACACCACTGTGCATAGCATTCGTGCCAAACAATAGCTGCTCTTATTTATCCAGCCTATGCCCTTCTTATCTTTCCTTCTTTCTCATCTTCTATTTTCCATTAAATCCATTTTTTAAAGTAGCCTCATGTTTCCTACTGAGGGACAACATATTTATAACTACCAAGAAGCATAAAATAATAAGGGCTTTTTATTATACAGAATGAAACTCTGTGAAATTCTTTATCTCCACACACAGGCAGAAGTGTTAGCACTAGAGGATATTAACACTCGTGTCTATGGCAGAGATATTACTATAAAAATTCTCAGACTTTATAATGTCCGTCTGTTCTAAAACCTCTAATTCCCAAATGAAAGAAATAGCAGTGCTCTTGAAAGCAGCAGAAGGAATCAATGCATAACCCAAATGATAGTTCTAATCTGAAGAATGAGAGTGATTCTGAGCATTGAGTGAGTCGTACACACTTTAATTTGAGAACTGCAACAAAGTCAAAGACATTTCTTAGTGAAGAAAATCCATCCTGATGAGACAGGAATATAAAATATGCACCTGGGTCGGTGCAATCCCAAGCACAAATACAGGCTGGGTGGTGAATGGTTGCAGAGCAGCCCTGAGTAAAGGACCTGGGGTCTTGGCTGACAAAAAGCTGAACACGAGCCAGCAATGTGCATGTGCAGCCCAGACAGCCAATTGTGTCCTGGGCTGCATCAAGAGAAGTGTGGTCAGAAGGGAAAGGAGGTGATTCTCCTCCTTTACTACGCTCTCGTCAGACCCCCCAACCTGGAGTACTGTGTGCAGTTCTGGAGCCCCCAACACAAGGACATTGAACTGTTGGAGCTGGTCCAGAGAAGACCACGAAGATGCTCAGAGGGCTGCAGCACCTCTGCTCTGAGGACAGACTATGAGACTTGGGGCTCTTCAGCCTGCAGAAGAGAAGGCTTTGAGGAGACTTTATAGTAGCCTTCCAGTATCTGAAAGGGGCCTACAGGAAGGCTCAGAGAGGACTATTTACTAGGTGTTTAAGGCCAGGCTGGATGGGGCTATGGCCAGCCTGATCTAGGCTAGGGTGTCCCTGCCCATGGCAGGGGGGTTTGGAACTAGATGATCCTTGTGGCCCCTTCCAACTCTGGCTGATTCTATGATTCTAAGAAATCTGCTGAAGTTTAAGGAAAGAGCTTTAAGAGACTGTAGACACACTTGGGAAATATCTCCAGGAATGGGACCTCAACCACCTCCCTGGATAACCCACTCCAGGCTCTCACCACTCTCATGGTGAAGAACTTCCTGTATCTTAGACACCTACCTGACTAGGAAACTTTCAATCAAGCCTGCCTGTGGAGTAATTATACCTCACAGTTTAAGAAAAGTTTTCAGGATTAGGAGGAACTGTTTCTAACAACTCCAGAAGATTCCAACAATCTGCCAGGTGCTGTTGAGATCAGAGTAATTTTTCATTTCCCCTGAACAATCTGATCTTCAAGCAAGCTATCTTAAGTTGCCAAAACCTGCCATAAATGTTTTTCTTTTTTTCCTCAAAATTTTACTTGATTAAGTTCAGCAATAATAATATTACCATAAGGAGAAGAGAGGCATCTTCTTTTGAAAGTCCATAGAATCAACCAGGTTGGAAGAGACCTCCAAGATCATCCAGGCCAACCTAGCACCCAGCCCTTTTAAAGTTTTAAAGGAGGATGATGTACTACCACATATATTCCACTTCACTTCCACTTCTTTAGTCTTAACATTTATTAACATCTGTAGAAGTTTCATAGAATCATAGAATCAACCAGGTTGGAAGAGACCTCCAAGATCATCCAGGCCAACCTAGCACCCAGCCCTAGCCAGTCAACTAGACCATGGCACTAAGTGCCTCATCCAGTCTTGAACACCTCCGGGGACGGTGGCTCCACCATCTCCCTGGGCAGCCCATTCCAATGCCAATCACTCTCTCTGCCAACAACTTCCTCCTAACATCCTTCCCAGACCTCCCCTGGCACAACTTGAGACTGTGTCCCCTTGATCTGTTGTCTGGGATTAGAGACCAACCCCCACCTGACTACAACCTCCCTTCAGGTAGTTGTAGAGAGCAATGAGGTCTGCCCTGAGCCTCCTCTTCTGCAGGCTGCACACCCCCAGCTCCCTCAGCCTCTCCTCATAGAGTTTGTGCTCCAGGCCCTTCACCAGCCTTATTGTCCTTCTCTGGATATGTTCCATCACCTCAACATCTCTCTTGAATTGAGGAGCCTAGAACTGGACACAGGACTCAAGGTGTGGCCTGACCAGTGCTGAGTACAAATAGATATTGTTCATATCTTGGAACTAAACATAGCCTCACCCTCATTCCCCTCTGGCACCTCGGTTTCTTTTGCAACAGCTTTCATCATAAGAAGAAGTTAATTTTAATGCTCTCTGCTGGAATAGTCTCCCTGATGCTCTGCCGTTGCTTTAATTTAATACCCATTTTAAACCAGTGTAGCACTAGGGTACATGGGGGAAATCTGGTAGCACAAATTGTGTTCATCCTGTTCAAGAGATCAGTTCTTTCATCTGAGCTAACTAGGCTTCATTCTACACATTTCTGACAAAGTCTCCTACCGTCTGAATGTGTGTGAGGTGCTGGGGGAGGCTATTCAACATTACATGGCTAGCATTTAAAAGCAGACTTTTTCACCCTCTGGCATCAAAATGAATCAGCAGTGTCTGATCATTAAAATATGACTGATGAAAAAGTGTCAGTATTTAAAACATCTGTAGCTTCATCTTGATGGGATCCAAGTGGCACTGTTGACCCATGGTAATCTCAGATATGTGCTAGCATCCAGGAGGTTCACAGTACTTTTTCCAGCATCCCAGTATGAAGATTTTCAAAGACAGAAATAAATGTAGCCTTTTCTGGAAGCAGTATCTCAAAGATGCAGAGCATTATTCATTCTTGCTTCTTCTGAAATGTATTAAAGTAGAAGTTAGATAGTCAGGAAGACAAACTTCTATTTACAGACTTTGAAAGAGCAGCCAATAGAGCTCATTCTGCAGTTAAGTTCTCTGGAAGAGTTCAGTAGGTGCTGAAAACCTGATCTCTGAGTACAGTGTTTTAAACAGAAATAAAACACTAGGGAAATAAAAAGGAGTATACTAATTTGTACCTAGGTTTTAAACAAGGCATAACTAATCTAAAGTGTTTCAAGACAGTAGCTTGTTCTCTGGAATGTTAGATTGAGTAATCACCTTTCTAAATTAAAACAAAAATTAAAGCCAAATAACACAGAATTAGCAAGGTTGGAAAAGACCTCTAGGGTCATTGAGTCCAACCTACCACCTAACCTTTCTAATTAACTAAACCATGACACTAAGTGCCTTATCCAGCCTCCTTTTAAACACCTCCAAGGAGTGATTTGCCATTGGAATGGGCTGCCCAGGGAGGTGGTGGAGTCGCCATCCCTGAAGCTGTTCAAGCAAAGCCTGGATGAGGCACTTAGTGCCATGGTCTGGTTGACTGGCTAGGGCTGGGTGCTAGGTTGAACTGGATGAGCTTGGAGGTCTCTTCCAACTGCTTGATTCTACGATTCTATGATTCAAAGGAACAAGCATAATAGGAAGTGGAAAATACTCTGCACTTATCTTTCTGTTTAAGGATATTGTTTTCCTTGTTCTTCCTCTGTGCAGATTTCTTTTTGCCAGTGTAAAAAAAGATGAGTGTCTTTATGCCTTTAATGAATTGCCTCACCAGAAAAAAAAGAGGAGAAAAGAAAAAAAAAATTAAAAAAAAGAAGAAAGAAAAAAAAAAGTAAGAAGAAGACCATGAACATTCAATTGAATGTTCATTAATGTGTGGCAAATGTAGTATTGAACATGTCTCAAAGGACAACCTCAGTGCTGTGGTATAATGAAGGTGGGTCAAAGTAACACATGACAGTTCAGTATGAACTTCTTCTCTAATTAATATCTGACCCAGCAAAGATCTCTGCCATAAAATAATACTTTTCCAGGCTTGTTTCTACTCTAATAATGCTTTTATCTGATAAAGGCTTTCCTACAGAATGCTAATGAATAAAGTTGGAAAAGAAGAACTAATTTAAAGCTATTTTGTTGTGCAAGAATCCAACAGGTATCAAATGGAATATAGTTAGAACACGGTGATACAGCCAGGTGCATGGTGATATATAGAGTTATTATGCAGCCAGAGAGTGAAAGGAAATCTCATTGTGTGAAGTAAGTGCAGATAAGTTTGAAAGACTGAACAAAGCCATTTATTCTTTATATTAAGTGTCTCTATTAAATAAAGGACTATCAAGTAAATTATAAAGCACACGTAAGAAAGTGGTACTAGGAATTATTATCAGCTTGAAAATACTGGCCTTGCTGAGATGGTTTCTTTCAGAGCTACATGAATGGGCTGCCCAGGGAGGTGGTGGAGTCACTATCCCTGGAGGTGTTCAAGAAAAGCCTGGCTGAGGCACTTAGTGCCATGGTCTAGTTGATTGGCTAGGGCTGGGTGCTAGGTTGGCCTGGATGATCTTGGAGGTCTCTTCCAACCTGCTTGATTCTATGATTCTATGACATGATTCTAATATTCTAAAAGTTCAGATCTGTAATATATCTTTGATATTTTTCTGCTACAACTTTAATCAAAACAAGTTGACATTATGTACCTGACATATTCCTGTTAGCAAAGATTTTCAAACTGAATAGAATCATAGAATCATAGAATCAAGCAGGTTGGAAGAGACTTCCAAGATCATTGAGTCCAACCTAGCACCCAGCCCCATCCAGTCAACTAGACTATAGCACTAAGTGCCTCAGCCAGGCTTTGCTTGAACACCGCCAGGGACAGAAACTCCACCACCTCCCTGGGAAGCCCATTCCAATGCCAATCACTCTCTCTGACAACAACTTCCTCCTAACATCAGCCTAGACCTCCCCTGGCACAACTTGAGACTGTGTCCCCTTGTTCTGTGGGTGGTTGCCTGGCAGAAGACACCAACCCCACCTGGCTACAGCCTCTCTTCAGGTAGTTACAGGCAGCAATGAGGTCACCCCTGATATAGTTTCTTGTTCCTACATGTTAAATCAATTCAATAAATAGAAGCCAAATGCTATTGTATTTCTTTGCACAACTGAGCAATACTTGTATAGCTTAATGTAAATAAAAAGTCATATGTGTATAATTCATCATACAGTTTACAGTTATTCTGTTGGCACAATACTGCAAGCTTTTTGAGAAATCAAAGAATATCAATACAAATTTCACTTATATTTGTGTCAAAGGAGAAATTCCAGACAGAATCATAGAACCAACCAGGTTGGAAGAGATCTCCAAGATCATCCAGTCCAACCTTGAACCCAGCCCTAGCCAGTCAACCAGACCATGGCACTAAGTGCCACTTCCAGTCTTTTCTAGAACACCTCCAGGAGAGATGGCAAAGAGACCAACCCCCACCTGGCTACAGTCTCCCTTCAGGTAGTTGTAGACAGCAATGAGGTCACCCCTGAGCCTCTTCTTCTCCAGAAAGTCCTGATGTGTGTTACACAGTCTTGTGCCTGGGTTGTCTCTCTTACACTTTAATCACTCATGAAGAGTCCCCAGTATTCCTTCTGTATGGCATCTTGTCTAGGGTCTGTCTCTAGCTCTCAAACAACCTGAGATACAGGTATTCACAGGGTCAGGCATAGATCACATCATCAAGATTTCCGTGGTGCTGAACAACCACCTGCTGCTGTTTCAGTGACTCACAGCCTGCCTCTTTCAAAGACTCTCTGGACAAGTCATTTACCTTTAAATTACTTCCCAAGTCTTGTCTATTCCCTTTTATCTAAAGTTTTAGAAGTCCCAGCTCATGCCAGCTGCCACAGGGCTCAACACACTTAAATCAAAAGACCCCTAGTCTGTCTGAGTTTCTACTGAGGACACCAGCATGATTGAATTTTGCTAAAAGCAAATTTTCCCCTGTTTTACCTTATTATAAAGATGCAATTTAGAACTTTTCTGAACAAAAAAACCCCCATCTTAAATCTTCATACAGCAGTCATCATATGCCATCTTGTTTCTATTCTTTCAGCCAGCTGTTTTTACTTCACACCTTGCTAAAATCCACTTACTATCCTGAGTGTGGTGACTTATAAAAGATCAAAATTATTGCAACTACACTCTGTGTGTAGGAACTTCCACGAAACAAAACCCACACCAAAAAAAAAAAAACACATCAAAAACCCACAAAAAAATAAAACCAACCAAATGATACCCCAAACCCTAAAACCACTCCAGTATAAAGTGTAGCTTCCTGATCGTGTGCTTGTTTCTTCCCTTGATATAATTTTGACAGACTGTTAGTCAATTCCATATGGGCATGCTGGTTTCAGTTGCTCAGAAGACATTAATGAGGATGCACCAGGTGATGTAGGACCTAAGCATGATGAAAATAGTAAGGAAGAAAGGATGGAGATTGTACCAAGTTTGGCTAGGATGGAATTGATTTCCTCGTGCTGTTTTGGATCTGTGGCTAAACCAGTGTTGGTGATGTAAGGTACTGAAGGAGTGCATGAGGGATTTGATTGTTGCTGATCAATATCACAGAAACATAGAATCAACCAGGTTGGAAGAGACCTCCAAGATCATCCAGACCAACCTAGCACCCAGCCCTGTCCAGTCAACTAGATTATGGCACTAATTACCCCTTCCAGTCTTTTCTGGAACACCTCCAGGAATGGCAGCTCCACCACCTCCCTGGGCAGCCTATTCCAATGCCAATCACTCTCTCTGGGAAGAACTTCCTCCTAACATCCAGCCTAGACCTCCTCGAGCACAACTTGAGACTGTGTCCCCTTGTTCTGTTGCCAGTTGCCTGGCAGAAGAGGCCAACCCCACCTGGCTACAGCCTCCCTTCAGCTGGTTGTAGACAGCAATGAGGTCTGCCCTGAGCCTCCTCTTTTCCAGGCTAAAGAGTCCCAGCTCCCTCTGTCTCTTTTCATAGGGCTGTGCCCCAGGCCTCTCACCAGCTTCATCACCCTTCTCTGGTCATGTTCCAGTACTTGCTGAGTGTCAAGATTTTCTTTTTTCCTTGCTTTTCCCCCTCAGAGAATAGGCTAGAGTTAAAGAAATTGGATACAGATGGGGCAGTTTACCTCCACTGACCAAAGGACTATTCCATGCAATATGATGTCTTGCTCAGAAACAGAAAAAGAAAAAAAAAAAAGAATCTGTCTCAGGTTGAGACTCTAGGGTTAAAAATCTTCTGGGGACTAGAAGATTGTTATTCAATTCCATAATTCTGCTATCTCCTTATAAACTCACAACAAGGTCAGTTCGCTCTCCTTTCCTCCTCCTCCTGTCCTCTGTGTGTGGTGGGAGCCACTTTATCAGGAAGAACATGCAAGCAGTAGAATCATAGAATCAATCAGGTTGGAAGAGACCTCCAAGATCAGCCAGTCCAACCTAGCACCCAGCCCTGTCCAGTCAACCAGACCATGGCACTAAGTGCCTCAGCCAGGCTTTGCTTGAACACCTCCAGGGACAGTGAGTCCACCACCTCCCTGAGCAGCCCATTCCAGAGCCAATCACTCTTTCTGGCAAGATCTTCCTCCTAACATCCATCCTCTTTGGATGGCAGAGGCACTGGGAGGGAGGGGGGGAATTGGAGCACTGCGGAGTAATAGATTTAGTTTTTGGGTTGGGGGAAAATTCAAGGGGTTTGCCAGGGATGTGGTAATTGCTCTGTAATGTCTCTCTCTCTATTTCTCTCTAAATATAATTCTATATTTTTCCTACAATTTCATTTGAGAGTTTAATTTCTGTCACTATCTTTAAAAACCATGACCAAATCACAGATCTTTAGAGGTTGGGAGGGACCTCCAGAGATCATCAAGTCCAACCCCCTCTGTCAAAGCAGAATCACCTAGAGTAGTCTGCACAGGAATGCACCCAGGTGGGTTTGGAAAGTATCTACAGAAGGATAGTGCTCTGTCACCCTCACTCTAAAGAAGTTTCTCCTCATGTTGAGCTGAAAACTTCTATGTTCCAGTTTGTGTCCCTTGCTCCTTGCCCCAAAAGAGATTGGCCCCATTCACTTGGCACCCACCTCTCAGATACTTATACACATTGGTCAGATCCCCTCTCAGCCTTCTCTTCTCCAAATAGCAAAGGTGTCTCAGTCTCTCTTCACAGGGAACATGCTCAAGAACCCTAATCACCCTTGTGGCTCTCCATTGGACTCTTTCCAGCAGGTTAGAGACTTGATGGTTGCTCTCCATCTTCCTCTTCACTCCTGGGTGCTGGCTGGGCTTCCTACTTAGGTTGAGCTCCTCTGTGTTTAACTGCTTCTTTCTGTTCACTTGTAGAACTGTAAAAAAGAGCTGCTTTTTGGTTATCAAGGTGATCACTGCAGGGAGACTTCCTGAGTGTTGGTCTTCCTGTGAGAACTGGTGAAAGATTGTCTTTGGGGCACTTTCTTTTGGTTTGGTTTGTGCATGTTGTGTTGGTGTTTTGTTTGCTTCGTTTCTCTGCCAGGCTGTGATGGGGAAGAGAGTGAGCAAGTGACTATGTCAGTGTTTGGCTGCTGCCCAAGGTCATTCAAACACAGTGATATTATGAAGCATCTTGAAAAACATGAAGAAATTTAAACTCTGGGAAATGGTCCAATCACTTCAGCTCCTGTTTCATCAGTCACCTTACCAGAGGAGCTTACTGTACAGAATCACAATTCTAATAATTCACAAAATTGATGGTTCTGAAATAGCAATTATCCTGAGGTACTCAGGAATTTTACACTGTCCAATGCTATCATTTCTGGTGGGAAGGTAATAGTAATTGTAAATTTGACTTTGATGTGTTTCTATCATTATATCTTTACATCTGCTGATGTAAAGAAGAAATAGAAGTAATCTGAAATTAGTCTTCTGAAAACGAGCTTTACTATATAAATGCTATTTCAGGAAGCTTCTGTAAGATTTGTTCCTCCTTCTCTCATTAAATATAACAAATATCCAACAAAATAAGTCCCAGCTGAAATTATCACATTTTTTTGGGGTAGTTTTAGCTTATGTGTTACAAAATGCATTAGCAAAGCATTGTTAGCAAATCAAGGGAGGAGATCTTTTCCTTCTATTCAGAACTACTGAGGCCATATTTGGAGGACCATGCCCAGATTTGGCCTCATCAGTACAAGAGAGATGCAAGGAGTATCTGTCATATGAGACAAAAATGAGAGATCTGAGGCTCCATAGCCTGGAAAACAGAAGGCTCATGGGGGATGTCATCAATGTGTATTGTTACACAAACCCTATGAGGAGAGGCTCAGGGAGCTGGGGGTGTGCAGCCTGGAGAAGAGGAGGCTCAGGGGTGACCTCATTGCTGTCTACAACTACCTGAAGGGACATTGTAGCCAGGTGGGGGGTTGGTCTCTTCTGCCAGGCAAGCAGCAACAGAACAAGGGGACACAGTCTCAAGTTGTGCTGGGGTAGGTCTAGGCTGGATGTTAGGAGGAAGTTGTTGGCAGAGAGAGTGATTGGCATTGGAATGGGCTGCCCAGGGAGGTGGTGGAGTCACTGTGCCTGGAGGTGTTCAAGTGAAGCCTGGATGAGGCTCTTAGTGCCATGGTCTAGTTGACTGGCTAGGGCTGGGTGCTAGGTTGGCCTGGCTGATCTTGAAGGTCTCTTCCAACCTGGTTGATTCTATGATTCTATAAAGTGAAGCTTCAAAGACAACAAAGGTAGGCTCTTTTCAGTGACACTCAATGACAGCACCAGAGGCGATGCCACAGATTGAAACGCAGAAGGCTCCCTATGAACCTTGGGCAACACTTTTTACTGTGAGTGTGACTGTGGGAATATATTGCTCAGAGACTGTGCAGTCTCCCCATTAGAAATAGGCAAAATCCATCTGTGCACAGTGCTGGGCAGCCTCATTTTAAATTAAATACTAAACCATAACCCATAATATCAGTATTTCATGCTGTAATCATATGACATTATTTTCACATTATTCCAAAACCATTAAGGCATAGGAATAGTGCTCCTGGCATGCACCACAGTTGCATACTGAATTAATCCCTTTTCTGTAGTATGTTCTCTAGGTGACTAATTATTAGGAGCTTAATTATTTGGAGAATTGTTTTTTACGTTCAGTGAAAAATTTGGATCTCTTCTAAAGATTGATCCTGAGAGCCACCTCAGAATAACCAAGAGAAATACAAAGAAATTTTAATTCACTGAATGTAGATTGGGTAAAAACTAGTGTGGAGTCATATGATTAAAATCTGAATTGTCACATATAGAATCACAGAATCAACCAGCTTGGAAGAGACCCCCAAGATCAGCCAGTCCAACCTAGCACCCAGCCCTGTCTAATCCACTAGACCATGGCACTAAGTGCTTCATCCAGTCTTGAACACCTCCAGGGATGATGACTCCACCACCTTCCTGGGCAGCCTTAGTGCTAGGTTGGAATGTATGATCTTGGAGGTCTCTTCCAACCTGGTTGATTCTATGACTCTATGATTCTGTGTCACAATTTGCTTCATTCTGCCATTAAGAGATGCAGAATGTTTCAGTGATACTGTAATAGAAGACATTTCCTCTCCTTGATCTCTTTTAGCTTCTGCTGACATTTCTTTGCCTTAGGTTCTTCCTGTCAGAAGAAATTGCTCAACACACATCCTAATAGCAGTAACAGTATGCCTAATGTGATTCAATTAGCAAAATGTAGACTCACTCTGTGACTGCTTCAGGAAACTTGAATTTTACCTCATAACTTTAAATTCTCTGTGGAAGTTATTCAAGAAGTCTGAGTAAATTTTTTCTGTGTTTGTTTTGTTCTTAAAGTGTTTAATACATTCATTATTGGTCTGTATTTAGTTTTCTTGACCTCACAAATCTTGAAAATAAAGCAAAAGAGAAAGGCTAAAAATGAAGAAAACCTTTTCTTTTCCATATTCAAATCCTGCTTGATGGTGCTTGCTTTTACACACTGTCTTTAAACTTATTTACACTGAAAGGAACAAAGAATAAACAGCAGATACAAAAAAACAAATAGAAATAATGATGCTCTCAATCAAGATTTTGTCGTTGTATTTTTTGCCAGTAGCCACTTAGAAGCACATGATCTCAAATGACATATGAAAATGGATTGTGGAGCAGGAAAGGTGTTTTTTTTTCCTCTAGATATGGTTATTGACTTCTTTTTTTTTAAGCAATAATGAAACCTTTATAAGCATAAGGCAGAGAATGAAAATGGCTAAGTGTATGGGTCAGAAACAGAGGAGGTAGCGGAGCTTTATATGCTATTTTCCTATGCAGACAAAGTACTCAATGAAATTAGATCGAATAATTATTTGCTTTAATAGCAGGTATGGAATTTGAGAGTAGTAAGTGACAAAAAAAACAGTTTATACCTGTCCATGGTATGTATTATTTTGTCTGTCCAGCCTGCAGTAAAATAACTATTTCAGTGTCGCTGTGTTTTTCCCAGCCTCTTCCTCCAGAATATTCTGTTGAAGCACATTTAAACACTGACTGATAAAGGGGAAACACAACCCCTATTTTCAAAAAGGGTAGGAAGATTGAGCCAGGGAACTAAAGATCAGTCAGTCTCACCTCTGTGCCTGGTAAGATCATGGAGCAGATCCTCCTGGGGTCACTACTGAGACAGGAGAATAGTGGGGAGGTGATTTGCTACAATCAGCACAGCTTCATCAAGGGCAAATCCTGCCTAACATACCTGGAGGCCTTCTATGAACACCTCACAACATTCACAGATGAGGGGCAAGCAACTGATGTCATTTAACTGGACCTGAGCAAGGCTTTTGGCACTGTCCTGCACCACATCCTGGTCTCCAGGTTGGTGACACATGGGTTTGATGGGTGGACCACGAGATGGATAAAGAACTGGCTTGATGGCCACACCCAAAGAGTGGCTGTCAGTGGTTCCATGTCCAAGTGGAGGCCAGTGGCAAGTAGAGTGCCTCAGGGATCAGTCTTGGGACCAGTCTTGTTCAACAAGACTGGTCCCAAGTGCACCCTCAGCAAGTTTGCTGAATGGTGAGACCCTGGACTAGGTTGCCCCAAGGAGGTGGTTGAGACCCCATCCTTGGAGGTGTTTAAGGCCAAGCTGGATGAGGCTGTGGCCAGCCTGGTCTAGGATAGGGTGTCCCTGCCCATGGCAGGGGTTGGAACTAGCTTATCCTTGTTGTCCCTTCCAACCCTGACTGATTCTATGATTCTAAGCTTCTAAATGATTATCAAAGACCTTGACAGTTATGTGTCTCACAACCCACATGTTTTGATTTTCTAGATGTTATTTCATATTTATCATATTGAACAATGATGTCTACTTCAGCAGTTAATTCACTTACTTATTCCTCTCTTACATGTGCATATCATTTTTTTGCTACTGCACATGTTCCCAAAGTCTCTGTGAACTTCTTTTCTAGAAAACTTGAGGGATTAAGAATGATGATATCTGAAACCTATGTAAGG